>NC_054848.1:119338993-119977326 GCF_018345385.1 Vulpes lagopus | reverse complement strand
GGGCTCCCTGCAGAGGGCTCCCCTGTGTTGGGCTGGGAGAGCCCCTGACACCAGGCTCACAGAGTGTGTGCACCTCACCTGGACAAGTGGCTCTGGCCCACACGTCCTCAGCTCTGTGTCCTGAGGGACCCCCGCCTCAGACCGAGGCCTCCGCTGCCAGTTCTTGAAGTCCCTGCAGGAGGGAAGGAGGAGGCGCCTCAGGGTGCAGACTGCCAGCCCAGCCCTGGGGCCCAGTGTGGACAGGAGGGCTAGCTCATACTCTGGGAGGTCCCTGGCAGTCCAGGTGGGAAGGTACCCACCCGGACCTCTCAAGGGCCTGCCATGGCCCTGTCCTTCTCAGGCCAAATATCCCTGCAAGAACACAGGACCCCGACACTCCACAGGAGGAAGCCAGGGGCCCAGCCGTGGCCACACCTGCCAAAGTCTCCAGGACTGGTCCTGGATCATGCACAAGGGATGGGCCAGCTCTGGCTTCCATCTGGGCTGGGATGGAGCGCCTCTCGCTCTTCACCTGGACCCCACACAAGGCCTGGGAAGACTCCCCAGCTGGCCCTGAAACACCCGCCTGGCTCCTTGCAAGGCCCCCTGCTACGACCTGCCACCAGCCAAAGTCCAGAGAAATCAGTCGGCCCACCCGTCCTGCCTCTCCCCATGGCCCACACATGTGGCCGGGTGGCCTGGTCCCTAGGGATCCTGTTGTGGGAGGCATCCCCTCATTTCTCACCTCGACCCCTGCCAGGGCTGGGAACAGAACCAGGGCAGGGCACCCACCTCCTCTGTTGACCTGAGTCCAGACCCTCAGGCCCAGGCCCTCCCCTCCCTGAGCCCAGGGATCTGAACAAGAGGAGGGGCTCTGTGGCACAGGCCCCGCCCCGGGTTCCTTCCCAGGGCTGCCAGGGAGGGGCACCCAGATTTCTGGGACATCCCCTCCTGGGCCTGAGGGCTGGCTTGGGAGCCACTCACCCCTTCAATGTGGGGTGGGTGGGGGTCCCCGCACTGACTCTTGGCAGGCCCTAGGACTCCTGGGTATCTATCCCCTAGGTGGGCTTCCTCCCAAGCCCTGACTGGGACCTCTCCCAGTGGGGTCCTCACCTCCCTGAGAACTGGGAGAGGAGCAGGAGGAGGTACCCTGTTGTGTCCTGTGTCCCCGTCCAGGCGGGTCACAGTCGCAAACCCCCCACCAAGTCCCCCAGCAAGATCAGGAAGGGCAGGCCTGGATTCCGGCCCCTCTGTCCTGGGGCGTGAATGCCCTCAGGCTCCCGGGAGGGTCCTCAGCATTATCCTGTCAGGGCCTGCTCTTCCTCCGGGCCCCCAACCTCCCATAGAGGACACGTGCCCCTCACACCAAGACCTCACCCTCCCCAGGTCAGCCCACCTTCCTGCTGCCCACCCGCCCCAGGGACAGCATGCCACTGAGGGCCAGTGCTCTCCCATCGTCTGTGGGCTGCCCAAAGGGCAGGGCCTCACTCCGACCCAATCTGCTGCACTGGCTTCTTTGTTCACCTGATGGGTGGGATGAGCCAGGGTGTCCCCAAGGTCCTCACTCTGACTCCCCACAGGTCGTGTGCCCTCCACACACACCCTCACCCCAACCACCCCCAAGGCCCTGCGCCTTTGAAGCACAAGCCCTCAGGCTCTAACACACACAGGTGGACATCAGGATGGAAGCATCGACTCATCCTGCACGGGGCCTCCTGCCTCCTGCCTCCCTGGACTGCACGTGCTAGGGCCGAGGGTCCATCAGTCCTCCCTCTGGTCTTCACCTTCAATCCCACCAGGCCCCGAGCTGGCCCCCAGCCTGCTCCTTCCACCAAGCCCCCAGGCTCTAGGAGACTTGGCTGCCAAGCCAGGACACGCCCCAGGTGGTCATCGGGGCCGGGGGTTCCCAGGACCCATTCTAGGCTGCGTCCCTAGGGCTGCAGTGCCCCTGTGGTCCTGGCCTTGGCCGCCAGCCACACGTGGGCCATTGCCCCCCACCCCACCCAACCCTGCCGCTGCCCACACCCTGGAGGCAGTGCTCCAGCCCAATGGCCACAGGTGTGGGAGGCCCTGTCGCATAAGCGTCCACGCAGCTCGGGACTCGTCCACCCCCGGCAGGCTCCCGAGGCTGAAGCAGAGGCAGGGTCTCGGCGCTGGTGGCTCCCTGGGGATCCACTCCCTCGGGGGTCTCAGTCCCTCAGGGTTCCTCGCCTCCAGCCCTACCTGACCCTGGGTCCCTCGCGTAGCCGTCCTGAGGCCGGGCCGCTCACACCAAGGCCCTCCCCTCCGCCCGGACCCCACCGGGGACAGGGAGTGACCGTCTTTCCATCAGGACCACGACCCAGCCCGGGGGCTTCCCAGGGCTCACAGAGGGGGCTGAGCTGGGGGGCGGGGGACAGGCTCCCTGGGCCCTTCTTCCCACCCCTGCTGGCGGGGCTCCCTGGGTGCCTGGGCCTCTGCCAGGCTCCACTGCCTGCCTCCCGGGACTGACTGTGGACTGGGGTGCGGGGTCCCTCCGTCCTCCATGAACATCCTCGGCAGGAACCCAGCAGGACCTGAGCCCACCCTCTGCCCCCTCAAGGAGGCCCTGCTCTGAACACCAGCCCCCTGGTCTCTCAGACCCCGGATGTGGAAGTGGGGCCTCACCACGTGTTCCCATCCCCCCCATGACCTTCCCGGGACCGACTCTGGGCTGGGGTGTGGGGTCCCCCGGGCCTCTTCCGCATCCTCCCCGGGAATCCCAGCAGCACCCGGGGCCCTGCCCTCTGTCCAAGTGTCCTAGGCCCTGCTCCTGACGCCAGGGGCCCCGTGTCTCAGGAGGCCCGGATGTGGAAGTCTGAGCACCCATATCCCACGGAGGGCAAGTGCCCATCCCAGGGGGCCTCACAGCCCTTGTGACCCTCTACTGGGGTCCCCTCTGTCCCCCTGGGGGTCCATCCCTGCCTCCCCCTAGCCTCGGGACCCTCCCCTCTGCCCTCAGCGTCTGCTCCCGCCCCACCAGGCCCCAGGCTCTTGGGTACCCGGATGTGCCAGGCCTGTCGCACCCGCCGCCACCATCTGGCCCCATCCCGCTCCTCCGTGGCCTTCCGGGGCTCACCATGGGCCCTGACCTCCGCCGGGTCCCCTCTGTCCCCCTCAAGGTCCATCCCTCAGTCTCCTTAGCCCCGGGACCCTCCCTCCGCCCCCCTCAGCGTCTGCTCCCGCCACAGCAGGCCTCAGGCTCTCGGGTACCCGGATGTGCCAGGCCTGCCGCACCTGCCGCCACCATCCGGCCCCATCCCGCTCCCCCGCGGCCTTCCCGGGCTGACCGTGGGCCCTGCCCTCCGCCGGGTCCCCTCTGTCCTCCCTCGGGGTTCGTACCTTGCCTCCCCTTCGCTCCTCAGCCGTGGACTCTGAGCACCTAAGAGCCGCTCCTAACGCCAAGTCTCTCAGAGACCCGGATGTGGAATTGGGCCCTCGTCACGTGTTTGATGCCCCATCATCCCCCCCCACCTTCCGGGGACTGACCCCCCTGGAGCCTAGGGTTCCGCATCCCGCCCCTCCTCCCCGTGCTCACCGGAAATCCCTGCGGCACCTGGGTCCCCCGCCCCCCTCTGCCACCGTCCAGGCCCCGCTCCTGTCGCCAAGGAACCCCAGTCTCTTAGGGACCCAGACGGGAAAGTCTGACTGGCACCTGCCCAACGGAAGATCTCCAGTCGGCCTGGGGTTGGGGAGCTCCCATCCCTGCAGACCTTCTGCTGAGTCCTCTCTGTCCCCCTCAGGGTCCATCCCTCAGTCCCCTTAGCCCCTGGACCCTCCCTCCGCCCTCAGCGTGTGCTCCCGCCACACCAGGCCCCAGTCTCCCGGGTACCCAGATGTGCCAGGCCTGCCGCACCTGCCGCCTCCATCTGGCCCCATCCCACTCCTGCGCGGCCTTCCCGGGCTGAGGTTTCTGAAGTCCCGAGTCCCTCCATCATCCCTCCATATCCTCACCGGGAGGACCTGGGTCCACGCTCTGTCCACCTGAGGGACACCCTGCTTCTGAATCCAAGGGCCGTCAGTCTCTCGGGAAACCCGGATGTCAAAATCTGGCTGTGCTGCCCCCCTCCCCGCGGTTCCCCCTCCCAGCCCACGGGCCATGCAGGCCTGACATCACTGATGGCCTTCTGCTGGGGTTCCCTCTGTCCTCCCTCCGGGTTCATCCCTTGCTTTCCCTCCCGACACCCGCCAGGGCCCTCACCTCTCCTGCCTGAACATCTGCTCCTGCCACCAGGCCCACAGGCTCTCTGGGACCTGGATGCAGAAGTCACACTTGACCTTGTCCCCATGCGGCTCTGGGGTCTTTTGGGCTGACCCTGGGGCCTGACCCCTGTGAGGTCCCCTCTGTCCTCCATGCATCATGGACATCTTCCACTTAGGTAAAGGGCGTTAGGACGGATTCATGGAAAGCTATCTCCTGGACCCGAAGTTGTCCTTGCTCTGTTTTTCATGAGTACTTTTAGTTACTGCAGAGCTTCCAGCTGCCTGAGGCAAGGTTAGAGGAAGTAAATATTGAATTCTGGTGGACCTATGCTCAGCCTTAAGGATGTCAGGAGCAGAGTATTAAAAAGTAATCCAAAATGATAAAAAAAAAAAAGTGACCCAAAATGGCATATATATGCCTGTACTCAACCAGAAATCCACCTATCAGAGGAATTTTTCCATGTTTCCTTAAAAATTGCATGCATGCATACATACATATACATATGCATATGTGAATCAAGTTGCTGTAGGGTCATTCACTGACACAGAACGTGGAGCGTGCCCCCTGCCTGGGCCTTCCCCCTTCATGGATAAAACTCACAGTTCTCCAACTGCTCACATACCCGAGAATTCCAAGGGAAACTAATATTGAGGGTATCACCATGGACGTCTCTTCCCAGGTCCAAACACCATCTTGGAGGTGGGGATGCTCTCCACAGGATGGTCCACGGTGCTTCCTTCCTAGGAAACGTGGTCTATCAGGAGATTCCCCAGCCCATGCATGTGCCTTCTCCTGCACTGGAGCCCACCCTTCCTCACCAGTTGAATAAGAAAAGGCGCCATCTCCACAGGATTCCCACCCACCCCGCTAACATGTGCACCTTGGGCCAGTCCTGGTGACACAGGCAGCCATCATGCCACAGCACGTGACTCCCGCCCCTGCTACGCCACGACCTCAGAAGCCCCGGGGGGCCTCTTGAGCCAGGGACACTATTGTTACATAGTAGGTGCTCAACCAAAAGCGACTACATGATTTGTTGTGACAACTGACTTTATCCCTGGGAGGAGTTTCTGAGGTCACATTTGCCTTGGAGTTCTTTGAACTTTTTCAAGCATCTCTTGTGTGACACCTACTTCCAAATACCTCCAAATACAGGACCACGTCTAGTTTTCAAATGATTCTGTAATCTCAGCGGGGACGATTCGTTTTATGTATTTAATGGCCAGAGGCTACTACAGAGTTAGGTTCTGTGTCGGGGGAGAGAAGGTGATTCCTAGCTGTTCTACACGGACCAGTGATGACTCATTAGCGGGCCAGGTCCAAGAGGTAGACAGAAGAACACGAGGCGAAAACCAGGGGAAGGCGCTGTCATTCGGGAAAGTGCTAAGTCTGGAAACATTGCCAGCACCTGGGCAGCCAGTTCCCGAAGACCTCTGGGGCTCAGACAGAAGAACTCTAGGTTAACGAGCCCACAGACACGACCCAAATCCTGTTTGATTCTCATTGTCACCTGCCTTCCTTAGCCCGGGTCTCGGAACCTTCGCCACAGCATCCTTCCTTTTGTCACCTGGGAGACACCACGCTGTCCTCACTCCTGATGTAGGAGTCAGAAGGCTGGCCACAGGCTGGGCGGGGAGGGGACAGCGTGGACTCGACATGGCTTCACACCAGGCTTCTAGTCTCCGCCTCGTCACTCACCAGCCATGTGATCCTGGGAAAAGGACCAACCCTGAGAGCCTCGGGGTTGTCACCTGGGAAGTAGGTGGTTTGGAGCCGCCCCGCCCCGTCGGACGGCAGGAATGTGTGTTGGGGACGGGAAGCCCCCTGCACGGCGCCTGGCATACATTGGAACCTGGATGAACGGCAGCTATGTTCAATGCTGTCCTGACCCCGGGGCCTCCCGCACTCTCCTCTGGGATAGGTTTTGTTAGCCCGGCCAGAGTTAGAGTACCTGCAGCTCAACCTGACCTGGACCAGCTAATCGGCCAGAGAGGGTGCTTCAAATACGAAACTCAATCCATTTTCTAAATCAGGGGCTGTATGTGGCCTATAGGAGGCTATGTGTGGAACTCGGGTGCGGGGAGTTGTCCCAGCTGGATACAGCACAGAGGTGCGACAAGCCTACAGTTCGAGTCAAAGACTAACTCCCCTGCAGAGCCTGGCCCGGGAGCCGCCCCACCCCCTCATCCTTCTGCCACTTGGGGCTGGCAGGCTGGCCCAGGTCTCAGGGCACCCCTCCCCACCTCCCTGCGGGACGGCGGCTGCTACACACAGTCCCTGAAGGTGGTGTGGCCCCGGGCCCCTCGTGTCCTCACTGCTCACACACAGGGCCTTGCAGGGAGCAGAGCTCAGCGGCTGTGTGGCCGTGAGGGAGCCGCCAGCAGGGCTCCCCTGGCCTCAGGATCCTTCTCTCACATTCCTGAAAAACCAAGTGAATGCACGAGCGCACATCTATGTAACTTTGGAAAAAAGACACACGGCACGGGTAAGAAGCAAAAGTGAACAATGTTTATTTTCCTATTTACACCCTCCAGCACTTGCCTGCTCCACTCTTGGCCGTTCCAACAAATTCCAACACCATTGCCCTCCTATTTCATCCAGAACCCAAACAAAGAGGCAAGGTCTCCCAACTTGTTTACAGGACATGACAAAACTGTTAACTCTTGAACTGGGGAAGTACGAACGCAAAGGGGGGTGTGTCAGTGACACACTGGGCTGAGGAAACCTTCTATCCCAAGGGACAAACATTGGAGAGCTTCCTCAAGGACACTAAGCTCTGGGTTTCAGAGTCATCACAGAGCCCAGGCTCTTGGCCCTGCTTTCCCCCAATCTGCCCTGCCCCTTAATTCCTTATACATCCAGGACTTTCTCTTTAGACACCCAACAGAATAACATGAGGAGGAAGCACCCTAAGGCCTCCCTTAATGCCCAGCTCACAGGAGAAGCTGTGTACTCCAGTAAAAGCTGGAATGGGCCTGGCTGCCATTGGGCTCAGGTCTCCTCTTCCTCATCAGTCCCCTCTTCTTCAGAAAGGGACAGGGAGGAGCCCTGCTGCCTCCTATTCACCTGCAGCAAATACTCCAAGACTTGCAACTTGCTGGTTTCTGTGTAGGCCCTGGGCCCCCACAGGAACTCATAGCGGGCAGGGTCACTGCCTGCCACCTGCCGGTACTCCACATAACCTTCCTGCACCCAGACATTGGTGAGGAGGTTTCTAGGCTCCCCATAGATGAAGTGCTCATGGCCATCGTATACCCCCATGACCCTCAGCGCCTCCCACACCTTCTCCTCGGGGGCACAACCATCCTCCAGGAGGATCACCCCCAGGAGCAGGACCAGGAGGCTGGTCTTGGGCAGGCCCCTTTCACCACTCAGCATCCCATCACAGCTGAGGCCCAGGATGGTGATTAGGACGTAGGAGTGCTCGCTGGAATCCACTTCCTTCACATCTACACCAAAGACCAGCCGCATACACTCGGAGGCTTGGCCCAAGATGATGGGGAAGTCATCCTGGTATTCTTTGCTGACGATCTCCAGCATCTCTGCCTTGTTGGTAGGCTGCTTGGTGCAATACTTGAAGAGCAGAAACACCATCAGATCACACACTTTCACGTGGAGCCTTCCTTGGGTTGAGGGCTGGGTATCTTCCGGCTCCTCCGAGGTGCTTGACCCCTGCTCATCTGGGATGCTGGAGCCATGTTTGGGCTGGCTCCAGGCAGTGGCTTCCCCGCTGCTAAGAGATGCGTCAGCACTCTGAGAGCCCTGGGGAGGACTCAGGGACCCAGCAGCAGCAGACCCCTCCTCCATGGGGATCAGGAACAGGGCAGAGCAGGAGGAAGAAGGGGAAGAGGAGGAAGAAGGAGTGGAGGAGGAGGTAGAAGTGGAGGAGAAGGAGGAGGAAGAAGAGGAGGAGGAAGAGGAGGAAGAGGAGGAGGAGGAAGAGGAGGAAGAGGAGGAGGAGGAAGAGGAGGAAGAGGAGGAGGAAGAAGAGGAGGAGGAGGAGGAGGAGGAAGAGGAGGAGGAGGAAGAGAAGGAAGAGGAGGTATCCTCTTCAGCCCCAGACAACTGTGCATCCACCAGGTCCTGGGAGTCTACTGGGTCTTCTTCCAGCTTCCAGAGCTCATTCTTCTGCTCCATGGACATGGTGTCAGTGTCCGGCTGAACCTGAAGAGAGAGGTGGAATGGCTTCTCACAGTGCAGCCCAGGCAAGAGAGCCTGCAGTGCCAGGGCTGAGAGGGGGCCCTGCCAGGCTCCCCTGCAGAGGGCTCCCTTGTGTTGGGCTCAGAGAGGACGTGCACCTCACCTGGACAAGTGGCACTGGCCCGCGCCTCCTCTGTTCTGTGTCCTAAGGGACCCCCGCCTCAGACCGAGGCCTCCGCTGCCAGTTCTTGAAGTCCCTGCAGGAGGGAAGGAGGAGGCGCCTCAGGGTGCAGACTGCCAGCCCAGCCCTGGGGCCCAGTGTGGACAGGAGGGCTGGCTCGCACTCTGAGAGGTCCCTGGCAGTCCAGGTGGGTCAGTCCCCCACTGGTCCTCTCAAGGGACTGCCTGTCCCTGTCCCTCTCAGGCCAAAGTGTTCCTGCAAGAACACAGGGCCCCGACACTCCACAGAAGGAAGCCAGGGGCCCAGCCGTGGCCACACCTGCCAAAGTCTCCAGGACTGGTCCTGGATCATGCACAAGGGATGGGCCAGCTCTGGCTTCCATCTGGGCTGGGATGGAGCGCCTCTCGCTCTTCACCTGGACCCCACACAAGGCCTGGGAAGACTCCCCAGCTGGCCCTGAAACACCCGCCTGGCTCCTTGCAAGGCCCCCTGCTACGACCTGCCACCAGCCAAAGTCCAGAGAAATCAGTCGGCCCACCCGTCCTGCCTCTCCCCATGGCCCACACATGTGGCCGGGTGGCCTGGTCCCTAGGGATCCTGTTGTGGGAGGCATCCCCTCATTTCTCACCTCGACCCCCGCCAGGGCTGGGAACAGAACCAGGGCAGGGCACCCACCTCCTCTGTTGACCTGAGTCCAGACCCTCAGGCCCAGGCCCTCCCCTCCCTGAGCCCAGGGATCTGAACAAGAGGAGGGGCTCTGTGGCACAGGCCCCGCCCCGGGTTCCTTCCCAGGGCTGCCAGGGAGGGGCACCCAGATTTCTGGGCCATTCCCTCCTGGGCCTGAGGGCTGGCTTGGGAGCCCCTCACCCTTTCAATGTGGGGTAGGTGGGGGGGGGAGGGTCCCCACGCTGATTGTTGGCAGGCCCCTGGGTCTCCTGGGTATTATTCCCCAGGTGGGCTTCCTCCCAAGCCCTGACTGGGACCTCTCCCAGTGGGGTCCTCACCTCCCTGAGAACTTGGAGAAGAGCAGGAGGAGGTACCTTGTCGCATCCTGTGTCCCCGTCCTGTCCTCTGTCCCTGTCCAGGCTGGTCAGAGCCACAACCCCACCCCCGACACCCAGTCCCCCAGCAAGATCAGGAAGGGCAGGCCTGGATTCCGGCTCCTCTGCCTGGGGCTTGAATGTCCTTAGGCTCCTGGGAGTGTCCTCAGCATTATCCTGCCAGGGCCTGCTCTTCCTCCGGGCCCCCAACCTCCCATAGAGGACACGTGCCCCTCACACCAAGACCTCACCCTCCCCAGGTCAGCCCACCTTCCTGCCGCCCACCCGCCCCAGGGACAAGTGAGCATGCCACTGAGGGCCAGTGCTCTCCCATCCTCCATGGGCAGCCCACGGGGCAGGAACCCACTCTGTTGCACAGGCTTCCTTGCTCACGGGCCAGGTGGGGTGAGCCAGGGTGTCCCCAAGGTCCTCACTCTGACTCCCTGCAGGTCGTGTGCCCTCCACACACACCCTCACCCCAACCACCCCCAAGGCCCTGCGCCTTTGAAGCACAAGCCCTCAGGCTCCAACACACACAGGTGGACATCAGGATGGCAGCATCGGCTCATCCTGCACGGGGCCTCCTGCCTCCTGCCTCCCTGGACTGCACGTGCTAGGGCCCAGGGTCCATCAGTCCTCCCTCTGGCCCTCACCTTCAATCCCACCAGGTCCCGGGCTGGCCCCCAGCCTGCTCCTTCCACCAAGCCCCCAGGCTCTAGGAGACTTGGCTGGCAAGCCAGGGCATGCCCCAGGTGGTCATCGGGCCCAGGGACCCCCAGGACTCAGTCCAGTGTGTGTCCCTGGGGCTGCAGTGCCCCTGTGGTCCTGGCCTTGGCTGCCAGCCACACGTGGGCCATTGCCCCTCACCCCACCCGACCCCACCGCCGTCCACACCCTGGAGGCAGTGCTGCAGCTAAATGGCCACAGTGTGGGAGGCCCTGACGCACCAGGTAACTCGGGACTTGTCCACTGCCCCGCGGCCTCCCGAGGCTGAAGCAGGGGCAGGGCCGCGGTGCTGGGGGCTCCCTGGGGACCGACACCCTCGGGGAGACTCAGTCCCTCGGGTGTCCTCCCTCCACCCCTAGGAGACCCCGGGCCCCTCGGGCAGCCATCCTGAGGCCGGGCCGCTCACACCCAGGCCCTCCCCTCCGCCCGGACCCCAACGGAGGCAGGGAGTGACCGTCTTTCCATCAGGACCGCGACCCAGCCCGGGGGGCTTCCCAGGGCTCACAGAGGGGGCTGAGCTGGGGGGGCGGGGGACAGGCTCCCTGGGCCCTTCTTCCCCACCCCTGCTGGCGGGGCTCCCAGGGCGCCTGGGCCTCTGCCTGGCTCCACTGCCTGCCGGCCCATCGGCTCCCGGACACGGACACGAGGGGTGGGCAGAGCTTCGGGGACCCGGATACGCGGGTCGGGACACGCACACAGACACGCGGCATGGCCCCGTCCCGCACTCGGCCTGCCTCCTGGGACTGACTGTGGGCTGGGGTGCGGGGTCCCTCGGTCATCCCTCTGAATCCTCGGCAGGAACCCAGCAGGACCTGAGCCCACCCTCTGCCCCCTCAGGGAGGCCCTGCTCTGAACACCAGCCCCCTGGTCTCTCAGAGCCCGGATGCGGAAGTGGGGCCTCACCACGTGTTCCCATCCCCCCCACGACCTTCCCGGGAATAACTCTGTGCTGGGGTGGGGGTCCCCCGGGCCTCTTCCGCATCCTCCCCGGGATTCCCAGCAGCACCCGGGGCCCTCCCCTTTGCCCACGTGTCCTAGGCCCTGCTCCTGACGCCAGGGGCCTGCAGTGTCTCGGGAGACCCGGATGTGGAAGTCTGAGCACCCATATCCCACGGAGGGCAAGTCCCCATCCCCCGGGGGGCCTCACAGCCCTTGTGACCCTCCGACAGGTTCCCGTCTGTCCCGCTCAGGGTCCATTGCTCAGTCCCCATAGCCCCGGGACCCTCCCTCCGCCCCCCTCAGCGTCTGCTCCCGCCACACCAGGCCTCAGGCTCTCGGGTACCCGGATGCGCCAGGCCTGCCGCACCCGCCGCCACCATCGGGCTCCATCCTGCTCCCCCGCGACCTTCCCGGGCTGACCGTGGGCCCTGCCCTCCGCCGGGTCCCCTCTATCATGGGCTCTTGGGTCCCCTCTGTCCTGGGCTCCCGCCACCACCGTCACCCTGTGTCCCTGCCCCTTCTCAGGCCACTGCCCCAGGCCCCATCATCCAGGCCTCAGCTCCACGCCGCGGCCCCGCCTTCCCCCAGTGGTCTCTCGGGGTTCCGAAAGGGCCCCCCCACCCCCCGCCGCCCTCCGGGGCCCCTCCGCCGCCCTCCGAGCCCCCTCCCGGGGCTACCTGCTGCCTGGCTGCCGCCGCCCGGGCCTGGCCTCCTTCCAGGGGACCCCACTGCGTCCCCCCACACGAGGCCCTCGGCTCTCTCAGACCTCCGCGGCGGAAGTCGGCCCACGTCACATCCGGACCCCGTGCCCCAGTCCCTAAGGGCTGATTGCACGTCCGCTGGAGATGGGCTCCGCCGGGCGGTGGTAGGAGGACCCGTGTGGGAGGCTCCCTGGGTCCTCTCGCGGGGCCTCCCTCCCTGCACTCGGGCGGGCTGGGGCCTCGGCTCTCTGCAGACCTCAGCCTGTGCCCCTGACCCCGAGCCTCTCAGGCCCCGACGTCCCTGAGCGCCTGAGGGATGGTGGCTGCGGCTCGGGCCCCACCCCACCGGCTCTGCAGGTCCCGGGGTGGCCCAGGGCTGCTGGCAGGGGCACAGCAGGGTTCGGTGGCCCCCAGCGTCCTGGGACAGCTCGGCTCTCAGTCCTCACCCAGGAGGCCCGCATCAGGACACAGGCCTGCCTGCAGCCTGTGCAGCTGCCTGCTGCCTGCAGCCTCTGCTGTGCAGCTGCAGGGCCCATAGCCCCGGGGCAGGGGCAGGGTAGGGGCAGGGGCAGGGGAAGGGGCAGGGGCCGCGAGGAAGCGCCCCTTCCCATGGGGTCCCTTGGCCAGCAGCCAGACGTTAGGAACATCCTGCTAAAGGTTTACGTTCCTGGGGGCGGCCGAGCAGCTGCAAGGGTGTCTAGGGGCGTCCCATAGTGCGGGGCCCACTGCAGGGGGTTTTCCCCTGACTTGCTGCGTCATCGGGAGAAACACACCGTCCCTCTCTACCGAGTGTGTCCTGTGCACGCGTATGAGTGCTGGCACGCTTATGTTATATATGTCTTTATATAAGTGTGTATTTATATACGTGTAGACTATACTTATTTTATGAAGACTACCTTCTCTTACTCTGTGTGATTTGCTTTGATACTCTCTATTCTATTTCTAGTCTGTTCTTTACAGTCTATTGAAATAATTTTTTGAAAAGGTATCCTTACCACTAAGGTGACTTCGGGTGGTTATTAGCACAGACTTTGGAGTCAAATGCCTCAATCATCATCTTTCCCTCTGTCCTGATAGTTCCCCAGGGCTGCTGGCATGTGTGTTCTGAGAACTCACCTCAGGTTTGTGCCAGGAATTAGGGGCAGGTAATTAAAATCGTTTCTCCTATCCATCCTGTCATCTGCATCTATGCAGCTTACATACGTCCCCTCACATCCCTGCTCTTCCTCAGACACAGGTACCAGCCCATCACTCCTCATTCTCCTGTTTTGTTGTTCAAATTTTGTTGATTTTCCTCCTCCCCGCTTCCTTCATAGTCCTCCAGGTTTGATCAGAAGTCAGCACTCTGAGCTCCCTTGTCATCTTGCAAGCTACATGGTAAGGCATTAAGTCTATAAATCATTTCAGAACAATTATATGTTTGGAAATTTTTGTCCCCATTAATGAATATAATATACTGGTCCATTTTGGGGGGACTTCTTTTACCTGAGTCTATCAGTAAACTTGTATACTTGTACATTTAACTATGTTTAAATGGATATATGGAATGATATAACTATATACAATATATTATACCTATACATGATATATATCATATATAGTCATGTAGTTTTATGCATAGTTACATAGATCTACATTTTTCTTAGGCTTCTTTATAGGTGATTTTTGGTTTTGTTTGTTGCTGTTGTGAATGGGATATTTTCTATTAACAGGTTCTAATTAGTTACTGATTTTGTGTGGCAGAGCTATGTATTTTGCTATAATGATCATTCATACAGTGTCTGAAATCTCATTCACTTGAATATCCCACATGCCTATTCCTTTAACTTTTCAAAACAGAGGATGAAGGACACCTGGGTGGCTCAGCGATTGGGCATCTGCTCATTTTGGCTCAGGGCATGATCCCACCATCCCAAGATGGAGTCCAGTCCTACATTGGGCTCCCCGCAGGAAGCCTGCTTTTCCCTCTGCCTATGTCTCTGCCTCTCTGGTCTTTCATGAATAAATAAATAAAATCTTAAAATAAAACAAAATAGAGGATGAGATTTTTATTAAACACTATCTCTTTATTTTCAATATTCACACACCTATATAACATCCACAGCTCTGGCTTTGTATTCCAGTACAGTTATGAATGGTGGAGGTGAGAGTATCTAAGTGTAGTTCCTGACTTTAATGGGGATGCTTCTGATATTTGACATTTAAGTATGTTTACTGTCTATTTTAGGAAATGGAAGTTCTTACTTTTTACTATGAACTCAACTTGAGTTACTTTAAAAGACTTTTTCTATGGCTGCCTGGGTGGCTCAGTCAGTTGAGCCTCTAACCTGTGGTTTTGGCTCAGGTCATGATCTTGGGATCCTAGGATTGAGCCTTGTCTCCTGTACCAGCTCCGAGCTCTGCAGGGAGCCTGCTTGGCATTCCCCCTCCTCACAGGGGCTCTCTCCCTCTCAAATGAATAAATAAATCTTTTTTTAAAGATGTGTTTACCCACTGATGTAATCAGATATTTTTTATTTCCTCTAATTTGTTAATGTAGGGCATTACAATCAAAATTATTTTTATCCCTCAGACACAGACTGTTCATTTAATTCACTGCTATATTGAATATGCTTTTAATTTATTTAGGATATTTGCTGTTATATGAATGAACTTGGCTTAAGTATTCTTTTGGTGGCGTGTCCACATTTAGTTTTTGAATCAAGAAGAGCTAGACTGGGAGAATAAGTTAAACAGTTGCCCATCTTTATACTGTATAGATTTGGAAGAATTGGCATAAGATGGTTAGTTTCCCTGATATTTTGTAGACTTGGCTCCCCAAACTTCCTGTGCTGGAACTTTGAGGGTGACTTCAGTTTTGAATACAGTTTCGGTTTGTATTTTTAAGGGTTTTTATTTTTGTATGGGCCAATTTGCTCATTTTTTCCTCTAGAAAGTGGTCAGTTTCACTTAGGATTTCAAATTTAATGACATGATAATTATAATGAAACGTTTTCTTATAGAAAGTATAAAATACATACAATAGTAGAGATAATAGTATAATGAACCCAACGTACCTGATCCTCAGCATCAAAAACCTTAAATACATGGCCAATCTGTTTTCGGTTATTTCCCCACCTACCCTGCATCTCTGCAGCTTCTGGAATAATCTTTATGTCTAAATATTCAATATACATTTCTAAAAAGATAAAGACTTTAAAAAATAAAGCATAAAGTCAATACAAATTATCATTTCAAAAAATTAAATGTCAAATATCATTACATGTCCAGTTATTTTTCATATTTCCCTGAGGGCCTTATACTTTTTAAAAAATTTTAATTGGTGTCCAAATATGGCTCATAGCTGTGATTATTCATTGTATTCCTTAAGTCTTTAAAAATCTATAAGTTCCCCTCATATCATATCTTTTTCCTTACATTTCTTTTTTGTTGTTGTACTGGAAAAAAGAAAACAAACCAAGTCTTGTGTTGTGCCTGGTTTCTTAGTGTAGATTTTACTTAGTGTAACACCTCGGTGTCCTTTAACATGTTTTTTAGCCTCTTGTATTTTCTTTTAATTAGTGGTTAGAAGTATGAGCTTAATCAGGTTAAGATGCTAGTGTGTTTGTTTTATTGTCCTTATGGCTGTTGTTTTGCAAGACCATTAGGCATTACATATTTGTCTGGTTGTTTCTCTTTGTGCTGATGCTGGCAGTCATTAATAGTTACTACCTTTATCCACTAATCCTTTAGGAATGGTAATTCTCTCATTCTCTCTTAGTGTATTGGCTGAAGTACTTCCATGTTATGTTAACCTTAAAATTAAAATAGCCAAGTCTTTTACCCACAAAAATGGGTTTATTTGGGAATAAAAGTCACAATTCAGGACACGCAAGTTATGGTGCAACCATAGGCCATGCAGGAAAACAAAGGAAGGGTTCTTGCTTTTATAGAGAAAATGGAAAAGTTAGGAGGGCTCTTATGAGCAAAAAAAAAAAAAAAAAAAAAAAAAAAAAAAAAACCCTATGAGAGTAAACTGGAAGTTTGAAGTATAGCGGCTTTTTATTGGCTAAATTGTAACCTTCTCTTATTGGCTGGGCTGTTGTCAGGGGATAAGGAAACCTTTCTTCCTGTACTGGAATAGTAAAGTAGTAGTTAAAATAGAATCTTCTTGCAAGGTGGGGCTCTTAACTGTTGGCTCGGCAATTGACCTAGGCTCGTAGGGTGTGAGAGCTCCCCCTACTGGCCTTCTGACTCCATTTTAGCTGAAGTTTCCTTAGTTTTCACAGTTGAAGGCTTTCCTTGTGCACATCCACCATTGGTTGTACTGAGGGAAAGGTATAACATATTTGTAGTGTTCTCTTATAATATTTAAATCTATTATGCATCTGTATTATGTACAATTTTATTCAACGTGTTTATGCTTTTTTCTTCAGTAATTTATCGTATTTGCAAAAGGTATTTTTAAGTATTTTCAAAGAACTGGCTTTGGTTATTTAGCTCTATTGTTATTTGTTTCATTATTTCTACATTTATAGTCATTATTTCTAACTTTCCACCTTTTTAGGTTTATTATAGTCTTCATGGCCTAGCTTCTTGAATTGCTTGGCTGTTTTAAATATTTTTTTAATGTTTTAAATATTTCTTATTTTAAAAAATACATTCAAGGGTGTGTTGCCAGCCAAGTATCATTTAGACTATATCACGCAGGTAGGGTTGTATAGCTTTATGTGTATTACTCAAATTTTTTACAATTTGAATATATTTTTCAACATACATATACAAAAATTGGAGAGTATAAACATTTATTTATTTGTATTAAGACAATATTTTAGAGGAGTTTAAGAGTCATAGCAAAATTAAGGGAAGGTACAGAGATTTCTCATATACCCACACACATGCATACACTTCCCCATTATTGACACCTCCTACAAGAGTGGTAATTCCCTCTAGTGTTTTTTTTAAAAAAAATTCAGTTATTGTATTATTCAACTATGATTGGTTCTTTTTTATATTTTCTGTCTCTTTATTGAAGCTGTCACTCATTTTTTCCACTCTTCTCTCCAGCCTTGTGGGCCCACACTTTGGCCATCTGGGTGGGTTAGCTGGGGCTGTTGTGAGCTAGGGACCTAGGGCTCAATGAGGTAACAGGCCGGTTAGGGTGCCCAGATTATGCACTGCTCTGTGATTTCAAGGTGGAGGTGGAGGTGGAGGTGGAGTGTTGAATATGTCTGTTGGCCTCTCCCACCTGGGGAATGTTCCAGAAGCTCTCCCCACTGGTGGAGTTCTAAGGCTGACTTTTAAAATTGTTTAAATTTTCATTTTCTCAAGATTATTATTATTTTGTTAATTTAGAGAGAGACTGGGGGGAGGGGTGGAGGGAGGAGAGAGAGAAAATCCCAAGCAGACTGCCAGACAAGCACAGAGCCCCTCCTGGGCTTGAACTCATGACCCTGAGATCATGACCTGAGCAGAGATCATGAGTCCCTTCCTCAAGAGACTGAGCCACCCAGGTGCCCCAGGGCTTACTCTTTTACATGCTAGTTGATCTTTTAAATTGTGGCTTTTTAAAGAAAGAGAATAATAGGGATCCCTGGGTGGCGCAGTGGTTTGGCGCCTGCCTTTGGCCCGGGGCGCGATCCTGGAGACCCGGGATCGAATCCCACGTCGGGCTCCCGGTGCATGGAGCCTGCTTCTCCCTCTGCCTGTGTCTCTGTCTCTCTCTCTCTCACTGTGTGCCTATCATAAATAAATAAAAATTAAAAAAAAAAAAAGAGAATAATAATGACAATAATAGTAATATAAAATAAATTTTAAAATAAATAATAGAAAAAAAGAATAAGAAGCAAAAAAGAAATGAAAAAGCAAGACCCAACAAAACAAAACCCCCAAATAAAAACAAAAACACAAACAACAAATCTCATGGCTTATTTTCTGTGCCCCTGTACTATTGGGACTGGTGTGGGCTTGGGGACTCTTGGGTTCACTGTGGTTTCAAGCTCCCTGTTATGACCAGAACTGCCAGTGATGGCATTCAGACCCTGCTCCCTCTGGGCTTGTAAGCTGGAGCAGGAATGAAAATGTGTCGTTCTCTACTCTCCCTAACCTGGCGAGTGTTCCCACAGGTCCTCTACCATTTGGCAGAATTCTAGTTCTCTTTTACATGCCAGTTGCTATTTTGTTGTTGTTGTTGTTTGTCTGTTTTTGCTAGTTTCTCTTTTAAACTGTGGCTTTCTTTCTCTACCCAAGGATGCAGGAATCTGCTCCTGGTCTCTCAGTGCTATCCCTCCCTCCTGCCATCCTCAGTGTTAGGGGTAGGGGTTCCCTTTGTTACTGTCTCTCCATCTTTCTTGCCATTCTCTTTTGTAGTTGTTTTTATTTTTGGTTGTGCAGAAGCTCCTCCATCAGCCCTCCATTCTTCTTCAGGAGAAGTTCTTTAATTAGTAGGGGTAATTTCATGTGTTCTGGCCCATTTTAAAATCAGGTTATTTTCCTAATTTTGAGTTTTAGGTGTGCTTTTTAATTTTGGAACAGTCCTTTGCAATAGTCCAGATGTGTCTTTTGCAAATATTTTCTCCCAGCCTAGGATTTATTTTTTTAAAAGATTTTTAAATTTATTTATTCATGAGCAACAACAGAGAGAGAGAGAGGCAGAGACATAGGCAGAGGGAGAAGCGGGCTTGATGTGGGACTCGATCCTGGGACTTCCAGGATCATGCCCTGAGCCAAAGGCAGACACTTAACTGCTGAGCCACCCAGGCATCCCAGCGTAGGATTTCTCATCTCATTCTCTTGACATTGTTTTTCATGGAATGGAAGTAATCAATTTTAATGAAGTCCAGCTTAATTATTTCTTTCATAGATTGTGCCTTTGGTGTTGTATCTCAAAGGTCATTGCCATACCAAAGGGCATCTAGGTTTTCTCCCATGTTATCTTCTAGGAGTTTTATAGTTTTGCATTTCACATTTAGGTTTGTGATCCATTTTGAGTTAATTTTAGTGAAGGTTAGGATTAGGGTCTGTGTCCATATTAATTTTTCTGCAAGTAGTTGTTTAGTTGTCCAATACCATTTGTTTGAAAGGACTGTCTTTTCCCTGTCATACTGTCTTTGCTCCTTTTTAAAAGATCAATTGACTATTTTTATATTTGTCTATTTTGGTTTTTTTTTAATTTTTATTTATTTATGATAGTCACAGAGAGAGAGAGAGAGAGAGAGAGGCAGAGACACAGGCGGAGGGAGAAGCAGGCTCCAAGCACCAGGAGCCCGATGTGGGATTCGATCCCGGGTCTCCAGGATCGCGCCCTGGGCCAAAGGCAGGCGCCAAACCGCTGTGCCACCCAGGGATCCCTATATTTGTCTATTTTGGGGATCTCTATTCTCTTCTGTTATTCTATTCATCTGTTCTTTCACCAATACCACACTCTCTTGATTACTGTAGTTTTATAGTAAGTCTTCAGGTTGGGTAGTGTCAGTCTTCCAACTTTATTTTTCTCTTTCAATATAGTTTTTGGTTTCTCACGTTTCTTTCTGATTCTTAAAATTTTTTCTTTCTTGCATGCTGCCTATCTTATCCATGAGAGTCCTTAGGGTATTAATCATAGTTGTTTTAAATTTCTGGTCCAGTAATTCCAACAGCCCTGCCACATCTAACTCTGATGCCTGCTTTTTCTCTTTAAATTGTATTTTTGGCTTTTGGAATGCCTTGTAATTTTTTCTTGATAGCTGGACATGATGTACTGGTTAGAAAGAACTACTATAACTAAGCCCTTAATGTGGTGGTAAGGTATCTGGGGAGAGGAAGTTTTCTACAGTCCTATGTCAGATCCCCTCTTTTAGTGAGATATCACATCTTTATTCTTCTATAGATGGACATCTGGGCTCTTTCCATGCTTTGGCTATTGTGGATATTGCTGCTATAAACATTGTTATTATAAAAATATGCAACTCCACATGTAAATATATGCAATAGTAAAATGATCCTTCATATATTCTGTCATCCAGAGAGCCAGCAGTCCTGGTCAGGTAGGGTATGGATAATACTGGAGTAGAAAGAACTAAAAGAGGCCAGGGATATTGGTCAAATCAGTGGAGATTATATGAATTAGGGAGGATGAATGAAAATGGCAGTTTGTTTTGCCCCCCCCCCCCCCCCGTTGCCAGCAGTGATGGCTTTGCCATCTTCTTGGGCCTTTGCTTTCAAAGAGCAGGACCTGGTACTTAGCAGTGGCTTGGGAGAAAGCTACATGGGCCAATAATCTTTTATTCTGCCTCCTACCGGACCAGTCTTTCTCCCGCTCTCTAGAGCTCTAGAGAGTATGTCTTGACATACTCATACATGTATGACTTGATAGTATAATTCCAGAGACTCAGGGTAATGAGATGTTGGGCTGACTATAGATACCCTGAACTGGTCCAGGGGTCCTTTGCTGACTTAGAGAGTCAGTGCCAGGTTGTTGACATGTGATGGGAGCAGAGTCCTTCCTCCCTCCCCACCTGGATTAGAGTTCTTGCCAGGGCGAATGACTTGGAGGCCTTGGACTCACTCCATTTTTGCTCTCGTGAAGGTGACCTGCAGATCCTGTTGTCTTGCAGCAAACCCTTTCTGTAGACTGCCACTACTGGGGTTTGGGGTACTTAATGGAACAAAGGAGGGGTCTCCTCCCTGAGGTCAGGGGACTCTAAGTGGGGAGAAGATAGGAATCATGGAATGATTCCACAGTGGTCAGGGAGCTAGGGGGAGCATCTTCCCTTCTACCACATGAACTGCCACCAGTCTGGGCAGGATGTCATGGAAGTGTCTAATAAAGTTCCTCCACCATAAAAATAGGATTTGAAGCTCCTAATTGGAAAGGCTTTAGGCTGGCAGTCTCATTCTCCAAGACTGGCATCACCCATAAATAGGGCCGTAGGGTTATTAGCTGAGGGGACCCACAGGGTGAAGGAGTCCATTTTGGTCACCTGATTCACCCACGGGGAGTTGCTACTCAGAAATGAATCCATGTAATCGCTGCTCCACACACTTTTTTTTTTTTTCAGCTGCTCTCCCTCTTGACAGGACTCGCAGAAGAATTCTGAAATATTTGGAAATCCTAAGATCCCAAAAGAAGCTTACTTGTAGTTCTATCAGAGACTTCAGTGGAGGCTTGATTTGTCTCCAGGTCCACTTTGCTGAGGACCAAGTCAGTCCAGAGTGGGTAGAAGGACAAATTGGATTCCTGTCTATAGGGAGGGTACAACTTCTTCCAGAGGCTAGAAGCCTTCCTTTAAGAATGGCGAACACTGGGGATCCCTGGGTGGCTCAGTGGTTTGGCACCTGCCTTTGGCCCAGGGCATGATCCTGGGGTCCTGGGATCAAGTCCCACGTCAGGCTCCTGGCATGAAGCCTGCTTCTCCCTCTGCCTGAGTCTTTGCCTCTCTCTCTATGTCTCTATGTCTCACTCTCTCTATGTCTATCATGAATAAATAAATACAATCTTTTTTTTAAAAAAAAGAATGGCAGACAGTCTCTCTGATGATTGGTAATATTTTGGAATTTTAATGTATAATGCTGGCTCATGTGTCAAAGTTAAAGATGAGAAAACCACTACAAAGGAGGGCATAGGTACCTCTGAGTAGGAAGAGGAGCAAGTAATATCCCTGCAAAGATCAAGGGAAACTCCCAGTGGTTGTCATTAGTACTTCTCAGTGATATGTGGTTCACCTCTCCTGGGTACATAGCAGACTAAATGTCCTGGCTCTTCATAGTTGCGTTGGGCTATAATTTCTAGTTAATGAATTGTGAGCGTAAGTGATGTATATCCTTTTTGAATGAAGCATTTAATCAGTAGTGTCAGACACTCCCCCTTTCCTTTCCCTTCACTACAAAGATTGGAGGAGCACATACCAACAATGCCTCTGTCAGCTTGTCCGAGTGCCTACAATGAGCAGAAGCTCCCCTGATGACGTACATTGGACACACAATGTGAGATGGAAATAAAAGATATTTTGGGGTTAAGTTACTGGGATTTGGAGATTGCCATCACAAGCAGCACTCGCCTAACCTTCCCTCACTGGTTATCTTATAACAAATTGGACATTACATGGTTACCCATTCTCTGGTGGTGTGATAGGACAGAGTCCCTTCTACTCATTGGACAGGAAGGCGGAGGTCTCACTTCCCTTAGCAAAGTATCCTCATATTCCTCTATGTAGAGAGTGCCAGGATGGAGACTGTCCTGGAGACCTGGCCTATGCCAAACCACAAACACAGGGCCTTTGGTTAAATGCAAAATTGTATGCTGTTCTCATCCAATGATACAGCATGGTAGAGATAACAGTGCTGGCCTGTTCCAGCCTGAGTACCACCAGAGGACTCAACTGCATGAGCAGATAGCTCAGACCCCCTTACCACCCACTACCACTTCCCCAGATTGCACCTGTGACCATATGGGGTTCCTCTGGGCCCTGGCTAGTTTAAGTGTGGGCTGGTTTAGTATGTGGTATAAGCTGAAAATGGTTGGCACTTGGAGGTGGTCTTGAAAGAGAGTGGGAAGGGAAAAATCTTCCTAATAGGCAGAGCTTTGAGTGGTGCACCAGACCTAGAGTGAGAATGGGCTGGGAAAGGAGAGGGCTGGAAGATGCCCCCAAATAAACAGGGTCTTACCCAAGGGCACACAGTATTCTAGATGGAAGAGGGGCTGGGTCCATTATCTCCAATAAATTTTTTACTTCTGCCCCCCCATGCAACATTAAAGGGGGATTTTCTAAGCAGCTGATTTTCTGTTGTTGTTGTTGTTGTTTTAAAATAAAAGATCATTTATTTATTTGAGGGGGGGCGCAGAGGAGAGGGAGAAGCAGATCCCTGTTGAACAGGGAGTCTGACACAGGGCTTGACCCCAGGACTCTGAGATCATGACATGAGCCAAAAGCAGGTGCTTAACTGACTGAGCTGCCCAGGCACCCCTAAGAAGCTGATTTGTAGTTGAAATAGATAAATCTGGAGTCAAGGAGGCTGAACTGCATTCTGTCGCAGCCAGTCTTAGCTTGGTCATGGGAAGAGTTCATGATCAAATTCTGGCACTTGCACATTGGGTGTAGTCTCTGCTTTCAGACCATTGGACAGAAACTCACTGAAGTCTCATGATGAATATTCTTTCTTCCATGTTACTTTAAAAAATCAGTATAAAATTGCACTTAAGGTTATTAAAAAATAAAACGGATCTGCCTCAGTCCTGTATTCCTTACTAATTCTCTTTTGAGATTCTTATCAGGAGGAGAGCTTAGGAGAGACCTGGACTGGGTAAGCAGTGCCAGGGCCATATCAGGGGGGCCCCTGGAAGCCCCTGCTAGGGCTTGGAGGAGGCTGAGCCAACATGGGAGGCTGGGAAGGGAGGCCTTGCCAAAAGCCTAGAGAGATTGTGGCAAGGGCTTTTTCACCCTAAGGGAAGCTGTAAAGGGAGAGGGAGGCTATATCCCCCTTCTTCTACCCTGTCTCTTAGGGTGGTCGGCAAGTGACAGTAGGACCATTCAAGGGCAGCAAGCTCCACTTGGGGTCGCTGGCCACCTTCAAAACCTGACTTGGAAAAAACAAAACCTGGCTTGTGGCAAGAGCTTAGCCTGCAAAAAAGACCTCAGTAGCTAACAGTAGGTTCCAGGTGTACTGTGAAAACTCCTCCTCACCTCCAGCTGCATTTTCTCCTTCAGTGTGTACCTGTAACAACACCAGGCCCCTCTCACCATGGGCAGATCAGCAAAGCAGGGTGTGAAGGCATTGCTTTCCTGGCCCGTTTGGGCACAAAATGAACCACAGAGAGGGTCCATCAGCTTAGGGTTCCTGTCGCAACTCCAAGGTTTTCATCAAAAGGTGCTCATTGAGGGTGGGTGCACCAGTGGCAGGATGTTTTAATATGACTCTACAAAGCTTATTTCATTTCATTTCATTTCATTTCATTTCATTTCATTTCATTTCATTGTTTTTATTTTTCATATACTTATAGCAAGAATCACTATCAAACTCATCACTCAGCCAGAGACCTTTGTGGTTAAGGAAAGACTTGCCCCTCAAGTGGCACACTAGCTACACTCGTGAGTTCATCCGCCAGCCAGGGACCTCAACTCCAAGCTCCAACAATGTGTAGGACTCTACAAAGTTTTTAAAACCTTAGCATGTCCTATTCCTACCCTCATTGGGCTTGCTTTTCTTCCTTCCTTCTTCTCTTTCTTTCTTTTTCTTTCTCTCTTTAAAGATTTATTTATTTATTCATGAGAGACACAGAGAGGCAGAGACACAGGCAGAGGGAGAAGCAGGCTCCATGCAGGGAGCCCGATGCGGGACTCGATCCCAGGACCCCGGGATCACGACCTGAGCCAAAGGCAGACGCTCAATCACTGAGCCACCCAGGTGCCCCCATAGGGCTTTCTTGCTCTCTATTCTGTACATCCACATTGGCAAAAGAGATTTTTTAAAAAATGTTCTTAATAAAGATCCTCCTGCCAGTGGAAATAAATGTCCACATTGTTATTTTGGCACTGCAATGGCTTGACCTGTTCCATAATTTTTGTCTTAAATGATTAAAATGGCTTGTGTGCAAGTGTAAACTAATTGCAACTATACATTACTACTTCCACTTGGCTTGAAAACCATGGATTCAAATATCTTAGGGGACGAGTAGGTCAATGTGCAAAGCCTTGGGAGGGCAAAGATGAGCAATGGAAGCCAGAGACTTCCTGGGCCCAAACTCCATTCCAATCTGACAGAGAATAAACACAACAACCCATAAGTGTAATTGCTATCATGTATATTTATTTTCTCCTTTTGACTATTTACACACCTTTATTTTGGCATACTTTTCAGAAACATAATTTGATGTTTCTTCATGTTTTCCTTCTTTGAAGTCCAGACTGGTCAAGGTCTTTTTCATGCAACACTGTACATTTAATGAGGACAAAGAGGCTGGGTCATCTTGGGGGTAGGGGGTGGTCTCTGATGTTCTGCACCCTTCTGCAGGTCAGGCCAGTAAGACATGTGGGTCTTGGTCCTCCTCCTCTCTTGGTTTCCTTGAAGACGTCCATGTTTGTGGTTTTACTGTATTTCATTTGCCTCAGAATGGCACTGCCTTGCCTGTGCACTGAAGAACTCTCTGGCACTGCCCAAAGTCAGGCACTACAGCCAGTTTCACCACACTCGGGCACCTCCAGTTCTGCTGATGACCCCTGACCCCAGGGATGCAGTCTGGCAAGATAGTGGGTGCAAAGTCTCACGCACGTTGACAGAGGTGACCCTGACCAACCGGGGCTATTTTATAATTGAAATATATCAGAGAGATACTGTAACACACTCCCCCCCACCCTGAAAACCCAACACTGATAATAGAAATTTCATATGGATCACAGGATACTACACAACAAACACAAACACACTGCACTTTCAATAGAAGTCACGATTTCCTCTGATGCTCATCACCACGGCAGGGTACCATGCAGGTTGATAGCTGAGCAAATGCATTCATTAGTTAATAGCTCAAAGGGTTAGTTCTTTTATGTACAGAATAAAGAAACCTCATTAGGAATGGCCACAGTCTCAGCAAAACTCAGTTCTAAATATGCAAAGACCTCACTGCCTTGCTATTAACAAGATGACACGGGTTGTATGAATACATTTTACAAGTTCCAGTAAGAACCAAAAGATCATCCGTTATCTCTGTAAAGGCACCCCACAGTGGCAGATGGAACGGGCAAAGAGTGGCAGGAAACGTGTCACACGTCCTCACAGCAAGAGGACACTCTGAAGAGACAGAGGGTGTCCTTCCTGTGGTAGTGCAGGAAAAGGAATTCTAGGGACAGAGTTAATGGGATAGCCCATGTGAAGAAAAGAAAGGAAACGTGGGTAGGAAAGCAAAGTGAGGGGTGCTCCATCCCAGGCTCAACAAGACACTTCTTTCACCTGAGCTCCAAATGATTCTCACCATAAGCACTCTCTGATTGGCTGGGGCTGAGAAAGGCTCTGTGCACTGGACCCCCAAGAGTGCCCTGCCAGATGCTCTGCACTTCCAGAGTTACCTGGTGCTAGATGAGGCGTGGGAGGGGATGGAGGCAGCTGGCTGAGGATGGGGCTCAACGATGACGCTGACGACAGAACACACACAGAACACGGCAAGGGGAGATTTGGCAATCTGCAGGCTAGAACGATCAAGTCCATGACGAACGACTCAGAAGCTTCGAACTTCCGCAAAGGTGTCATTGCCAAACCTCCACCTCACCTTGACACTTAACCTCACACGGTGTGAGTTGCAGTCGAGTTTGACTGTTCTTGTTGCAGCACTTTAGGGCAAGATGTTCTTTTTAAGGTATAAATATTTTATCTAGCTACATGGATCTACAGAGATATTTACAACTGGCCTCTCCACCCCCTCCTCTGAGCTCTGAAGCCTTCCTGTGCATTGATGTGAAATACATCTTCAAACCTACTTTCTGGTCTCCACTGCTCCAATCTCTCTGTATGCCATCACCCCAAATAAATGGCTCAATTCCCACAGGGCTCCAAGGCTCCCCAGGGTCCTGGAAACTCAGATCCCAATCAACCGACCAATGTTTAGGCTCCAGGAAGCAAGTGTTTCAATAGCCATGATGGGAGCCTCAGACGTGGGGTCATTTCTCTCCTTCCAACCTGCATCTTCCTGTGAGAGGTGTCCAAAAAGAGAGACGAGCTTAGACATTTCAGTGGCAACTTCTTTATTTTTAGCTGTTTTGTGTGTGTGCATGCACACAACTAGGAGGGTGATCGTGTGTGACTGTGCATGTGAATATGTATGTGGCTGTGAGTGTAAATGTGTTTGTGTATACATCCATTTAGTGCTGAGGGTGAGTGCCCACATGTGTATACATGTATGTGTGACTGTGTAGGTCTCTCTGGCTGTGTATGTGTAGGAGGCTCTATTTGTACCTTGTGTGTATAGAGAAGAAGACACGAGAAGCTGGGCTGATCTAGGTAGTCAGCCCCTGGGGCTCCTCTGCACCTCACTCCTTGGTGAATCCTCTCACTCTTCTGACAATCTCTTTCCCTAGAGAGGGTGGGAGGAGGGACTCCTGGATTCCAAATCCATCATGGTCCCAAGATGCAGGATGGGTTACTATAGTGCTGTGACCCCGAAAGGACCCATCCCCACGGTCCATACCTGCAGCCCTCTCCCAGGCACTTCTGGTTCTCTGCATCCGGTGTTGCAGTTGATTCCCCTGGGCTATTTCCTCACATCACCCACCTGCTTTTGGCTGCCTTCAGCCCCCACACGTGTCGGGCTTACAATATGATTGCAATAAGGGGATGAGTTATAAGGGCTATATACAACTCCCTCTCCAGTTCTTGTGCTTTCCCCACCCATTGTCTACATCATGCATCTGTTCTTGATGCATCTTCAAGGCATGCCCTCGGCCCTCCCTTGGCCAACCCCTGCCTTTGACCTCAAACATGTCATTCCAGGACAAACAAAGCACAATGCTCTGTGCTTCCAGCTTATCCCATGTTCGAGCACCTCCTACCTCAAGGCACTAAATTGTCACTTCCTGGGACCACATTCACTTCTCCTGTGTCTTCTGTCCAGGAGACAGCACAGATGGGTGGAAGGAGGAGAAGAGTGGATGGGGACCGGGAGACACTGCTCCCTGGAACAGGGAATTGGAAAGGAACAGTCAGTTAACCAGCCCGGCCAAATAAGGCCCTCCCCCACTTATATGGGAACAGGCCAAAGGAAATCAGGTGGTTCTAGAAGAGCCACCAACAGGAAATATATAGGCTCTCAGGTGTATTTCCTTTCACACTTATTCAAATCAGATAAATAAATTTGAGTATGCACATATGCTCCCACACACACACAGCATATACCCATGTGTGTACACACAAGCACACACACTCTTTCATAGGGGTGTGCACACACAAACATGCACCACATGTTGTTATATATACACTCTTATACACACCAATATAGATTTACACTGATATACATAGGTCTGTACAGCTTCTCAAATGGTTGTATGTACATAATTACCTTGATGCACACATGCACTCAGGTATACACAGAAACACAAACACAGAAACACAATCAAGAGGGGAGGTGGCTGAGGGGCTGCAGGAGAGGCTGCCTGGGCAGGAAGGAGAAACATAGGCTGAGCGCTTGGCAAATCTTATTCTCCCATGGCCTCTACTAATGAGGTGGAGCTTCCAAGAACACTGGGGTGCAGGCTACTTTCTTTTTCCCTTAGCCGCCTCACTGGGTGGGCGGTGGCTGTGTTCCACGTGCTGGGTTCACGCTCAGTGGCTGGTCACTGGTCACTTCCTGCTGTTCCAGGTGCTATAGAATGAGGTCTGGTGCCTGGCAAATAAACAGAACCTGATGGAGCACCCCCATTTGTAAAGATGGGGAGGAGAGAGGGGAGCACTTCAGTTGAGAGAGTTAAGAGGATAAGAAGAGAGAAGAGCAAGTGGAGTGACTCTACCACTTACTAGCTGAATATCCTGAAGCATGATACATAAACTCCATTTTTTCCCCTTGGAACACTGGGGACAATGTGCTCTGCCTTCCCTGGCTACTGGGCTCCTGTGAGGGTGTAACAACGTGATGGGTCAGTGAGCTTGTTGACATTTGCTATGCACTAGACACACGGGATTACTATAGAGATTCACAACAATTGTTCGTCTGCTATTCTAGATCAGGTGACGAAAGAGCAAGGCAAAAATTTCCTGACCCTAGTCTCCGTTTGGCAAGTGCTTGCTCTGTGACTAGTGATCAAGTCAGCATCCGACCGAAAGATGTACCCCATCTGTACTGTCAATCACTGTGAAGCAGAAATATAGACAAGAGAAGGTCCAATCCCTTCAATGATGTCAGTTCAATCTGGGAATCTCCAACTTGACCTCATCACCCCTGCAAGCTCCTGCTGGAAACATGATCTGTCACTCACTCTGACATCTCACTCAGTACCCCTACTCACCCACACTCCATTTCCAACCCCACACCACAACACTGCATTCAAAACATAACAGAAGAAAATAGTGAGGAAGAGGCACTTTTAAGCCATGGCTAATCCTTCCCCTGTGTACCCTTGCTCAACCCAGCTGGACTTTCTCCTGTCAGGGGGTGAACAAGGACCATAATCCTTAGGAAGGAAAAACAGAAGTAAAAAAGTAATGAAAAAGAAAAAAAAATCCAATACCTCAGGGAGGGGTGCAGAAAACCCCCCAGAAATATTCATGCACAGGGCTTGGATCCTTCCTCTGTCTCCCACCCTGGCTTTGTCCTCCAAACATTTCTAGGGGCTTTTCTGTGCTTCAGAGGTATTGGAAGGCTTTGAAAAGGTGATAGTCTTCTAGCAGAAAAGGAAAATCAATGTGGTATTCACCTCCAACTCCTCTTCAATCCCTTTCCTTCCAGCCAGAACACATCCTTTCCAACTACTTCCCACCTCATGTTTATAAAGAGAAAGGCAGAACTTATTCAACTGCCCAAATAACCAGAAAATAAAATGAAGAAAGAAGGCAAAATGGAATTGAGAGGAACCATGAAGGGGCACTATGGGACTAATGGAGATGATATGCCCAGTAGACAATGTTGAACAACACAAAGGCAAGAGGGAAGAGGATCCGGGACCACTTGTCGACCTTAGGGACATAGTCAGGGTCAAAGAGCTTGGAGGAGAACCCTTCGGTGAAGGAACACCCAGGACTTGGGGGGCAACTGTCATCAGACTCGGAGTTACTGTCCTTGCGTCGGTTAAGGCGCACAAAATTCTTAGCATCAGGCCTCCAGTTGTAAAGATCATACCTGAGTTGCTTCTCAAGGTCAAGGTAGCCACTCTCAACTCTGATGTCATCAGGCAAGCTACGGATCTCATCAAGGTTGCTACGGATCTCATTAAGGTTGCTACGGATCTCATCAAGGCTGCAGCTTGCTTCCCGCACACGCCTGTGGCCGTAGAGCAGCAGAGGCCTCCCACTAGGGATATGGACAGGACTCTCATCCAAGCTGAAGTTCTCTTCAGGGTCTTCTGGGTCACCGATCTCAGCGTGGTCATGGGCCTCAGCAAGGTTGCGGATTTCAGTAGGAGTAACATTGTCATCGTTCTCAAAACCATTAACGTGAATGCCATACCTGTGTGGGGCCTGCTCTGGGGTGGAGGGGAGATCGCTCAGGCTTTCTCTAGAGGCCAGTGAGGCCAGCTCTGAGAGAGAAGACAGTGAGCTGAGGCTTTCTGCGGTGGCCAGTGGGGCCTGCCCTGGGATGGAGGTCAAAGAGCTGAGGCTTTCTAGGCTTGCCAGGCAGGCCCGCGCCGGCCTGGATGACAGAGAGCCACTTTCATCTTCTATGCTAATCTGGTCTTCCCTCAAGGAGATAGTAGACACATTTATGGCATCAGGATTTGCAAGCCCTACATGAATAAGCACTGGTGGTGGGGAGGGAGGAGGAGAGAGAGGGCTTTCCTCATCAACAGTTGCAATGTGAGTGTCGATCTCTTCCACTGACAGAATCATCTCTTCCTGGGATCTTCGGTGTGCAAAGGGCTGAGGAACAGGACCAAGAAGCTATTAGCATGTAAGGGAAATCCACAGGGGCTGCCAAGCCTGCGTTTCCTTGGGGCAGCTGCTCTCCCTGGAGTGCTATGCAGTGGATAGAGACAAGGCCTCCTCGAGCAGATGTGGTTGGGCTTCCTGTGAAGGATGGGGGTACCGCTGGCCATGAATGTACTGCCGGCAACGAGAGCCTGAGCGTGGCATGGCTTTGGGAATTGAAAGAGCAAAGGATGGAGGGGTAGGCCAACCCCTTTGGTGTCTTTCTCTTCCTTTCAGCCTCCCTATGGTCCCCTTCCCTCTGGTTCTGTCACCTGCCCTTGAAAGTATACTAAGTGGACTGGATTTGAGGTCAAAAGGTCTGGGAAAATCTAGTTCTGCCACTTACTGCCTCGTGACCTTTGGACAATGATTTGACCTGTTAAGGAGTGATGATAGATTGTTCTAGTTCTTTGTTATCTGATGTGTGTGTGTGTGTGTGTGTGTGTGTGTGGTGCAAGGATTAAAGGAACCAAGAGATGTGAAAGGGTCAAGGGTTAAGCTTAGGCATAAGAGGTGCCTAATCCCTCCCTAATCAGGGAAAGCTGAAAAAACCAAACCTGCAGCATTACTTCCCGGTATCGGTAGCGGGCCATGACTCTTCGGGCTCTCCTGCGTCGCCTTTGGTTGCGCCGGGATCCTCCTCGGCTGTAGTAAAGATAGTTGATGTAGACATATTCCAGCAAGGACAGGAACACGAATAAGAAGCAAACGACCATATAGATGTCGATGGCCTTAATGCAGGCAACTTGGGGGAGTTTATCCCGCAGATGTGAGTTGATGGCGTTCAGGATGAGCATTGAAGTCAGACCTATAAAGAACATGGCACAGGATTAGCCTCCTCAGGTGGCTGAAGTTCTGGGTGAGCCATCAGGCCCCCGTCCCACAGGAAGGATGTATCTCTGGGGTGGGGAGGACCCTCAGCTAAAGGCCTTAGGCTCTCTAGGCCCGGGGACTTTGCACTCTCTTTGCTCTTCCTCCCCAGCTTTATACTTGGCCCACGCTTTGATGATTCTGTGACTTTCTCATTAGAATCAAGTCCAAAATCTCCAGCCATGGTTTCACAGTGACTTACATCTCCAGCCTCTTTTGCCTTTCAGTACGTAGGCTTTCCTTTAGCTCATGTCCCTCAGAAAGGTTTGTGAGCCCTTAAAATATTACCCAAATCTTAAAGGCTCAGTCCAACATGTGCTCCTAAAGAAGGAGGCTGAGGAGTCTGCCCCAAAGATGGTGAAGGATAAACCAGACCTGGACATGGGGCACACTGGGTCCATAGAAACTTGGGAGCTGATTCTGTAGGCCCCTCCCAGGTATTGCTCAAAACCACCTGGTTCTCCCCATTGCTGGGACAGGAAGTTCTAACTGCTTAAACTGGAATTTCGAGGTCTTTCCCAGTTGGCCCTCCTGTCTCTCTGCGACTCTTCCTACTTCCCCAGCTTCTGCCCCAAGCACCCTGGGATGTCCTCCCCTTTTAGGACCCCTGTGCCTTTTAATAGTGATTTCCTGTTTTACTGAATGACAAGTCTTATGCCTCTGCGTCCTGCAAGTCTTGAAAACCCAGTTTGAGCAATACTTTTTTGGTGCACTTTTAGCCAACAAGACCTGGTCATTTCCTCCTTTGGCATCTCACAGTATCTATCCCAGCATCCCACTAGACACCCATTGAGGGCAGCTTCTCTGGAAGTCCTCTACTGCCATTTTGATGGGCATTTTGATATGTTGCTTAATCAACGTTTGTTGTATTGCATTTCTGATCTAAATGTATGACTTGTTCATTCATGCATCCAGCAAATAATGATACTTCAGGGCCAAGAGGGCAAGATCCCAGCCCTGATGTTTTTTTCACATTTGTCTCCAACATCGGGCTCTCTGTTGGGGACTTGCTAAGCCCCTGGTTATAAATGCCTGCTGGGCAGGCACCATATTGCTTCCTTGCCTGTGCAGTCACACACCATTCCAAGTATTCCTCTCTTACTCTCGACTTTTTTCTGAGCAAGATCATCCAAGTTCCTCCCTGGGATGAGGACAGGACCTACCAACTGTCACCCTGGCTGCAGAGGATTCATAGTTCATCCAAAATGATATCCAAGAGACGACAGTGGTAAGAACAGTAGGCCAATAGATCTGCACAAGGTAGCTGGTAACTTCCCTCTGGACCAGGAACCTCAGTATCAGGCGCACATAGGAACCTGGCAAGGAGACACAATGGTATTAGGGTGGCAGGGCCGAGGGGATTTTCAGGGTGAAGTACAGGATGGAGGAGGGGAAGCCTCTAATATTCCAGCCTGGGCAATCTGCCAACGTGACCCTATTTGCTGCCTTAAGGCCAGTGACCATGGCATGTCAGTAGGCCCATATGGCATGACAAGTCTGTTCTCTCCTCCTTCCTTCGTCACTTGTTCGATGTCAACTGGAGTTTTGAGATGGGGGATACAGGAAACATTTAAAAGATACAAACAGAGTGGGGAGAGGCTGACTCAGGAGAGGAGGCCTGTTTTTATCAGCAAGCACATGAACCTTTTGCACTCGTAGAGTGTCAACTGGGCCAAGCGCTCCCACACTGATTTCCTCATTTGAAGGGGCTTTTGGAAGGCATCCAGAGCCAGAAGGCAATAGGAAAGGAGGCAGCAGAGAGTGTAGAGGTCAAAGGCAGACAGACGTGCAGTTTACCAGGGTACCAAAGACAGAAGAAATGGGAGAGAAGATCACACCCACCTGTGTAGAAAAACACCTCTTTGCTGCTCATCGTCTTTCCCAGGAAGCTGAACTGAGGAATGTGCAGCTTCTCAGTCCCCTGGATGGCATTCCCATTGCCTTCCCAGTATAATACAATGTCTTCAACCGTGTAACCATCTGCAAGAGGGAGAGAGAGTTGGTCTGAGAAAGCAGGCATGGGCAGATTTCACGCCAGAGCAGTCTGTGGAATCCAAAGGATGGTCAGAACGTGCACTTTTGGAGCACCTTTGTGGTTTTCTGTGTCTGAGCACAAGGGAGGGGGGCACTTGGAAAGGAAGTCTCATTTAGGAATTTCTTAGCTAGGAAAGGAAGCAGAGTAAACAGATGTGCTCCTACCCACTGGCTTGTCCACAATGTCCCCGTGGGACTATTTATGCGTGAAAGGCCACTTTCTGCCAGATGCTACATATATACCTCTGTCTGCCTGCCTGCCCATCTACTGAAGAGCGAGAGAGTGGGGAGGCAGGGAGTAGGGGAGATAACGACCTCCTTCTCACTGTCTACTCCACGTTTGGAACCCCAGGTAGAACAGAGGCAGCCTCGGAAGATATACGTACAGCTCTCCACTTCCAGCTTGCAGGTCTGCTTGTCCAGAGGGAATTTATGCAGATCCAAGGAACATGCTGCTGTGGTGGTAAGTCTGCAGAGGAAAAGCAAAAGGAAGGGAAAAGTGAGTCAAGGCTAGGCCAGCAGCCGCTCCTGAGAAAACTGCAGGGGTGTGGAGGAGAGAGGCGCTCCATGTCCTGACCCACCCAACACCTTCCCAAACTGCCTACCCTCGAGTTGGGTTGTCCTTCCCTCCCTCTGGTTTTTTTCCCCTCCCTCTTCCTTTTCCTTTCCTTCCCATCCTTCCTAGGGCTGAACTGACTCACAGTTGCGCAGGGAGGAGAGGACAGGTGTATGTGACAGGGAAACCAAGAGGTGTGGCAGGAGGCAAGGAACAGAGAGGTACAGCAAGAAACCACAGGGCAATAGGATGGGAAAGGCCCTGGAGGAAACTGGATGGAGAGACAGGGAATGGACTTTCTTGCTGAAAAAGGAGCAAAACTGGCAAGAGCCAAATGGGCTGCATAGAAGCAGCTGAGGTACCCAATCTGACGTGGAGTGCCCATATGTGTTGTGCATGTAGGGATGCGAGCTGTAGCCCAGGCCCACCTTGGGCTCCGGGGTGGGAGGTGCTCCCACTGTGCTCTCCTCTCTCTGTGTCTGCCTATGCATGTAGGCCACCGGGACCAAGCAAAACAACGGGAGTAGGTATAAATGGGTAGGAGGTATTAACATGTCTCAGGTGGGATATGGACTGTTGGGCAGGGGCTTCAAGTTGCCATGTGGTGGGTCTGTGACAGGAATCTGAGGAAGGATCTGGGAGGAGCTGGGGAAGTGAGACAAGTAGACACATAGAAGGAAGGCTAGACCTCGAAGTGATTTCCAATTTTTTTTTTTAGGATTTTATTTTTTGTTTATTTTACAGAGAGAGAGAGAGAGAGAGAGAGAGAGAGAGAGAACACAACACGAGCAGGGGTAGCGGCAGACAGGGAGAAAGGGAGAAGCAGACTTGCCAATGAGCAGGGAGCCCAAAACGGGGCTCGATCCCAGGCCCCTGAGATCATAACCCGAGCCAAAGGCAGACGCTCAACCAACTGAGCCACCAGGTACCACAGTGATTTCCATTTTGTACACCGGGTAGGGTGTGTGTGTGTATGTGTGTGTGTATGTGTGTGTGTGTGTGTCTGTCTGTCTCCCTTCCATGAATCGTCCACGCAGCATTTATCAGCTGAGGGCCCTTTTAACTGAAACAAGTATGACCAGTGACCTTGTTTCCTGCAAGCTTTGTTGTTCTCTGACTCTAGCACCTTGGACCATGGAGAGAGAGAGAGAAACAAAGGGATAGAGCAGGAGCACCCCAGAGGAAGAGAGACTCAGAGATAGAGGCTGAACCCTGGTGCAACTACCTCTTGGAGAAATTTTCTGAGCTCTGTTTATCTCTTATGCTTGTCTTAAGTGATGGTTTGTAAGAGACGATGCTATGACGAGAGGCTCAGTGACCATATGCTGTGCTATAAATAAGCCAGTGAGGATTTCCAGTGTGTACACATCCTACGTGTAAGAGCCATAGACAACAGGCATAGTACCGCACACCCCAGCCCCCTGCATGATGCAAATATGACCAATGGCCGAGATTGAGCCCCTCTCTCCCTGAATGGGCTTCACCATTCATTTGTCTCCCTCCCTCACTCGATGGAAGAGAAAAGAAACAAATATAAATAACAGAATGTATAAAATGCATAAAAGGTGGAGATAGAGCTCTTCGAATTGAGAAAATTGAGCAGGATTTCTTGACAAGGAGGGCATTGAAGTTACAGACTGAAGGATGGCCAAGGTGTGGGGCCAGGGCAGCCAAGGATGGCTCTGAGAAACTCTGAAGGTTTCACTTTGACTACTGTGCAGGAGGAGTGAGGGGGCAGTACAGGACAGACGTGGAAAGCCACGGGCTCCTTAGTGTGTCCCTTACGGTGCATTTATGGGATACGTGGTGGGAAGAAGGAAGCCTGCCAGGATGGTCGTCAAGGCCCTGAGGAAACTCACCGCATGCCATACCGCACCGTTCCATCCGGGTGAAGCTGAAACACGCGGTTTTCCACAGTCACATCATGCACAAAAGCATCCTTGCTATTTAGAAAGTAGCAGTCAGGCACCCACAACTTCTCCAGCATCCGATAGTCCAGGGTCAAGTTCAGGTCGGTCTCATGGTATGCTAAACGTGGATCTTTCCAGGTCTGATGGAAAAACATTGTGATCGTATAGTCCTGGAGAAAGAAAGGGAAATTCCAGTCATAAGTGAGCTCGTCCAATTTTCCATCCTCAAAGTGTGTGTGTGTGTGTGTGTGTGTATGCGCGCACATGCATGCAGGTGTACAAAATACATCACAAATACAGACGAGTATTGGAACATATAAGAATGTTAGATGTTAAGAATAAACTGAACTTCATGTAATTAAACTCCAGGTTAAGGAATGACATATTACCAATAACTTTCAAGTTTCAGTGTGTTCCTTCTAGAGCATATTCCCCACACCTACCTCCCAGCAGTATCTGTTATCTTAGATTTTAATGATAATAGCTCTATCGGTTTGTTAGAGTTTTATTTTCTATATAGGTATTTCTAGGAAACATATTGCTTGGATCTATTTTTAATTTTTTCCTCCAAATGGAATTACACTGCATGTATTCATAATTAGTTTCTTTCACTCAAAATTCTATTTGTGAAACTCATTCATGTTGATGTCTGTAATTAAAATCTGTTCACTTACCCTGGAGAGACTATTCCCTTGTGTGAACACACAGTACACACCAAAATCAACATGAAATAAAAATTGTGATGTGAAAGTTCCCCTTTACCCCCTCACTGGGGGCAGATGAGAGTTCCCAATGCTCATGCCTGGCCAAGACTGGTATTGTCTGACTTTGGACTTTTGTCACTCTGGTGCATATGTAATGGATTCTTGCTCTGGTTTTAGTTTGCATTTCACTGATTCATAATAAAGTCTGACATATTTTCACATGTTTATCTGCCACTTTGTTATCTTCACAAAAGGGAAGTTCCTGTTCAAATTTTCTAATCATTTTTCTATTGTTTTTAAAATATTCTTATTAATGCCCAGGAATTATATAGATTTCCAAGAGCAGCTCTTCGTGTTGCATAAATCTTAGTCCACTCTGACTTATCCTTTTACACTTGTTATACTGGTTTTGTTGTCTGTTTTGTAAAACAGAAGTTCCAGAAGTCTTGGCTAGTTAGAATTTTAATATAGGGGAAATTTCCAGAATTTATCTGTATGGTTTCTGTTTTCCATGACTTTTTAAAAAAGTCCTGCCACAAAGACATAAAGACAATATTCTACATTCTCTTTTAAAAGTTTCATAAGCCTTTAACTTTTAGGTTTATAACTCATTTGGATTTATTTTTTTGTTCAAGGTGGCTGTAGTTTCTAAAAGTTACCATGTTCACTTATGTGGGCTCTGCCGCAAGTCAGAACAACTAGAGTTGGCTTATGACCATGCTCCTTGCCACATGTGCCCTGTCCCCAGACCCATTACTGAAGCTGACACACTTACCATAGTCATTTCTGAGATCTGCTCGATACTGGAGACATACATGGATACTCCCACGGGCACAGGGGCACCTATAACACAGGAAGACACTATTACATGCAGACTATGGGAAAGCCTGGACTCAGGAGCCAGACTGCCTAGCTTTGGACCCTCTTGCGACACTTACTAGCTGTGCAACCTTGAATAAGTTATGTAACTTCTATACTGTTTTCCAGAGTGGCTGAGGTTCCTCCAAAAGTTACAAATAGGGCAGCCCCGGTGGCTCAGAGGTTTAGCACTGCCTTCAGCCCAAGGTGTGATCCTGGAGACCCGGGATCGAGTCCCACATCAGTCTCCCTGCATACAGCCTGCTTCTCCCTCTGCCTGTGTCTCTGCCTCTCTCTCTCTCTCTCTCTCTCTCTCTCTCTCTCTCTCAGTCTGTTGTGAATAAATAAATAAATAAATAAATAAATCTTTAAAAAATGGTTAAATAAAAGAAAAAAAAGTTACAAATACAACTACCCTATGATCCAGCAATGGCACTACTCCATGTTTACCCAAAGAATACAAACAATACTCATTTGAAGGGACACATGCACCCCAATGTTTATAGCAGTATTACCTACAGTAGCCAAACTATGGGACTGGCCCAAGTGTCCATCGACTGATGAATGGATAAAGAAGATGTGGTGTATATACAATGGAGTATTACTCAGCCATCAAAAATAATTAAATCTTGCCAATTGCAATGACATGGATGGAGCTAGAGAGTATAATGCTAAGTGAAATAAGTCAGAGAAAGGCAAGTATCATATGATTTCACTCATATGTGGAATTTAAGAAATGAAACAAATGAGCATAGGGAAAAAAGAGAGACAGAGGCAAACCAAGACATGGACTCTTAACTAGAGAGAACACACTGAGGGTGACCAGAGAGGATGAGCGGGTAGGGGGACAGGGATGGGCGAGATAGCTGATGGGGCTTAAGGAGGGCACTTGTGATGAGCACTGGGTGATGTATGGAAGTGTTCAATTGCTACATTATACACCTGAAACTCAAAGGATACTGTACGCTAACTGGAATTTAAATAAACATTACAAAAGTTACCTAACCTGTACAAACCTAAATTTCCTCATGGGTAAACTCAGAATAATGACAGCACTGATCTCATAATTAATGCAAACCAACCACTTAGAGCAGGGCCTGGCCATGACAGGATAAAAGGAAGGGGTCAGGGTGAGATAAAGAGAAAATAAGGAGATGAAGCACACTTTTTCTAAATGTTTTTGTGATAAAAACTCAAGAGCAATGAGCCCAAAAACAAGAGCTAAGGTTTGTGGTGTGTATGAGCATATGTGCATGAGTGTATGTGAGTTAATATGTGTCTTTGTGTGAATGAACATGTGTGTTGTGCACATGAGTGTGGGTGAGTACATTCATGTGCATGAGTGAATGTGTGGTTGTGCTCATGTGCAGGTGAAGGTGTCATTGTGCACATGAGAGCATGTGAGTATATGAGTGAGAACGCATGCGCACATTTGTGTACTTAAGTGTGTTGTGTGGGAGTAAATATGTGAGCATTTGCATGCATGTAGGCATGGTGTATGAGAGTGAATGTGTGTGTTCATAGGCAAATGAACGTGTGTTCGTGTATGAGTGTAACTGAGTGAATTGTGACTATGTGTGAATGTATGTAAGCTTGTTAATGTGCAAGGGAATGTTTGAGCATGGGTGTATTTGTGAGCTTATCTGTGTGTGTAAATGTGTGTGTGTGTGTATGTGAGCATGTCCATGCATAGAAGTGAATGTGTGTTCATATATGACTGATTCCATGAGTGTGCTTGTGTGCTTGCATACACTGCATGTAAGTGTGTAAGCATGTAGGCAGGTTGGTGCGTGGAAGTGAGTATATGAAATGTGTTCATGTGCAAGTGAACATGGGAGGTTTGTATTTGTGAGTTTGTGTGTGGGCAAATTTGTATGTTCATATATGTGAGCATGTTTGTGTGGGAGTCAATGTGTGAGCATGTACATGAGTGGATGTGACCATGTCTGTGTGTATAAATATTTAAACATTAAATATTTTAAGTGTTTTGTGAGAAAGTAAATGTGTGAGCATGTCTATAAATATGCTGCATTCATGTAGAAATGTGGGTGAATATATCAGTATTTTTAAGTGTGTTTGTGAGCTAGTACATGTGTGAACACGTATGTATTTAAGTGTATTTTGTGGGAGTAAATATGTGGGTTGTCTGTGAGCCTCTATCTATAAATGTATTCTTAAGCATGTCCACATGTGAGTAAATGCACATTCATGTTTGTATGTGAAAGACACTTTTACGTGAGTGTATGTATGTTTGTGTGTTGAATGGATGTGTCTGTGCATCCATGTGTCTGAGCATATTCATGTGTAAGTCTGTGTGTGAGCATGTTAAGCCCATGTATGAAGGAATGTGTAAATGAAAGTGTTTGTGTGAGTGAATGAGAATGTAAGTGAAATTTTGTGTGTGACTGTGTCAGTGTGAGTGAGCATGTTCATTGTGTGAATATATTTGTGTGTGTGGCCCTATTTGTATACAAGTTAGAAGTGTGATCAGTGATCATGTTTACATCCTCACACTCATCATACTTATATATGTGGGTGTCTGTATGTAAGCTCATTTATATGCTTGAGTGGGTGTGTGTGAGCATGTTTGTGTGTGATTAAATGAGTGCACATGACTGTGTTGTGTGTAACTGAATGTGTGACCATACTGATGCACAAGTGAATCCATGAGCATATTCACGTGTGATCATGTGTCACTGTGCAGGGATGAGTGAATGTGTGAGCAGGTTAATGTGTGAGTGTTTCCACATGTGGATGTGAATGTGTGTTCCTGTGTGGGCACATTTGTGGGAATTGATAAATATGTGGACATGTTTGTGTCATGTTCATGTGTATGAGCAAGTTCCTCTGTGAGTGACTGTATTTGCCTGTGTGTGTGCAGTTATGTTAGTGTATGTGCATGTATTAGCACGTGGAGATCAGTTTATGTGTAAGCTCTTTTCTGCGTGTGGGTGAATGTGAGTGACTCATGTATATGAACGAATGTGTGAACGTGTTCATGTGTACATCCATGTATGTGAATATCCCAGCGTCTGTGTGTGCAAGTTGGTATGTATGTGAGTGAATTTCACAGTGTGTTTGTATATGTGAGCAAGTTGGTGTGCAAGTATAATGAACATAGGAGCAAAAGCAGGTGAATGTGTGTATGAATACATTTTTTTAAAGATTTTCTTTATTCATTTGAGAGAGAAAAAGAGTGCACGAGTGGAGGGGGGAGGGCAGAGGGAAAGGGACAAGCAAACTCCCCACTGAGCAGGGAGCTTGATCCCGGGACCCCAAGATCATGACCTGAGCGGATGTTGGACACCTAACTACCTGAGCCACTCTGGCACCCCTGTGTATGAATAAATTGTTGAGTGCATTTGTGAGAACATGCTCCTGTTGTCTGTGCATGTGTAAGGTGTGAGTGTGACTGAATGTGTGTCTATGTGAGTTTCTACCTCCTGGCTTTCTTTTTCTGTCCTAGGAGTTAGCACTGCCCACTCAAACGTGATAAAGGATGTGAAAATATGTAGTAAACTATACGGTGCAGTGGAAAAACACTTTTTTTTGTGGTTTCCTATTGGCTGAAAGCTGCCTTTACCTAGGCCCACAGCTAAGCCATTATTTTATATGTATCACACCACATCACTGCTAGGGGAACATGCGGGACACTTGCAACTTAGCCCACTGGCTTCACTGCAGGCTGACAGCCGAGAAACTGAGCTGCGGGCAGTCCGGGTGGCTCAGCGGTTTAGCGCCGCCTTCTGCCCAGGGCGTGATCCTGGGGACCTGGGATTGAGTCCCACGTGGGGCTCCCTGCATGGAGCCTGCCTCTCCCTCTGCCTGGGTCTCTGCCTCTCTCTCTCTCTCTCTCTCTCCTCTCTGTGTATTCTCATGAATAAATAAATAAAATCTTTTAAAAAAATGTAAATTTAAAGAAGAAAAGAAACTGAGCTGCAAAGAGGAAAAAGTGTTATTCCTATTCTAGTGCTTCAAAAAGTGACATGTGACGGGGCACTGGCATATGAATGGCAGCTGAGAAGTAAATGGGCCTCTCTGTGAGGGCGTAGCCCAGACTCCAGCACTTAGGGCTCCCGTGAATGATCCCTGGCAACACAAGTAGTGATAGGGGTTTCTAGAAATGTAGTTCTTTATTATTATAGCCTTTGAGGTTCCCTACAGGCGTTTAGAGGGTGGAAAGTGTGTTCAGCAGGCAACGAGCCCTAGAGGGGCCAGGCAGCCATCCCTGCCCCCATTTCACTCTTGGGTCAGACTTCTCATCTTAGTGCCACTCAGGCAACCCCATCTCTTACAGTGGAATCCTGGGGACCTCAACCCTAAAGGGCCAGGAGGTAGCCCTGTCCAAGGGCCCCCAGTGGAAGAGGCATGTGGGAGCTGAAATGAAGTTCACATTCCCCTCACCAAGCCAGGAGTCCTGGCCTGGGGATGTAGCCTGCAGGAAGGACACCTGGGACTGTTTTCTAATTTACCCATCTAGAGGGGACATCTTGTGGGAGTTTAGCCAAGGTACCCCACAGAGGGGAACAAGAAGTTTCCAGATAAGGTGTCTAAATGCTATCTCTCAGGTGATGGTCTCAGCCGCACTTCCCATTGTTATCCCTCCTGATGGGCTCAGGAAGGCAGAAAGGGGTTAACCACTTCCTCCCTCTTGCAGGTTTTGCTACCACGAGTCCTTGTCTTCCCTGGCAGCCATCAGAGTAGGAGAGGAAGGACAGATAAATCAAGGAATGATGAAGATGTCCCACTCGTTCCCTTCCTCTAGGCCTATGCTAACAGCCAGGTGCTGAACCAGGTGAAGTCCCCAAGGACTTGCCATTGGTAACACTGTGGAATCCCCACCTCTCTTGCCCAGAAAGAAGCAACTGGCTCTTCCTCCTCCTCTTCCTCTGCCTCCTGAAGTGATAAGGTTCCCATAGCTTCATTACTGACCCACCCACCCTGACCAGTTAGGTGAGGCCTCTGTATCTGAGGTGTGTGTGTGTGTGTGTGTGTGTGTGTGTGTGTGTGTGTGTGTGTGTGTTTATGTCCTAGAATCTCAATTTCATTTGGACAGAAGGGAATTTGATTCTGTGTCTAGTGGGAGGCATTACAGGGAGTCCTGGGTTCCCCCAACCCTGAAGCCCCTGACCCAGGGTCCCATTGATTGACACCCCCACCCCCAGCCCATATAACAGCTGCAGACAGAGCATGTAGTGCCTCCTTCTCTCTAAATGCCGGGAAGTCATGCACTGTCCTCGCTCTACCACCTTCATCTACTATTTGGCCAAATCAGGGACCCATCTTTTGTCATATGGCCCAGGTGTACATGCCCATAAAGCTTAGTGTAACTTCGGAGGTTAGGCATCAGGTGTTAACAAATCCGAGTTAGTTCAGAAGACTATTGTGAGGTGCCCTGGAGATACTGTGGACCAGCCACACCTGATAATCCCCAGAGGCTGGGGTCCTTGCCCTTGCCCCCACCCCACCCCCATGCCTGCAGAGACTGCAACCTGAAAAAGTGCGAAGGGTATGCTTGGTGTACTTGACCAGCTGTTGGTCAGCGTTTGCTGAGAAGCGTGACCATGAGGAAGGGAGGAAGTGTAGTAGCAACTCCCTTGACAGCCACAGGAGTTTGGTGCAGCATTTCCAAAACCAGTGTCGCACAATGGGGTGCTGGCTGGGCCCAAGCATCTGGGAAAGAACCTGCCTTCTCCCAGCTCCACTCCAGCTTTCTAAGGTGCGGCACACACTCACCCTGGATCTGGGACTGCACCTTCTGTCCCCAGGTGACACCAGTTAAGCAGCCCGCTTCCAAAGCATGGGGCTTTGGTTTTCCTGGGGGCTCTCCAGGCAAATCACAGCGCCCCCATCGGTCTACCTCACTAGTGACCTCACTGGCTGTGTGCCCTTCAGCCCTTCAGTGTGGAGGTTGTTGTGAATTCCAGAGACCTCTATTCATATGTACCCAGGGGGACCATTAGCATTCATTAACCCTTTAGAGTATGTGTGTGTAGTTCTAACCCTTGCAGGAAGTGGAGTGCTTTCTCTAACTTAGCCACTCTGACTTTTAGCTCTTTCTCTGTTTCCTTTGGACGGAAATGTGACTAACTTTTCTTTAGCGTACCCCTCCTTTTGTTCGCCCTTGGTCTAGGTCTCCTGGATGGCTCCTGGGCCGAAGGATGCCACTCCTGTTCTGTGCGGTGGGAGTAGATTGGCTGTCCCTTCAAGCTGTGTGATTGAGCCCAGTCACCCCTTTCCAGGGGGGAGGATAGGTGGAATTAAAGTAGAAAGTCATCTATTGGCTTCCCGTTTCAGTTTCTTGGTCATTTCTCTTTTCTGTGCTTGAGATCTCAGTGCTGGGTAAGGAGTTTGGATTATATTTGGCAGTTAAATAATGCCATCAAAAGTTTGAGAGGTAAGTGACAAGGCTGGATTTACAAAGATCACACCGCAGTGTGTTGAATGAACTGAACTTGGTGGGAGCTGAAGGCTTTGGCTGAGGGGTGGCGGGGTACAAGTGCCCAGGACCCGAGTGGGAAAAGTAAACTAGACGGAGAAGATGGTGCCCTTAGTTTTGAACTAGCTAATCACTTTGCAAGTGTCCAAGGTGCAAAGAATGTGGGCTCAAGTAGAAGAATGCACGCCCCAGCCCCCAGAGATGGAGCAGAAAAGTCTGGCCTGTGAGACACAGCAGTTTTGTCTGTGGTTACTGCTTCTCCAGCCACACCAGGGAGTGCACTTCAGGCTGTTGTAAGGGAAGGGGCATAAGAAGGCAGAGAAGTGGGTGAAATTGCAGGGGTAGAGCAAAAGGCCTGGGGGTTGGGGGCCTCGAAGTGCTCTCGGGCAGCTTTTCCACAGAGTGGGGAAGGTGGGGTGTGGAGAGGCAAAAGTGTTGAGCCTGGGGAGTGCCACTGGTCAGCGTCCAGAGCAGGGCTTGTCTCCTTGCATCTGTCTCAGCTCTATTCCACCTAACACAAAGGCTTCTAGAATCTGGATACGTCTTACCTCCAAAATTTGGCCTCAGACGGACATCATAATTCGACAGGACCCTGTCCAAAATCTTGTGAACCACAGCTTCATTTGCACAATTTTTGCTGAAACAGAGAAGTCATTGGGAAATGCTGGTCATCAGTACATGCCACATTGCATCTCAGGGAACAAAGAACACCCCAGATGTCAACTTGCAAGGGCCTTCTTTTCTCCTCCACACATGCAGACATGTACAGTCATACATGTACCCGTCTCTCCCTGCTCCCCTCCCTCCCAACAGTGAGTCAGCCAGAAGCGCAGCAGTGACGCAGACTCCTTTTCCCCCCTCCCCCTCTTCCGCTGTTATCCAGAGAATGGGGCACAAAGACTGGATGCTTGTTACTGGGCAGGATTGGGGAGGGGGGGAATGAGGAGGGGAGAGTGTAGGGGAAGTGAAGGGGGGAGGGAGTGGGCAGCTTCCAGCCCTGAGATAAACACATTACTTCAACCCCTGAAGAAGCTCCATCTTGTCAACATCCTGAATGCAGCTTTCCAGGTCAGTGGGAGTGTTCCCAGGGACACCTGATGGCCTTTGGAAAAGTCATCTTCCACCCTCGGTGTCTTCCTGAGCTGAGCCAGCCCGTTTACATCCTCCAGCTTAGTCACATTTCCCCTACATAGGCTACGACTGGGCATTTTGTTGTCACGTCTATGTAAATCTTGTGCGTATACAACTCTGTGTATGAAGACTTGACATATGGCACATGACGCAGAGAGAGCCTTGCTCATGGAGCAGAGATTTAAGACCCTCACCCAAACAATTTTAGATTTCTGGGGCCCAAGGGCTGTTCTCAAAAAGACATAGCAGACCTCTCTCTGGCAAAGCATATGCTTCCAGCCTAGACGTGTTTTGGGTGAGCACATGTAAGTGGACCCCTCCCAGCCCTGCAGAGAGCTGGCCTTTCTAGAAGTCTCTGGCCTTTCTAGAAGCTCATCCAATTCACCTAGATCTTCTGTGGGGCTCTTTTCCTCAAAAGGGGTTTGTGAATGAGAACAGGCCCTGGGCTTCACTAGGACTCTTAGGATGTTTGACGCATTGACCAGGGAAGGAACATCAGCCCCTGCAAATCTGAGTGTGTGTGTGTGTGTGTGTGTGTGTGTGTGTGTGTGTATGTCAGGGAGATGGAGAGGGAGAGGGGGAGAGAGTTCACTAGCGCAGTCTGGTATGTCGGGTGGAGGACATTGCAGGGCTGTCTGCTGGAACCTTGCCAGACTGCCCCCCTCCACTTTTTTTCTGAATACATGTTCATTTCTGGTTTGTCATTTAAAAATCATCTTTCATGACAAAATTTCATTTTGCATCATTCCAAAGTGTACACATGTATTACTGTTGAATTAAAGCTACGCATTCCCGCCTGTTTAGTACCACACTTTACCCATTCGACAATGCTCAGGATCCGTAGCTCCTGCAAATACACATTTTTGTGTGATCTACATGTAAAGTCTGTTTGTTTAACATCTCTTCAGATATTTGCAGACCCAAACAAACTTGAAATCACACAGAAAAGAAAAAAACCCCAAACCTCGAATCCTCAAATGTTTTCACAGGAGTGCGTACAAAGCACACCCATCTCAAGCCACACGGCTAATAGGGTTATGTAGCCACTGATCCACTCTCTGGGCTCCGATGAGGTTGAGTCAATAATTTCTATCTGCGGCATCGGAAAAGGTCTCTCACCGCTCAACACACACGAACACATGCACAAGCTTCAGGGAACATTCTAAAATCCTGACTCAAACAGGTGTCTCTATGCTGTCTATGTTTTGTGAGTTGTCCATCACCCCGTAGTGCCTTCCCCCCCCCATCCCACAGGTGCCAATGGATATGACTGGGGAAACCTGCCCGCGGCCTCGGTCCCGGGGGTGCGTGGCGGACCCCGCGGCGAGGGCATCGTCGTCCCCCTGCCCCCGGGGCTGCAGTCTGGGCACCTGCGGGGCTCCGCGAGGCGCCGCGGTAACAGGTGGGCTGAAGCACCCAGCTCTATGTCCCTCGCCGCCTGCACTCCCACCCACCGCTCCAGGGCCCCGCAGGCGGGACCCAGCGCCGGGGCTCGGCGAACCGGGTTCAGGTTACCCCAGCCCGCTCCGTCCAGGAGGCCCGGGGCCGCCCCCGGTCCCCGTCGCCGCCATGCCCGGGCTGGCGGCACCCGCTTACCAGTTGAAGAGGTTCAGGATGACTTCGGGCACGGTCGGGGAGAGCTCGAAGTGGAATTTTGGGGTGGGACTGGGCTCGCTGCCCTCCGCGAGCCAGGTCCTGATGAGGAGCAGGAGCACGGCGGCTCGCAGGATCCCCCTGATCCCCATGGCCACCCCGCGCCGGGCAGTGCGCGGCCGGGAGAGGGATGGGCTGCGGGAGCTGGGGAGGGGTCGCTACGAGTCTCTAAGGAGACGCGGCGACGGGCGGAGGCGCAGGCGGCGCGGGCTCGGGCTGGAGCCCAGAGCCCAGGAGCAGCAGCCCCGCGGCAGCTCTGCCCGACGCAGCCCCAGGGCGCACCCCGCCGCGGCGAAGTGCGCTCCGTCTGCGGCCGCTCGGGGCTGCGACTGGACTCCGGGCGCCGCGCCCCGCCAGCTCCGCCCACTCCGACGGCAGCGCCGACCCGACCAATCCGCCGGGGCCCGGGAGCCGCACAAAAAGGCGCGCGCGGCTGCCTCCGCCCGCAGCCTGCGCGCCGCGCGGCCCCCCGCCCCTCCGGGCCTCTGCAGTCGTCCCCAGGCCGGCTACAGACACTGGTAGGGGCGGGGCCGGGCCGGAGGAGGGGGGAGGGGGCGGGCTGCTGGGGGCGGGGCACAGGTCTGCGGCTTTGGGCCCCCAGGGCGTCTTCCCCTTCCTCTCAGCGAAAACGCCAAAGGTGGGTTTCTCTTGGAAGAGCGCGTGTCCAAGAGTTTGTTTGGGATTTTCGTTGTTGTTTGCTTTTTCCTTTTTGGTCTTTTGGGGGGGCTTTTTTGCTGTTTGTGTTGGGGTTTTTTTGCGGCGACAGGAGGGAGGCGATTTGAATGCCCTGGCTGCATGTGTGTTCTGAAAGAGCTGGACACAGCTGGAGATCTGAAAACATCTGTCTTGCCCCCCCTAGTAATCCCGCTTGCCTTGCCTCTGGCCGCAGTAGTGGGGCATCACCAGGGGGCTTTATGGCCGAGCTCTGGCCATGCGGGGGTGCCCCTCCCATCAGGCCGGACACTGGATTCCAGTGGCCCAAGAATTTCTTAAAGACTTTGATTTCTCGGAGTGCTCTTGGCACCAAGTTTAGGCGCCCAGGGAACTGGAAAGATTCACCAGCCAGGATCACTCTGAGATGTGACTCTGTCCCAGAGCCGGGGCACGCAGAGTGGAAGTGAGAGTCCAGGGTTGACACCTTGAAGGGGAAAGAAGACCAAAGAGCCAGTGTTTCGGATGCTCCATAGTGTGGAAATGTTGGCATTTTGACTAGAGGGCTCCTATTCTTGTCACTACCTTGAATGCTGTCCTGTGAAACAAAAGGATGTCACAGGATAAGGAAATTACTTCACTCAATCCCCTCTGCCTTTCCCACCTTTGATACATGACAAAGCAAGTTCAGAAAAACAGCCCTTGAGCCCGTGGGCCAGATGGGCAATCAACAAATCGACTTCAGTCACATTCACCAACAGTGAACCTCCTAAGGCATGCCATTGAGAAAAGTTGCGATGAAAATGAATTTGAAGGTCCCTCTTGGTTAGCTAGAACATTCACACAGAAATACAGCCCTCTTCCACTTTCGCTCAGTAATTGGTGAGGTGAGTTGGAACTCCTTGTACTCAGAAAAGCTTCAATCACCTGCCTAGCTGAGTGTTTCCCGCAGCCTTCTTAACCATTTTAGAGTCAAACTTTTAAAGAATGAATATCGAAACTCCCTGTCTTAAAGGCAGAGCACCCCCACACCTTCCTGTCTCATCTCCTTATCCCCTCTTTCCCTTGCCATTGCAGCAAATGCTCGAGCCTTTCCACATAGGTGCAGAAAAAAGGATGGTGGGATCCATATGTCTCTATCACATACAGATGTGCGTCAGTTGAACCCACCCCTGCTGCTGTTAGTTATGCCCCCATCCTCCCTGGTCACCCAGGCATCCTAGAAAAAAATCCTTGCTTGATAAACATGGAACGGCCATTCTAGGTCATTTTGTCCAAACATCCAGATTGTAATATAGGGAAACTGACGCCCAGAGAAGGAAAGGGGATTGGCCTGAGTTTACATAACAGTAGTGGCCCAAACCAGAATCTCTGTTTCTAAGTTTGCCTACTTCCCGATCGTTATTTTGTTTTTTGGTGTGATACAACTTTGACTGGATATTCAGGCAATCGCCAGCAGGTGGGAGTAGATTTATTTAGATGCAGAATGTTCCCAGCACCTAGAATCAAATTTCACAGGCAACCCGTCCTTTATTTTTCATGGAAAACAAGCCTGAAGCCTGAAGTTTCATTCCTAGGTTCCCCTGTGACTATGAAGAATGACAAAAAGTTGATGACGATGATGATGGTGATAATGAATTCACTTCCAGACCTTACATCCCAGGGGGGCTTCCTCCTGCTTTTGCTCTCCCTAGAGGTAGTGCTTGGTTGAAATTTCTTTTTTTGTAAAGATTGTATATATATTTAAGAGAGAGAGAGAGAGAGAGGGAGCAAGAGAGTGCTAGAGCATGCCCAGTACACATGAGGGGGGGCAGGGTCAAAGGGGGAAGGAGAGGGAGATGGTGAGGGAGAAAGAGAATCTCAAGCAGACTCCACAGCTGAGTGCGGAGCCCCAGGTGAGGCTCATCTCGTGACCCTGCGATCATAACCCGAGCTGAAACCAAGAGTCTGACACTTAACCGATAGAGCCACCCAGGCACCCCTTGGTTGAAATTTCTGACTCACAGGACAAATAGCCTGAAAAGCAACAAGAAATACAAAAATGCCACATAATGTTTACTTGTTGAGCTTTTGTGTATTTAATTTATTAGAATATCCATAAATATCCAAATTGAATGGACTTAACCTGAATATGAGATCATAGGAGAAAGAGCACTGACCTGGAATGGAAATTAAACCATCTGTGTTCTGGACCCAGGTCTGCTACATGACAGTGAATTTTCCAGTTTGACTGGAGTGTAGGGCAAGTTTGGAGTAAGACAAGAGGCAAAAGAGATAAAAGGCAAAAGATTAGGCTGCACCTGCCCTAGTGAGCACTGCCCACTCAGTGTACAGTAAATAAATGAGGCAAAACAAAAATGGACCTAATTGTACAAAACAAGAAATTTGATTTTAGAATCAACATTAAACTTTTGAAGGGTTTGTGCAAGGGAATGACTCAACCGGAGTGGTATCTTGGAATAATCACTGGTTACTTTGTAAAGGAGGAACTGGAAGAAAGAGAAATTGAGGGTGATGAAAACAGGAGAGTATTGTTATGTTTCTGCTTCTTGTAATTCAGTCTAGGTAATTTGGACTGACTGTTCCAATGAAGACAAGTAAATAAACTGGATGAAATAAGGGAAGAAAAAGCTTAAAATAATGAGGCTTATCAAAATTCCAATGGCATTTTTCACAGAAATAGAACAATACTGACATTCATACAGAACCACAAAAGACCCCAAATAGCTAAAACAATCTTAACAAAGAAGAACAAAGCTGGAGGCATCATAATTCCTGATTTTTAAATTTTAGTACAAAGCTATAGTAATTGAAACAGTATTACTGGCATTAAGAATAGATACATAGACCAGTGGAACATAATTAAAAGCCTAAAGAAAAGCTCTTGCGTATATGGCCAATTAATATTTGACAAGAAAGCCAAGAAGACTTAATGGGAAAGGATACTTTCCTCAATAAATGGTGTTGGGAAAACTGGATTAACCACAGGCAGAGAAATGATACTGTACCCCATTTTACACCACTGATAACTTGAAATGAATTAAAAACTTAAATGTAATACCTGAAACTGTAAAACTACCAGAAGAAAACACAGAGAAAAAGCTCTTTGGCATCGGTCTTGGCAACTATTTTTTGGATATGACACCAAAATTATAAGCAACAAAAGCAAAAATAAACAAGTGGGACTATATCAAACTAAAAAGTTTCTTCACAACAAAAGAAGCAATAAGCAAGATAAAAAGTCAACTTACAGAACGGGAGAAAAATATTTGCAAACCACACATCTGATAAGGGGTTAATATCCAAAATATATAAGGAACTCATACAACTCAATAGCAAAACAAAGCAAAACAAAACTCAAACCCACCCCCCAAGAATAAATAAATAAAAACCAAAAAGAACCACAAACAAGCCAACTAGAAAATGGGTAGAGGAATTTACTGAATCTTTTCCCAGGAGATATAGATGACCAAAAGGCACATATAAGATGCTCAACATTACTCATCATCAGGGAAATGCAAATCAAAACTACAATGAGGTATCACCTTACACCTGTTAGAATAGCAGCATCAAAAAGACAAGAGACAACAAATATTGGTGAGGCTATAGAGAAAAAAGAACCTTTGTGCACTGTTGGTGTGAATATACATTGGTGCAGCCACTGTGGAAAACAGTATGGAGTTTCCTCAAAAACTTAAAAACAGAACTACCATATAATCTAATAATCTGGATTCTGGATATATATTAGAAGAAAATTAGAATCAGTATTTCAAAGAGATATCAGTATTTTTATGTTCATTGCAACATTTATAATAGCTGAGGCATAGAAACAACATAAATGTTCATCAATCGATGAATGCATAAAGAAAAGGTGATATATATATATATATATATATATATATATATATATATAATGTGTAGATATGTCATACACACACATTGGAATATTATTCAACCATAAAAAGAAGAAAATTTTGTCATTTGAGACAACATGGATGGACCTTAAGGGCATTATCCTACATGAAATAAGTCAGAGAAAAACAAGTATTTTATGCCCTCGCATGTGGAATCTAAAAAAGCTGAACTCAAAGAGATAGAGAGCAGAAAGGTGGTGGCCAAGGGCTGGGTTTGGGGGAAATGGGGAGAGTTTGGCTAAAGGATACAAACTTCCAACCACAAGATGAATAAGTTCTGGGGATCTAATGTACATCGTGGTGACTATAATTAACAATGATGTATTATATACTTGGAAGATCTTAAACATTACCACCACACAAAGAAAGGTAATTATGTGAAGGAATAGGGACGCTAACTAATCTTATTGTGGTAATAATTTTACAATATCTATGTGTATCAAATCATGTTTTACACTTTAAATTGACATATGTTACATGTCAATAATATCTCAGTAAAGCTGAAAAAAAAAAAAAGACCCATAAAGCAATGAGGCTAAAATGTAGAAGAAGAGAAGAATCCAGAGAGATAAGTCAAGCACTGGAAGCCATTTTTGCCCAGAGGGCCTTTAATTAATCAGAAGAGAGTTATGAAACTTAGCTCTGGTTTTGTTGACCTCATGAGCAAAGGGGACAAAAGTTGAAGTTCAATGCCCAAACAAGTGGGAGATTTGATAAGCCTTCAATATAATGGTGAATCAGAAGTAACCAACCCTTGCAAGGAATTGCAGCCTAATATCCATCACTGAGGTGGTCAAACCCTGAACTTAAATTAGAGTGGCTTTGGACAGATGGTGTCCCCTGGTAAAACACAACTGAAGAGAGAATTATTGAATTGGAATATAGGCCAAAAGATATTGTCCATATTTTTGTTTGAGGAAACAAATTATATGGAAGAAAGAAAAAGATGGATAAGAGACACAAAGAATATAGTGAGAAGACTAACATTTATTTAGTTGAAGTCTCAGAAGGAGAAAAGAAGAGAAATGGGAAAGAAAATGATGGCTAAAACTTTGAATCCACAAGTTTAAGAAGCCCAATAGATCCTTTTTTTTTTTTTTAGCCCAATAGATCCTACATAGGATAAATAAAAACAATTCTACTCCTAGAGATGTCATAATGAAGGTACAGAAAATCAGAGACAAAGGAAACTATGATATCATCAAAGTTAGAGATAATGAAGTTCTAATCATGGGCAGAAGCAGGAGACGTTAAGACAGGGGAGTAGGAGTTAGACCCTGGCCATTAGAATGTCTTTTACTCAAATTTTCCATGAAAAACAATTTAATAAAGCTGTTACCCAGTTCATTCTCTCTTTTTTTTTCCCAGTTCATTCTCAATCAATAAAATGTATTTGTTAAAATTGGACTACTTAGAACAACCTGACTTATAGGAGCCCTTCCCAGTTGTCATGCTTGGAAGGCCATCTTCCTATGTCCTTCTCATCTCATGGGCTGTGAAAGAGGCAACTGTTCTCTATGGGTCTGAAATGCTAGCTGTCACTGATTTATGAGGCTTGAAAAATGTGCTTTTATAAGGCTTTCTAAGACTAAGTGTGATAAAGTGAATCTTTCTTATGCTTGCTCTCTCCCAAACTTTCACTCTAAGGAAAGGTTAATAAAATAAAATACTTTTGTGCTTTTTAGGGTATCCTAATACACCCTCCAGGCTGGATCATGTGAACTCACACACCGGGATATCTTTTTTTTTAAATTTTTTTTATTATTTATTTATGATAGTCATACAGAGAGAGAGAGAGAGAGGCAGAGACATAGGCAGAGGGAGAAGCAGGCTCCATGCACCGGGAGCCTGATGTGGGATTCGATTCTGGGTCTCCAGGATCGTGCCCTGGGCCAAAGGCAGGCGCCAAACCGCTGCACCACCCAGGGATCCCCCACACCGGGATATCTAATGTTGGGCTGCACTTAAATTCCTGCAGGACTTTATACTTGTAACAAACAGAAATGCAATGGACTGTATTTTGAGAGAGTTAACATATCAGGAGATTTGTTACTAGAGCTTTTCATACAAAGACTGACTGAATGGCTGCCTGTTAGAGATGGTCAAATAGGAACATCAGAGTTTCTGTGGTCTCCTGTACCTCAGAAATTCCCTGACAACTACCTAAATTGAAAATATCTGTCTATAATGTCTTCTAAGAGGAATTTCAGATGTTGTTGATCAAACTCCTTCATGCATTTCTTCTACTTGAAGGAGTTTTTTTTTTAATATGCCTTCTGTGTCCCTCTTTCTTAGAAAGCTGTTTCTCCAAGAGAAAATATTTGGAGGGCTGGAAAGTTTTCTCTCTAACCCAAGTCAATCAGAAAGTTGTCCAACAGCAGAGATGTAAACCCAACTTCATTTGCAGCATGCAATACATAAACACCACTTTTGACCAAATGTCATTGAGAGAGGAGTTTCTGGAACTTTGATTCTAGTTTTCAGGGTTTCTCTTCACTTTTGCTGGGCACTCACAATTTGTGTACGTTAGAGCTTCCCCCTCCCAAAGTATGCAGAAACCTGCTCTTTAATATCTGACACATTAGCATTGAAAGGAAGGAATAGGGAGAGTGCTCCGCTCTTTTTTTTCCTCAGGAACTGGTGGTAGGATAGTGTGCTAAAAGGACATTTGACTATAAATCTGAAGATGTAGATTGAAACCCCATCAACAGCTACCTAAGCATGTGCCGCTGCCTCTGAATTTCAGCTCGATCATCTGAAATATGTGGTAGTAATAATGCCTACTTGTTAGTGGAACAAATTAGAGGAGAATCCCTGTCCATCCCAACTTCCTAGCCCTGGTGCTTCACCTCACTTCCTCAACCCCGTCAGGTTTCTCATAATCTCTATCTGGAAGGACTGCTGTAATTACCGCTGCTCGCCACCAGGGGTCCTTAGCTCTTAGTCTAATTGTGGACTAACCTTTTTATTTATCTAATTGTTTCCCTGAATCCAGGCAAGTCAGGCTGACATTTACAAAAAAATTTCTTCAGAAGCTCAGTGAAACAGAGTGAGATAAGCACAGGGGGCAGAGATCTTCTGAAGGAAGAAGTTTTAATGTACAAATGGGTGGACCCTTACTTCCACCCTGGAGTTGTAGCTGCCACTAGCTGCTATGCCTGGCAAAGGAGCTGCTGATGGCTGGCTTTGGGGCACCTTTCCTCCTGTTCTCAGGGGATGAGAAACAGAGATCCTGTACAAATGGTGGATGGTTAGCTCCTGGAGTTGTGCAGGGTGCAGACTGCAGGGCTGTCTGAGGTGCCCCTATTGAGAAGGGCTCCTCTTTTTAATGTGATTCCCAGAGCCCTTCTGGGTGTCAGAGGGCCCGCACTAGTCCTGCACTAGTCCTCAATTCCTTTACAGTTCCATGATTTCCAACACACACACACACACACACATACACACACACACACCACAACCTTTGGCTCCTAATTATTGCATGCATGTGTCCTTACCATGTTCTTTTTGCTCCTCTTTCAGGTTATATTCAATCAGAGCAGATTTTCTTTTAGATAGTCTTACAATCTCAATATAATCTACATTTGTGGTAACAGCACTAATTCATAATAAGATATTTCATCTGTCGGCAACTCTTATACTTCCCCAAATTGCTAAAAACAGCCGTTTTCTCCATGATCTCTGAGACAGTCGGTAGTGCTCACCAAATATTCCAGGTACTGCCTGCATTTTCACAGCCCCCTTTCAGTTGGTTGGGTTGTGTGACTAGTTCTAGATAATAAAATGCAAACATTTAGGAGTCATTGTATGATCCATTAGCTGTCTCTTCCCTTGCCCTAGTGATGCTAAAAACCAGATGTTGAGATGGTGATGTCAAAGATGGAGAGACTCGAGGCCTTGAGTTCTCAGGTGGAAGAGAGAGCTGATGACTTGGAACTGATCTTGTATGAGTTGGAAATCAAGCTTTGTTATGCTAAATTATTGAAATTTGGGAACTTTATTATTTCAGTAGCACCTAGCCTATCTTGATGAATACATTCTTTGCCCTGCATTCCTCCCAATACTTATAACACTATTATAAAGGCCCATGGACAATTCTTTTTGTATGTTTCATAGATTCCTTGAATCCAAAACATCCCAAGGTCATTCTACTCCCCTGCAAATATGGTCCTTTTTGACTATTGTTAATCTCTGTGAATTGATATTCAGTTGTGATCTGGTGGTGACCTAGAAGTCATGTATGTCATTTCCTCCTATCTTTTCATTCCAATATTCATTTATCAGCTATTTGTTGAGTACCTATTATATGCCAGGTACTTGTTTGAAAACTGGGATATAATAGTAGGAAAAACAAAAAATAGTAAAAAATCTCTGCCATCCTATAACCTGATGCACATTTTAGGAGGGGAAGGCAGACAACACACAAGTGAAATGAGTAAAATATTTTGTCTGTTTGATAATAAGAGCACCAGAAAAATAAATGAGAGAAGGGAAGTAGAAAAGGCTGGATGAGTGGAGTGGTGGTGGTGGTGGTTGGGGGAAGAGTTTGTCATTAAAAATAATTTGATCAGGGAAGGACTAATTTTTTTCCCCTTTTCTCCACATCCTCGTCAACAGGCTATCTCTTGTCTTCTTGATCCTAGCCTTTCTGACAGGTGTGAGGTAATACCCCACTGCAGTTTTTTTTAAGTAAATTAATTTTTATTGGTGTTCAATTTACCAACATACAGAATAACACCCAGTGCTCATCCCGTCAAGTGTCCCCCTCAGTGCCCGTCACCCACTCACCCCCACCCCCCGCCCTCCTTCCCTTCCACCACCCCTAGTTCATTTCTCAGAGTTAGGAGTCTTTATGTTCTGTCTCCCTTCCTGATATTTCCCACACATTTCTTCTCCTGATATTTCCCACACATTTATTCTCAGGGAAGGAATAATTTTTAAGGTAGCACTTGAACAAAAAGACCTGAAAGAGGAAAGTGTGGGGAAAGAGGATACTAGGAGAGGGAACAGCAAGGGGGAAAGACTTGAAGGTGGAAGGAAGCTTTGTGTATTCCAAGAAGAACAAGGAGGCCAGTGAGGCTGGAAGACAGTGAGTGAGGGGGAGAGGAATAGGAGATGAGGTCAGAATGGTAACAAGGAGGACAGGTCATATAGGGTCTTGTAAACCATTGTAAGAACTTTGATTTCATGGAGTGAGCTGGAAAGCCAATGGTGGATTTTGCACACAGAAGTGACATGATCATACTTCTATTTTAGAGGGATCACTCTAACTGCTGTATAGAGAATAGGCTGTACCTTCCACCTTCAGAAGGAAGGTACAGAAGCAGGGAGGTCAATTGGGAAGCTACTGTGATAACTCAGGTAGCAGATGATGGGCTCAGACCAGGGTAGGAGCAGTAGAAGTGATGACATTCTGGATATCTTTTTGAGGTAGAACCAAAAGGATTTCCTCTCAGATTGGATGTAAAATGTGAAAGAAAGAGGGAATAAAAAAAGACTCTAAGAGTTTTGGCTTGAGCAATTGGGATAATGGACTTACCATTTACAGAGCTGTGTAAGACTCTGGAAGAGGTCTTAAAGGTACAAGGGAAGCCAAGGATTTGGTTTTGAACATCACAAGTTTGCTTTGACTATTAAATGCCTACGTGATGATGTTGATTTGAATATATGATATCCCCCTTCTCTGTACTCTGCCTTCCTACTCATTCTTCAGCCCAGCTGTTATGAAGTTTTTCTCTACTAGCCCAGCAGAGATAGTGATTCCTCCTTCATGTTCCAAGGGCACCTTCAACAGTCTTCTAGAATAGCATTTTATTCCTGTATTGTCTTATTGTTTCTCATCTTTCTTCCATCAGAGATGGAAAACTCCTTCATTCAAGGGAATGTTTCTAATTCATCTTGTGGCTGCTTAGAACCCAATCCAAAGTCTGCCTTATAGTTAGTATTCAAGAGACATCTGTTGAATGAAGTATCCTAGAAATGAAGAAAGGAGAAAAACTCCCCCAAGTTGGAGCTCATGAAGGATGAGGGCTTGAAAGGGGCCATCATATTTATTGGTTAGAAGGTTCAAAACTGACACGTGGAATTGCAGAAGCCTAAGGACCACATGTTGAGGAATCAGGCTTTGAAATGCGGTTTTACTTGGCTTTCATTTTGATGAAAGGGATCCAGAAGATTTGTGTCTCTAACTGTACCTCAAAGAGGACATCCTCTTCCTGAGAAAGGATATTATAATTCTGTCAGTGGGTAGGATTTATAGGCAGACAGATTTTGGCTTAGATTTAGTTCTAATGGAGGAAGTCTCAGAGTTAGAGTTAGAGGCTCAAATCCCAGCTCTGCCACTCACCGTCTGCATGACCTTGGACAAGTCATTTTCTCTATCAGATTCTCATTTTCTTCTTCTGTAACATTTGAGGATTAAGTGGGGGTTAATGGAGATCAAGATGGTAAAGTGCCTAGAGTAGTGACTGACACAATAATTGTTATGGAAGGGTAGATAAAAGAGAAAAAAATATTTAGGACAAGCAAAAGATGGAATGAGTTCCCCATCACTGGAGATGTTCAAGGACAGACTACATGACCACTTTGTGAGAATATTATGGAGAGAATATCAATGGTTGGGTGAGCTGAGAATTGAGGTCCTTTCCAGTCTTGAGTTTTATAATTCTAAGAATCCCAAGCAATAGAAATGGAGACACAAAGGAAGTTACTGAGACCACTCTGCTAATAATAGAGTGCTCATGCCCAGATGGGGTCTTTTTGGAGAAACTGGCCTGTAGGTGAGAGTATGTGTCATCCAAGGGCCTGTGAATATGCAGCACTGTTCAGGAGGCACTGGAATTGTGTCTCAAACTTGAGAGTATATTGCCAAGTGTGTTGCTTGCTGCTACACACCTGGCATATTGTCTTAACATTACATTTTCTTCCAATAATCAAACGAGTCTCTAAAGTGACTGCATGTTCATTTGACTCCTTGACTCTGTCATCTGGGGCTTTCCATACTAATCTTTCATTTTATCTTCTGCAGTTTTATCATAATTGACTCCTGTTTTGTGAGAAGGTTTTAGGAGCTGGTTCAGGGAGATTGTTTCTTGATTATCTTGGCTTTTCTGTGTGGCTCACCATATCTTTTTTCAACTTGACTATGAAGCTATCTATCTCCATGATGCTTCTCCTCACCATGTCCTACTCACACCTCTGCTCTCATTCCCCCATTTGTGGCCTTCATGCTTGACTTGGACTCTTGCAATAGTCTTCTAATTGGTTTTCCCTTTGGTGTTACATTGCTCTTGAATTCATTCTACATTTAAACTATTTACCATCTGATTCCAACCTACCCTTCTAGCTCTCTCCTCCCGCTCCTTCCTGTCATGCGTACCCAGCTCTCATCCAAAGGGGCTACTGACCTTTCCTTAAGCAACCTCCTTTTGGTGGATATGCAGTTTGCTACCTCCATCTGCCCAAATCCAATCTATTTTTTAAACCCGAGTTTATATACCCTTCTCTCCAAAGCCATTTGTGAGGGCTCTGACTGCATGCCCTGATCATGTAGTGTCTTTTATTAGAGCTCTGTGTGTACATGGCTTATTTCCCTTAAAAGTCTGTAAGCTTCATTTCTCTCATCATTAGCTACATTCCCTGAATATCTCTTTTCATTTTAAAAGCAGATTCTTTTTGCCCACCATGATTTCTCTCCTGAATTCTTACTTCATTTAACAAATAAACCCAATCATAATTTGTGTGGGTGTACTGAAAAGTAATTTTAACACCTGACATCTTAAAAGCACAAATTATATAAGCATTTTAGGTACTAATTGACAATGTTGGAATCTGAGTGAAAAAACAACAGGCTATAAATGATGGATTCTACTGAAAGTTGTGTAAGCATTCCTAATTAATCAACAAGGAGCCACATTTGCTCCCCCAGCACCCCTTTCTCTCTCTTAGAAATGCCAAACCCAAGGGAAAGGTACTTAAACTATTTATTTGATTTATTTCTCAGCTTTTGAGCTTGACTGGCTTAAGCCTTTTGGTTTGTTCTTGGGGATTATGGCGTTTTTAAGAATTGAGCCATTCTCTAGTTTGTTCTTTAGAATGTGGACATATTGCACTCATTTAATCCCTTGAATTTATAGAACATAGATGCCAGAGGTGAGTATAGCATTTATTTTGGTGGCATGAATTTCCATAAAACAAGGTGACAGGAATCCACTTCAGTTCTTCTGATGGCTCTCATGTTGCTGATGTTGTTTATGGGAACATTGCCCATTATAGTGAATTGGTTCCTCTAGACTTGTTTCTACCATGTAGAGCCTATTAAGTTGAGATGGAGCATGAAGAGCCAACATGTCTTAGTGGATGAACAACCACCAAGGTATGCTTGCTAACATCAATACCACTAGAACAGGACAAAAGGCTTTCAGAACAGGGTGTGCACATACTCAAGTGCGTAACCTCATTCCACAAGTTATTAGGTCCATGAAAGCTTTTCTGTGAATCTGTAGATGGTACTTAGGAGTCAGCTTTGGAAATAAAGTCAAAGTGACCCTTCTTGTGTTCCATTAAATGTAAATATGTTAAGAGAGCTTCTTTCCAATGAAATGCATTATTATGGAACTATGTTTATGCAGAACTTTACTTTATGTTCACTTAGGTTTATTAAAATAAATGGAAATTCCTGTTCTAAAGTATGTCTGGAACTTAATTTGCTAAATGTACTCCCAATCCCAGCCCACAAGACAGAAAAAAGCCACCCTACTCCAGAGGACTAATGATAATAATTTAGTTCGCACAACAGCCCTGTAAGCCAGTACTCTTTTTTTCAGCAAGGAGTACAAAGGATATGATGGAGGCCAGATCTTGGGCTCTGAAGCCAGACTGCTGGGTTTGAATCCCTGCTCTGACACTCACTAGCTGTGTGACCTTAAGTAAGTTACTTAGCTTCTCTGTGCCTCAGTTTCCTCATCTCTAAAGTGAAATAATAGGACTTTCTCATAGGTAAAATGAATTAATAGGTGAAAAATATCTAAAAACATTGCAGAGCACATGTTTAAGGCACAAGCCATGTAAGATCTTCTGGAATTAGCTAGCCATTTGTTGGCCAACCAGTAGGACAAGTGGGATGAAAGGAAGGAAAAAAACTGTTGGTCATTGGGAGCAGGCTGACCTTATTCATAGTTTTTAAGATGATCTGTGTGACTTTGATAAGGAGCAGAAGCAGATGTATAGAAGGGTTGCAGAACACAGATCGGAGGAGTCAGCTCCTGTTATGTTCCCAATGTGTCTTCCCCAGCCTAAAGCTCCTGGAGTTCAGGAGATAATAAAAGGCCTTTTCCTTCATATACCAGACTGCAGGAAGAGTTTAGAACCTCAAATAATAAATTGCTATGCTTGTGAATGAAGAAATCACACTTCATTTTTTAAACTACTAATTTACCTTTTTAATTTAGATGCGGCAATTTATGAAACAGCTGATCACTCATGATAGGCTTTCATTGGGTGACCTGGAACACAGTTGCTGGTGTATCCAGTAGGGTTGTCAAAAACCTCAGTCACATGAGAATTATCACCTTACACTGGAATTTCTGATTTCACTCGGTGTTTTACTGTCATTGTACAATTTAGATGTTTCAAATACAATTGTGCTCAAAACTCTAGTCCATGTTTGACTAATTGATGCTTCCACTTTACTTTCTAGAAGTACTTTCAGGGCAGTTTCTATAGCAGTGGGTTTGGCATTTGTATCTTGATGCCAGAAGCTTCATCTCAGATATCTGGACATTGCTCTGTATCACAGTGATGCACAAGGCCAAAATACAGAATTTCTTCATGTTTCTAGTTTGGCATAATGAAGTATAGTGTATTTAAAGAAACCATACACTCCTCTGGGAAGAAAAGGGGAAATTCCACTCGACATAGTGTTTTTGGCTCAAGTAAACCTGATCCCAGGTTTCTCACTTGGAGTTGAATTCCAGTTTCTGACTACCCAAAGGATTTTACAATGCATGCTGACAGATGTAGCCCCATTCGGCAACACGGGCAATGAAGGAGAAATCATAGAGACCCCTTAAAAGAGAGATTCACCAGGCCATTGAATAGGGGTATCCCTTCATCCATTCCTTTCTTTCTTTCTTTTTAAAATAGCAGCTTTATTAAAATATAACTGACATACTGCACAACTCACTCTTTTAAAGTGTACAATTAAATGGATTTTAGTATGTTCACATTTTTGTGTGATCATCCATCTATCTAGTTATGAAACATTTTCATCACTTCTGAAGAGACCCCATAACCATTAACAGTCATTGCCCATTATCCCTTCTTCCCCCCAGTCCTATCAATCACTAAACTGCATTCCGAATCTACGCATTTGTCATTCTGGACATTTCATATAAATATAATCATACAACACGTGACTTTTTGTGATGAGCTTCCTTTGTATGTTTTCAAGGCTTATCCATGTTGTAGTATAGAACAATATTTGACTCATTTTCAAGGCTGAATAATATTCCATTGTATAGATATACTCTATTTTGTTTATCCATTCATCAGTTGATGAACATTTGGTGGTGTCCACCATTTGGTTAGTGTAGAAAGTGCTTCACCTTGTATATATACACCTTGTAAAAACATTTGTTTTCAATTCTCTAGGGCATATATTGAGAAGTGGAAGTCCTGGGTCATATGGTAAATCTAAACTTATTCAAAAATCAGCACCCTTGAATTCCTGGGATAAATTCCACATGGTCATGAGATACACTTTTTAAAAAATATGCTGCTGGATTCAGTTTGCTAGTATTTTGCTGAAGATTTTTTCATCTATGTTCATAAAGGACAGTGGCCTGTGGTTTTCTTTTCTTGTCTGGCATTGGTATCAGGGTAATTCTGACATCATAGAATAAGTTAGAAAATACTTCCTACTTTTCTATTTTCTGGAAGAGTTTAAGAGTGATTAGTGTTAATTTTTTAAATGTTTGGTAGAATTCCCCAATCAAGCCAGTTGGTCCTGGGCTTTTTTGTTTTTGTTGTTGAGATATTTAATTACTGATTCAATCTCTTGTTGCAGGTCTATTTAGATTTTCTATTTATTCTTGAATCGGTTTTGGTAGTTTGTGCATTTCTAGGAATTAGTTTGGTCATCTTTTTCATCCATTCTTAGAATGAGTTTATTAAGATGACATGATGTTCTAGTCACTGTGCTATGCACAGTGCTTTGCTCCTGGGAAAGGGAAAATTTTATATAAATATAGATGATAAAATAAGAGATTCCAATACAGGGTGATGCTGTGATATGCATAAGAAGGTCTCCTGGGACGCCTGGGTGGCTCAGCGGTTGAGCGCCTGCCTTCGGCCCAGGACGTGATCCTGGAGTCCTGGGATCAAGTCTCACATTGGGCTCTCTGCATGAAGCCTGCTTCTTCCACTGCCTCTCTCTCTGTGTCTCTCATGAATAAATGAATAAAATTTTTTTTTTAAAAAAAAGGTCTCCTAAATCAGGCTTAATAGTTCAGGAAAAATCCTCAAGGGTGGCTGGGACAGGAGTGGTTGGAACTCTTAATGTTTACTCTTTTATATATTTTTTATCAACCCTGACCCAATCTATAAACAAGTCCTATCTTCAGAGTAAAACATTAAATACAACTATTTTTCAAAACCTTTACCCTTTTCCACTCTGGTCCAAATTATCATCATCTTCTCAGGAGACTTCTTTGTCCTTTGGTATGCCTCCAATTGTGGCCTGACTGCCAGCCCCACCCACCAATGCACCTGCAGTAGCCACAGCCAAGCCTCTCAACAGCATGGGGAACAAACCCTGCCCAAAGCCCAAAGCAGGCAAAATGGGTCATTTTGGCTGAGCTGAGCCAAATTTTGGCTGAGCTGAAGGCAATGGTGACTCTGCCATGACAGGAGGCACACATAACCCACATAGGGATACTCCTTGAGGTCCTGGATCTGGTGACCAAGAGGGATTGCACTATAGGGCACCAAGGACCTCTTCCATGTAAGGCCACTACTTTCAAGACCAGAAGATGTAGCTGACCTACCTAATACATAGAAATTAACAGAGTTAGACAAAATGAGGAGACAGAGGAATATGTCCCAAATGAAAGAAGAAGACAAAAATCACAGTAAAGGATCTAAATAAATGAAATGGAGATAAGCAATATGCCTGATAAAGAATTCAAAGTAATGGCCATAAAGATACACACTAGAAAAGAGTGAATGAAGTCAGTGAGACCTTCAACAAAGAGATGGAAAATATAAAAAATATCCAGTCAGAACTGAAGAAATTAATAACTGAAATGAAAAATATGCTACAGGGAATCAGTAATAGATTAGAGGATGCAGAAAAATAGATCAACAATCTGGAAGACAGGATAATGGAAAGCAACCAAGCTGAACAGCAAAAAGAATAATACAAAGTGAAAATAGATTTAGAGGCATCATCAAGTGTGACATCATCAAGCATAATAACATTTGCATTATAAGGATTCCAGAAGGAGGAGAGTGAAGTGAGCAGAAAACTTATTTGAAGAAATAATAACTGAAAACTTTCTTAATCTGGGGAAGGATACAGACATCCACATGCAGGGAGCACAGAGAGTCCCTAACAAGATGAACCCAAGGAGGTCCACACCAAGAAGCATAATTAAAATGGCAAAGAGTAATGATAGAGAAAGACTTATAAAAGCAGTAAGGAAAAAGTTACATACAAGGGAAACTCTATAAGACTGTGGGCTGACTTTTCAGCAGAAACTTTGATGGCTAGGAGAGAGTGGCACGATTTATTCAAAATGTTGAAAGGAAAAATCCTACAACCGGGAGTATACTACCCAGTGAGGTTATCATTCAGAATAGAAGGAAAAAAAGAGTTCTCAGACAAACAAAAGTTAAAAGAGTTCATCACCACTAAATCAGCCTGTTAGATGCATCTTGTTAAGATGCAAAAGGGAATTCTTTAAGTGGAAAGAAAAAAACCATAATTAGAAGTAAAAAATTATGAAAGGAAAAATTTTACAGGTAAAAGCAAACATATAACAAAGGTAGAAGATTAACTACTTATAAAACCAGTATGGAGATTAAATCACAAAATAGTAAAATCAATTATATCCATGAAAATTAGTCAAGGAATACACAAAATAAAAAGATGCAAAATATGATGTCATGTACATAAAGTGTGGTGGTGAGAGTAAAAATGTAGTGCTTTTAGAATGTATTCACACTTAAGCTAACACCAACTTAATATAGACAACTTAATATAGACAAATAAGATGTTATATATGAATCCAAGGTTAACCACAAATCAGAAACCTCTAACAGATAGACAAAAAATAAAGAGAAAGGAATTTAAGCATAATACTAAAGAAAAACAATCAAACAAGGGAAGAGAGCAAGAGAAGAAGAATGGAATAGAGAAATATCCAGACAACAATTAACAAAATGGAAATAACTATATACCTATCAATAATTACTTTACATGTAAATGGGATGTAAATAACATTCCAAGCAAAAGACATACGGTATCTATGACCCAGCAACATGCACCCCAGTGTTTATAGCAGCATTATTAATAATAGCCAAATTATGGAAAGAGGATATATCAATATATACATATATAGAGAGGATATAAATGGTATATATAGAGGATATATCTATGCACCCAACATTGGAGCACATAAAACATAAAGCAAATGTTAACAGATATAAAAGGAAAAAAAATTAACAATAATATAATAATAACAGGGGACTTTTACATCCCACTTACTTCAATGCATAGATCATCCAGACACAAAATCAATAATGAGATGGTGGCTTTGAACAATGCATTAGACCAGATGGACCTAACAGATTAAATATACAGAACATTCCATCCAAAACTAGCAAAGTATACATTCTTTTCAAGTGCACGTGGAACATTCTTCACGTTAGGCCACAAATAAATATCAATAAATTTGTCTTTTCCAACCATAATGGTACAAAATCAGAAATCAACTGCAAGAAAAAACTACAGGGAGCACAGAGGAGGAGGCTCATATGAAGGCTAAACATGCTAAGAACAATCCATGGGTCCAAGAAGAAATAAAAGAGGAATTTAAAAAATACATGAGGAGAAATGAAAATGAAAACACAATGGTCAGATTTTGAGGTGGAGTACTATAATAGCCTCTAACCAACTTCCCAACTTCTGATATTATCATCTGTCATAAATATCATGTATTAGTTCATTTGACCTCATTCCAACCTCAGTTTTGGCATACCTTACTAAATGACAGAGGTTGGAAGGCTAAGATTATATACCCAGAAGTTTCTCTTGGTCTGGATTCCACAGGTAGCCTTGCCTCTGCCAGGCAGATGGATCTGCATGTAATTTGAAAAAGTGAGTGGAAAAGGGTTCATGCTTTTGCTTCTGCAATTTCTTTTCTTTTCTTTCAATTCTTATGCAATTTTTAAAAGATTATTTATTCATGAGAGACAGAGAGAGAGACAGAGACAGAGAGGCAGAGACACAGGCAGAGGGAGAAGCAGGCTTCATGCAGGGAGTCCGACCTGGGACTCGATCCCAGGTCTCCAGGATCAGGCCCTAGGCTGAAGGCGGCGCTAAACCACTGAGCCACCCGGGCTGCCCACAATTTCTGGTTTTTGCTAGCAAGCATGGTCTTGGAAGATTTTGCTTTTTCTGCATGAGCAGTAATAGATGTCCCAAGGTGTGGTTCCTAGTTTTGTGGGCATCAAAAGGCAGGTCATGGGGTGTCCACTTTATTTATTTATTTATTTATTTATTCATTCATTCATTCATTTTAAAGATTTTATTTATTTATTCATGAGAGACACACAGAGAGAAAGAGGCAGAGACACAGGCAGAGGGAGAAGCAGGCTCCATGCAGGGAGCCCAATGTGGGACTCGATCCCGGGTCTCTAGGATCACACCCTGGGCTAAAGGCAGTGCTAAACTGCTGAGCCACCCGGGTTGCCCTGTCTACTTTATTTAGATAGAGAATTAAGCCGTGTGATCTTGGAGCCAAAATTTATATAATCTCAGCAGAGAAGGTGTGGTCCTGGAGGCAGCTGTGGGCTGGTGTCTTCCTGAATCTCCAGCTACCAATCATTTGATGTTATTATGGTACATGGTTCTGGAAATTTCAGCTAGAGTATGTTATTTTGGTTCTTGCAGCACCTTTGTAAGCATCTAATACGAAATCCTTTCTGTTTAAATGGGTGAAAGCAGTTCTGTTATCTGTAACATAACTCTACATTCTACTCTCTACACAGAAGCTAAAGGAAATGTTTATAAAATAGAAACCAGATCCTATAACTTTGTTGCTCAAAACCTGCCAATGGCTTCCTATACCACTTGCAACAAAATTCAAACTCCAAACTTCCTTCCATTCTCCCCCAGCTCACTTTACTGAAGCTTTAATTGCCTTCTTGGCCTGGCATTTGCTGATCCCTCTACCTGGAATACTCTTCCAGATAGGTGCATGGGTAAACGTTTCACTTCATGCCAGTCAGCAACTTGTAACCTAAGATTAGTCCAACTTCACCTTCTATGATATTGCTCCCTTGATATTCTTCAGAACATGCATCACTCACTGAGATCATTCTACCTTCTCTTCATCTGTCTCTTTTCACTGGAATACAAGTTACATGATAACTTAGTGAATCTGAGGGAAAAGCAGTGGCCCATACACACTGAGAGAATCACTAGGAATTCAGGAGGAGGAAAAAGAAATAGAAGACACAAGGCATTTCTGAGCACAGCTGGGATGTTTAGGGAGTGTCAGAAGACAAAACACCAAGGACTGAAAACTCAAATCACCTGAGAAAGGTGGTGATTTCTGAAGAATATTTTTGCAATTGTGAAATAGAAATTATATATGCAAGCAGTGTGAAGAACAACCAGACCTGTGTCTGTAATAAGTGTCATTACATCATTGATATCCAATTAGAAGGCTTGTTCATGACCTGCTGTGCAGCTTGTTTGGGATTTTCTTCTATAAAAGCATGTGCTTGGTCTGGTTTGGTCATCTGAGGAGTAATAAAACAGGGTGTTGGGGTTTGTGTCATTTTGAGGAGTAACAAAAAACACTTTGAAATTCTCTGCTATTTATTCAGTCTAGCACTAGGCATTCTGGGATGGATCTAAGAAAGGGAAAAGCCACAGACTTTACCTGCAAAAAAGAAGGGTAGACAATATACTGTCCAATGAGAGCTAGAGAGCTAACTAGAAGACTGACCTGTAGGATTCAGATAGGGTGGGTGCTCTGGAGAAGGAATCAGCTAGGAAAACTGAGAATCAGAAACTATGCCATCAGTGAACAGGAAGCCCTGAAGTGCTTTGGAACTAGGGAAGAATTCAATGCCCAACCTCTCAGCCTCTATTACCAACAGCTGCTAGGTGACTAAGAAAACAGGTATCAATGAAACTATTCAGGACCACAGCCAGTGCCCTGTCTCTCACCTCAGTCCAGGGCCTCAGGTGGCTAAAGCTTGTTTGCTTATTGCTGCTAGCAACTGTCACACTGACTATATCACTATAAATTCACAATCAGCAGTAGTTTCATACGGATCTTCAACATTGTTTAGTATTCCTACTCTGTTTCTCTATCTCATCTACCCCCCTACAATTATTTTTATCTTCTACATGCTCTGTAAGCATTCTCTCCCATAGAAGATAAATTTACCCTTCATTTTCATGGAGAAAACAGAAAACTCCAAACTCTAAATGGGAATTCCTTCAATTTCCTGCCCCCAAATTTCCAGCTGCTTATGTCAGTCTCCAGCCTCTCATCCTTCTCTCTCTGGCTTGAACATGATAGAGGCTTTCAAGGTGAGTTTGCACGGGGAGAGTACTTCTGGGGTCACTGACTGGCTGTGACCAATTCCCTCTAACAATGCAACATTCCACTGTCTTGGTGCTTTTGTTCATACTAACAAATTTCGTTTGGGACTGAATTGATCAGACATTTTTTATTCATGCAGCCAGAATGGAGGTAAATAGCAGGTTCTGCAGTGTTGATTTCCCGTGTCCCTGGGTCACCTACATTAGAATCTCAAGATGTATTTATTCAAAATGAAGATCTCTTCTACCTGCCCTAACCTCCTCTAAGAATGGCTCCAAAGATTCTGCAATTTAACAATCTTCCCATAAAGGAATTTGTGTGCCCTCTGTATTGAAAACCACTGGTATTGGCCATAGCTAATCTGATAGGTGAAAAGTTCTGAAATGGATTTTTCATCATGAATCACAGTTCTTTAAAAGGTGTTTCTTTAAAAGGTATGGTCAATCAGAAACTAGCAGAATCCTCTTAGACCATTTTGTCAGACAAATTTTAAAATGATATGTCACATACTATATCCTACTCGACTATTTCCATCGCCACCAAAACACACATACACATCCAGAACATACTCTAATGCATGTAGGAACATGTTGTTTCCCAACTTTAACTCAGTAAAATGACTCAGCTATGAGAGTATTACATACAGTACTATACAATATTTAAGCTATTTTTGTGAATTATAACACATCTACAGAAAAGTGCATAAAATATAATTATATTTATGGATATACATGTAAGCACTACCTGAGTCAAAGAAAACATGATCAAAACTCCAGAATCCCCTCCTGCTCATTTCCAACACGAGCTCCCTAGTTATTATGTATTAGTTTTATGATCTATGCATGCCTGCCTTTAACTTTATAAAAATGGCCTCATACAAGTATATATTCTTGTATGTCTGGCTTCTTTGACTCAATATTTTTGTTTATAAGATTCATCCAGTTTGTTACATGTGGCATATTGTGTTCATTTTCTTTTTTGAATGATATTGCATTTATAGATATACTGCAATTCATATAGTTGCTTGGCTTCTTTTGGTATTTGGATTGTGTCCAGTTTAGGACTGTTACAAGTATTGCCACTCTGGGCCTTCTGGGCCATGTCTCTGAGGGCATGCATGCATGGGATTCTCTAGGCTAATGGAATTTGCCTAATAGTGATATTGCTGGATCGTAGGATAAGCATATTTAAAATGTTATGGGATACTAACATAGAATGTTTTTATTCATTTCTAAATATTTATTGATTTCTTTCAATTTAAGGATTAGTTAGCAATGTGCTATTTTGTTTCCAAACATCTTAAATTTTTTTCTTTCAAATTTTTATTTAAATTCTAGTTAGTTAATATACAGTGCAATATTGGTGTCAGGAATAGAACCCAGTAGTTCACCACTTACATATGATACCCAGGGCTCATCATAACAAGTGCCCTCCCTAATACCCATCTTCTGTCTAGCCCATCCCCCACCCACCTCCTTCCATCAACCCTCAGTTTGTTCTCTATCATTAAGAGTCTCTTATGTTTGTTTCCCTCTCTTCCCCCCCATATGTTCATCTATTTTGTTTCCTAAATTCCACATATGAGTGAAATCATATGATATTTGTCTTTCTCTGACTGATTTATTTTGCATAGCATAATATTCTCTAGCTCTCCATCCATGTCATTGCAAATGGAAAATTTTCATTCTTTTTGATGGCTGAGTATTTAAAAATCTTGGATTTTTAATGATATCTGTGTTATGAACTTCTGCATAAGCATTATGATCAAAGAACATAGTTTTATGACATTAATCCTCTGGAGTCCTTTGAGGCTTCCTTTTTTCCTAATTCATATTTTATTTCTGTAAGTGAATAATGTTCATCAAAAGAATTGATATTCTCTTTTTGTTGCATGTATGTAGAGTTTTATTTTATCTATTAGCTCAAATTTATTATTGCATCTTTGATATTGCTGCTTATTTTGTTTGTTTGAACCTTCAGTTTCTGAGAGTCATAGATTAAAATATTCAGTTATAGTTGTTAATGTATGTTTTTCCCCACAGTCTTTAAAAAAATTTTTGTTTCAAAATTTTACTTAAATTTGATTTAGTTAACATATAGTTTAATATTGGTTTCAGGAGTAGAATTTAGTGATTCATGCCTTACGTATAACACACGGTGCTCATCACAATACCTCTCACTGATTTAGTCATTTCCTCAGCCACCTCCCTCCAGCAATCCTCAGTTTATTCTCTACAGTTAAGAGTCTCTCATGGTTTGCTTCCCTCTCTCTCTTTTTTCCCTTCACCTATGTTCACCTGTTTTGTTTCTTAAATTACACATATGAGTGAAATCATATGGTATTGTCTCTCTGACGTATTTTGCTTAGCATAATACACTGTAGCTCCAACCATGTCATTGTAAATGGCAAGATTTCATTCTTTTTTTGATGGCTGAGTAATATATATGTATATATATCTCACATCTTCTTTGTCCATTCATCATTCCATAGACATTAGGGCTCTTTCCATAATTTTGCTATTGTGGATAATGCTGCTACAAACATCAGGGTAGTATGTGCCCCTTTGAATCACTATTTTTATATCCTTTTCTCCCAATAGGCTTAAAATCTGTTGTACACCTAATGATGTACAGGTTTTCCTCAATTTATGATGGGGTTGTGTCCTGATATAGCCATTATAAGTTGAAAATATTCTATGTTGAAAGTGCATTTACTACAGCTAACCTACTGAACATCATAGCTTAGCCTGGCCTACTTTAAACATGCTCAAAACGCTTACATTAGCCTACAATTGGAAAAATCATCTAACACAAAACCTATTTTATAATAAGCTACTGAATATCTCATATGATTTATTAAATACAATTAAATGTATTGAAAGTGAAAAATAGAATGGTTGTATGGGTACAGAATGGTTTTAAAGTGTATCATTGTTTACCCTCATGATTGTGTGGCTGACTGGAAGTTTTAACTCGATGACGCTGCCCAGCATCATAAGTATCATACTACATACCACTAACTGGAGAAAAGATAAAAATTCAAGGTTTGAAGTGCAGTTTCTACTGAATGCATACTGCTTTCACACCATTGTAAAGTCAAAAATCATATATTAAAACATTGTAAATGGAGGACTGTGGACTAAAAATACAAGAGTAAAAATTGACATAATTATTAGAAGAAATGAGCAATGGTAGTTGCATATTTTAACACATTTCTCCATAATTGATAGAACAAGCATAACAAAAACCAATAAGTATATAGGCAAACTGGGAAAAAATTTAATAAACTTGACCTAATGGAGACATGTATCTATATGCACCCATATCTGTATATCTATTTCCATACCTATTCCTGTATCTATACCTACATCTACATCTATGCCTATATCTACTGGAGAGTGTAATTTTTCCCAGCACATGTGTAACATTTACAAAAATTGACTATATTATGTCCAGAAGGCAAGTCTTGACAAATTTCAAAGAATTGAAACCATACAGAGTATGTTCTCTGGCCACAGTGGAATTAAGCTAGATATCAGTAGCAAATGCTAACTAGAAAAATCCCCATATTTTGAAAATTGTCAATTTAACTCATAGATAAAAGGAGAAATCATAATAGGAGTTTGAAAATAATTTGAACTGAAAACCAATGAAAGTACCAAAAAGCAAAAGTTTAGGGATGTAAAGTAGTAATCAAGTGAAAGAGAAGAAAGTTTGACAATTCATGAGCTAAGTATTTCCTACCAAGAAGTTAGAAAAAAGACAGGAATATCAACTCAAGAAAATAGTTCAGGAACGGAGAAAAAATGAGTGGGAAATATCAGAAAGGGAGACAGACATGAGAGACTCCTAACTCTGGGAAACGAACTAGGGGTGGTAGAAAGGGAGGTGGGCGGGGGGTGGGTGTGACTGGGTGACAGGCACTGATGGGGGGCACTTGATGGGATGAGCCTTGGGTGTTATTCTATATGTTGGCAAATTGAACACTAATAAAAAATAAATTTATAAAAAAAATAAAAATAAAAAAACAAAACAAAACAAAAAAGTAAAATCTTTATGTTAGATGCTGGCAAAAAAAAAGAAAATAGTTAAAAATTAAATTAAAAATTAAAATTTGATATTAGGGATCCCTGGGTGGCGCAGCGGTTTGGCGCCTGCCTTTGGCCCAGGGCGCGATCCTGGAAACCCTGGATCGAATCCCATGTCGGGCTCCCAGTGCATGGGGCCTGCTTCTCCCTCTGCCTGTGTCTCTGCCTCTCTCTCTCTCTCTCTCTCTGTGTGACTATCATAAATAAATAATAAAATTTAAAAAAAAATTTTTAATTTGATATTAAAAATTAATTTTTTTTTGTTTTTAGGTGTAGTTTTATTTTTTTTATTTTTATTTTTTTTAAGATTTTATTTATTTATTTTTTTTAATTAATTTTTATTGGTGTTCAATTTACCAACATACAGAAAACCACCCAGTGCTCATCCCGTCAAGTGTCCACCTCAGTGCCCGTCACCCATTCCCCTCCAACACCCGCCCTCCTCCCCCCTTCCACGACCCCTAGTTCGTTTCCCCGAGTTAGGAGTCTTTATGTTCTGTCTCCCTTCCTGATATTTCCCAACATTTCTTCTCCCTTCCTTTATATTCCCTTTCACTATTATAAAAATTAAATTTTGATATTAAAAATATAAAGTACTCAGGAACAACTCTAATATAAAATGTGTAAGACCTTCATAGAGAAAATGATGGACAATGGGAGACATGAAATAGGCCTGAAATAAATACAGATGCCATATTCATAGATTAAAAGATTCAATATTGTAATATGTCAATATTCTCCTAATTTATTGATAATTCAATGCAAATGCAGTAAAAATTCTAATAGATTCTATTTTGTGAAATTTATCAATCTAACTTTAAAATTTGCATAGAAAAGCAAAGGTCCAAGAATAATCAAGATAGTTCTAAAGAAGTTGGTAGAAGAATTTACTTTGCCTAATATCATTATAAGGCTATAATGATTAAGACAGTGAAGTCCTAGCAGGACGATAGATAAATACATCAATGGAAAAGAACAGGGAACCTAGGACATTTTCACTCCAACCTGTCTCTGAATGATCTCTTCATCTTTAGGCCTTAACTGTGCCCCAGTTATTTGCTAAGGATATAGGTTACCAGGAAGTCACAGCTTATCCTGAAGTCCTTTCCAGTGGACGCTTTGTTTTCCCAAACACCTTGTACCTTAGGGTTGGAAAAAAGATGTGTCTTCCTCACTCCCATGTTGTTTCTAGGCCAAATAATATCTGCCTCTTTTGAGGTTTATGCTATTTTGCTATGTCATCTATGTTTCTTCATGCTATCATCCATTGGCTTCCTAATTGTTCTATCTTATCAAGGACTTGGGAGTCTGGCTCATGATCTTCCTCTCCATACCATCCCATCATCTCCCAGATGATTTAAACATCTATATTAACCACTTAACAATTTAGACTTCTCATTTCCGTGAACTTCTCTACCTCATATTAGCCACGCTCTCCCACAGACATATTCTGGTTTATTCTTCACCAGAAACTACTCTACCTCTGAGTACATACGTTAAAATATCACAGATCACAACCTCCTAGCCATTCTGCTCTCTCATTCTTCTTCTACATCTCTTCTCTGATCTTACTGAGGTCTCTGTAGCTTGATATCTCTATTTCCTGCCTATCTGTCCTCTCCCTCTTCTCTTTCATCTCCTCATTGATCTGGTTCAGTGAAAGTCTCTTTTCTACTTTCTTTTCCTGTTTACATGTAGACTTACTAAGTTGTCAACACATCCACTATCACTTATGTTCCTATAATAGCAACATCTCTTGTATTTCCATATCCAGTCATGGACCACATGCAATCAATTATTGATTCTAAATTCTATATACTTCTCATTGTGTCTTCTAATACTACTCTCAGCATTTCTCACATAAATTTTGCTATAGTCTGAAATACATTGTTGCCCTTTGATCCTTTCTTCACAGTGCTTCCAGAGTGATACTTCTAAAACACAAATCACTTCCCTAATTGAAGCCTTCTAATGGCTTCTCATAGCCTTAAATATAAGTCCAAATTAGTGACTCTGGTATCCAAAGCTCTTTCTTGCTTCTTTACTCATGCCTCCTTACCATTCCACCTCTCAAAATCCTTTGGTACACTTATACTGAAACATACCCCAAATGTATAGTACTCTTTCATGACTCTGATTTTCTTTGAACATGGTATTCCCTCTGCTTGGAAGTCCCCTTTCCCTTTACTACTTCTCTAAGTACCTCCTCATAATTCAAAACTTAGCCTTCCTCATACTCCTGTGTGCTCACTTTGCACTATTATGACATCTATCCAACTGAACTGTGGTTATTTCCTCCACTAGTTGAGAGACTTTTTACCACTAGATTTTGAGCAGCTCTGAGATCAGAAATCATGTCTTGTTCTTTCTGTTCCTAGTTGTGAGACCAAGGCCAGGATACACAGTAAGTTTTTTTTCTCTCTCTCTGCAATAGCAGTAGCTCACACTTATTGAGAGCTTACTTGAACTATGTGCTGTGCTCAATTCACTGATTCCTTTACAACCCTGAGGATAATAATTATTATCTCCATTTTACAGATGGGGTGCTTGACTTCTAGAGAAGTAAACAGAGTTGTCCAAGGTCATATCCCTAGTGGCAGAAGCTAGGATTTGAACCCAAGAGGGTTTTTTTTAAAGATTTTATTTATTTATTCATGAGAGACACAGACAGAGAGAGACAGACAGACAGACAGACAGACAGACAGACACAGACACAAACACGACACAGACAGAGGGAGAAGCAGGCTCCATGCAGGGAGCCCAATGTGGGAATCGATCCCAGGACTCTGGGATCACGCCCTGGGCCGAAGGCAGGCACTAAACCGCTGAGCCACCCAGGGATCCCCATAAAAAATATTTTATTCACTTATTCATGACAGACACACACAGAGAGGCAGAGACATAGGCAGAGGGGGAAACAGGCTTCCTGCAGGGATCCCAATGTGGGACTTGATCCTGGGACCCCAGGATTACAACCTGAGCCAAAGGCAGATGCTCAACCACTGAGCCACCCAGGTGCTCCCTGAACCCAAGAGGTTTACTTCAAGGCTAGGGTCCTTAAGCACTATGGACCTTCCTGGAGTTGCAAAGAATTTAACCATGTATTAAAGGAACAAGCATCAATTTTGGCAAATTGAAGTCATTTCCCCTAACTAACATTGAAGTTACAATCTCAGGAAGACTACAGTTAACATCCCATTGGCTGGAGACTTTTGAGTAGGCCTAAAACTTGATATCCTGGTGTCAGTAGATGTTCTTTTTTTTTTTTTAAGATCTTATTTATTTATTCATGAGAGACACAGAGAGGCGGGGCGGGGGTGGGGTTGGGCAGAGACAGGCAGAGGAAGAAGCAGGCTCCATGCAGGGAGCCTAATGTGAGACTCGATCCCAGGACTCCAGAATCACGCCCCGGGCCAAAGGCAGGCGCTAAACCGCTGAGCCACCCAGGGATCCCTCAGTAGATGTTCTTGAAATAAATTTTTGTTGGTTGAATGAAGAAATGAACTAATGTGGTCCTAATTATGCCTTGGAAAAAGTAACACAATAGTTTTTCCAGGTTTTAGAGACTTTGTTTCTCACAAGACAGAGCTTAGAATAAACCTCTTATTTTGTACCTCAAATTAAATGTGAGTCAGCTAGATTGCTGTTAAGGCTGTCCAGAGACCTGTCATATAGATACAGCTTGGCAAAAGACCACCTCAAAATAAATCCTTGAGTTTATCAATAAATCTTTAGAGAGCAAGAAACAAATTTGAATTCTTGGAAATCTGAATAGTTAGGATATATGATGGAGATTGATATAAGGATCTGTGCAGTTTTGGGCCTCGGCAGACCAACTCCTCCATAGTTTATGATACACCAGATAATGCTACTTTGTCTAAAGTAGCTTCAATGTCATTGACTTTCCTCAGCTACATAATAAGGGACCAAAAGCCCAGCCTCACTTAAAGACAAAGTTATTAGCCCGAGTCAGCTGTAAGGAGACTAGCAAGGTAGTCTCTTAAGGTAAAGAGTCAGGAAAAGAAAAGAATTTTAAAGAAATGCAGTCATGACTGGTCATTACCCAGAACATAGAGTAGGAAAAGATTAGGTGGAAGTGGGCAACCTTTACACAGGGCTGGCTTTCCAGATTTTCTTTCATTCCTTTCCCCAAACCAGGGAGTTAAAGACAGCAGTTTTTCTTTTCACATTGGGTGGGCAAAGGAAAAGTTGAAAGAAGATGCAGCAAGGGGAAGCCTTTTTCTGCCTTCTTCTCTCATTGTAGACCTGGATCAGGCTGGAGGTTCCCTAAGGCTCCACTGTGCCCTCCCCCCTGCCACAGCTTCATTGGACCCAAGATGCAAGCCACAACACAAGGAGTGGAGTACATGGCTCTTGTACTGCTCCCTTTCCATAGTCTCCTTCAGCTCTTCCTAATGGCCATCAAGGACAGAATGGAAACAAGAGGGGCCTAGAGCACCTAGGGAAAGTCCAAAGAGAGAGACTGATTGTACACCTTGCCAGCTAAAGCTAACCCAGGAAGCTCAGCTCTCCCTTCCTGCTCCTCTGGAGCTCTCCAACCCTTTTGGATGCCCATATGACAAATCTTGACTGAAGGACAAATTCTGATGGATGGGAGCCCAAGGATTGGTTGGAGACTGGAAAAAAATTAGGCTCCAAGCTCTGGATGCTTCCTGGAATCAATCTTGGGGCTGCTTCTAAGTTTAGGGGATTGGGGTGGGGAAAACCATGAAAGGAACTGGCAGAGAGCTGTATTGGCCGTTCTCTTTATTGCTATATCTCCAGCATTTAGAATTGTTCCTGGCACATAATGGGTACTCAGCAAAGTATGTGATTATTAATTGACTGAATGAATGGACACATGAATGAAGAAACAAAAGACTATAAGAAAGAGTAAGACTTCAACAATAAAGATGATACTGAGAGCAGAGAAAGGCCAAAGCTAGGGCTACCAAACTGATTGGTATTGCTAGGTATACAGAACTAATGGAGCCTTTCTGTGTAATTCCTGAATGATATGCTTATTTTGTATGCAGTAAGTCCACAAAAGTTTCCTCACAGGAATTTCGCATGCTCAGAGTTGGGTTTTAGAGTTTAATTTGGCATTAATATGAAGAATGGGCATGTCGGGAAAGAGATGAAAATAAGAGAAAAGTTAGGATGGAAAGTATGAGCAAAAGTTCAGGCAATAAGTAGTGAAGGTAATGACACAGAGTTCATGAGTGGAACATGGAACATATAGAGCTCTTATCCTCTGACATCAGGAGTGCAAATTGGTATAACCACTTTGCAAGATAATTGGCATCACCTAGTAAAGTTTAACTGGGAAGACCTGATGACCTGGAAATTTTGTGCATAGGCATATACTCTAGATCAGGGTTGCTCAACTTCAGCATTATTGACATTTGGGGCCGATAATTCTTTGTTCTGGATTATGTCCTGTGCACTATAGAATGTTTAGCAGTATTCCTGGCCTCTACCCATTAAATGCCAGTAGTACCTCCATAGTCATAACCAAAAATGTCTCCAGAGATTGACAAATGTCCCCCAAGGAACATTGCCCCCCATCGAGAACTATTGTGGTAGAGATACTCTTGTACATGGGCATCAGGAGATAAGCATGAGAAGGTTCATAGCACTATAATTTGCAAAAGCATAAAACTGGAAACAACCCACATGTCTATCAATAGGAGGATGAATAAATTATGGAATTTTCATATAATGAATAACTAGATAGCAGTGAAAATTAATTACTATAGCTATACACATCAACATAGATCAATTTCAAAGTTGGGAGAGCAAAGGAAGAAGGAAAAATATAATACAAAAAGCATGATTATATTTATATTAAGCCCCCAATGGACATGAAAAATAACACATTGTTTAACAGAACATACTAATAAAGTGAACTTATAAAGAAAAGCAAGAGAATGATAACAAAATTCAAGACAGTGGTCTGGTAGGGAATGAGGAGTAACTCAGTGAGAACACATGTGGGCTTCAGAGGCATTGATTATGTTCTAGTTCTCAAGCTTGGTGATAGGTATACAGGTTTTCATTTTATTATGATGCATACTATTGTGAAAGCAGCTATTCCAAACCTGCTGCCTTTCTTTGGGATTGTCCAATTACTGTCCTGAGCGTGGAACATTCTTCTATATGAAATATAGTTATCTTTTGGCCTTGAATTCTTTCTTACTAGAAGAAGAAGATGACTAGGGTCATCAGGTCTTGCCAGTTAAACTTTTCTGTATTCTGAGTATGAAGTGAATGTCCTTGTACTGCTTAAATGTGAGTGTCATATGGCACCTGGCCAGCTCTAACTAGTACATCCGCCCCACTGTGGGAAATGGACAGGGTCTTAACCTTTCCCAAGTGTGTGGGTGGAAAGGAAACTAGCCTTTTTCTAGAAAAGGCATAAGGTTTTCAAGATTGAGGGACTGAAGGACTCGCTGAACACAGATTTTACCCACATTAAAATAGAAAAACCCACAAATACGCAGATAAACAGGAAATGCAGGAAATGGCCCTGACCTGATACGGGGATGAGCACTCAGAGACTGAGAGAAACCTGTAATATTAGAGCTGTATCAAACTGCACAGAGCAGCAAGTCTAACTTCTGAGTATGGACATAGGAGGGGGAGCAGGGCCCAGGGAGAAAGTTTCTCAGTTACCCAGAGGTAGTGCTGAGGTTAGAGCCATACAGATCTCTTACTCCAAGCTCAATGCCTTTGTTCTAGAGGTTAAGTTTCCCATCAAAAGCCGTGGATATTGCAATTCTGAATGTTAAAACAGGAAGTAACCTACGATTTTGTAGATTTGGTAAAATTCTTCCTTTATACTGGTGAGAAAACTGAGACCAGAGAAGAGAAGTAACTGGCAAAATTTACATACACCCAGGGTAAGCAATGGGGAAGGGAAGATGAATGTGAGGTGTGGGAGAGCAAGGATGAGCTGGGCCCCACAAGCATGGGTTAGAACCCACAGGATGGGCTAAAACCCATCTTAGTTATTTTTGCCTTTGCCTTTGATGATGTGCCTTTGCCTTCTGCCCTGCAGAGGTTGGATATTTGGCCCTTTGTCATTAATTAAACATATACCTGGTCCAGAGGTCAGAAAATTTGAAATAGAGTCTAGAGGAAGGTGGAGGATTTGCGGGCTTGGGTACTGTCTTATGTCAACAAGGTGAGTCAACAGGTAAGGGACAGTGTATGTAAGCTACCAAATGGTGGCTGCTTCCTTCCACCATCCAAATCTCTCATAAGAATCTCTTGTGGCCTACTGTAACCTACGGGAAAGGTAATTCTGTGAAATGCAGTTAAGTTTAGCCAGGTTGACACCATTATGAAGCCAAGTGCTATGTGAAAACAAAGCTGAGGAATACCACCTGATTGGAAGAGGAAGGAGATATAAGCCTAGGAGGCATTGATGGGAGGTATGGAATATGTTTGGGAACCAGCAAGTAGTCTAGTTTGTCAAATACTCGGGTTATATGTAGGAAATATGCAGATATTAACCTGAAAAGGGAGGTTTGGGACAATATTAAGTGGATCTTGAATGCCAGAGTGATGAAACTAATACCATAATAAGTGGACAAATTATTGAAGTTTGTTGAGCAGGCAAATGGCATATTTGGAAACTTAATCTGTCAGCAAATAAAGGATGGATCAAAGGGAAGATTCTGGTAGGACAAAATCATGGGGTAAACAGAAGACTTTAGCTCATTTCTGCTTTATTCCAGCCTTCAAGCATTAGAGAGGCTTGAGAAGGAACAGGAATTGCTCAACTTCTCCATGGCACTCAGTTATCAACTCTTTTCTATCTGATCCTGTAGGCTCTTTGGTCCTAGTCACCAAATGCTTTCATCTCTCAAATATTCTTCTCCATATTGTGAGGTTTTGCAACTATTGGTGGTTAGTCTGAAAATGAAAGAGGCAAGGTTTTCCTGAGAGTATGGGTGCCCAGAGATATCTGAAGGGGTTGTTAGAAGATGGCTGTATACCCAAACCAATTAAGCTCTGCTTTGGGAGGTACAGATGGACATGTTTGCAGATTAGGGGGAAAGAAGATGAAATAAGCCTCCTCTTGGCTTTAGACATTGCAATAACTCTTCAGTTCTCACTTCAGTAGGTAGTAGAGAGCAAGCATCTCACCAGTGAGTCCACCACACTTAGTATGTGATTGAAAAGTCCAAGCAGATCAGTACCCCAGCCCCAGCTCTGGAACTTGGAGTCAGAGCTCCAGTTCCAAACAACCACTCTTCCTCTTAGACCCTCAGTTTCTTCAAGTGTAGAATTGAAGTAAAAAATAATCCCTGCATTGCTTACCTCAGAGCTGCAGTGAGGGTCCTGTGAGATGGCAGCTGTGAAAGTACTTGGTAAACTGTAAAGAGCTGAGTCATCATTGTGGTTATTATAAAAGAAGATCTTTACTGGGATGAGCAATGCTGTGGAACTAGTAGTGCTTAATAAAGAATTCCTGGTGATGCTGCTGCAACTGAACATTTGGCTTATGAGAAAAAGAATTACAGTTGGAAACAGAAACTGGGTAACTTTCATTGTGAAGTAAAAGTAACACAGAAGCCATCAGTACAGGGACCTGGGAAAAGGGGTCCCTCCTGCTGACTCCATTACCCCTTCATTCCCTCTTTCGGATGTCTCTCTTTTGAGCTTTTCTCCTCTCCATTTTTTTAATCAACTGAATTAATCTCATAGCCTACCTCTTGAACCTCTCTCCATTTCACCTTTCCTCTAAATTCATTCTCATTCTCTCTCATTTCTTTACTTTGTTTATTAAACTCTCCCCTTTGCTCATCTTTGTCTATTTATCTTTAATTTTCACTCTTTTTCTGTCCTTTTCTCTTTTTCCCTTTCTCTCTCCCTCCCTCTCTCTCTCTCTCTCTCTCACACACACACACACACACACGCACGCACGCACGCACACACACGCACGCACATACGCACACGCGCACACACACACACACACACACACACATACTTAAAACCAATTCTTTCTGCTGAGAGGCTCAAGGAGAGCCTCCCAGCCAGTGTTGCTAGGCAACTGAGTATCACATGGCCAGCCCCACATTTTCTGTCTGCTTCTTCAGAACGCTATTGCTCAGACTCTGTACTATATAGCTCACATTGAGTATATCTGAGTAAAGAAAGGGCTCAGGTGATACACTTACGGTTGGCCAAAGTTGTCAGCTTGCTTTGGGGTATCTAAGTTGCTGTAAATATAGTAGGAAGGGGAGGAAAGCTAAATAAATGAGAACTACAATAGGATGTCATGAGTTCTTGCAAACAACTCTTCAGAGTGGGGGGTTCTTGTATCCATGGAACTCCTAGGTACAATATGGAAAGGCTACAGGTACTGTATAGCCTCATGTAAAAATCAAATATACTCAATTGACTCTTGTTATTGTGAAAGTTTATAGCTTTTATCAAATTATCAAAGGGAGAAAGTCTTTCCAGGAAGTTCTTACATATATTTCCAATTCCTATCAAGTTGTCTGTGCTGAATGTTTTCTATTGCCCACCTCCATACCCAAGATTCCTATTTCTACATCCTGCTTTGATTTGCATGTGCTACTTCAATGGATTTCCTTGTCCTGTGGCTTCCAGGTGGGTCCAGCCAATGGGAAGTGCTAATAGAAGATCAAAAAGAGGGGTTGGAGAAGAGTTAGGACAGAGCCTCCTCCCTGCCAACTTGCCAGAGGTTTGTTGTACTCCTCAATTGAAGAGCACAGATCATGTCTTGAAGCCTTCTCCATATAGCTACCATCTACCTCTGGGCTCTGGTAACTGCTTTGTCCTCTTGCCCCTTCAGGCTCAAGGACAGTAAGGGCTCTGGCAGTTAACATTTCCAGGGAAACTGGTTGGTGTCTTTAAACCATGATCACACCTCAGTAAATATTAAATTTTATTAAACTCTCCTCAAATGATCCAGTTTGAAAGGGTTATACACTTCTATAATAGGACCCTCCTAATAAATGGAGTCTTAAAAAATTAAAAGGTGGAGGCAAGAGATAAGGATTTTGAAATTATCTGCAAATAGCTATATAATTCTCTCTGAGATATCTTCATGTTGTTCTACGAAGATTCATTGCCAGGAAAGGAAGAAACATGACTAAGTTTGATGGTTCCTAACTCTGATATAATTCCAATGGATCAACTGATGGTACTTGCCTCCACAACAATGACTTCAGATTAAGAGGGAACCTTATAGCAATGGGTATTTCAACACTCTTGATTCCATGGGTTTTTCTCAAGACGGTTTTCTCATGCCACCTTGCTCAGTTGTTCAGGAGTTTATGAGGGTCCAGGACTGCTGAATAGTTATATCCAGGTATTACTCTGCTTGACAATTGATCAGTTGAGCAATGGGTTCCTTGGCATATGGCTTTCTGGTGTTGGCCACTGATGGAGTTTTCTTCAGTAAAGTCTCTGACTCTCCTCTACTTCTACTTCCGCCCTCTGACTCTACCCCTTTCCCTGTACTCTGTCTCTTCTTTTCTCCCCAGTCTGTGGAATCTGGGGCAGGAGAGAAAAAGTAGGTTACAAATGCTTCCAAAGCTTCTCTGTCTTACACCTGAACCTCTGGCTTTTGAAAAACTCAACAGCCAAGATTTAGACACCTTTTTTTCTCTGGTTACACTCTGACAACTTTCCCTAAAGCCATAGGTGACTCATGTCTAGCATCTTGACTGGGAGGGAGAGGGTCTTGGGGAAATTTTAATGAAGCACAGAAAAAGAAAATGCACAGGTTAATGTTTCAATACCTTATCTTGTCATGGTCACTTTATGTTGACTGTAGATGTCTTGAGCATTCAGGGTCATTTAGACTTAGAAATTCCTCTTTTTTCTGAACTGGTAGCCTTTTTTGAATAAGATTGTGGAGGGTAGGCAATATGAAGAAAAAAAAACAGGGAGGACATAATTTCTGGGCTCTTCATATGTGTAGGAGGGTTTCATTTGTTTTCAATTAGCTATAATCGCGCTTCGGATAAACCTCATTGGCTACGATAATGCCACTGCGCAAAGCTGGAGGGTTTCATTTGTAATTGAGGATACCACTTGGGAAGTCCTTAGCAATCTATCAGACAAGATGATTTGATCCAGAGATCCCACTTTTATGAGTCAATTGAACATTTTCACATTTTTATGTTCCTGATTTCACATCTAACTGGTTGTTCTAGAGATATTGCAGTAGAGCTTGTAGCTGGCTAGTCATGTTCACCTAATGTAATAGAAAAGACGAAGATATTGTCCTGACAGTGATAAGCTGGTTCATTAAGTCTCTTGGGATTTTGCTGGAAAGGCTGGGAAATTACACAGCAAAAACAGCATAGTGCTGTATGCAAAGAGTCTTGTCTCAGGAAGAATGCTGTGTTCCATTTATTGCCTTTGTGCACCCAGACCTGATTATAGACTCCCTGGAGGTTTTACTTTGTGAACCATCTGGCTTATCAAAAATGTTTGAATAATTCAGGGATGAGAGGAAGCACTTGCCCATTTCTTACAGTAAATTGGCTGAGTATAGTAATCAATATGGAAGAATTTTTTTCAGTTTTTCATTATTTTTCTTAGTGCAATACCCTGGCTAATGATGTTTGAGATTGTGTAAGGGGGTGGGAGAAGGAGCAGACTGAATAAATACATCAGTTCCCCATGAAATTTCTTATATTACAAGTAGATGATTGAGTCTTCTAGGGAGCAGATGCTGGATTGGAGATATAGGAGTGCAAGAGGCTCAACATCTGTGAAAAATAAAAGAGGTATGAAGCATGACTGGGCTGGAGGCCCCTTAGATTTCAGTGCACATCTGACATAGTTTCAGCCAATCTAACAGAGAGCTCTGGAGCAAAGATTTCCCATTACAGGAATTCTTTGTTGGGCAGAAATGGCCAAGGCCTTGTTAGTCATTGGCTAGGGACTACCTAGGAACTGTGTGGTCTCCTTTCAAAAAGTGAGATGGATCATGAATATGCTAATAGCTGGAGGCTGTCAGATAACTGCACTCTTTTCAGGTGAACTGCAAGTTCTTACTTGAAGGGAGACTTGAATGGTACACCTCTGTAGCTGCCACAATGATCTGCTGAATTTGGTAGTAGAAATGTTTTGGTTATTCTATTCTGTCATTCATCTCACTTCACAAACATTTGACCCTGTGGCCATTGAGTGGCATGAATAACATATAAAGAAGCTTGAGCCTTCAGATAAATAGTATGTTCTTTATGTAGCCTTAGTATGAAAGTGATTCATTTGGAAGAGGAGATAATGCATATAGAGTTGAACTCTGTTCTAAAGAATTACAATGTCCAAGACTCCTAAGAACCAAGAGAATGCAGGATTCAGAATATCTTTGGAAAGAAAACTCCAAATTTTGTTAGTGTGGCAGATCCAGAGGTGAAGGCCTCTAAACAATCTTACCCATAGCCACCAAGAGTACTTGTGCCATAAAATGATATCTGTCCTATAAACCTGCCATTTATGGAACTGGTTGGAGCCTTAGGGACACTCAAAGTCAATATAGATAATTTCTCAAGTATTTGACCTCATAGTGGATATGTGTTTCCTTGGAGGCTTTCATCCTAACCATCTACTCTATGATACACTAAGGCTATGGGGCTCTCTGCTGAGAAAAAAATCTTCATAATAATCTGGTTCCTTGGAAGACCATTTTTCAACCTCTGGGAGGCTTTACTTCTACTTATTTGGTTTCAGAGTTACCAACCTCTATGGCCCTTTCACGGAAACTCTACCTATGCCATCCCCTACTCCTAACTTAACATAACTAGTGTCAGTTAAGCTCCTCTAATTCTATGGTATTGTAATTTGTGCAGGCTCATTCCTCATAGTCTGACTCCTAGCCTGGTGTAGAAGAACTTGGTCAACTCATTCCATATGGTATATGAAGACTAGAAATAATGATGGGCTAATATTATTGATGATACCTAATAATTATTAAGCGTTCATTATTTTCCAGGGGCTGTATACAAACACACACACACACACACACACACAGTATATATAATTATTATCCTTGTTTTACATATGAGAAACTGGAGATTTGGTAGATTAACTAACTTGTCCTAATTTACCTCAGCAAATGAAAGGTAGAGCTGGGATTCAAATCCAGGCTTTTAATTATTACACTGATGCAGAGTCTGTAGGTCACCTCAGCCATATGAAGTGAATCTCTCTCTCAGAAGATTCAGGAAATAATAAAAGACAAGGAGTAAATAATTTAGATGGGACTTAAAGTTTAATTCTATTGGAGAAGAAAGATATTTGGACAGCCACAGAAATGGAGATGGCAGTAACAGTCAGGCAAACTAGTTAGGGAAAAACATGGTAAAGGGGAATTGTTCATGAAGGAGTCTGCCTTAGCCCACAAGGGAATTCACTACAAGACATGTTCTGGCAGTCAGTTATTTTACTTCCTGCCTGGACCTAGAAGGAATGTCATACCAAAATATGGTCAGCATACAACAGGGGTACCTGGAAGGTCCTAGTTATTGGGAACCTAGCTATGCAAAAAACTATGGCAGAAACCCAGTTCTAGCTAAGCCACAAATCAAGTTTTGAGGAATTAAGAATGATAAGCAGAAGCAAACAGATGCTACAAGTTCAAGCTGGTTGGTAGGTAAGATTCAGAAACCAGAAAGTTAGAGCTTACAAGTAACCAACAACAACAATAAATTGGATGTTGACTCAAGATGGAAACTCTCTGGCCTCTGCTATTTCTATCTTCCCTTTTAAATCAGGCCTCCAAATGCCAGCAGTCTGAATTGTAGTTAGAAAACTTGCTGGCGATCCCACCCTTGAGTACAGAGAGTTACTCTCATGCTTCAGATATTGTGAAATTGTCAATGTGACTTTCAGTTTATTTATGTTTTACATATATCTACTATGATTTTAGTCATGCTTTATAGAAAAAAGAAGCAAATTCAGTGTTTTTTTTCAAATACAATGCTTTTAAACTTTACATTAGGCAGAAATTCAGCCATCCTACCAATGTAAAAATGAGTCTTGGTTTTCAGTGAATTAATTCTTCACAAGAAAGAAAAAATACAACTTCGAGTTTACTAAAATTGAATTAACAAAGTTAAGAGGTTGAATAAATAGAGCTAGAAAGAAATATAAATTTTCGTGAAAAGTAAGTTTTGTTTCAAAATATAATTTGAATGTAAATAGAACCAGACAGAGGATCAGAGTTGGGGCCATTGCAAGAGTTTTGAGGAAGTGCAGATTAAGCACTATTTAAATTGGAGCAAGCATTTAGACTAAAGTGAAAAAACGACTTCTTTCCAACTATGCTCTCCCCAGAGAATCAAAGTGAATCTAGCCTCCTAGTTGTTCTCTAAGTTGGATCTGGCCATAACAACTACCAGGAAAGTACAAAAATCAGACCAAGAATTGGGAGATGGCAGTAACAGTCAGGCAAACTAGTTAGGGAAAAACATGGTAAAGGGGAATTGCTCATGAAGGAGTCTGCCTTAGCCCACAAGGGAATTCACTACAAGACATGTTCTGGCAGTCAGTTATTTTACTTCCTGTAAAGTATGTTTTGGGGACCAAATGATACAAAATAACAGATTCTGCTGACTTCTTACTGAATATCTCTTTCATTCTCTTTCTTGTCTTTCTTCCTCTTCTCTTTGTCTCCAGACTTCCCTACTTCAACCCTTGACTCTTTGGTAATGAATCTGAGTAGTTAATACATTCTATTCCAAATGGCTTTTGGCTTCCTGGTAGTGATTGCTTTTAGCAGGCATCCTTCTTTCCAAATATGTGTCATCAATAAATATTTTTAGAAGAAGAGTGGATTGAAGGTTGAAAAAAACCTCAGTCCAACAGTGTTCTATTCTCCTTTGCTCCATTTAAGAATTATTAGTACTTGTTAAGCACTATGTTCTTCTCTTACTGAGTCTAGATTTGTCCTTGCCAGGGCCCCATTTTTCATCTTATTTCCTACAGGACTACACATCTTTTTGAGGGCAAAGTCTGTATCTCATTCATCTCTACTTTTCCAGGCCCTAAAGAAGCACTAGTGCTTAGCAAAGTATTGTTGAATGAATACTATCTTATTCTTGCCTCACCACAGGACTTCTTTTTTTTAAAAATTTATTTATTTATTTAGTTAGTTAGTTTTTATTTAACTGGAATAACTTATTCCAGTTAGTTAACATACAGTGTAATATTTATTTCAGGTGTACAATTTAGTGATTCGACACTTACATGCATCATCTGGTGCTCATCACAAGTGCATTCTGTAATCTCCATCACCTATGTAACCCATCCCCCTACTTACCTCCCCTCTGGTAACCATCAGTGTGTCTCTATAGTTAAGAGTGTGTTTCTTGGTTTGTCTCTCTCTTTATCCCCCCCTTGATCATTTTTTTTGTTTCTTAAGTTTCACATATGAGTGAAATCATATTATATTTGTTTTCCTCTGACTGACTTATTTTGCTTAGCATAGTATTCTCTAGCTCCATCTATGTCATTGCAGATGGCAAGATTTCATTCTTTTTTATGGCTGAGTAATATTCCATTATTATTTCATTATATATAACACATCCTTATCCATTCATCAGTTGAAGGACATTTGGCTGTTTGTATAATTTAGCTACTGCTGATAATGCTGCTATAAACATTGGGGTGCATGCATGTGTCTCCTTGAATTAGCACTTTTGGGTGCTTTGGATAAATATCTAATAGAGCAATTACTGGATCATATGGTAGTTCTATTTTTAATTTTTTGAAGAACTTCCATACTATTTCCCAGAGTGGCTGCAGCAGGTTGCATTCCCACCAACAGTGTAAGAGGGTTCCCCTTTCACCACCACATCCTTGCCAACATCTGTTTTTTCTTGTGTTGTTAATTTTAGCCATTTTGACAGTTGTGAGGTGATATCTCATTGTAGTTTTGATTTGTGTTTCCCTGATGATGAGTGATGTTGAGCATCTTTTCATATGTCTGTTGGCCATTTGTATGTCTTCTTTGGAAAAATGTCTATTTATGTCCTCAACCCATTTTTTTTAACTGGGTTATGTGTTTTTTGAATGTTAACTTTGATAAGTTTTTATATATTTTGGATGCTAACCCTTTATCAGTAAAATTGCAGGACACAAAATCAACATAAAGAAATCTGTTGCATTTCCATATACCAATAATGAAGCAACAGAGAGAGAAATCAAGGAATCAATCCCATTTACAATCACACCAAAAGCCATGATACCTAGGAATAAACTTAACTGTAGAGGTAAAGGACCTGTTTTCTGAAAATTATAAAACATTGATGAAAGAAATTGAAGATGACACAAAGAAATGGAAAAAGATTCCATGCTCATGGATTGGAAGAACAAATATCATTAGAATGTCTCTATTACCCAAAGCAACCTACACATTTAATGCAATCCCTATCAAAATACCACCAGTATTTTTCACAGAGCTAGAACAAACCATCCTAAAATTTGTATGGACCCACAAAAGACCCTGAATAGCCAAAGCAACCTTGAAAAAGCAAAGCAAAGCTGGAGGCATTAAAATTCTAGACTTCATGGTATATTACAAAGCTGTAGTGAACAAAACAGTATGGTACCGGCACAAAAATAGACACATACATCAGTGGAATAGAACAGAAAACCCAGAAATGAATCCACAACTATATGGTCAGGGAAGAACATCCAATGGAAAAAAGACAGTCTCTTCAACAAATGATGTTGTGAAAACTGGACAGCCACATGCAAAAGAATGGAACTGGACCACTTTCTTACATCAGACACAAAAATAAATTCAAAACGGATGAAAAACATAAATGTGAGATAAGAAACTATTAAAATCCTAGAGGAGAACTCAGGCAGTAAGCTCTTTGATATTTGCCACAGCAACTTCTTGCTAGATATATCTCCTAAGGCAAGGGAACCAAAAGCAAAAATAAACTATTGGGACTGCATTAAAAAAAAAAAAAAACAACTTCTTCACGGTGAAGGAAACAATCAACAAAACTAAAAAGCAGCCTACAGAATGGGAAACGATATTTGCAACATGGTACTTCTATCTTTGAAACAGTCAGGAAGTATAAAGGACTTCTCTTGTGAGCGGCATGTGTAGGACAGTTCCATATCTCTTCTTGCAGAATTGACATCAAGAGATTTTAGAAGCATGATTTTTGTACCTGGGCAGCTGGTGATTGTTGGTCTCAGTGCCTCCCCCAAATAAAATACAGATTTAGAGATACATGCACCCCAATGTTTATAGCAGCATTACTAACATTAGCCAAACTATGGAGAAAGCCCAAGTATCCATCAACTGATGAATGGATAAAGAAGAAGTGGTTTATATAATGGAATATTACTCAGCCATCAAAAAGATGAAACCTTGGCATTTCCAATGACACGGATGGAAAACAGATGAAAATATGGGGAGGGGGAAAAAGAAAAAAAGGAAAGGGGATCCCTGGGTGGCTCAGTGGTTTAGCACCTGCCTTCGGCCCAGGGCGTGATTCTGGAGTCCCGGGATCGAGTCCTACATCAGGCTCCCTGCATGGAGCCTGCTTCTCCCTCTGCCTGTATCTCTGCCTCTCTCTGTGTGTGTGTGTGTCTCTCATGAATAAATAAATATAATCTTAAGAAAAAAGAAAAAAAAGGAGAGAGGGAAACAAGTCATAAGAGACTCCTAAAGATCGAGAACAAACTGAGGGTTGATAGAAGGAGGTTGGTGGGGAATGGGAAAGATGGGTGATGAGTATTAAGGAGGGCACCCATTATGATGAACACTATGTGTTGTATGTAAGGGATGAATCACTGAATTCTACTCCAGAAATCAATATTGCGCACTGTATGCTAACTACCTAAAATTTAAATTAAAAAAAAAAACAGAAAAAGTCAAGTAGCCAACTTCCATTAATCAATTAATTGATTAACTAATTAAAGTGTTTAGTTTTTTATTACTCTTCTGCTAGGGACTGTGCTGTAACAAAGCCTATAGGCAAGAAAAGAATCTATTGCAATATGTAAGATAACCGCTGGAGGTATCTAGGAACAGAATCTAACTACGGAAACAGTGCCAGGTTTGTTTCTTAAAGGGAATATTTGATCTGGTTCCTGAAAAATGCATAGAATTTGATTATCCAGGTGAAATAAGAGAGAGGTGAGTAGGGAGAGTAATATGTGTAAAAGCACAAAATCAGGATAGAATATAAAGAGTTTAGCAAGTGGCATGGCATTCAAGATGACCAGAGAGTAGAGTATGGAATGGAGAGATGAGGTTTGTGAAGTATTGAGGGCCATGTAACTTACCACACTATATAAAGGCTTTAGGGGATTAAACTTTATTATGTGTGCAATGGAAAGTGGCATCAGTTTGTCTGTTATGACTCATGAGGCACTATGGAAGATAGACTAAAGAAAGCTCGGCTCAAGAGATACTTGGAAGGTCGAACTAAAAATAATCAGATGCGAAAGGGTGAGAGAAATAAGAGTCATGGATCACTTAAAAATTATGGTGTCAATAACTAAGGTGGAAACAGGAACAGACAGAATGCAGGAAAAGTGAAAACAGTTTTGATACGAATTTAAAGGATATGTAGTACATCAGAGTCAAGATCATATTCTTCAGGAAGTTGGATAGGAACGATAGTTCAGGAAAGAATATGGTAGATAAAGATTTTTATGTCATCAGCATAGAGGTGATACTTGAGATTGTAATATATGAGGTCAACCAGGGAGGGAGAAAAGAAGAGTGCCTAGGAGAGCCTTGATAAACACTAATGTTTAAAAGCAGGTAGAAGAAGAGAGCTTCTGAGGGAGGCTGAGGTGGATCAGCCAGAGAGGCTGTCAGCTGTTAAAACCGAAGGATTTAATGTTTCTGGAATTGGAAAATGACTCCAGGCTTCTTTCTGCCTTCTATCTTCCCTTGCTGCTCTGGTTTTAACTCCTGGTGATTGGCTTTATTTTCTTGCAAGGTTAGTTATACATTTATATGGAAATTCACTGTAATTTATCCAGATTTTGGTTTGTGGAGCAAGAAAGTATTTCAGAATACTAATCCACCACACTGGCAGGAGTATTCCACTGTATTGCTTTTAAAATTAAAAACAGCTGGTTACAACTTGATAAAAGGCATTCATGCAAAACCTATAGCTAGCATCACACATAAAGGTGAAAGACTGAATGCTTTCCTTTAAGATCGAGAACAAGACAAGGATGTCAGCTCTCACCATCTAATTGAGGTTGTACTGAAGAGTCTAGCCAGTGCAATAAACAAAACAAAACAAGACAAAAAAAAAACCCCAAGAAGCAACAGGTCACATTAGAAAGGAAGGATATCAAAACTGCATTTTGCAGATGACATGTTCATCTATGTAGCAAATTCCATGACTTCTACAAAGAATATTAGAAGAAATTAGTGAGTTTGGCAAGATGCCAGATCAATATACAAAAACCAACTGAATTTCTATATACTAGCAATGAACAATTAGAAATTGAAAAAAATGTGCCAGTTACAATGTTATTAAAATATGAAATACTCAGGACCTGTGCAGTGAAAATTAAGAAACATCATTGAGAGAAATTAAAGAATACCTTAAAAATGGAGAGATGTGTTCACAGGACAAGAGACTCAATATTATTAAATGTTATTTATCTCCCCAGTTGACCTATAAATATAATGCAATCTCAATCATAATCCTAGCAGGCATTTGTGTGGAAATTGACAAGCTAATTCTAAAGTTCCCATGGAAGTGCAAATGACCTAAAATAGCCAAACCAATTTTGGAAACACCAAAGGAAGGACTTACTTTAACTGATTTCAAGAGATAGTATTTATACAATATAAAATACAATATAAAACCATAGTAATCAAAGCAGTATGATATTGGCATAAAGACAAGTGGAGCAGAACAGATAGTACAGAAATAGAACCACATATTTATGCCCAATTGATTTTTGACAAAGGTACAAAATGCAATTCAGTGGAGAAAGTATGGTCTTTTCAATAAAAATAGTGTTGGGGGTAATTGGATAACCATATGCAAAAAAAAAAAAAAAAACTTTGTCCCATACCTTGTACCATATAAAAAATTAAGTCAAAATGAATCATAGGCCTACATGTAGAACTTAAAACTATAAGACTTCTAGAAAAAATATAGGATAAAATTATTGAGAGCTTGGGTTAGTTAAGCAAAAAAATAATTTGATAGATTACAAAAAAAGCATGATCCATAAAAGAAAATTTGGATGAATTAAACTTTATCAAAATTAAAAGCTTTTACTCATTGAAAGGCTCTGTTAAGGGAAAGAAAAAGCAAGCCACAGAATTGGAGAAAATATTTGCAAATCATATGTCTAAGAATGGACTTGTATACAGAACATGTAAAGTACTCTTATAATTCAATAAGACAAACAACCCAATAAATGAGCAAAGGATATGAATGGTTCACCAAAGAAGATATGTTGATGACAAGCATACAAAAAAATCCTAAATATCATTAGTCATTAATCAAATGCAAATTAAAACCACAATGAGGTGTAAACACCCACTCACTAGAATGGCTAACATTCAAAGACCAATTACAATTGTTGGTGAGGATATGAAACAAGTGGGACACTCATATATTGTTTTTGGGAATATAAAATTGTACAACCACTTTGGAAAATATTTCATCAGTTTCTTAAAAGTTAAACAAACATACATCTACCATATTACTAGGCATACTACTCCTAGGTATTTACCCAAGTAACTAAAATATCTGTTGATTCAAGACTAGTAACAAATGTTAATAGTAACTTTATTTGTAATAAAAAACTGGAAATGGACAATCCAAATATCCATCAACAAGTCAATGAATAAACAAGTTGTGGTACATATATAAAATGAAATAATACTCAGCAATAAGAGTGAACTACTGATACATGCTACAGCATGGGTGAAACTCAAGATAATTATGCCAAGTGAAAAAAGCTAGACAAAAAGAGTACATGCTGTAATTATTTATATAAAATACAAACTCATCATAGTGACAGAAAGTAGGTCAATGTTTGTCCAGGGATTAGATTATGGGGAGGTACAGAAAGGAAGGGTACAGGGGAATGAGGAAAACTTTTGAGGATAATGGATATGTTCACTCTCTTCATTGTGATGGTTCCATAGTATGTATGTACATATGTCAAAACTTTAAATATTTAAATATGTGCATTTAATTACATGTCAATTAAACTTCAATAAAGCTATTAAAAACAATTGATTAAAAAATATACATATTTTAAAAATAGGGTCCCACAGACTGGTCACTTGGAACATAAACTTACAAATTTGTATGAATACTCACTTTATCTTATGTTCTCAATCTCAGGCAAACTTCCATGAATCCACTACCCAGTTTTACAGATGGATAGTCTCACCCCAGCAATTCTACCTCTGTGAAAAGACCTTCGTGGGCATCTGGGTGGCTCAGTCAGTTAAACATGCAACTCTTGGTTTCACCTTAGGTCAGGATCTCTGGGTCCTGTGATCAAGCTCTGCATTGGGCTCCACACTCAGCAGGGAGTCTGCTTGAGAATTCCCTTCCTCTCCATCTTCCTGTCCCTACCTAAATAAATAAATAAATAAATAAATAAATAAATAAATAAATATTTTTTATAAAGAAAGAAAAGACCTTCCATATTTACTCCTTTCTCTGTCCCTATGAATCTAGACTCATTCAAGAAGTTTTTAGCAGTGCCTTTTAATTTAACTATAAAAGCAACATCAGAAAAAAATCAAATGAACTACTATAAAAAAATGAACTACTATATAGGATGAATGCAGGCATAAGCTATAGTGTATTTTATTTTGTAATAATAATACCAGGAATCCAAGTGAAAACTGGTTTAAATGTTGCAGATAAAATGACTAGAGATGCATAAATTGGGTGACTTCTTTTATGAGCACAATCTTAAAATATGACCCCTTCTTACCCTTAGAAGCTCATTTTCATTTGGTCTATTTTAATCCTCCCAATTTATTTTAAAGCTGACATCATAACCACTCTGCTCTGAGTATTATAATGGCTTTTGGCCAAAAGCAATACAATCTTGATGTGATCAGAATATCAGGAAAATGTTCTAATAAAGAAAATGGTCAAACAGCTGAGTTGTCAGAGGGTTTCATTGATAGAGTCCCTTCCTGCTTCAACTTTTGAGGATTCTATAATCTCTTATACTATGTGGGTTCTTAACCTGGAGTCTAATCACCACTTGAGAATGCAAGCAAGTTTTCGAAGTTTCTGGAGAAAATGTTCAAATTTTTCATCACTTCTCCCTTCCTTTGTGAGGTATGCCCAGGTCATACTCTCTATCCCAAATGTAAATTATTCATGGACTTATCCTTTTATGAATATAAAGAGAGAGAGAGATTGAGAGAAAGAGAAGGAGAGGAGTTCTGGGGGCTTCCTATTTGAAGACACAGCTGTGGCATTTGAAATCAACAGGCCTGGGTCTGGTTCTGATTCTGCCATGTACCGTGTGTGTGACTTTATTCAAGTGCACTCCCCCAATCTTGGCCTGTTTTGTTATCCTTTCAAATTAAGAAGTTGAATTAGATGACTGCTAAGAGCCTTCTCTTCCAGTTCCAACTTTTTGGGGTCCTATGTTCTAAGGAAGGATTTTTTAAAAGATTTTATTTATTTATTCGAGAGAGAGAGAGAGAGAGAGAGAGAGAGAGAGAGAGAGGCAGAGACACAGGCAGAGGGAGAGAGAGGCAGAGACACAGGCAGAGGGAGAAGCAGGATCCATGCAGGGAGACGTGGGACTCAATCCCAAGACTTCAGGATCAAGCCCTGGGCTGAAGGCAGGCGCTAAACCGCTGAGCCATCCGGGCTGCCCCTAAGGAAGGATTTAACCTTGATTTTACTTCCAGTTTCCCAGGTTTTTGGTGTTTTCCTCCTCTCTATCAAGGATCTGCATCAGAGTGATATATTTGTTGAGTTATATTGGCTTTTAGCCTCAGTTAGTACCGTTGCTCTGCATGGCAAAGACAAAGCTATCACAATGAGAAGGACTGCTGCCTTTCCCACTGAGGCTACAGGGTCTGAGGCACTGTCTAACTTTCACATTCTCTGATACAGGGTGAACCTTGAATTCCATGATGGCTTGCCCTACAGCCATATCCTAACTCGCTGTACTTGATCAATTCACTGTTTAGTAAGTTGTGGTCTCTCTTGTCATAGGACATCAAGTCAATAGGAGCCCTTAGAAATCACCTAGTCCATCACCCTCTCCACCATTACCCCATTGTTTTCCACATATGTGTAAGGATAAGGGGAGGGTAGGGACTTGCATAAAGCCACAAATGGAATTTATAGATCAGGATGAAAGCCTAGGTGCTCTGACTCTGTGTTCAGTGCTATTTCCAAAGCACTTTGTTCCTAATCATATTGCCAGGCATAATATCCTATTTTATCTGGTTCTTCATTCATTGTGTTATTAAAAACAATCATGAACCACTATTATGTGCCAAACACTGTGCTTGCTGGGGAAAATGCTAACAGGAGCAAGCCATCTCTGTCCTAAGGTTTTCCCAGTCTGTAGATCAACATATTTTCTTGTAGTATTGTCTTGGGCTTAGTGCAATAGAACAAGTTGATTATCATCATTTCCATTATCCTCACCACCAAGCACCCACCTTGCACTTAGCTAACTGTGGTCTAAAATTATTTGAAACATAAGCACCACATAGCATTTAACACCACTTCATTGATTCACTTGAATACCCAAGCATTTACTGAGCACCTGCTGATTCAATCCTCACATAGATGGAATTAATCATCAAAAGAGAAAGCTCAGGTTCCCACAGTGTTTGCTATGAAAATTAATTTTATTTTAACCATGAACATTCTTTGCAATGGTCATTTTCATGTTGTATTAGATTTTTACAACTGTGTCAACTGGGAGGTTGAAAATTATTATCCCCAATTTACAGAGGCTTAAAGTATCTCAGATGTGCTAGAGCTGAAGCTCTTGATTTCTACTCCCTTATAATTCTCTGCCTATATTTTTCAATGAAACTACCACATAGAGCAGTTTATATTCATTTAGAAAATGTGAAAACCAATGCAATTAGCTAAGAAACACAGTTTTCTGCTTTGGCAAAAAAAAAAAAAAAAAAGTCTTCCAGAGAGCAGCTGTATTTTAGGGAGGAGATTCCAAGCGAATGACACACAAAAGAATGGGTACAAATAACAGGGGCCAAATTCAGGAAGTAAAGGATGTAGGAGACACCTGGAAAATTTCCCAGTTTGTGGTATGCATCTGGCCAAGGTCTAGTGGAAATAGAAGGAGTAGTAAGCTGGTGCCAGAGAACCAGGGGGAGTGCAAGTTCTAAAAAGGAAGTAAAGGTGGGAAGAGCAGGCAAGTATCATGAGCAAATATCTTCTCTGACAAAGGGTGAAATGGAGGGAGGAACAAGCAAGTCACCAATATTTGGATAGAAAAGTCATTGTCTTTTAGGAATTAAACTTCCATTCAAATATACTTGCTGGCAAAAGACATGGGATAGGGGAGGAAGGAGGGTGATTGATGCTGCCTGTTGATGAATTTGTAGCCTAGGGTGCATGTGAGGCAGAGACATAATCCAGATGTAATCTCAGTTGGCCTTACTCCTGAGAGCTTCTAATCTTGGGCAAAGCAGTGCCTGAGCATGATTCCAGTAGATAAGATAGACATTTTGCAACCAGTATGATTATTGCTCCTGAATGCATGCTAAAGGCATCACATGGTGCTCAACTGGACACACTGGTCTCTTCCTGTGCTGAGGGGAAGCTGGTGGTGATGGACATACTGGCACATGGTATGCCTGTACACTCTACTTGATGGTAGCAGCTGAAGTGAGCCTTTTAAAACCAAAGTCCCATTAGAAGGAGCTCTCCACAGTGGCTAAGTGGGTGGACTTTGGGACCAGCTTACCTGGCTTTGCAGCCTGGCTCTTCCACATACTAGCTGTGTAGCCTTGGGCAACTTGCCTAGCCTTGCCTGCCTCACTTTCCTTGTTTGAATAATGTGGATGGTAATAGCACCTATTTGCCAGAGGAATGCTGTGAGGATTGAATATATTGGTATCTGTAAAGTCTACATATGAGTTTGTTATCATTATTTTGTCACTTCTTCACTCAAAAATCTGCAATAGTTTTGTTGTTTTGTCCCTCAAAGTAAAAGCCAAAATTCTTACAATAGTCCTATAAAGCCCTACACAATCTGGCTTCCATCGCCTCTCTGCCTTCTCCTCCTCCTCCCCTTTCCTTGGTTCACTCAGTTCCAGTCTTGTTGGCCTCCTCCCCGATCCTCTAACATACCATGCATGCCCCTGCCTCAAGGCCTTGTCACTGGCTGGTCACTCCACTTGGATCTTCAATGCAAACTCCCTCACCTCCTTTAAATTCCTGTTCCAATGTCAGATGCTCAATGAGGCTTACCCTGACCATCTGGCTCAAAGTTGCAGCTCCACCTCAACACTCCTGATCCTTTTTATTTTGTTTTTTTCTTTTCTTAAATAGCACTTACTATCTTCTAACATGCTAAGTCACTCAATCATTATATTTATCATTTATTGTCTGTTTTCTGTTGGAAGTGAAGCTCCATGAGCAGAAAACTTTGTTTTGTTCATTGTTGCATCTCAAGCATCCAGAGCAGTGCCTAGCACAAATCAAGTGCTCAATAAATATTTGTTGAATAAATGAATGAATTGTGGTTTAAGGATTTTCAAGGATAGATTGACTACACTTAATTTTCAGTCTTTGTGTGGCCTTGTTTTCTTCCTTTAGATCTTTGGATGCACAGAACCAAATTGATCATACTCTGTAGTTCAAAGCACACCAATGTCATCAAATGGTGTGGGGTGCCCTTTGTTTTATTTTCTTCCTTTGTTTTCCATTTCATTTCCCATCCCCTTTCTAATTTCTCTTCCTAGCCCACTCTTGTGTATTTAGTGTATGTCCTTCTAATCCAATTTCCATATGAGTGTTTAGATGTATATCATTGAAAAAAACCATAGCATTGTATTTAATTGAAAAACTATCATTGTATTTTAAATATCCATTCATTCCTTGCCCTTTTCTTCCTTTTGTTCATGCATTATGTTTTGAAGTCTATCCTCTGGCTGCACATAAATGTAATTCCTTACTTGTAATTATTACTTACTACTCTACCAACCTAATGATGGACATCAAGGATACTTCTGTCTTTACTCTACAAAACACCACTTCAGAAAACACTTTTTTACATGTCTCTTTTGGATCTTGGTGTATAATCCCAGGTACAGGGTTGCCTATCATACTCTTTGCTCATTTTCCTAGTGGAATTCATATCTTTCATTTACTCCTTGGAAGAGATTTCTTGTCCATCCTAGATATTATTCCTTTGTTTATAGACATGACAAGTATCTTTCTCACCCTTTAATTAACTTTGTCTATGGTGTTCACTGTTGAAAATAAATCTTTAATTTTAGCATAGCCAAATCCATTGCTTTTTTTTTTTTTTTTTTTTTACCTTGCTATCTGTGCTTTTGGAGGTTTAAGAATCCCCCTATGGTGAAGTCTTAGAGATATTCTTAGTTTGCTTTTATTATCTCAAGATAATAAATAGTTTTACTTTTTTTTTTAGATTTTATTTATTTATTCATGAGAGACACAGAGAGAGAGAGAGGCAGAGACACAAGCAGAGGGAGAAGCAGGTCCCATGCAGGGAGCCCTACGATGCGGAACTTGATCCCGGGTCTCCAGGATCACACCCTGGGCCAAAGGTGGCGCTAAACCGCTGAGCCACCTGGACTGCCCAATAGTCTTACTTTTTATCTTTATTTCTTTAATCTATTTGAAGTTTATTTTTATACATAGCATAAAAAGTCAACAAAGTCCTATTTCTGTATGCAGTAAGCTAATTTTATCAATAATGTTTACTAGATGATCTATCTTCCCTACATTAATTTTTGATACCAGCTCTCATATACTAAGATCCCATGTATACATAGATGTTTCTGGACAATTTTGTTTCATTGGACTGATTTCTAGTTCCTGAACCACTGCTGCACTACTTTTTTATTACTAGGGTTTTACAATAATTCTTAATGTCTGTGAGGTGCTTAAAGAAGATGCTTTCTAATTATTTTTAAAAACAGTCTAAAGATTGCTGCATACATTTCTTCCAATATTTTTGCCAGCACTACTGCTTCACACAATCACTTGAAAAAGGTTTGTCCTTCAACCTCAGATCTACAAATGTGGCAATGAGGCAATGCAATTGCTTACCATTTTCAGCATCTTCCCTGGAATACAGTAATGGGAGTACCTTTAAAGCAATTGCATGTAAAATATACTCCCAGTCTCAAGACATGTCAGTTTGGTGACTTTTTCAGCAGATTCTAGCAAACTATTTTCTCTGCAAGCAACCAGTAGTTGTCAGTTAGTCCTGCTTTGTTGGTATGTTGCCTCCAAAGTATTAAGGCTTTCTTCTCTTCAATAATCCCCCTTTTAACATGTAACATCTGCTGCTGTTTCATGTTGTTTGAATATCTTTATAAATACACAAACGAAGCATTTCCCCAATTCTATATGACATGCAGGTAGAATGGTCCACTACCTTTCTGCTGAAGGCCTAGAGTTCTGATGTGTTACTTGGGGAACTTTTAAAGCATTGGAACTATCATGTGAGAAAATTAGTTTCCTCACCATAAACTAACTGTAAAATTTGTGACCTTGGAACTTTTCCCCCTTTAAATCCATTTAAGCCATGAGTCTTTCAAAGAAGTCTTATTTGAGAATTCTTCATATCTAGTGAAGATTGAAAATTTACTGAAAACCAGATTGTAAATTTAAATAATTAGTATACCCTAAATCACACAATATTAGGATTATACTTTAATCATTGTTATTCCTTTTTGTAGGATTAAATTTAAGATCTAAGCAAAAACAACAACAAAAGATTTGAGCAACAAAGGAAGCCTCAGGGGCGAATGGTTTTAGGAAAGCAAAGGAGGTTAAAAGGTTTGCAAGATAGTCAAGAGTCTAAAAGGAGTAGTGAAGTGTTTAAGGAAGGGGAGGAGTAAAAACAAAAAACAGATTTACAAGGTGGTTACTGAGCTTACATTTAGTTTATAGTGGAAAACAACAGTTTTCTAACATGATTACAAATTTTTAAAAGGATCATAGCATATCTGTAGGCATTGGCATCATAAAAGGGAGAGAATTGATTTTGTTAGTCAGTAGCTGACAGGAAAGTCTTAAAGATTCATCTATTTTGGGGGGACTAAAATTAGAAAGGGTGACTCTGTTTTTTTGTTAGTTTATCTCAGAGTATGAACTGTTTCTTTCCCCTTTCAACTATGGGATGTAAGATCTATAATTATTAATGATGACTTCAGAGCAAGGTAGCATTTCTGCATCCACATGATTAATAGGAATTCTAGAAAGAAACACCAATGGGAGGAAATTACCAAAATAATAACACAAGTAAATTTCCTCAAACTGAAGAATAATATCAACCTTAAGCTTGAAAGAGCCTAGCAGGCACCCACTATAGTAAAGAGGAAATTTTTAAGAACTTGAAAGCAGATTAACATGAGATTCCCAAACACCAGTCATAAAATGTAGACCTAAATACATCCAAAAAGGAGTGAAAATAGGTTACATTCAAAAGAACAAATGTTGTGCCCAAGATTGCGAATATGAGAAACCACCAAGGAGCTGACACCGATACAAGTACACGAGGGTTTATTTGCAAGCTCGAGCTTGGGTCCAAGTATACCCGACACAGTGGAGCAGGGACTTGGACCCCAAAGTGGGTTCCAGCTTAGATTTCTGGGCTGGTCTAGGGGACCTCCAGAAGGGGTGGAGGAATTTCTCAATTTCTGTTTACATTCTGATATGGGGCTTTCAAGGGCATTAAGCTCTGTTCTCATTCTAATATGGGGCTTAACTGAAGTAAGGTAAAGTTCAGCTCTATTTCACAGGGGCCTGAGATGGCTGTACTTGTGCTAACGCTGAACTTAAGGTGGAATGGCCTTAATTTTCTCGGCCTCCACATAAACTTCCAAATCTGAGGGAAAATTAGTTTTTACTTAAAATCTAAGACTTGAAAATTATCAATCAAATGTGAGAGTAGAATAAAGACATTTAAAAAGTTAAATTAAATTAAATTGAGACAATTGAATGTACATGCACCTTTTCATAGTCTGTTCCTTGTGTATGTGTGTAAAACTGAGGTGTAACAAGTCAATCCAACTGAGTGAATCAATGAAAGGAACTCCTGGGATATCAACTGAGCAATAATTCTACAGAGAAATTAGTCCCCATAGATGTAGGAGGACATTCAGAGGGGAGCATCTGGGAATAAAGATTTCAGAGACTTATTAGGATCCTTAAGAATATGGATCATTCTAAGAAGGAGATAAAGGCAGTAAAGGGAACAAGATATGCAAATAGAGCCTCAGGAAAGTGAAAAAAGTTGTACTAGGAAAAGAATATAACACATTACTGAGTTGCACAGTAAGCAATATTTAATAGTCATAAAAATACAAATATTGTATATTGATTTTCAGCTTTTAAAACCAACTATAGACAAAGCACTGATAGACTTATAGAACAGAATGTAAGTGTCATCAACCTTGACAATATAAAAATATAAATACAGTAGTAATGGCTAGATAGAAGAAAGAATAAATGAAGGGAAGAGTAAGAGTATTATATATTCATTTTACATGGGAATCAGGGAATTTTATGATAGTTCAAGAACAAGAAATGGAAGTGTAAGTATAGGAATTCCTCATTATCCAAATCTAATTCATTCCTGAAAACATGTTGGAAAGCAAATATTCAGATAGTAGAAGAATTTTTCCATTATTTAAATAGAAAAAAACACTTCATTAATAGCCCATTCAAAAACCCTAACCCATTTCCCTAAATATTACTGAACACTCTGAGACATCTATATAACAATGTACCAAAGACTTCCACATAACATAAAGCATTTTAAGCACCAATTACCTAATTATTCAATAGTTAAAGACTCATTAGTGGGCATGTTTGTGAACAACAGGCAACAACAAATGGGGGTTGCTGCCAGAACTCTCTGGTCTGAAGGGCTGGTGAGCACCATGGTTTATGTTCCTTCTTCACCTTGATAGCACAGATGGGAGCAGGGTCTTGATGCCATAGTTGGCCTGCTGCCTCATCATGCCCCAGGCCTCGAGCTTACACTAGCCCCAGACACCCTGGGGCACAGAAAAAAAAAATCTGTGGTTTAAAAGAGCAACTAGAATATAGAGGAACTAGTTCAAGAACCTTGCTAAATGGCAGGGGAGCTGCTGGAACTTTCTCCAGGTTGGAGGGGCTGGTGAGTGCCATAGTTCACATTTCCCATCAACCATGGACAGAAGCAGGATCCTGGTACCCTAGCTGGACAACCACCTCAGTAAGCCCCAGGCTCCTAGCCAACACCAGCCCCAGTCATGCCATCCAGGTGACCCCAGTGCACATACACAATAGGATACTGCTGGTCAGTGTTCACTATAGCTTTAGCCATTGTGCCAAGTTTACACAGGTTCAAAGCACCCCGGAACACTCCAGACCTGTACCACTTTGGCTCCCAATGGCTTGCTAGGGCACCCTTGGCACAAAATGCTCCAGGACCTCCCGACTCACAAATGCTTCAGCTGAAGCTGCCTCACCAGGGTGCCCCCTGTGCAGAGTGCCTCAGGAACCCTTAGCCCTTGCCCACCTTAGTTCCAGCTACCCCTCTAGGGTACCTCTTGTATGGAATACCCTGAGAAACCTGTATTAGCCTCCAGCTTCCCCGCTAGGGTGCCACCAGTGTGGAGTGATCCACAACACCCCAGCTCCAGTTGCCCTTGTCAGGGCATCGCCTGTACTAAGCACCCATCAGCAATCAGCTTATTTTTCAGCAGAAAAATAGCAGGCCAGAAGAGTGGCATGATATATTCAAAGCCCTGAAAGGAAAAAACCTACAACCAAGAATACTCTACCCAGCAAAATTATCATTCATAATAGAAGAAGAGACTTTCCCAGACAAACAAGAATTAAAAAAGCTCATCCCCACTAAAACCAGCCTTACAAAAAATATTAAAGAGACTTCTTTTAAAAAATTTATTTATTTATTTATTTGGCGGAGAGAGGGAACCAGAGAGCACAAACAGGGGGAATGGCAGAGGGAGAGGGAGAAGCAGGCTCCCTGCACTGGGATTGATGCGGGGCTCAATTCCAGGACTCTGGGATCATGACCTGAGCCAAAGGCAGATGCTTAACCAACTGAACCACCCAGGCACCCCAAAGGGACTTCTTAAATGGAAAAAAAAGCCATAATTAGATTAAAAAATTATGAATAAAAAGTTGTAAAATATGACAACATATACATAAAACATGGAGGGGGAGAAAAGGATGTTATTTTAGAATGTGTTCTAATTTAGTTGCCCTAGGAAACATGTATGAATTAAAGCATGCTTCGCATATCAGCAAGTTACCCAAGGGCAAGTACAATGTCAAAGGTTTGGGCAAAACTATCCCTGACCCTTCAGCTAGTATTACTATGGATGGTGTAGAAGTTTCTCTTAAGGCTGGGATTTCATCAGGCATTAACAACAGCTATCTGCTGCATAATGAGTATATCTTGTGTTTGACATTGCTTGGGTAAATCTGAAATACCTGCTGAAGTTCAACTCTAAGACATCCCTGCCTGAGCTCAGGGGTATGGCTAAGGCACACCCTAGTGACTGGTATGAATGTGCCTGGCACTCTTGTTGCTTACTGACCAGGCAGAGACCTCTGTGCAGCTGCCAAGAGATCATACCTTCAGTAAATTTCCTTAGGATTTTCTGTGAATGTTTGGTCACATGTTAAATGATTTTCCCCAGATTTTCAAATCACAAGTTTATATTGTTCTGGGTGTGGGATGGGGGTTGAGATCTTCCTGCCAGCCAGAATCCTGGTGGGGACAACTGACAATAGAGGTGATGTTGGGTCTCCCTAGAGTTCTGTTTAGACTAGTCCTATGGGAAGAACCACACATGTCAGAAAGTCTCCCTTACTGGCTTCCCCAGGGAAGGAAAAAATAATCTTCCACCCTTCTTTCTAAGTGTTCACCTTTAGTTTTGGTTTTGGAAATGTGTTAAGCATTTATTTTGAGGTAAAAACAAAAGCTCATTTCATACTACTTAAAAATAGTATGTGTTCCAACTTAAGTGACCAACTTAATATAGACTGCTATATACTTAAGATGCTATATGTCAACCTCGTGGTAACTGCCAATCAGAAACCTATGGTAGATACACAAAGAACAAAGAGAAAGAAAGCCAAACATACCACTACAGAAAGTCATCAATCATAAGGAAAAGGAACAAGAGAAGAAAGGAAGAGAGAATAACTACAAAAGCAGTCAGAACACAGTTAACAAAATGGCAATAAATATATACCTATCAATAATTACTTTACATATAAATGGTCTAAATGCTCCAATGAAAAGTCTTAGGGTGACAGAATGAATAAAAGAACAAGACCATCTATACACTGCTTACAAGAGACTCACTTCAGAACAGGCACCTACAGACTAAAAATGAAAAGATGAAAAAAGATAATTCTTGCAAATGTAAATGAAAAGAAAGCCATGGTAGCAATACTTCTATCAGACAAAATAGACTTTTAAACAAAGACTATAACAAGAGACAAGGAAGTGCAATGCATAATGAAAGGGGGGGTTCAATCCAATGAGAGGATATAACTTGTAAATATGCACCCAATATTGGAGCACCTAAATACATAAAGCAAATATTAACAGATATAAATGAAGAAATTGACAGTAATATATTAGTAGTAATGTATTACTATCAATGGATATATCATCCAGGCAGGAAATCAATAAAGAAACTGTGTTTGAATAACACATTAGACTAGATGGATTTAACAGATATATGCAGAATATTCCACCCAAAAATAACAGAATACACATTCTTTCAAGTGCACATGGAATATTCTCCAGGATAGACCACATGTTAGGCCACAAAACAAGTCACAATCAATTTAACAAGATTGAAATAATATCATGCATTTTTTCCAACCACAAATAGAAATCAACTGAAAGAAAAAACTGGAAAAACCACAAACATGTGGAGGCTAAACAACATGGTACTAAACAGGCAATGGGTCAACAAAGAAATCAAAGAGGAAATTAAAAAAACACATGGAGATAATTAAATAAAATCACAAAGTCCAAAACTTCTGGGATGCAGTGAAAGCAATGCTCAGAGGGAGATTTATAATGATACAGCCTACCTCAAGAAACAAGACAAATCTCAAAGAAATCTAACCTATACTGAAAGGAACTAGAAAAAGGAGAGCAAAAAAGCCCAAGATGAATGAAGGAAAGGAAATAATAAAGATCAGAGCAGAAATAAATGAAATAGAGACTAAAAAAATCAATGAAACCAAGAGCTGTTTTTTTTTTTTTTAAAGATAAACAAAATTGACAAATCTTTAGCCAGACTCATCAAGGAAAAAAAGAGAAAGGACCCAAATTTTAAAAACTAGAAACAAGACAAGTGACAACCAACACCACAGAAATACAGAGGATTATAAAAGAATACTACAAAAATTATATGCCAAGAAATTGGGCAGCCTAGAAGAAATGGATACATTCCTAGAGTCATACAATCTTTCAAAACTGAACCAGGAAGAAACGGAAAATCTGAATAGACCAATGACTAGTAATGGAGTTGAATTGATAATTTAAAAAAACAACTCCCAAAGATCAAAAGTGCAGGACTAGATGGATTCACAGGTGAATTTCACCAAACATTTAAAGAACAACTAATATCTATTCTCCTCAAAATATTCCAAAAAATAGAAGGGGAAAGAAAGCTTCTAAATATATTTGGAAAGGCCAGCATTACCATGATACCAAAACCAAAGACAATACAAAAAAAAAAAAAAAAGAAAAAAAGAAAACTACAGGCCAACATGCCTGGTGAATATAAATGCAAAAATCCTCAACAAAATATTAGTAAACCACATTCAACGATAAATTAAAAGGATCATTCCCCACAATCAAGTGGGATTTATTCTGGGGATGCAACGATGGTTTAATACCCACAAATCATTCCACAGGATACACTGCATCAACAAACTGAGGGATGAAAATTTTATAATCATCTCATGATTTATATGATACCGAAAAACATTTGATAAAAATCAACATCTGTTCATGATAAAAACTCTCAACAAAGTGCATTTAAAGGAAACATACCTTAACATAATAAAAGCCATATGTGAAAAACCTACAGCTGATACCATACTCAACAGTGAAAAACTGAGAGCTTTTCCTCTAAGATCCGGGACAAGACAAGGATGTCCATTCTCACCACTTTTATTCAACATAGTACTGGAAGTCCTAGCAATCAGATAAGAAAAAGAAATAAAAGACATCTAAATTGGTAAGGAAAAAGTAAAACTTTCACTACTTGCAGGTGACATAATACTATACATAGAAAACTGTAAAGAATCCACTAAAACACTATAAGGAGTAATGAATTCAGTAAAGTCGCAAGATACAAAATTCCCAGAAATTGCTAGCATTTCTATACATTAATAATGAAGTAGCACACAGAGAAAAAATGATAAGGCACAAACAAGAGTAAAAGCAAATGATTTAGAGATGTGGTACAAGTCTTTTGGTGAGAAGATAAAATTCAGATAGGAATGTTCAAAAAGTTCCTTCTGGGGAGCAGGACTGGGGTTATGTAGAAGACTACTGCTTTGCATTATTAAATTTGTATATTGTCTGATTTTTAAAATTTGGATATTTGTTTTTTAAAAGGCAAATTTGGCCAAATCACACCATAGGCTATAATAATCTTCAAAGTTGCCTCCACCCTCTCTCATTCACTTCTTTTTGTTTGTTTTGTTTTTTGGATATAGCCCTCTTATGATCGTATTTATTTTATTTTATTTTATTTTTCATATTTATTAAATACATTTATAAATACTTCTCTACATTTATTACAGAGTGACTATCACATCCAATGCCTTAAATAAAACTCTTCTCAGTGTAGCAAGTGGGTATTACTCTTATGAAAATAGTTATTTCATATATTTTTAGTTTTAAATATTAATTTATTTTTAAACTGAAATGTAATTGATCTTTAACATTGCATAAATTTAAGGTAACATGTTGGTTTGATGAATTTCTATATTGCAATATGATTACCAGAGTATCTTTTCACACCTCTATTACATCAGTTATCATTTCTTTTTTGCTGTGAGAACATTTAAAATTTTAATCTCTTAGCATCTTTAATGTTTACAATACAGTATTGTTGACTATAATCAGTATGTTGTGCGTTAGATCTCCAGAACTTATTCATCTTCTAGTTGCAAGTTTTTACCCTTTAATAATACCTCTCCAATCCCACATACCCTAGACTGTGGCAACTACTATTCTACTCTGTTTCTACAAGTTTGGCTTTTTAGCTCCTTTTTTAAAAAAGATTTTATTTATTCATGAGAGACATGCAGGGAGAGGCAGAGACACAGGCAGAGGGAAAAGCAGGCTCCCTGCGGGGAGCCTGATGTGGGACTTGATCCTAGGTCCTCAGGATCACAACCTGAGCCAAAGGCAGATGCTCAACCACTGAGCCACCCAGGTGCCCCTGGCTTTTTAGGTTCTATGTATAAGTGATATCATATTATATTTGTCTTTGTCTAGCTGATCTCACTAAGCATAATGCCCTCAAGGATCATCCATTTTGTTGCAAATGCAATATTTTTTTCCTCATGGCTGAATAATATTTCATTGTCTATATAACATATCAGATCTTCTTTATCCACTCATTAATTGATGGATATTTAGGTTGTTTCCATATCTTGGCTATTGTGAATACCACAATAAACAGGGTAGTGCAGATATCTCTTCAAAATTCTATTTTCATTTTCTTTGAATAAATACCCAGAAGCGGGATTGCTGGATCATATGATAATTCTATTTTTAATTTTTTGAAAAACCTCCATACTGTTTTCCATAATGGTTGTACTGATTCACATTCTCACTAACAGAACAAAAGTATTCCTATTTCTCTATGTCCTTGCCAACACTTATCTTTTGTCTTTATGATAATAGCCATTCTAACAGATGTGAAGTGATAACTCACTGTGGTTTTGATTTGCATTTCCCAGATGATTAGTGATGTTGAGCACCTTTTTATTTACCTGTTGTCCATTTGTGTGTCTTATTTTGAGAAATGTCTATTCAAGTCCTTTGCCCATTTTTAAATCAAGTTATTTGTTTTCTTATGGAGTGGCTTGAGTTCTTTATGTATTTTGGATATTAACCCTTCATCATGTATATGATTTGCAAATATTTTCTCCTACTTCATAGGCTGTCTCTTCACTCTGTTGATTGTAATAAATTGTAACAGCCCATGTGTAGTTTACCTGAAATTTATAGTGATGATCGCAACGGCGTGCTTGTACCTGGTATGACAACTAGAGAAGGAGAAGAGAATAACAAAAAATGGCACCTTGAGCCCCTCCCAAGCTTAGGTATTATGGTATTATAAGCAGGAGCAGTCAGCAACTGCCATGTTTGCTACCCTCAAGGAGGTGAGCAGTAAAGTGGTAGGGCTGGCAGACACACCCTAAGATGACTTTTAATGAGTCCTACCCTTCTATAACCTTTTCCCTAGAGTATGAGCAAAATATCTGAAACTTGCTTTTAAACGACAATATGAACAAGGTAATGGGATGCCACTTTCATGACTATGTTATGTTAAGACTCTATCCTAGCAGTCTAGATTCTAATGCTGGTCTTGAAGAAGCAAACAGCCATGTTGTAGCTGCGTTAGTCCCTGGGACCTGAGGGACGCCTACAGTTAAAAGCCAGCAAAAATCAGGGCTCTTAGTTATATAGCACAGTGAAATGAATTCTGCTAACAACTACAGGAGCTTAGAAGGGGCACCTAAACTCTAGATGAAAAGGCAGCCTGCCTGAAACTTTTATTGCAGCCTTGTAAGACCCTGAGCAGAGGGACCCAACTAAGCTGTACCTAGACCCCTGACCCGCAGAAATTGAGCTAATAGATGTGTGTTGTTTATTGCTGCTAAATTTGGCAATTTGTTTCATAGCAATATAAAACTAATACAGGGTGAGAGAGGGTAGGAGGGGGATAGAAGATAAATATAGCCAGCTGGTGTCCAACAAATAGGCTGGTAACTTTGCCGTAGGTGATCACTTTTGTTTCCAGGCCTGGGGCAAGCAGTTGCTTCTGAGAAGGCCCCAGTTTGGAAGAAGCTTGAGAACATCAGTCTGGGCCCAAAGTGGAGGCTGATGTAAACACTTCTTTTGCACAGAATTAATTGGCAACTTTGAGACTTCTAACTTTAGCAGTGCCACCTCAGCATCTCACCACATTTGACATTCAGTGACTCAGGAACCCAGGAGCCAGCTTGCATGCTTGTGACAGGGCTAAAAACTATTGGTTTGAAGTAAAGGAACTCTAACTATGGGGTGCTAATTTAGTTTCACTCATGTCTAAGTTGCAATTATTCCTGCTGCCTGGGGAAGGCTCTCAAAAGGAGCTCTTGTGCTCATAATGATAAAGCATGAATTTGATTACCCAGGTTTTTCACTCACTATTTTCTTATGAAATCCAGTACCTAGAGTCAGGGCTCATCCTTTGAATCTTACAAACTTAGTGAAAGGCAAGTCATAGGAAAGGCTATAACAAGTCAGTTTTGAATATGGAAGGGTAGAAGAGCAGAGTGGGCAGCAACAGTAGCAGCAGCAGCACTTCCTTAGCTGTTATAGAGGTCCATTGACGTACCTGCCCAGCCAACACTGAGATAGATCTGAAGGCTTTCCCCAGACTCCCCAGGAGTCCTAATGAAACTCTTATTCTACACTAGAACTCTTCCCCTTAAGGATGGTATTCATTTGCACGGGCTGATATAAGAAAGTACCAAGATAACTTTATCAGACCCTCCTGGTCTGGAGCTCACTTTGTGTCCAATAGATCTCAAAAATTCTAGGCATTCTCCTTCCCTGGTGTTCAGTGACCCTGACACAGAGATAAGGTTCATTTTCAGAAGGATTTGAGGAAATCTATTTCCATCAACCTATCATCTGTCTATCCATTTATGGGGTTTTTTGTTTTTTTATAAATTTATTTTTTATTGGTGTTCAATTTGCCAACATATAGATGTGGAATTTAAAAACAAAACAAATGAACATGGAAGAGGGGTGGAAAAGAGAGAGGCAAACCAAGAAATAGACTAACTATAGAAAACAATCAGATGGGTACTAGAGGGGAGGTGGGTGGGAGGATGGGTTAAATGGGTGATGGGGATTAAGGAGGGCACTTGTTGTAATGAACACCAAGTGTTGGAAGTAGGTGTTGGTTGAATCACTAAATTCTACACTTGAACTCATATTACACTGTATGTTACATGGAATTTAAATAAAAACGTGGAAAAAGAAAAAAAAAGAAAATACCATAGACTGGATGGCTTAAACAACATATATTTATTGTCCCACAGTTTTGAAAGTCTTACAGTTGTGAGTCTGAGATCAAGGTGTCAGCAGGCTGGTTCCTTCTAAGGCCTATATCCTTGGCATATAGATGACCATCTTCTCCCTGTGTCTTCACATGTTCTTCCCTCTGTGTGACTGTGACCTAATTGTTCTGTGTGTGTCTGTGTCCTAATCATTTTGTAAGGATACCAGTCATATTGCATTAGGGCCCACTCAAATGACCTCTGTAAAGACCCTATCTCCAAATACTAGAGGTCAAATCTATTGATTTCCAGTCCACTCCTCTCTTCAAAGGTCTAGTGTACCACTTCCAGTTCAGTTCTCCACTACAATACCCTTTAGAATAGTGTTATTTGTCCACTTTTCATTAGTGTTATACTCTTTTCTTTGAGTGATTTTATGCAGTTGGTCTATCCATAAAACCTTTCCAGATTCTTAATATGATACATGTACCAATTTGAGTTCTATGGGAAGCAGACATTGGGATGGAGTTGGGAGTACAAAAGTTGTTGGAGAGTAATACCTGTGAAAAGAAAAAGGAGGAAATAGAACTGGATAGAGGTAGAAGTCAGATTCTAATGTAGACATGACAATGTCTCTGCTATCCCAAAGGAGAGATAAAAGCAAAGACTGCCTCTTACAGGAGTACTACTAAGATGTCCTGCTAAGTCCCACTGGATGCAAACAGCAAGGTCCTTGTATTACTATTTTTCTCAGTCATTAGTTGGGGCCATCTTGTTAAGAGCATGCTGGCACAAATGCTGAGGTGGGCTCTGAAGGGTTCACAACTGAAGGATGTCTTTTACAGCTGGGCAGGAAATCCTTTATTGAAGGCTGTTCTAAGTGGCATATCCCCATATCTGCTAAAACACTCAATATAATATCAATTTTATACAAACACAATGTTTTTCTTTTGATTTTAAAGTTTGAACTCATGCTTCTAGAAGTACAGCCAAATAAATGTTCCTCAAAAGCCCTTAGAATACCCATAAAGGGTAAAATACCCTCAGAAATGTTGTATAAAATACAATAAACCTCTTATCTTAGTTCAGGAGAAAGTAACAAGCTAGTACCAAGTGTCCTGAGTGGAGATGAGAATGTGGAATATATACTTGGTATATAACAGAGGTTATTCCCAGGCCTGTACATTCATGCCAGGGACCAGACCCAGGAAATGGTACTGGAGCTCTCTTTCCAATAGATATGGATTTAATGTAGCCTTGTGATATGTATAAGCCCCTTAAGTATTTCAGAAAATGTCCTTACATTTTCAGCCCCTGGGATTGTGTCAGAGAACTGGAGGTGAGAGTTAAGAAGTGGTACATTGGTGCTTGTATGGACCTCCAGTTGGGACTTGATTTCTAGTTGACAGAAAATTCTGAGTCATGACCCTCAAGCCTCAATAAGCAGTTGATTTTAAGCACTTCTTGCTAAATGGGAATGCGTATTTACTTTATGTAAAAGTCAGAGTTTTTAATTGTTTGAAAAGCTACTGGATTTCCTTTTCCTGAATGTCAGTCCAGCTAAGGTGATCTTTCTAGTTCCTTCTCCAAATACCACAAAGAGTTCAGTATCCCAGGAGAGAGATTTCAATATTGAATAAAATAAAATTACTCAACCATGCTACTGATTCTCAATTGGGTATGTATAGATAAGAAAGAAGAACTTGGGGAAATGTACTTACACATCCCTCCCATTTCTCCCTTCTTCTGGTCCCCTGCCCATACCCTCCAAATGAAAACTGTTAATTTATGCAATCCTTACCCCTCTTTTCCCACCCATAATTCTATAGGTTTCGTGGTTGTCATACTAAATTTTGATGTTCTCTCAATGGACACATTCATGTGGCTAGTACTTGGGGCAAACTTTAGGAATGGTGGATGCAGGCAGTGGAGTTTAAACTTTAGGGTCCACCACATAATCAAGAAGTGTATTAGATAATATCTGGAGGTAGTTATAGAGTTGAAACTTACTATTCCATGGGAACACTAGCTTTTCAGATGTGCAGTGAGGCTGACTGTACTGGTTCGTCAATTTTGTTAGCTTAGGATGCACTGTACCGTAGGCAGGGCAGCTGCTAACAAGAGAACTTCCCTTGACCTTTATCCTGGTAGCTGAGGTTTCATACCTGCTAGTGAATCTCTCTGTTGCCAAAAGATTGTTTCCCTGGAACATATGCATTATCTTCCTCTAAATTTCCTATCATTATACTTGGGCCACCTGTTGTGATACTCAGTACCCACTTAGGCTTGGACTCTTGCCATCCCGCTTCTTTAAGCTATAGCTGTCGCTGTACATCAGCTTTATTTTTTTTTAATTTTTATTTATTTATGATAATCACACAGAGAGAGAGAGAGGCAGAGACACAGGCAGAGGGAGAAGCAGGCTCCATGCGCTGGGAGCCCGATGTGGGATTCGATCCCGGGTCTCCAGGATCGCGCCCTGGGCCAAAGGCAGGCGCCAAACCGCTGCACCACCCAGGGATCCCCTGTACAACACCTTTAACTTCCAGACCAAATTGTCTTCCAGAGGGATCCCTGGGTGGCTCAGTGGTTTAGCACCTGCCTTTGGCCCAGAGCGTGATCCTGGAGTCCCAGGATGGGGTCCCACATCAGGCTCCCTGCATGGAGCCTGCTTCTCTCTCTGCCTGTGTCTCTGCCTCTCTCTGTGTGTGTCTCTCATGAATAAATAAATAAAATCTTTTAAAAAATTGTCTTCCAGAGTCTAAAGAAGGGCCTTGTGCTTATTTTGCTTCATTAATCCAGCATATTTTCAGGTCTTGGTCCCATCTAGCTTATTTTGTCTTGCAATAAAGCAAGCCATACCCAGCTCTATTCTTAGCTAGAATAGAAGTGTTCATAAACATGGGAAGCTGAAACTATAGTTCCACTATGTAAGTTCAGATGCACTTATAATTGGGTTATGTTTATTTGTTCATATATCTTTCATTCTAGGCAGTGAAGTCTGTAAAGATAGTTATTCTGTGTCTATAGGATTTGGATATGGAGTAGGCCCTCTATGAATGTTAGTTGAAATGAAAATGAAAAGTATAACTGTGCACCTGCCTTCTTAGTGACTTGTGAGTCTCCTCAGAACATCCCCAGTGGTGCTGCCACTGACCTGAGAGGACCATAAAACTTTTTGGGAGGAACAAAAGTTCCTTGAGGGTAAATGAGGAATGGATGGAAATTTGCATCCATGGGATGCTTCCTCCAAATTCTTTCCTGTTAGATGTAAGCTCCTCCTGAGGATTTTTGAGAAGTGACAACTGTGGGCAAGCTAATTTTATTTAAAAAATTAGACAATAGTCATTTTTAGAAAATACCCACCAGTGATTTTTAAGTTCCAACAATTTGGCCAGGTAGAAATACATTGTTTGTGGGCACTTGTGTTGTGAGGTAACCATCAGCAGAAGATAGCATGGGGATATGGAGTAAAGATCACTCCAAACAACCTCATTTCATCATTCTTTTTAAGTTTTCAACAGGCTTCTTACTATTCCTGTAGATCAAGGAAATGTTGAGCACAGTGAATGTGAATTTGGCATCTGGCAAAGTCCTTCATGATATTTTCATGGACATGGTAGAGAGAACGGGGCTAAATGAGAAAATTATTAGGTCAATTTCTAATTGATTGAGTGGCTATACCCCCAAATAAGCTGCTTAAATTACCAATATTATCACCATTTACAGATGAAGAAATAAATTCAGGGAAGTAAAGTGACACTCATGGTCACATAACCAGCATCAGGCTGTTTTCAAAGCATTTTGTATAAATCCAAGGGATTATTACTGACATAGGTTTTTCCTTATTGGACATGATACAAAGTAATCAAAATTTGACTCCTTTACTCACTTTTGCCTCCTGATGAAATCTGTGACCACCCAGGGCCTGTCTACCTATGAAGATCAATTTGAAAGAGAAAATAGAAGAAAGAAGGAAAACTGAGAGGCTCTTATATAATTGGATTACAAAAAGATTCTAAATGCTAACACTGGGTATGAAGAAGATGAAACTAAGTGGCTGGATAACTGCCTATCAACAGATGCTTTAAGATGATTTAGTTCTGCCTCAATTCACATTAAAATAGAAACAGAACATGTGAAAATGGTGGAGCATCTCATTGGGTAAAATAATCTTTGGATGAACAAATTAACAACATAACCTATATTGCAAGAGTTTTCTTCCCAAGGACCATGTTACCCCAATATTGTGTGACATGCTAGGTGTAAAAAAGAGGGTGAAGACTTCGCTGTGGTGTGTGTGTGTGTGTGTGTGTGTGTGTGTGTGCATGCATGTGTATGGGTGTGTGTATGACAGAGATAAAGCATGTATGCATTTGTGTTTATATATTTAATCATATATGTGGGCCCAGGTCTACACTGTACGCGTTTAAGGTATCACTAGTATATGTCCTTATGCAACACTACACAAATAATCTAGGAATCATTTCCCTTTCTCTTTTTTTGGCCTCATGAAGAAGAACTCAGGGCATGTTTGCCTACAAAGATGAGTTCAAAGTAGAAACTGAGAAAAAAGATAAAGAAAATCAAAGGCTGTTAGATGAATAAATTATAGAAATATTCTATATGATAATACTGGGATATAAAGAATGTGAAACTAAGTGGCACATGAGGGAAAAAAAACAAATGTCATTTTTGTTCTGGTTTTGTTGGTACTTATGTAAATCTTCCATCACTAGCCCCTTAGATAGGCTTGGCTCTTGATGGTTTGCAAAATCTTTTTACACATGTCGTGTTATGGGATTTACAATGTATATTAGGTAAAAATCAGAGATTAAAAAATACTGCCAACATTTAGGTTGGTTCCATTTTACAAAAAAGCAAACTGAGAAGCAAAGAGTAGTAGAGTTTTGCCCAAAATCACACATGCTGGAAGGTTTTTTTTTGCCTTCCCTCTCTGCATTACTTTTGTTTTCATTTCTTTACCTTCCAACTCCTCCATTGGCCATTTGTCTTCCTTACATCTTATTTCCCATCTGATTTGGAAAAATCCAAAGCAGAAAATAGATGTGTAAGCTGATATGGCAAAGCAATTTATATTTCCAAACTTTAATCCTGTGTGGAAAAGAATAGGGATATGTGACTAATGTGAGTGCAGGGAATGGGGAATGCAAGAGGTGAGGTTTAGGCTAGGGTTGAGATCAGTAAGAGAGAAGATCAGGACAAGAATAAAACTTCAATCTGACCATAATTCCCAAGTGAAGTTTCATAAGAGAGCCTCAGCCCTACTAATCTCTCTTTTTAAAAAAACCTCTTTTATGGAGGTATGATCGGCATACAAAAATCGGTTGTATTTAATATAAACAGCTTGATGGGGATCCCTGGGTGGCCCAGTGGTTTGGTGCCTGCCTTTGGCCCAGGGCGCGATCCTGGAGACCCGGGATCAAATCCCACGTCGGGCTCCCGGTGCATGGAGCCTGCTTCTCCCTCTGCCGGTGTCTCTGCCTCTCTCTCTCTCTGTATGACTATCATAAATAAATAAAAAAATTAAAAAAAATAAAAATAAACAGCTTGATGAGTTTGGAGATAATTTTACACCCTTAAAACCATCACCACAATTGATGTTATACATATATATATCACCTCCAAAGTTTCCTCCTACCTTCCTTATTAATTATGATTATTTGTGTGTGTGTGTGTGATAAGAACACTTAACATAAAATCTACCCTAGTAGCAAGTTTTTTTTTTAAAGATTTTATTTATTTATTCATGAGACACACAGAGAGAGAAAGAGAGAGGCAGAGACACAGGCAGAGGGAGAAGCAGGCTCCATGCAAGGAGCCCGTGGTGGGACTCTATCCCGGGTCTTCAGGATCACACTTGGGCTAAAGACGGCACCAAACCACTGAGCCACCCGGGCTGCCCTACTCTAGTAGCAAGTTTTAAAGTATACAATATGGTACTATTTACTATAGGCACTGTGATGTAGAGTAGATCTCTAGGACTTATTCATCTTGCATAATTGAAACTTTGTTCCCTTTGACCAACATCTCTTATTTCCCCCTACCTCCCACCCCCTGGCAGCCACGATTCTACCTTCTGCTTCTATGAGTTTTACTATTTCAGATTCCTCATTATAAGTGGTATCATGTAGTATTTGTCTTTCTGTGCCTGGCTTGTTTCACTTAGCATAATGCTCTCCAGGTCCATCTATATTGCTACAAATGGCAGGATTTCCTGCCAATATATTGCTATATTGCTATAAATGGCAGGATTTTTGGATATATATATATATTGCATTTTCTTGATCTATTCATCCATTGGTGAACATTTAGGTTGGTTCCGTGTCTTGGCTATTGTTAATAATGCTTCAATGAACATGTAAGTACAGTTTTCTCTTCAAGATCCTAATTATAATTCCTTTGAGTGTACAACCAGAAATGAGACTGCTGGATCTTATGTCTACGAGTCTTTTGACAGGCTGGTTACCAAAGCATACAGATACCTGCTCTCAATAAGTAACACAAACCATCACATTAACAACTGTTTAGTAGTGTCCTAATCAAAATCTCAGGTAAAATAAATTCTGTAAGTTCCTTCACTTCAGGTTTCAGTAGACCACACTGGTTCTACAGAATGGATTTCCTAACCCCAAACTCTTACAGTACAACTGGAGGCCATCTTCGGTTTGGCAGAGAACATCTTCCTGAAAACAAGCATACCTTCACACTGTGCAGAGAAACCTGGTGCCAGCATACCTCCAAATAGCTTTTGTAATGTAAACTCAAGTCTGGGAAGAAGACAGATGAAAAGCAGTTGGGATTTCCAGACTGGAAGAGGTGGGCATTTTGGCTCTCTGAAATGCCACTGCCTACGCAACAACAAAAAATAGAAAACGAGAACCAAGGAAGGAAGAAATATGCTACCAAAGGGGTTGATATTATGCTGTGATTTAAATTCAGATTGGATTTTGAGTTTCTTGACAGCCATGACAAAAATGAAAAATGACCTGAACCACCCTTCCTGTCCCTGATAATGTGACTAGGGCTGAAGTTACCCAAACAGTTATTATATCACTTCTTTGAAATGTTAAAAAAAAAAATCAAAGACTTTTCTTTTGCTGTTTATTGTATCTACCTCTGATTTAACCTCTAATCTCCTGTCATCTTTTTGTGAATATTTTTCTTCTATTAAAAATAGGTAACTAGGATTTTGATGGACCAAATGCTTTTAAAAAATACATTGATATGGCTAATTTAATTCATCTATCTCTGTCATTCATTGGGGTGGAATTTATTTATAGAAACAGTAAGATAAGGTTGTTTTTGTATCAGTGATTTACTCGTGTAGATATGAAAAAACAACATGCATGTTACTTGCAGAGCAATTCTACCCTAAGGGACTAATTCTTGTAAGGCTTATTAGTCTGACGATATTTCTCCATGTTGGCAACTCTAACAGCTATGCTATTTGTAATCTCTGTGTACCTTTTGCTATGTAAAGGCTAACGCTCCAGAAACTGTACATTTCACTCTGTTCTCTCTGCAGTTTGAATAAGCTGCCAACAAGTGGAAGGTGTGTTTTGGTTATGGTATCATGTCATGAAGAGCTCAGCATGATAAACAGAATTAAAGAGAATTATCATGATTTTTCACTAATTTACATTTTTTCCATAGAGAGAGAACACTTTGCTAAATCAACTGTGCATAAATAGTAACTAGTATTGGCATAAATATTAAATATAAACAGGATATAATTTAAAGCAAGATTTAGAGAACTACAAACACCTGGGTACAATTAGGCCTCTTACTCATCTTTGTTACAAATTGTAATTTTTTTTACTTGTTTTGCATCAGGTTTTAGTGAGAAAAATATTTAACTCTCTTTTACCTAAGTGCAGCGTGTGAAAAGGCTCTGGCCTTGTATTCAGCATTCTGACTGTTGGAGTGAAAGTTATAGCATTCTTCTGGGGTCAGAGATGGCCCCCTGCAATTGAGTGGAACATTAAGATAATTCTCCTTGATTCTGTGAATATATCATAGACTGCTATTGAATTAATTCCTCTTTAAGTTTTCCTCTTTACAGAGATCTTCTTCCTTATAGGCTGCTGTGCAAAAATTAGCATAGAAATTCCATAGTCAAGCAGCCCCGGTGGCCCAGTGGTTTAGCGCCCCCTTGGGACTGGGGCGTGATCCTGGGGCCCCGGAATCGAGTCCCGCATGGGTCTCCCTGCATGGAGCCTGCTGCTCCCTCTGCCTGGGTCTGCCTATCTGTCTCTCTTTGTCTATCATGAATAAATAAATAAATAATCTTAAAAAAAAAAAAGAAATTCCATAGTCATTGTGGAGTGTCCTATAGCTTAGGCCTTTTTTTTTTTCAAAGATATTATTTATTTATACATGAGAGACGCAGACTGAGAGAGAATGAGAGAGAGAGAGAGGCAGAGACCCAGGCAGAGGGAGAAGCAGGCTCCACACAGGGAGCCCGATGTGGGACTCGATCCCGGGACTCCAGGATCACACCCCGGGGGCAAAGGCAGGCGCTAAACCGCTGAGCCACCCAGGGATCCCCTAGCTCAGGCCTTTTACTATACTTTAATCCTGTACACTTTCATCTAGTGTTACGGATTTAAATATTACCTCTGTGTATGCATGTAATTTATAACTCTATTCCAACTGCTTACCTGATTTTTTTCCACCTAAATGTATCATAAGTATTTCAAACATTATATCCCTATTTGAACTCTTGATTACCACCATCTCAATCCTCCCCAGTAAGTGGTACCACTATCAACCCAATTGTTTAAGATTTCATTTATTTATTCATGAGAGACACACAGAGAGAAGCAGACACACAGCCAGAGGGAGAAGCTGGCTCCATGCAGCGAGCGGGATGCGGGACCCCATCCTGGGTCTCCAGGATCAGGCCCTGGACCGGAGGTGGCATTAAAGCGCTGAGCCACCTGGTCTGCCCTCAACCCAATTGTTTAAACCCCAAACCTAGGAATCATCCTTGATCCCTGCCTTTTCCTCATCACCCACAGAAAATGTGTCTTCATCTATCTCTAAAATATATCTTTAGTGCACCTACTTCTCTTTGTATCCAATGCTGCCACCCTGGTCCCAGCCACCATATGTGTTACTTGGACCATGGCAACAGCTTCTGGCTGGAGCTCATGTCTCCTCCCTTGCTCCCTTAAATTCCATTCTTCATAGGCAGCCAGAATTATCCCTTAAAAAATAAACCAGTCCATTTATATCTTCTTATGAAACCATTTAAAGGTTTTCCATAACATTTAGTATAAAATTCCATCTTCTTTCCATGACCTATAAGGTTTACCTGGTCTAGTTCCTGCCTAACTTGCCACCCGTCTCCTTCATGGAACTGCCGCCTATCTGGATCTTTGTTGTTTGTTACACAAAGTTCATTCTAGTTTCAAGACTACATTGCAATTGCTATTCTCTTTGCCTGAAACTCTTTCCCAGACTCTTTGAGTGCCTGTCTCCTTGCTATGCTTCAGATTTTGGCTCAGATATCTGTTCTTAGAGTAGTCTTCCTTGACAGCTCTAAAATAGCCTCACACCCTTCACTCTATCACATCCTCCAGTTTTCTTTCTTTCGTATCAACTATCACAACTTTTATTTACTTTGTCTTATCACAAATCTTATTTACTTATTTCTGGTATGTCTATCCATTATTAGAATGTAAGCTCCTGGAGGACAAGGATCTTGTCTATATCGACAGGTCTGTATTCCAGAATCTTAAGCTCTACCAAGAACTCATGCATACTTAATAAATATGAAACATGCAAACTAAGAATAAAGGAATGCAAAATGTCTATCACCAGTAGTATGAATACAAGATTCTTTTTTAAAGATCAATATGGGAGTATTATGGCCTTTCAAAAGAGTAAAATTTCTTTATCTCTTCAAGCATTTCTTTGGGATACATATAATTAAAATATGCTGAGTAGATATTTTCTGTTGTATCTGTGGCTGAAGGACCAACTCTGCCAAAAATAGCTTCTGAGCAACCCTATGATCTAAATAGGGCCACATTGCCCTCTTTGCACACATTCCATAGGACTAAGAAAACATTTGCATATATAAGCAGAAAGGGAGACCCAGAGGAGGGAGGGGTAGCTGGCAGAGGGCAACCTCTTTCTCACTGCAAATTCTCCTGGGAAAGCCTTGCTGGCACCTGCTTAGGAGGGAAGGCTCTGAGATTAAAATTTGCAATTGACTGAATTAGCCTGCAATGGAATTTTTCCTGCTGCAAGTGACCTAAATGCTGTGAGAACTGCCTGAGATGTCATTAAGAAACAAGGACATAGTTGAAGGCAGTGATGAGGCTGGGAGGGGCATGGTGGTGATAGCATGGACTTCTTCTTTATTATAACTCATTACTTTCTGACTTATCAATAAAGATATTATAATAACAAAGCTCACATTTCCTTGGTCAGCCCTAAAATGATAAAGACTACATGGTTTTTACTACATGGTTTCTTTAAAAACATCTATGTTCATTCCCCATCCATCTTCTTTCTGGTAGCTATAAGTTTCTTAAATAAGTGATGGGGATTAAGGAGTACACTTGTGATGAACACTGGGTAATGTCAGGAAGTATCGAGTCACAATATTGCACACCTGAAACTAATATTACATTGTATGTTTACTAACGAATTTAAACAAGAACTTAAAACAAACCCATGCCCTTTATATATTTTGGATACTAACCCTTAATCAGATATGTCATTTGCAAAGATCTTCTCCTATTCCAGAGGTTGCCTTTTAGTTTTGCTGATTGTTTACTTTGCTATGCTGAAGCTTTTTATCTTGATGGAGTTAAAGGAGAATATTTTCTTTTTGTCACTGCTTCTAGTGACTATTGATTGTCCTGAATACAACTGACATTATGCTGAAATGAGTTAGATACAGACTTGCTCAAATGGCATGCATTTCAGTTAATTATGAAAGTTTGAGAGTTGACAAGTTTAACAAATTTGATGTTTAACAAGTTCTGTTAGCCCTTTTCATAAATATATTGATTTCTGAAAAATATTTTTAGTAACTATATTTAGTTTTAAAAAATACATATTGATCAGAAGTGCAAATTAAAACTCTACTTATTAAATTAATAGTACTTATGATAATTAAAAATGGATTCACCTCTCAAATGAATGGATTCATCTCTCCACAAGTCTTTTTTTTTTTAAAGATTTTATTTATCCAAGTTTATTTTTGCTTTTGTTTCCCTTGCCTCAGGAGATGTATCTAGTAAGAAGTTGCTATGGCCAATGTCAAAGATTTTAGGTTTCTTGTCTCACATTTAGGTTTTTCATTCATTTTGAATTTATTTTTGTGTCTGATGTAAGAAAGAGGTCCAGTTCCATTCTTTTGCATGTGGCTGTCCAGTTTTCACAACACCATTTGTTGAAAAGACTATCTTTTTTTTCCCATTGGATATTCTTCCCTGCTTTGTTGAAAATTAGCTGACCATATAGTTGTGGGTTCGTTTCTGGGTTTCCTATTCTGTTCCATTGATGTATGTGTCTATTTTTGTACCAGTGCCATACTGTCTTGATCACTATAGCTCTGCGATATAACTTGAAGTCCAGGATTGTGATGCCTCACTTTTGCTTTTCTTTTTTTAAGATTGCTTTGGCTATTCAGGGTCTTTTATGGCTCCATACAAATTTTAGCTAGCTCTGTGAAAAATGCTGGTGGTATTTTGATAGTTTTCAGAGTACAGGTCTTTTACCTCTTTGTCAGGTTTATTCTTAGGTATCTTATGGCTTTTGGTGTGATTGTAAATGGGATTGATTCCTTGATTTCTCTCTCTGCTGCTTCTTTATTGGTGTATGAAAATGCAACAGATTTCTGTATGTTGATTTTGTGTCCTGAGGTTTTACTGATAAGGCATTAATGTCCAAAATATATAAAAACTTATTAAAGTCAACATTCAAAAAAAACATATAACCCAGTTAAAAAATGGGCTGAAAACATGAATAGATATTTTTCCAAAGAAGACATACAGACAGCCAAGAGACACATGAAAAGATGTTCAACATCACTTATCATCAGGGAAAAACAAATCAAAACTACAATGAGATATAATTTTACACCATTCAGAATGGCTAAGATTATCAACTCAGGAAACAACAGGTGTTGGCAAGGATGCGGAGAAAGGGTCACCCTCTTACACTGCTGGTGGGAATGCAAACTGATGCAGCCACTCTGGGAAACAGTATGGAGCTTTCTCAGAAACTTAAAAATAGAATTACCCTATGATCAAGCAATTTCACTACTAGGTATTTACTCAAAGAATACAAAAATGCTAATTTGAAGGGATAAATGCACCCCCGTGTTTATAGCAGCATGATCAACAATAGCCAAATTATGGAAAGAGACCAAATGTCTATTGACTGATGAATCGATAAATAAGTGGTATATACATACAATGGAATATTACTCAGCTACAAAAAGAATGAAATCTTGCCATTTACAATGACATGGATGGAGCTAGAGAGTATTATGCTAAGCTAAATAAATCAGTCAGAGAAAGACAAATACCATATGATTTCATTATGTGGAATTTAAGAAACAAACAAAAAGTGAGCATAGGGGAAAAAAGAGAGGCCAGCCAAGAAACAAACTTTTAACTATGGAGAGCAAACTGATGGTTACCAGAGGGGAGGTGTGCAGAGGATGGGTTAAATAGGTGATAGGTATTAAGGAGTGCACTTGTGATGAGCACTGAGTGTTGTATGGAAGTGTTGAATCACTAAATTCTATACCTGAAACTAATATCACACTGTATGTTGACTATCTAGAATTTAAATGATAACTTGGAAGAAAAAAAGATGCTAAAAGTTGATGCCAAGTTACAAAATGAATATAAGAATATAACTAGAATGAATATAGAATAAAACTAGACAAAAGGTATAGGTTAGGCAAAAATGGAGGTTGAGTAGATGTCCTTTTTTTAATCCAAAAGTCCTTAATACACTAGAAAGATAGCTCAGTGGCTAGACAAAGTTAAGATTTACTTTTGGCACAGAGTCTGATGTGAGTTGAGTTGTGCTCATATGTCTTGTTCCCTCTGGAACATGTGGCCTTCTATATTACCAAGGCAGAAGAAGAGAGAACTTTGAACCCTTATGTTAACCCTACTTGACCATAAAATCTAAAATTTTTTCTTAGGGCAGCCCCAGTGGCCCAGCGGTTTAGCACTGCCTTCAGCCTGGGGTGTGATCCTGGAAACCAGGGATCGAGTCCCACGTCAGGCTCCCTACATGGAGCCTGCTTCTCCCTCTGCCTGTGTCTCTGCCTCTCTCCCTCTCTCTGTGTGTCTGTCATGAATAAATAAATAAAATCTTTAAAAAAATAAAGTTTTTTCCTAAAAATAAAAAAGTGAAATTGGTTAAGTGTGATTTTAAAAGTAAGAAAAACACAGATGATATTGGAAATGATAAATGAGGCATAACCCAGAAGATGTTTTATTAAATAATACTATATTAAACATCTGCTAGGAATTTTGTAAATTTTTTCAAGAAGGGATAGAAAGCCTAAATAAAATAATTCCTGAATTACTGATAGAATTTCTGAATTAATCTTATATAAGAATAACTAATAGCTATAGATAAATTGGAAACATAAGCAAAAGTTTATCCCTAAAAAATAATAATAGGTCCAAGTAATTTTATAGGTAACTTGTATCAAATCTTCAAGAAACAGATAATCTCTATGTTATATAAAGAGTTCTAGAGGATAGAGAAATATGGAATGCCATCCAACTTATTTTCCAAAGCTGTCACAATAATGACACAAAACTAATCAAGGATAACACAAAAAAGGAACTGTAGGCTAATTTAGGTATAATAATAGCATAATCTCATTGAGTACATGCTATCATGCCAGACTTAGTTCAAAGTCTTTTAAGCACTATGCTGTCTCCCAAAATAATGGAGAAATTCCACTTCCAGTAATGGTGGAATAGGTTGTTCCATATTAACCCTCCCATTAAGGATAATTACCACTGAGAATGGCTTGAGAAGCTGAACAAAATATTTTAAAACACTTCTTAAATTCATCAGGGAGCTGCTAAGAAAAGATTTCCAGGGCCAACATCCCAGAGAAAATGGAAGTCAATAAGAGGAGTCTGGCATTTGGTGGGGCTTCACCATTCTAGGAAATAGCTGATTCTGAAAACCTGTGTATAAGAGACTAAGAAGTTGGCCTGAGCTTTTGCCAGACTCGTGGAAATCAATAAATCAAGAGTTTAATAGATATGTGTAAGAACTGATTTAAGTATAGCTGAAGAGAAAACTAGTGAACAGGAAGATAATTGTAAAGAACAATTTTTAGACTAAAGGACAAAGGGACAAAATGATAGAAAATACAGAAATGAAGGTTAGAAAGTATGGCATAGTGTGAAAAATATCTAATGTGGGATCCCTGGGTGGCGCAGCGGTTTGGCGCCTGCCTTTGGCCCAGGGCGCGATCCTGGAGATCCGGGATCGAATCCCACATCAGGCTCCTGGTGCATGGAGCCTGCTTCTCCCTCTGCCTGTGTCTCTGCCTCTCTCTCTCTCACTGTGTTCCTATCATAAATAAATAAAAATTAAAAAAAATATCTAATGTATCTGGGATTGGAATTTCAGAAGGAGGGAAAAGAGAGAAGCAATGTTTGATGAGATAATAGCTGAGATTTTCTAAAATTGATGCAACATGTTAAGCCAAGGATTCAGGAGTTTCTCTCACACACATCATAGTTAAGCTTCTGAAAACCAAAGACAAAGCAAAAATCTTAAAAGCAGCCAGAAGAAGAAAAGATATATTCTCTTCAAAGGAGAAACTGTAATGATAATGACTTTTCATAAAAATAACAGAAGCCAGAAGCAAACAAAATGACATACTGAAAGTAATTAAATAAAATAACTGCCAATTTGGAGCTCTGTATTCATGAGGTTATCTTTTGTAAATAAAGGCAAAACAAAGACTTTCAAATAAAAAATGCTTTAGAGAATTCATCACCAACAGGCTGACACTAAAGGAAAAACCTTAAAGAGCATTCTTCAGGCAGCAGGAACATTATCCCAAGAGGAAGCCAATAGATTTACAGAGCAATGGAAAAATAATTATTACTATATAGAAAAATCTAAATAAATGTTGATTATGTTAAACAGAAACCATGTCATATAAATATAAATATTATATGTATACCTCACCATAAATAGCTCAAGTGACAGGAGAGAGTTAATGAGATTAAAGTGTTTTAAGGCCCCATATAGCCCTGTACTACTTCATAATTCACTCTGAAAATTCAGCCATACATGTTGCATTCCCTAAATTAATTACTAAAAGAATAAGCAGATAAAAACATCTAAGTATATAGAACATGTATATGGTTAACATGCTTGGCCAATTGACATTTAACAATGGTGGAATGTACTTTTTTTCAACTGCATATGGAATATCTACCAAAATTGAGCATATATTGGACCATAAATGAAGTTTCAAAGAATTCAAATCATGCAGAATAAATTGTCTAACCATAGTAGAATTGAGCTAGAAATCGATAACAAAAAGATAACTGGAAAATCCCCACATATTTGGGAATTCAGTGACATATTGCTAAATAACCAATGGATCAGAAATGGAATCATAGTGGAAATTAACAAATACTTAGAAAGGCAAGGAAAATGAAATATAAAACTGTAATGGAAAGGAAAAAGGCAAACTGTCATTATGTACATTTCTAATTATAAAATCCAAGAAAATCAACCTGAAGACTATTGGAACTAATAAGCACTGAAAGAAATGACTTACGACCACATAAAACTCAATAGCTTTTTTATATGCTAGCAAAAGCTAATTGGAAGATATCATGGTAAAAATATTCCACATCACAATAGCAAGAAATCCTATCAATACCTAGAAAGAAATCCAACAAGAAACATTATACCTTACTGATAATGGATAGAAAGACATGAATAAATGGAAAAGCATACCTGGAGCCTGAATGGGATGTAGTGTAGAGTTCAGAATACTGACTCTGGCTCCAGGAATCTGGAGCTTATACTGCTCAAGTTCAAACCCTGGATCTGTGACTTCCTAGCAGTCAGGCCTTAGCCAAGTTACTTAACCTCCTTTTGCTTTAGTTTCCTTTACCTGTAAAGGAGTGATGATCATGATAGTTTGTACCTTATATAGGAAGGACTAAATGAGATACTGTTCCACAATTAATGTATGGAAAGCTATGACCTGTACCCTGCTGTCCTGACCCCTTTATTACCTTTTAACATGCTATGCCATTTACTTATTTCTTATATTTTTGCTTATTGCCTGCCTATTTCTGCGAAAATATATGCCCACTGAGGGCAAGAATCTATTATTATTTTTCAATTTTTAGAAATTTCTGTATTTTTTTGCAAATATATCCCAGATGCATAGAAAATTACCTGGCAAATAACAAGCACTATTTTTAAAGTGTCAATTCTCTAGAAATTATAAATGTAATTCAATCCCAATAGCTATCCCAGTGAGATATTTTATAGAGCTTGAGAAGCTGACTCTAAAATTCCTTAGAAAGAGAAATCAGGCAACAACAGCCAAGAAAAATTGTACAAAGAACATGGGGGAAGGGCTTGTCTTACTAATAATTAGCACAGGGCAGCCCTGGTGGCCCAGCGGTTTAGCGCCACCTTCGGCCTGAGGTGTGATCCTGGAGACCCTGGATCCAGTCCCACGTCAGGCTTCCTGCATGGCGCCTGCTTCTCCCTCTGCCTGTGTCTCTGCCTCTCTCTATGTGTGTGTCTGTCATGAATAAAATAAATAAAATCTTTAAAAAAACTAATAATTAGCACAACGAGTTATTGGCATGAGAATAGACAAAAAGATCAGCGAAATTTTCCCTGTGTGTGTGTGTGTGTGTGTAAAAATGGAATTTCATATAAGTGGGGGAAGAATAAACCCTTCCATACATAATGTGGAGGTAATTGGCTGTTAGTTATTTATCTATGAGATCACTCCTACACACTACAAGCTTAAAAGCAATTCTCAATGGTTTAAATAGCTTTTGTGTTTGATCATCTACTATCATGTTTTTTAAATTAAATCAATATTTTCTCATTACTGCTTACAACGATTTGAAGGTAGTTATGTATGAGCTCTGTACATATATTAAGCTGGACCCCAAATCAAAAGAGCCCTGGTTTAAACTCTTGCAGCTGCTACTAATTTTCTTTGTGTCCTTGAGCAAATCACTTCCCCTTTCAGTGCTCAGTTCCATTGTCTACAAAGTGAGAACATTTTATTAGAAATTGATTCAGATCCAGACAGGTTCAACTATAATCTCTTGAGTTCCTGCAACTGTTTGGTGATATTAATTAATTCTCACAACTCCATTTTCTCCCTGTTTAGTTGAGGAAAGTAGGGGTGATAAGAACATTTAGCCAACTTTGGGAACTACTGGGTTAAGGCACTGAAGGCAAAATATTGATGAATTAATTATTATATTTGGTACCATTATATCATTATGACATATAAAGTTATTTATAATATTACATACTATTATTATTATCAATAGAATTTTCCATCAGCTTCCCCATGAATGGGTATGAAGGCTGGGAGGCTGTGTCACAGGCACCTTGCCTGCAGAGAACCAAGTAACCCAGAGGTTATCACACACTAAGGAGTTTGCCTCCTTCCTTGCCGGAGGGTGCCATATTTGGAAGAGCCTAACTTATTGGTGCTGCATCCTCCATTAGCACTTTCACAAGGTGCTTTAGCACACATTTGAGGCTTTCTGGGTTGAAAAGCCAACACAAGCAAATTGCAAAGATGTATCTCCTGGGATTTACAAAAGTACTTACAAATAAATCTCTTCTCTCTTATCCCCTAACTAGTGGGTCAGGTAGCTTTGTTTCACTTCTGCGTAGGATCTGCGCTGCACAGGGGTTAAGAGTCCAGCTGTAGAGTTGGTAGTGTCAGTGGACAAGGCTGGACCTGCTCTGGAGCTAGTGAGGAAGCCAAGCTCTGACTGGAGTTCCAGGCCAAGGTGTGGCTCATGAGCCAGTGCAAATCTGGAACTCACCTCTCACCTTTGCAACCAGCTTCCTGCCTTTCCCAGCACAGAGGCTGGAGAAGCAGAGGTAAGTGACCATCATCTGCGTAAATTAGCTCATTACCAGTAAAATTTGCCTTGCTCAGTGTAAATTTTTGTGGGTTGTCACAGAAAAAGATACAATTAGGGTGAAAGCCTACATCTGGCTGCCGGGTAGGAGAAGAGTGTGAACAAGGGGTCTGCAGAGGCCAATCAGGCTCAGTTTACAAATGGGAGCTGAAAGTGCCTTGTCTGTTGGTCGAATTTATTTATAAGCCATATATTTTTGGACATGGGTAGAGGCAGCTTACAAAAAAGACACAATGATGCATAAACTATTTTGTTTAGTTTAGTAAAAGTTAAAGTAAATAACATTTGTTATTTCAGTATTTCCTCATCAAAGTCTCACCAGAACAATAATTCTGGAGTGCATTCAGAGTGGATGGATCAGTCCAATTACTAAACTACTGTAATTAAGGCTGAGCAAGAGGGATTTGCTATTACAAGGATAAGGTGCAGGAAAAAGAGAAAGGGCAATTGTTGATCTGTAGTGGGAGGTATTCATTACCCAGTGAGGGCCAGGTTTGCTGAAGAAAGAAGCCTGTCTATAAAGGTTTTGGTCTAAATGTTAATAGCATGGATACCACAAAAGCTTTATCAAGGATACTTTCATCAAAAGATAGATAAATTATGGAAAGTGAGAAAAAAAGAGAGGCAGTTGGAGAAGGACATGAATGTATTTCAAGAAGAGATTTTGGACGATTTATTTATTTTTAAGATTTTATTTATTTATTCATAGAGACACAGCTAGAGAGAGAGGCAGAGACACAGGCAGAGGGAGAAGCAGGCTCCACGCAGGAGCTCAATGTGGGACTCAATCCCAGGACTCCAGGATTGCGCCCTGGGCCAAAGGCAGGCGCCAAACCACTGAGCCACCCAGGGATCCCCTGTTTCCAAATATTTTACAGGTATTAACTCATATTTATGCTCACACTAATCTTATGTGGTAGATACTAGTATTATCACTCCCATTTTATAGTTGAAGAAACTATAGACAAATAGAGGTTAAATAATTTTTCAAGGCCAAAATGCTAGTAAGTGTTGGAACCAAAACTTGATACCAGAAAGTCTGGTTCCAGACCCCATTCTCTCAATCGGGGGCAAAGTGTGGTTCCTGAAACCACAGCATCATGAGCACTTTGGAACTTATTTAAAATGCAAACTCTGAAGCCACCCCCAACCCCCACAGACCAGCTGACTCAGTAACCTCATTGGAAATCAACAATTTGTTCTAATCTAAGTTACCTCTCTTTCTCTCTGCATTTGTGTCTGGTAAAAATGTCAACACCGTGTGAACATAGAAAATAGAAGTCTCGATCCTATAATCCCACTTGCCAGAAATTATATATTAGTTTTTGATTGCTGCTATAAGAAATTACCACAGGGATCCCTGGGTGGCTCAGTGGTTTAGCACCTGCCTTCAGCCCAGGGCATGATCCTGGAGTCCCGGGATCGAGTCCCACATCAGGCTCCCTGCATGGAGCCTGCTTCTCTCTCTGCCTGTGTCTCTGTCTCTGTCTCTCATGAATAAATAAATAGAATCTTTAAAAAAAATTTTATTGGCGTTCAATTTGCCAACATATAGCATAAGACCCAGTGCTCATCCCACCAAGTGCCCCCCTCAGTGCCCATCAGTGAGGGTGACAAAACATGAGAGACACCTAACTCTGGGAAATGGGGTGACTGGGTAATAAATATAATCTATATAAAAAAAAAAGAAATCACCACAAACTTAGTGGCTTAAAACAGGATACATTTATTATCCTACAGTTCGAAATATCAGAAATCTGCTACAGGTCTTAATTAGGCTAAAATCAAGTTGTTGGCAGGTTGCAGTCCCTTCTGAAGGCTCTAGGGAAGAATCTGCTTGTAAACTCATTCAGGTGTTGACAGAATTCGGTGACCTGGCAATCCTGAGGTCCTCTTTGCATCACTGACTGTCTTCCAGGGGCTGTCCTTAGCTCCTGGAAGTGTCTTTCTGGTCCTCTCGCATGGCTTTGTACTTCTCAGAACTAGCAAAGGGTTGTCAAGGACTTCTCACACTGCCATCTCTTTGATTCATCTGGGGTTTTTCCACTTTTAAGGACACATGTGTTTAGATTGGGTTTACCCAGATAAACCAGCATGATCTCCCTATTTGAAGGGCCACAGCCTTCATCACATCTGCAAAGTCATTTTTGCCGTGTAAGGTAACATATTTACAGATACCAGGGATAAGGTGTGAATATTTTTGAGAGACACATGTGTTTCTAGTAGATATGAATGTGCATGCATGTGTGCATGTCTGTGTTTACCCTATATATTTTATCTCTTTTGTTTTTAAGTAAACAAAGAATTTTACCATTTTGTTGTGCGCGTGGCTTTTTGTTCACTTAACAGTATATCATATACTTCTTTCCAAATCATTACATACGGTCCTGCCTCATTCTTTTGAATGACTGCCTAGTGATCCAGGAGACGGTTTTACCACCATTTCTATTAGCCTATTATCATTAATAGACACATGAACTATTTCTATGCTTTTAAATGCAGAGGTAGTGATCATAATTGTACAATTCTACATGTTTGTTTTCTTAAAGTCTGTCCTCCACATAGCAAACAGGTTATGATCATTATATAATATAAGCTTAATGAATACCTTTCAATGTCTTCCCATCTCACTTACTAGAATTTAACTTCTTTACCATGGTCTATCAGGGCCTTCAGGATATGGCTACCTGTCACCTCCATGACCATCATTTTTCCTATTGCTCACTCCACTCCAGCCACAATGGCATTTTCTTAAACATACCAAGCCACTTTCTGCTTCAGAACCTTTTAATTTTCTGTGTGGCTCACTCCCTGACTTGCTTCAGGTCTCTCTGACATGTCATCTTATTAGAGAAGCGTTCCCTAGCTGTCCACCCAACAAACAATGATATCGCTCCAGTCCTCTTATTATGTTTTCTCTTTCATTTGTTATATATTATTTCACACATGTGAAATGCATACAAAATAAAGCATGCCATGTATATTTAGGTTATGAATGATTATGAACAAGGCAATAAAATGAACACAGCTATACTTTATTTTCCTTCAGAGCACTGATTACCATCTGACAGTTTTTGTAGTCTTACTCTCTACTGGAATATAAGAACCCTGTAAAGGATGCCTGGGTGGCTCAGTGGTTGAGCATCTGCCTTTGGCTCAGGGTGTGATCCCAGATTCCTGGGATGAGGTCCCACATCGGGCTCCTTGCATGAAGCCTGCTTCTCCTCCCTCTGCCTGTGTCTCTGCCTCTCTTTCTGTGTCTCTCATAAATAAATAAATATAAATAAATAAATAAATAAATAAATAATCTTTTAAAAAAAGGAACCCTGTAAGACTGTAGCTTTAAGTTGTTTACTGCTATCTCTTCAGTGTTCAGCTCAGTATCTGGCACACAGTAGGTGTTTATTTGTTGGACAAATACATTTGTGAAGATGAGTTACTAGAAGTGTAATTTCCAGATCAAAGGAATTTCAAATTACCTTTTAAAAGGCCACACTACTATACACTCCCACCAACAGTATATTGTTTCCATTTTAATGACTTTTTATGTGAGATACTGTTTTTGAAATATGTAGGTTGTTAGTTATAAATAAAAATGAATCATAGGACTCTGGCAGTAAAGAATAACTTTTTTTCTTACAGAGGATGTGCTGAAAGCTTGACAATGGAGGAGTTTATCTTCAGCTTGCTTTCCACAATTTTGGAATAGAAGGGCTTCTCTCTCACAATGTTTTTCAGCTGGAAGAAAACGTAGAGAGCAAGGCAAGAGAGTAAATTTCTGTGAAATAAACAGATTCGAGGTTAAATGCAGTCAGATAAAATGTTTTCTTCTCATGAAAGCCTTCTCAGACTAGTCTGTATAATATCATAACTCCCATCCTATTAGTTTTTTTATCTATCAGTTGTATTGAGGCTTTATTTACATAGAAATTCATACATTTTAAGTGTTTTAAATGGTATATGGCCCTGAGGCACTTCTCTGGATAATTAGAAGATTGTTTCCTACCAGGAGGACACCCCGGATTTGGTCTTTAACAATTAGCACTTTAATGTGAGGAGCTTGATGTAGGCAAGACAACTGGACTAGGAGATAGAAGGCCTGGTCTAGTTGCCATTAACTCCTGAATTCACAGACTACTTAGATATTTAAATCTGTATGACATATAACTGTGATATGAAGCAAAAAGAACGTAAAATTTTCTAGAATATTCTTAGAAAAGTTCAGATGACAGAGAGATTAACTCCAGCTACTGGAATCAAGGGAAATTCCATGGAGGTGGTGGCATCTGAACTGGCACTTTGTGATTCTGGCAATCTGAATGTTTGGAAATGCAGAAACAATCCAGGCAGAAACAGAGGACAGAAAGTTTGGTGTATGTATAGGGAGCATTGGGTAATTGTTTTCTGAAATGTGGATTATATTGAGTAAAGAATCTGAGATGAATATGGAAAGATTAGTTAAAATAAGATCATGGAATGGATAACATTTTCCTTTAAAACTCCAACCGTGTATGATCCTACTCTTCCTTCCTTTGGCTTCTCTTGCTTGGTTGAATCATGTTGGTCTCTTCAAAACTAACTTGGCTAAATACTCAAAGAAGCCAGTAAAGAAACTGTCAAAATGCAAATGGGCAGATGAAAAAATGTTCAACATCGTTATCCATTAGGGAAATGAAAATTGAAAACACAATGAAATGTCACTACATGTGGTATAGCTAAAATAAAAGACAGTGACAACACCAAATGCTGGTGAGGATGCAGACAAACTGGTGGAATGTAAAATGGTACAGCCATTCCAGAAAACATTTTGGCAGTTTCTTAATTAAAAAAAACTAAACACACAACTATAATCCAACTCAGCAATTGCATCTCTGGGCATTTATCCCAGAACAATAAAAACTTATATTCACACAAAAATCTATTCAAGAATGTTTATAGCTAAATATTGGGGGAAAACATTCATGTGTCCTTCAGTGGCTAAATGGCTAAATAATCTATGGCACACCCATATCATGAAATACAGTAAGCAATAAAAAATAATACACTTCTGATACATGCAAAAACTTAGATGTATCTCAGGGGCATTATGTTGAGTGAAAAAAAAAATGAATCTCAAGTGGTTACACAGTGGATTATTCCATGTGTATAACATTTTCAAAATGAGAAAACTTGAGAGATGAACAATTGTTGGTTTCCAGGGACAGAAATAGGGATAAGAATGTGGGAGCAAAGTAAGCAAGGTTATAAAAGGGGAACGTGAGGGATCTGTGTGGTGATAGAACTATTCAGGATCATGACTATCATTGTAGTCACACACACATATACACAAATGAGTACAGATAAAACAGGAAATCTGAATAAGATTGGTGGATTGTATCAATGTCAATATCCTGGTTGTGATGTTATACTATAGTTTAGTAAAAATGTTACTGTTTGAGGAAACCAGATAAACTGTACCTGGGAACTCTCTGTATTAGTTCTTGCAACTGCATTAGAATCTACAATTAATAAAAATTTCTTTCTTTTCTTTTTAAAGATTTTACTTATTTATTCATGAGAGACACAGAGAGGCAGAGACATAGGCAGAGGGAGAAGCAGGCTCCCTGTAGGGAGCCCGATGTGGGACTTAATCCCAGGACCCCGGGATCACGTCCTGAGCCAAAGGCAGGCACTCAACCACTGAGCCACCCAGGTGTCCCTCAATAAAAATTTCAATTAAAAAATACCAATAGTACTTAGTTCTCAAACCCAATTTTTGGAACTACAGTAATTAACATGAAGCCTTAAAAAGCACACGTCTTCATAGTTCCTCTGCCTGGCCCCCAAATCCCTAATTAATGTTTATGTGGTCATCTTATATTCCGTTTCTCAGAAACTGGTCAATGTATTCTCTTCTTTGAACATGTACAAAAGTCCATATTCTAACACTGTCACCTACCTAGGACTCTCCCATTAAGCCTTGTTTTCTAATTCAAAAGACCTGCTTCAGTCACAGATGATTAGAATGAGTGGCTATAACTTCTGGGTGAAATTTGATCTCCTTGTGTGGCAGCCATGGCAATGCATTGGTTGGATCTCTAAGAAATAGCTTGCTGGTCATCTGCAAGGAGTGCAGTGATCTGTGTTGAGGAACATCATCAGAAAGACTTGACATCCATCTGATCTGTAAGCTGGACTCTGGCACTTGATGCTCCTCATCTCCTCTCCTGTCCTCGGAATTTGGGTTCCACTTGCATTTTCCACTCCACTCCCAGAGGCTGTCCCAAGGACATAGCCTTGAGATAGTGATGTGGTGTTGGAAACACCTGCCTGGTATACATGACTGAACCAGTTAAAGCCTCTTTATAAATTTTTAAGATTTGGCAGATAGGTACAGGGACCCATTTATCTTGCCGCTGCCCAAGACAAGCCTCATATGTAACTTCCCATTGCTTATTAATACTGCTACTTACCAACCTGGCCTCTTTTTTGGGTCTTTCTTTGCCCTCTGAGTACAGGGGCCAGTTTCAGATTCTACCAGGGAAATTTCTGGGAGGTTATAAACTAACAAGCTGACACCCTCCAGGTGTAACATCTTTATGATCTGCCTTAGTGTTTGAGGGGAGGCTCAAGAGTGTCTTAGACCTGCATTTTGATCTGAAGCTCTCCTTGCCAAGTCTTTTTTCCTCCCCATTTTCCTTTCATAGATCCCAGATCTGCAGCACAGTTGGAAGGCTTTTTCTGCTCATCCTGTTTCTTTCCTTTCCTTTCCTTTCTTTCTTTCACAGGCATTACTCCTCAATAAGCCTCTTACACTCCTACTAAACTCTTCAAGACTTGCTTCCTGGACACCCAGACTGACATACAATAAAAGTACCTTTAAAAAGTCCTCCAGTTATATGCTTGCCATACAGTAATTCTTTAGCTGAATAGTAACCATGGCAACTGTACTCCAAGAATTATGAAAATTCAATAATAGGATGCTTGTCTTCTCATAGTAGTGGTTATATTCAGTACTGTCAGATGCTGTTTTATAGTAAAGTTGGCATAAGGTGATATGTGGCTGGAATGAAATGCAGATAAAGGAAGGAGGTCAGTGGGGTTAAAGTGTGAGGAGAACAGCATGGTTCAAGCATTCATTGGGACACTTAAGGATGTCAAACTTCCAACGTCAAAAGTACAAGACAAATACCATACGATTTCACTCATGTGTGGAATTTAAAAAGCAAAACATACGAACATAGGGGAAGGGAAGGAAAAATAAAATAAATGAAAATAAAGAGGAAGACAAACCATAAGGGACTCTTAACTATAGAGAACAAGCTGACGGTTGCTAGAAGGGAGGTGGGTGGGGGATGGGGTAATTAGGTGATGGGCATTAACGAGGGCATGTGAGCTGATGAGCACTGGGTGTTATATACTACTGATAAATTATTGAACACTACATCTGAAATTAATAATACACTATATGTTAACTAACTTGAATTTAAATAAAGGATTTTTTTTATTTTATTTTAAAGTTTTTTTATTTTTTATTTTATTTTTTATGATAGTCACAGAGAGAGAGAGAGAGAGGCAGAGACACAGGCAGAGGGAGAAGCAGGATCCATGCACCGGGAGCCCGACGTGGGACTCGATCCTGGGTCTCCAGGATCGCGCCCTGGGCCAAAGGCAGGCGCTAAACCGCTGCGCCACCCAGGGATCCCCTAAATAAAGGATTTTTTTAAAGTACAAGATAGGAAAGAAGAATCTCAGCAGTCATGCGAGACACCTACTTATTGGATTGGTTGAAATTTATGTTTCTTGGAAATTGAGTGGTGATCTCATTAAGGGCAAAGTTCGCAATCAATATGACTTTGCCAACTTCCCCCTCACCGCTTTAGAGAGAGATTTTGACTTAAGCTCATGACTGTTTATAAAATCCATGATAACTTAAAATTAGTGCAAGAATATTACAGGCTCTTAATTAAAAAAAAAAAAGGAAACCTAGAGGTTCCTGGGCAGCATATATATATTTAATCAGAAAGTCATTTCATATTTTGAAAAAGACACTCCTCCTCACATACTTACTCTGCCCTCTTAGGAAATGACTCCACTTCTGTTACTCCTTTTGATTTGTCAGATTTTCTGGCATGTCATTCTGACCCTACTGATCACAACTAGAATTCATGCTGGCAGATTCTCTGAGTACAGTGGGTCAACTAGAGAAAGAAAATAACTGTATTTGGTGAAGATGTTTTCTTCTCTGTTCTTAATGCAAATTAGGACTGTCTGAATTAGTTTATTTTGTGTAGTTCAAATTCTTTTAACTTTGCTTTAATTTTTGCTATTCACTGGGATTTTGAATTCATGATATTTTAATCATTCAAAGTTTATTTTAAGTAAACTAATGTGGGAATCAATTTTATTTTCCATGTTAAGTATCTCCAGAAGGATCCAGAAATGGAAAGGCTGGGTAACCTGTGTATTATACATAACATATCTGGCTTGATACTTCTATTTTAGTTATGATGTGAAAATTAAGAATATTTAGGTTTCAGGTGACTCAACTTGACATGTGACTCTCTAGACCTAAATCATTCATTGATTTGTTTATTCTTTCAACAAAGTTTTGAGTACTTGCTGCATGCCAGGCTTGATTCTAGGTCCTGGAGTTTGCCACAGTAAATAAGACAATATCCCTGTCCTAATTTAAGCTTATAGATTAGTGGGAGAAAGAGACAATTAGATTTTTGATATTGTTTTTTTATATAATGGATATTGTTAAGTGTGAAGAAAAATAGAGCAGTGTGCAGGGCTAGAGAGATCTAAGGCATCCTGTTTTAGAAAAGCTAGTCAGAAAAGTTCTTTTCAAGGAAGTATCATTTGGACACAGATTTCAAAGAAGTGAGAGTAAGCCATGAAGATTTCTAGGGAAGGAGTGGTCCATTTAGAGGAAACAGCAAAGGTGAAAGCACTGAGTAGGAGTTGCTTGGCACCTGTGTAGTAAGACTGCCATGTTTGGAGTATAGTGAAGTTTTGAAAAAGTCAGCAGAAGCAAGATACTGTAGATAAGGATAAGAATTGTTTCTAAGCATCGCACTTCCATCATCTTTATCACCTTAATCCATCAGTCATCATATTTATCAGCGTTGTCAATAAGTGTCTGATCCCCTCACTCTAAATTGCCATTGGATTATTTAACACTCATTTGCTAGGCACCTATTTTGACTTAAGCACTGTGCTTATTGTGTTTAGCTGTGGACATAAAAAGAGAAACAATACCTAGTCTCTGCCCTTTGATTGCTAACAGTCCAGTGAAGAGATGCAGACACGTGCAGTATCACCACCATTTGCTTCTTGTTAGCAAACCTTGAGAAAAGTATGAGGCACTATGGAATACTGTCTGCTAATTTTCCTATTGTAAGGGAGGGAGTGCAGCATTAACACACCACAAAAATAATTTCTTACATTTTTAAAGTGTTTACTGTTTATAAGGTATTTTACATTATGGTTATAATCTTTACTGAGATAATCTTTATTTTATTTTATTTATTTATTTATTTATTTATTTATTTATTTATTTATTTATTTATTTATAAATTCCTGCACAGATTCAGAGAGAGGAAAACACATAGACAATAGTGAAAGGAATATACAGCATGTTGGGGCCTTTCACTCTAATGAGTTGGGGGATATGAATGTGCATGGCTGATATATATACAGAATCCCCAGACAAAAGGGAAAATTTTACTTAGCATAATGCCCTCCAGTTTCATCCACGTTGTCAAAAATGGCAGATTTTCTTCTTTATTAATGCTGAATAATATTCCATTGTATAAATACAGTACATGTTCTTTATCCATTCACCCGCCAACCTAAGTTATTTCTATACCTTTGCTACTGTGAATAATGCTGCTATGAACATGGAAGTACAGGTATGTCTTTGATATAATGGTTTTTTTTTCTTTGGATATATTCCCAGATGTAGGATTTCTGGATCATAATGGTAGTTCTATTTTTAATTTATTGAGGAATTCCCATAGTGTTTTCCATAGTGGGCATACAGTTTACATTCCAGGTAACAGTATACAAAGATTCCATTTTCTTTACATTCTTATCAGATTTTTTTTTAACCAACATTTTTTATCTTTTGTCCTTTTGGTAATATCCATCCTTACAGGTGTGAGGTGATACCTCATTGTGGTTTTCTTTTTTTTAAGATTTTATTTATTTATGCATGAGAGACACAGAGAGAGATAGAGAGGCAGAGACACAGGCAGAGGGAGAAGCAGGCTCCATGCAGGGAGACCACGCGGAACTCCATCCTGGGTCTCCAGGATCACGCCCTGGGCCGAAGGCAGTGCTAAACCGCTGAGCCACCCGGGCTGCCCTCATTGTGGTTTTCATTTGCATTTAATTGATCATTAGTGATGTTGAGCATTGTATGTTGGCCATTTGTATGTTTTTTTAGCACTGCTGGCCATTTGTATGTTTTCTTTGGAAAAATATCTATTCAGGTCCTTTAACCATTTATAAATTGGTTTGTTTTTTGCTATTGAATCATATGAGTTCCTTGGATATTAATATTGGATATTAACCACTTATTGGATATGTGGTTTGTAAATATTGTCTCCCATTTCACAGGAAGATGTGTTCATGAATTCTTCTCCTGACCTCCATGAATGTCTTTATGATGGTTATTTTGAACTTTATCAGATAAATCACTTGCCTCTGTTTCATTAAAATGAGTTTCTGGAGGTTTTGTCTTGTTCTTTTGTTTAGAATATATTCCTCTGTTTCTTAATTTTCATTGACTCTCTGTGTTGGTCTTTGTCCATCAGATAAAACAGCCATCTCTTCCTGTCTTGACAGAGTGGTTTTGTGTAGTAGATGAACTTCAATCAGCCTCACCTGAGTTCCTGGTTGCATCTCAAACCTGTGTGATTGTCTAAGCCACCTTCTTTATACCTAGTGGTTCCCCATAGTTGAAGGTGTGCCAAGACCCATCAGTGTTCTAGAGGGGAGGATTGAAATCAGCACCTAAATGTAGGCTGATTAGAAACTGGGCTCTCAGGAAGCAGCTGGTAAAGTATGTAAGACCCTTCCAAGGAGAAACTGGGAGATGGGCATTTTTGCCTTCTCCCTCTGTGCTGAGCCCTGGGGAAATAGCCATGGAGGGGGCTTCCTGCACCCATTAAAAAATTTCTTTGTTATATCCTATAATATTTATTAATTAAAGCCCTACTGGCTGTCAGAGTTAGGTGATTTGGAGTCTCATCCTGGGTGGCAGCTGCAAAAGAGTGACAAGTTTGTGTACAAGCTCCTTCCAGGGAGATACTGGTGGCTTGGTTTATCATTTGAGCCAGGAGGAAGGAAGGGGTGGGGGCAGTTCCCACTGGCTTCCCTATCTCTGAGGAGGATTGCAGCCAGCCTCTAAATGCATATTAAAGTTAGGATCCAGACTTTCAGGCAACACCTTGTAAAATACACAGACCACTTTCATGGAAAGACTGGGAGATGGGTGTTTCTGTCTGCTATCTCTGTGCCAAGACCTGGTGTACCTATGCTGAGCCCTGCTTGTACCCATTAAGAATTGCCTCTTTGGGGCAGCCCAGGTGGCTCAGCGGTTTATCGCTGCCTTCAGCCCAGGGCCTGATCCTGGAGACCTGGGATTGAGTCCCACGTCGGGCTCCCTTCATGGAGCCTGCTTCTCCCTCTGCCTGTGTCTCTGCCTTTCTCTCTTTGTCCCTCATGAATAAATAAAATCTTAAAAAAAAAAAAGAATTGCCTCTTTGTTTGCTATAGTTGTCCAGGTCTTATGAATGAAAACCCTGTTGTCTTTCAGATATAGGTGTTTTGGGGGGCCCATTTGGGGGTAAGAGTCTTAAAAGTTGGGGCACTAGATGTACAGTCAAAACGCTTTGCTTAGGGCGGGGGTGGGGGTGAATGGGTGACGGGCACTGAGGGGGGCACTTGACGGGATGAGCACTGGGTGTTATTCTGTATGTTGGCAAATTGAACACCAATAAAAAATAAATTTATTATTTAAAAAAATGCTTTGCTTCTCAGTGATAAGCTGGGGGCTGGGGGGTCCCTCCCAATTGTACAACACTTTGCTTGGGTGGGATTTTTGGTGAGAGTGTCTCAGCCTTTCCTACCCATTTTGCTATGGGTATTTTCTCAATTGCCTGATGTATAGAAGTTGCTCAGCTAGTTTCTGGGTTTCTTTCAGAGGAAATTGCTGCATGTGTAGCTGTACATTTGGCATGTGCATGGGAGGAGGGAAGTCCAAGAGCCTTCTATGTCACTATCTTGTTTTTTGTTTTTGTTTTTAAAAAGGAATATGAAACTATTTATTGACCACTGTTTACCAGTATTTACAATAAAGTAAACAATATACAGTTGGATAACATTCTGACTACAACGTTTTTGTTTTTCCTGGTTTCTGCTGAACCAGTAATTCATTACTGAGAAGATTGAGCCTACATGTTAGGAATGAGTTGGGGTGAAGAAAAAACATGCAGGTCAAGAATTTGGATTATAGAAGTCTTTCCACCCATTTATCCCAGCAGGTGCTAAATTGCCAACATTTCTAACCACCTGGTTATGATTAGGTTTCCACGAATGAAGTCTGAGACACTCCATGAATCATGACCTTTTAGTCAATATAGCACAAGGGTTTTCAACTTCTTGGAAAGGAATGGTTCACTAGAAGGAACCTTTAAATGCCCATTTAACTAAGTTTTGCTTACCTAATTAAAGTACACCAAAACTTATCTAGTTTTGCCCTTTGAGTGGGGAGGTTGTCCTTTCAGGGATCTTGCAAATAAACTTGCATTTATATGACTATAACTAGGGATATGGATTCTTTTTGGGGGGGGGGGGTATGGATTCTTATATGGCTGCTTTAAAATTGTCCAATTCAAACTCTTTAATTATATTTAAATTGTCCTAATTACAAAATTTGAAAGGCTTCAGGAAAAATTTCAATGTAACTTAAAATGATTTATTTCTTAAGTTGCTGAAAATTATAGCATCCCAGAAACATGGGCTTATCCATGGTTATAAAATGCTGTTTTTGTTTCGGTGAATGTTTCAAAAATAACAAAAAGAAAATAAAACCATTTATGTATGTACTTTTAAGTATACACACAAAAAGCCCTAAATAAACAAGAAACCCAGAATGGTCCTTAGGCAGGCATATAGGAGTTAAACACCAATTCTGACTGAATAACGACTATGAAGATTTCCCCCAACATTTAGAAAAGGTGTTCTCTAATGCAGGGGGATAGTATGCCATGGTCTCAAATATTCTTTTCTGATAAAGAAAACAACTACAGAAAGCTTTTATTTGTTCAAAGTAACTAGTGCTATAGATGCAAAAAACCCCAACAACTCCCCTGATACTACTTCAAAACAAACATATCAAACTTGATTTTCATTAGAATGTTATTCCTTCACTAATAAATAAAAAAAACAAAGACCCAGATTTTATATATATATACATAAATATATATAAAAAGCAACACAAACAATTACTGAGCTTCATCTTCTGGACAAGAATGACAAGTTAGTCTCTCTTCATAAAACGCAATTACAATTTGAGAACATTTCATATTTGCCTCTTTTGCCAGCACCAAGTCTGCCTCATCTGAATCTTTCCATTTCATGAGAAACATTAATTCTCCACTGCTGTCTGTGGCACCAATTATTCGTTCAGGATCAAGACCTCTGGCAAAGCCTCTTGGTTTATTAGCCTTTTCACTTTGGCTGCTAAAGCATCCTGAACCAAATTTGTAGTCAACCTTTCTGCTTCTCATAGCATCTCTTTTCTTCTTTGATTTGCTATCATCTGATTTGCTGTCAGATAAAGATTTTCTTTTTGTACCATCTTTTTCTTTACCAACTTTTTGAGAATTAAGAAATGCTTCAATTAACTCTGGACAGTCTAAATATTCTTCAGGTTCCCAAGTATAGTCAGCATCTATAAATCCCTTCCACTTCAGGAAATACTCCACTTTCCCATTCGCTACACGGTGGTCCAGTAGGTTTTCCACCACAAATTCTTCAGGTTCCGCCTCTTCTACTTTTTTACTCTTTCCATTCTGTTTCTTTCCTTTTTTTTTTTGCAATGTAGTTTTATTGGAGGCCATTTTTTATTGCAGACTTGAAGGGCTATTTATTACTCACCGCCTCCGAGGTGCTCCAGGGCCGGGGTCTGCGGGGTCTCCTGTCACTATCTGGTTAAAGTCCTCTGGATGCTTTCTATTTTGATTGGACCATTTGCTAATTTATCCAGTTGACTGGAATTATAAACATGTAGGAACTGCCAATGGAGGCAGAAAGCAACAAAACCTCTCAAGGAGCATTGCTCTTTTGGTTTGCATGTTAGATTATCACTGAGGAACTTGGTTCAGACAAATTTGAGTTAAATAGTTCAGCATATTTGGTCATTTGATACTTGAATGGAAATTTGTACCAGTCCTCAGGGGCAAGAGCTGAGAACATTGCCAGGAGGAATTTTATTTAAGACTCCAAATCTATCTTTAAACAGGCATTACACCTCCTGCTCTGTTCTAGAGTTTCCAATTGCATGCAATGTCTGGAAAATTACAGAGTCCAGGAGACCTGGGAGAGTGGCTGAGCATAGCTTCTAGCAGCTGTTTCCTCTGTATTCCATTTCTCTCTGGGAATCCTATAAGACCTTTTGATTCAGAGTTCTATGAAGAAGAGGGCTGCTTTTGTATCTGGAGTCGCTTTTCCCTCTTGGATGGTCCTTCCTTTCCTTATTTTCCCTTTCATATTTACTAAGTGCTTGCTATGAACCAGCCCCTGCTCTGCCTTCATCCTCAATCACGAACACATGAGTTGATTCATCATCCTAAAGCTTAGCTCTGATTTATGCCACTTGCCTATTTAAAAGATCTTCGTGAATTTCTCTGTAGCATCTAACAGAAAGCTCGATCTCTGCCTTGGGCACTAAGTCTTGATCTTTGCTTTGTGATCTTGGACTAGAGATTATCTGAGACTTCTCTCTTGGGGCTTGTGTGATTCCGGGCTAGGGGGCCCAGCTTAGGTTCCGACCTCGTTTATTTGTTTACTACTATATCCCTTAGTCAATACAACAGTGTATGATCCGTAGTAGTCACCCAATAAATATTAGTTGAGTGTATAAGACAAAATAAATTGCTTGTCTAATCTAGCAAATCATGGCTCCCTGGAAAGATCCAGTTCTATATGTTGTCCCTGATCATTAATCATAAGAAAAGATGCTTAACTTCGTTTACATAAGAAACATGCAAATTAAAATTGCAATTTTTTTTTATTTTATTTTTTTTATGATAGTCACAGAGAGAGAGAGAGGCAGAGACACAGGCAGAGGGAGAAGCAGGCTCCATGCACCGGGAGCCCGACGTGGGATTCGATCCCGGGTCTCCAGGATCGTGCCCTGGGCCAAAGGCAGGCGCCAAACCGCTGCGCCACCCAGGGATCCCCTAAAATTGCAATTATAGGGGCACCTGGGTGGCTTTGACAGTTAGGCATCTGCCTTCATGATCCCAGGGTCCTGAGATGGAGCCCTGGGTCAGGCTCCCTGCTTAGCAGGGAGGAGCTTCTCCCTCGCCCTCTGCCCCTCCCCCCCATGCTAGCTCATGCTCTCTGTTTCTCTCTCTCTCTCTCTCTCTCTCTCTCTCAGATGACTAAATCTTTAAAAAAGAAACAAAATAAAATTACAATTATATTACTTTCAACTGTTGGATTGGGAAAGGTGAAAATGTTTGATAGCATACTGTGTTGGCAAAAGCTTGGGAAAGCAGGAATTATTATATGTGGGAACGTGAACTAATACAACCTCAGAGGGTAATTAGGTAGTATTTAACAAAATTAGAATTGTATTACTCATGTACATATAGCAGTTCTATGTGCAGGATTGTTTTTTTTGTACAAATGTACTAGTCCTTTCACCTTTAAGATCTTCTGAACAACAATTTGATTTTTCTCTCCTGGAATGTTGTGTCATAGCAGGAATGAATGTATTGCATACTGAATTTCTGTCCTTACTCCCAAACACAGTTCTTGCACAATCTTCCCTTGTTAATATATGGCAAAGCAACCTTGTGGTTGTTCAGATCTAAAATCTTGTAGTCACTTTTGATTTCTCGCTTTCATATATTTATTTAGGGCAGGGGACCTGAGTAGACGGTTTTCCAAGGAAGACATACAGATGGGCAACAGACACATGAAAGATGTTCAACGTCACTAATCATAAGGGAAATGCAAATTGAAAACATTTAAAAAATTTTCCTCTAGTTGTAAGTTTTTATCTAGTTTATAGAGTCTTGCAAAGTTGATTCTGATATTTTTCGCCAGTTTATTGGTTGCTTTTGTGGAACACAGAGCTATGGAGTGCCCATTCTGCCATTTTCTGTGATAACATTATGTTCATTTTGATAAATTTATTGAATTTTCCTTATTCTTTTTTATTCTCCAGTGCTTGGTTGATTTTCATTTTTTACTTGTATTCTACTTGTGGTTACTTGAAATTTTTCTTTTCATCAATTTTATGAAAAGCAAATACCTGTGTTTATAAAGCTAAGACCTGTGTAATCATGATTCAGCTCAGTGATAGAATATTAGCAGCACCCTGAAAGTTCAATGCATGTCCTTTAGAATTCATTTCCCTCTATTTCTTTCATAGGAGAAATAGATATCCTGAGTTTTCTGATTAGAATGTTTTTGTTTTCATTACAGTTTTACCATACATATATGTATCCCTACACAATATTGTATAGTTGTACATGTTTTTTGAACATTATATAAATATAATCACAGTGTATATATTTTATTATATTGGTTCTTGCTGCTTTCTCTCAATGTGAAATTTATGAGATTCATGCATATTTGGTAAAGTGAGAGTTCAAGGATTTTGCCCACTTAAAGAATTAGGCTGTTTGCCTTTTTATTCTTGAAGTGTAGGAGTTTGATATAATCTCTATACAATTCCCTTGTCAGATATATATACTTTTTTCCAAGTTCCTTGTAAAAAACTTCTCTTAGTCTTCTTAACAGCATCTTTGGAAAAGAAAAAACCTTTAATTTTAATGAAGTCCAATTCATCACCTTTTCTTTTTTTTAAGATTTTATTTATTTATTCATGAGAGACAGAGAGAGAGGCAGAGACATAGGCAGAGGGAGAAGAAGGCTCCCTGCAAGAAGCCCAATGTGGGACTCGATTCCGGAACCCCGGGATAACGCCCTGAGCCAAATACAGACACTCAACCGCTGAGCCACCCAGGCATCCTGCATCACCTTTCCTTTTAGATTTGTGGTTGTTGTGTCCTATTTAAAAAATATGTTCCTATTCCAAAGTCACTCAAATTTTTTCTTAAGTTTTCTTCTAGAACTTTTATAGTTTTAGCTATTACATTTAAGTCTATGATTGATTTCAAGTTAATGTTTTTATATGCTGAGAAGTATTGGTCAGGGCTCTTTTTCTTCATATGGATATTTAGGTATTCCAGTACCATTTTGTTGAAATGATTATTCTTTTTTCACTTTATTGCCTTTTCATTTTGTCTGTATGTCAATTGGCCATGTATGTGTGAATCTACTTCTACACACTTCACTCTGTTTTATTGAACCATATATTTATATTTATACCAATGCTACACTGTTTTGATTACTGTAGTTTTATAGTAATTATTTATTTATTTTTTCTTTATTTATTTTTTATTTTATATTTTGTAAGATTTTATTTATTCATTCATGAGAGACACAGAGAGAGAAGCAGAGACATAGAGGGAGAAGCAGGCTCCTCACAGAGAGCCCTATGCAGGACTTGATCCCCAGACCCAGGATCACTCCTGAAGCCAAAGGCAGATGCTAAACTGCTGAGCCACCCAGGCATCCCTATAGTAATTCTTTAAATAACTATAATTATTTTCTTTTTCAAAATTGTTTGGTTATTTTGCATTTCCATATGAATGTTAGAATCAGTTTGTCAGCTTCTACAAAATAGTTTGCTGGGGTTTGATTGGCATTGCATTGAATATATAGATCAATATTAACAATAATAAATTTTTTATCTGTGAACGTAGTATATTTCTCCATTTATTTTGGTCTTCTTTGGTTTCTCCCAACAAGGCTTTATAAATTCTATTTTTCATGTCTTGCATATCTATTGTCAAAATTTTCCATTTTATTTGAACATTTTCTTATGCTATTTAAGAGTATTTAATTTTTCATTTTTGGGATGGTATTTTAATGGTAATTTGAAATTTGTATGTCAATTTCTAAGTGTTTATAGCTAGTACCTAGAAATGAAATTAATTTTATATATGGACCTTATATATTTTCTAAATTTTTTCATAGTTCATATTAGTTCTAGCAGCTTATTTGTGGATTCTCTAAAATTTTCTACACAGATAATCATGTCTCTACACAGATGACCATGTCTTCTGCTAATAAATACAATGTTTAATCTTTTTCTTTTCAAGCTCTATGCTTGTTTTCCTTATATCTTTTCTTAATGCAGTGGATAGTACCTCCAATACAACTTTAAACAGAAGTCTTACCTTAAAAATGTTATACCACTTTTCATGTCAGAACAATACAGCAGTATGCTTCTATTTTTTCCTCAAGCTTTTGTGTTTTTTTAAAAAAATATATTTTATTTAAATTCAATTTGGTTTTTGTGCTACTTTTGTTGCACATTTTACTGCTCTATGTTTCGAACGCCATACTCAGTATGTTGTCATTATTTTTTATTAAAAAATTATATTCCCCCCTTTTTCACTTTTAACTTTTTTTTGGCAAGATAACACTGCACAAACTGTTCAGTAACTATAACACAGCTCACACTGCATGCTAAATTCATGTACATTATCAGCAGCAAATTAAAAACAGAAAAAGACATTATTGAGCTATAAGTCTTTTTTTTTTTAAAGTAAAAGGAAGAACAATATTAGTTAAGTCTGATCTGAACAGCTGAAGATTTGAAGGAGCTTCACCTGCCATCTTCTTAAGTTTTAATATTTACAAATGCCTAATTTAAAGGTAACAAATCAGCTGGTTGTATCTACGGCATACTATTCTGGTACCACATTAAAAAGCTTTCAGAAAGGAAGTTCATGTATATTTTCTTAGTAGCATCTAACAGATATCCAAATACCAAGAATCTTAACTTATGAATTATAGTGTTCTGATACTCAAAAGCAATCTGATAAATTAGTATCAGAATACAATTAAGTGTCTAAGAAAAGAAAAATCCCTTGTCAAAATCAGAATTCACAAACTAAGTTTTCCATTTTGCAGAACCACTTTTAATATTGGGCTTGGATCTATAAGATTATAGTTTTCATCAAATTTGTAAATTTGGCCATTATTTTTTCAAATAATTGCACTCACTTCTCAGTCACCAGTTATGCATATGTTAAGCCACTTGTTGTCCAATAGGTCTCTAATACTCTAATCATTTTAAAAAATATTCTTTCCCTCTGTTTCATTTTGGATAGTTTCTATTGCTATGTTTGAAGCTTTAGCAGGGTTTTCTGCAATGCTTAATCTGTTGCTAATTTAATCCAGTGATTTTTCATCCCAGATATTATATTTTTCTCTAAAATTTTAATTTGGATCTTATATCTTCTATTTCTTTGCTCATCATGTTCATATTTCCTCTACCTTCTTATATATATGGCATATACTTATAATTGATGTTTTGTCATCCTTGTCTACGGATTCTTTTTGTTTTTTGTTTTTTGGTGTCTGATCTTATTTATTTTGTCACTCTTAGAAAATCTCATTTTTGACTGGACTCAGAGGTAGAAGCTCTCAGAGAGGACAGCCTCCATCTCTTGGCAATCTGTTCCTGGCGTTTTTCTTTGGCCTCCGTTCTCTTGGCCAAAAAGTTTAGCATATTCTGCAGCCTCTTCCTTATTTTTCTTAGTATGCTGTTTCTTCAAAGCAATACGCCGACGTTTGTGTTGGAGGACACGTGGAGTAACAAGACGCTGAATCTTGGGTGCTTTGGTTCTAGGTTTCTTACCTTCTTTGCTTAGGGGCTTTCTAAGAACATACTGGTGGACATCGTCTTCTTTTGACAGATTAAAAAGCCTTCGGATTCTGCTGGCTCTTTTGGGCCCCAGGCGACGAGGCACAGTAGTATCAGTGAGTCCAGGAATATCCTTCTCCCCTTTTTTCACAATAACCAAATTGAGAACACTGAGATTGGCATCCACAATGCAACCCCACAACAGATTTGCGCTTCCTCTCTCCAGTCCTCCTGGGTCAGTAGCAGGAATGCCTCTTACTCAACAGCAGGCGCACATGGCCATGGGTCAAGACACCCTGCTTCATGGGGAAGCCTTGTTTGTCATTGCCACCACTGATTCGCACCACGTAACCCTTCCATTCCTCGCCCAGAGCATCGGCAGCAACTTCTGTGGCCATACGCTTCTTATAAAAGGTACGCAGTTTGCGCTCATCATCCACTTCAATAAGTTTCTAGAAGCCAGTAGCTGGGAAAGAGATGTTCAGCTTCATCCTGAAGCGGCCTACCGCCTCGGAAGCGCCACGAAAAAGAGCTTTGTTGTTGTTCTTGCTTGTTTTTTAGTTTTTTTTAATTTAAATTCAATTTATTTAACATATAATGTATTATTAGTTTCAGATGTAGTGTTCAATAATTTATCAGTTGTGTATAATACCCAGTGCTCACCACATCACGTGCCCTCCTTAATGCTCATCACTCAATTACTCCATTCCCCTACCCACCTCCTCCCCTCCAGCAACCCCCAGTTTGTTTCCTATAGTTAAGGGTTGTCTACTAATTATATCATGTGTCATTTATAGTTCTTTTTCTGTGGATTGATTTTTCTTACCATTAAGGATTTTAAGTTTTTATTTTTTTAAGTTTTTATTTTAATTACAGTTAGTTAAAATACAATGTTGTATTCGTTTTAAGTGTACAATATAGTGATTCAACGCTTCCATACAACACCCTGTTCTCATCAGGACAAATGCACTCCTTAATCCCCATCACCCATTTAACCCATCACCTCCATCCTCCTCTCTGGTAACCATCAGTGTGTTTCTATAATGAAGAGTCTGTTTCTTGGTTTGCCTTTCTCTCTCTTTTTTTTTATCTCTGCTCTTTGTTTTGTTTCTTAAATTCTACATGTGAATGAAATCATATGGTATTGTCTTTCTCTGATTTATTTTGCTTCATGTTATACTCTAGTTCCATCTATGTCATTGTAAATGGCAAGATTTTATTCTTTTTATGGCTGAATGATATTCCACTGTGTGTGTGTGTGTGTGTGTGTGTGTGTGTGTATATATATGTGTGTGTGTGTGTATATATGTGTGTATATATATATACATGTGTGTATATATATGTATATGTGTATATATATATATATATATATATATATATATATATATACATACATACCACTTCTTTACTCATTCTTTAGTTGATGGACAACACTTGGGCTGCTTCCATCATTTGGCTATTGTAAATAATGCTGATATAAACATACAGGTGGATGTATCCCTTTGAATTAGTGATTTTGTATTCTTTGGGTAAATATCCAGTAGTACAATTGCTGGATCTATTTTTAATTTTTTGAGGGATCGCCATACTGTTTCCCACAGTGGCTGTACCAGTTTGCATTCCCACCAACCATATATGAGGGTTTCTTTTTTCTTCACATCCTTGCCAATACCTGTTGTTTCATGTGTTGTTGATTTTAGCCATTCTGACAGGTGTAAGGTGATATCTCATTGTCTGATAAAGGGCTACCATCCAAAATATATAAAGAACTTATAAAACTCAACACCCAAAAAATGAATAAATCAAGTAAAAAATGGGCAAAGACATGAACAGATATTTCTCCAAAGAAGACATACAGATGGCCAACAGACACATAAAAAAAAATGTGTATCATTACTTATCATCAGGGAAATGCAAATCAAAACTACAATGGATCATAGTTTTTATTTTTTGCATGCCGGGTAATTTTTATTGGATGCCAGACATTGTGTTGTAAATTGTGCATTGGATTATTTTTGTATTCCTCTAAATATTCATATTTTTTTTCTGAGACAAAGTTAAGTTACTTATAAAATTTTTCATCTGTTCAAGCCTTGCTTTTCAGTTTTATTAGGCAAGTCCAGAATAGATTTTAGTCTAGAGCTAATTTGTCCCCACTATTAAGGCAATATTCTTTTGAGGTCAACTCTTGATAGATTTATTCCAAACTAGTTTAGTTTTTATGGTATTGTAAATAGTATTTTTTATTTTATTTTATTATTGTTAATGGCTGTTATGTAGAAATACAGAAACCGTGCTACATTTATTTATTCTAATAATTTATAGATTCTTTTGGATTTTATATATATGCATGCTTATGCTCTCTGAGAATGGTAGTTTTATTTCTTCCTTTCAAATTGTACTCCTTTCTATTTTTATTGGCTATGACCTCTAGTACAATGCTGATTAAAAGTTGAGCTGGAAAAAAAAAAAAGTTGAGCTGGTTATCATCCTGGCTCTCTCCTGATCTTGGAAAATTACTAAGATTATATTAAATATGATATTAGCTATAGATTTATTTGTAGCTACTCCTCATTAGATTAAGGAAGTTCCTATCTATTCATAATTTTTAAGACTTTTTAAAAAAAAGATTTATTTATTTTATTGGAGAGAGAGAGACAGAATGAGAGAGAGCATGAGCAGGGAGGAGAGGGAGAAGCAGGCTCCCCACTGAGAGCCTGTCGCAGGGCTCCATCCCAGGACTCCAGGATCATGACCTGAGCCAAAGGCAGATGCTTAACTGGTTGAGCCATTCAGGTGTTCCCCTAATTTTTAAGGCTTTAAAAAATATCATTGATGGAACACTTTTTATTTAACTATTGAAATGTTACATATTTTTCTTCTTTATTTTGTTAGTGTAATGAATTATATTGATTTAAAAATTTGTAGCCACCTGGGCATTTCTGAACTAGATTTAACTTTCTCATGATGTTTTTAAATCTTCTTTATATATTCCGTTATTCAGCTTGCTAACCTTTTGTTTAGGACTTTTGCTTCTATATTTATGAGTAATAATCACCTCTAATTCTCTTTCCCATACCATTTAAAATTTTTTTAAAGATTTGTATTTATTTATGAGAGACCGAGAGAGAGACAGAGACAGAGACAGAGACACAGGCAGGGAGATAAGCAGGCTCCTTGCAGGGAGCCCGAGGGGGAACTCTATTCCGGGTCTCCAGGATCACGCCCTGGGCTGAAAGGTGGCGCTGAACTGCTGAGCCACCCGGGCTGTCCTCCCATACCATTTTTATCAGGTTTTGGTATCAAGGTTATGTTGATCTTATAATATGAGTTGAAATATTACCTTATATTCTCTTTGCAGAAAGAGGTTAGGTAATATTGGCCTTTTTTTTTCTATAATTGTTTGATCAAATTCACCAAAGGTATTTTGAACTGAAGGTATTTTATCTGTGGGGAAGTTTCAATTACAGGGAATTTTAAATCACTATAGGATTAATCAAATAATCTACTCCATCTGTTGTCTTTGTCTTGATTGTTATATTATTTTCCTTTCTTAGAGATTTCAGGGAGAATATCCTACTTAGGTCTTGCAAGTCACTAATTTAATCTTTAGCTATCGTTTTCCTCAGTTTTATTTTATGTTGAATTATTAAAACTTTAATAATAAGTATTTTAATTTATTAGAAATCAGGTCAGTACAGTTTCATAGCAGCATGTTCTTGTTTTATTGTTTTTGAATTCCTGTTCCTGTTGACTTGTTTTTTTAAGATTATTTACTAATTTATTCATGAGAGACACAGAGAGAGAGTGAGAGGCAGAGACATGGACAGAGGGAGAAGCAGGCTCCTTGCAGGGAGCCTGATATGGGACTTGATCCCCAGAGCCGGGATCACTCCCTGAGCTGAAGGCAGACGCTCAACCGCTGAGCCACCCAGGTGTCCCTCCTGTTGACTTTCTAAGAAGTTATTAAATAAAATCATTGTAAAGTCTTTCTAAAAAATTATCTCTCTTAGGGAAATTGTTGAATTTGTTCATCTTGTCTTTTGTCTTTGATTACCATGGTTTTCAAGTATCTGGTGATTCTTGATTGCCTATTCATATTCACCAAGGAAGGTCTTGGTTCATGAATACTAGCCGAAATGGATTTATTTTGCAGTTATGAAGGGTACATTGTCTCAGTAAACTTCTTCAGTGAATGGAAGATTGAGTAGTTTTCCCTGTGTATAATTGAGTGGATGTGCTGATAGGCTTCCCAACAGTGTACTTTTGGTATAAAGCTGCTAGGCAAGCCAGAGATTGTCATTACTGTTGTTATTGCCAAAGTAAGGAAGTCTTCATCCTGGTGTAGAATACTTTAGTGTACTAACCTCCTATGCAAAGCTGTATTTCCACGTATCCTACCTTTTTTTTTTTATTTGAAGCTAACACTTGTAGTCCCAATACACATAATAGAAGTCTATCATGGAATATACTCCATGTTTTCAAAACTTACAACTGACGTTAGAGTCAAAATACTGTATGCAGGTACTTCCTATACATATCTTGGTATTTGTATTGGTGTTGGGATATGTAGATAATTGTTTCAGCTGTTCTCCAGTATTTCGTCACCATGATGACTTTTCTATGACCTGCTTATGCTTACAGCTTTTGCTTCCTCAAAGCTTGTAATTTCCTCTTATCTCTGCAAGAGTTGCCTCCCTACTCTTCCTATTTGCACATTGTATAGTCTATGCTCTGGTTTTACCATCAATATTATACTTGCTTTCTATCTTGTAAAAGTTCTTCAGGGTTTTTTATTTTTGTCTAATGATAGTTCCCCTATTTGTATTTTTCATTGTAATATATCATTTTCTTTACATTTTTCTATTATTTCAATGGGCACTTGGAACTCAAAGAGGTAAATAACTGAGCACAATTCACAGACTCAAGAAAGAAATTCACGTTATCTCTCTAATATTGATCTCCTTTGCATTCCTTTTCCACTGGACCTTTCTTTCTGAGTTACAAGGAGGTAGTAGGTATTTCTTGTTTGTGTGTGTGTGTGTGTTTCTTTGCTTTATAAAATAATTGTCACCTAATTTCAAAATGTTGAACTAATTTAATATACTTTTTTTTTTTTTACAGATAATCTTCTACAGCCCTTGGTGGTTGGGAGAACTTCTAAGATATTATTTCCAAAGTTTTCTTCCTCATGAAACAGTTATTAGCTTAAAGCCTTAAGTAAAGCTATTAATACAGGCTGCAGATAAATAGATGTCACCTATAGTCTTGACCAAGGGGAATAGGCTAAACTTTTCCAATCACATTGTGTCAGAGGAAGATGGGCCTTTAAAGACCATTCAGACCAACTCCTTCATACATATGTGGAATAAACTGAGTTAAATAAATTGTTCAGGTTCACACAGATAGCTAGAGATAGAACCAAGGGTGAATCTTAGACCTTTTGTGCCTTACACTCTAACATGATGCTTCTTACCATAAAATAATGATAGTAAGCTCTGTTCTTTAATGTTATCAGAGTGGTTTAAAGTCCAAATTCAATTTCATGACTTTCAAATATTCTAGTCATGTGACCACCCCATCTGTTTTTTTATTACTTTATCTGCTATATCTATCCAGAAAACTGGACTTTTACTTGCAAACTTATCTTTCTGTATACTTTCCCTTTCTTTTGTGAACATCTTTCCCCCTTTTATCATGGATTATTTAATTTTTTAATTAAATTATATATTTAATACTTTAAATAAAAATTTAATTAATTAAATTTTAATTAAATTATTAAATATTTAATAAATTAAAGATTTATTTATTTTAGAGAAAGAGAAAGCAAGTGAGTAGGGGAAGGGCAGAGGGAGAGGAGCTTCAAACAGGCTCCTCACTCATGGCCCCTGATACAGGGCTTGATTCCATGACCCATGAGATCATGACCTGAGCTGAAACCAAAAGCTGGACGCCCAACCAACTGAGGTACCCAGGTGCTCCTTAGTTGTTTATTATGCAGGGACACATTTCCCATGAAGACTTTTCAACCTTTCCCAGTCATCAGCAATGGTTACTATATTTATGTTCCTATAGTACTTCTTCATGTGCTTGTCATGGTGCTTATTTCATGATGCTCGTCAAAACTTGTGAGTTTTGGGATCCCTGGGTGGCGCAGCGGTTTGGCGCCTGCCTTTGCCCCAGGGCGCGATCCTGGAGACCCAGGATCAAATCCCACGTCGGGCTCCCGGTGCATGGAGCCTGCTTCTCCCTCTGCCTGTGTCTCTGCCTCTCTCTCTCTCTCTCTCTCTCTCTGTGTGTGTGACTATCATAAAAAAATTAAAAAAAACTTGTGAGTTTTAAGATAGATTAGAGATTTTTATTTTATAATGGTTCCTTTGGGTTGACAATAGACCTCTTTCAGCTCCAATCTTGTGCCAAGAAGTATAGAGGAGTCATATTACCTTATCGTGATATGACAGAAGAAGAGATACAATGTCAGTTTTAGAATTGGACTCAATACTCTCATTAAGGACAGGAGGTTGGGAGACAGAAGTCACTAGAATGGGTTAGACACTAGAGATAACAGAAATAGACCTGCGAAGTTCCCCTGTGGATATGAAGAATTCTCTGGTGAAGTCTTGACACCCTGTTGAATTCTGAGCAGACTTTACCTGAGTAAAACTGTTTGGAGTAGACCTGAGTAGACCATCAAAGACACAAATTTATTTGAGCCTGATAATAATGACTAATTTATTCTTGAAGGGAGATTTGTGATTGGTTCTGTCCAGTAACGAGACTATTCCTATGACACGGTTGTTGATGTGCCAACAGTGAAAGAAATCCCATGAAGAAGTCTTACTTTCAAAGGCTAGGAGTTATGTTGGGTACTACTCACTGGGAGCTTGGAAGAACTGGGCATATGCAAATAGTTTTGAGAGATCAAAGAACATTGGCAGAACTTTGAGAGACTAAGAGAAATTTGGTCTTAATTTGTTGATGCTATTTTCTTTTAAATCAGATCTCTACCCACTCTGCCATCCAGGGGTGATACTCTAGGTGTAGGTTCAGCCAAACAAAGGGTGATAAATCTCCTAGTATGTAAATTATGCCTTTCATCCTAAATGAGTTGTTTTATACTTGTGTTATTCTCTCTGTTCAAATACAAGCACAGATGGAGCTGATACAGAGCAGATTGCATTTGTCTCAATGTTCCTTTCCTAGCCTTTCTTTTCTACTTTCAAACCCCTGGCTTGGCACACAATTTGGTTCAGGGAGATGTTATTGACAGGATCGAGTGCATGTTGTAAGTTTCATTTTGTAAGCTGTATTGCTGGAGACATGGCCATGATGGGGGCAAAGTTGCTTTCTAAATATTTTCCTAAAATCTTAGTGACTTATTAAACATTTTTCTCTTTCTGTTGAAGACCAGGTCAGACCATTCATCCCAGTCCCATTAAATGATGGAGAAAAGTTTTTTTTTTTTTTTTTTTATAGCAGTGTGAGAGGCACCTCTAGTTACCAATGACCTTTCTCAAAGTTACAGATGGGCCAAATATTGCAAAGTTTGTATTTTAATTAAACAGTTTAACTTTTTGTTGGACAGCTTTATCATGCTCTCATCAATTCATCTATCTACCTCTGTACTCAATAACCTGCATCACTTCTATTTCTTTGAACTATGTGCACTTCCAATGTTAATCCCTCCACTTGTACAGCACTCCAGTAAGTTTCACCTCTCTCTTGCATCACCAACCTTTCCTTTTCTATTGAATTATCTACATCTGTTGACTAACATGCTATAATACCTTCTATCTTAAAAAAACGAAAAATGACTCCTTGGACTTCACATTCACCTTCTGATTCCTTAAGTATGTCTTTACTTTTCTTTACAGCAAGTTTTCTCAGAAGAGTTTTCTATACTTTCTGTTTCCCCTTTCTCTGCCCATTGTCTCATAAATCCATTGCAGTCAGGTTTTCAGCTTCATCACTGAAATGAAATTTCTCTTGTCAAGTTTGCCAAAGAACTTTATCAAATCCAATGGTCAAATCTCATTCTTCTTTGTACCCAATTTTTCAGAAGCATCTGAAACTTTATTTTCCTTTCCTTTTCTTCTTGAAATTTTATCTTCCCCTGGCTTCTGTCACCCTATTCTCTCTTTATTTTCCTGCCTTATTGGCCACCCTCCGTTTCTGTCATTCATTTCCTTTCCTACTTTCCAAATATTGGGGTGTCCCTAGGCTCAGTCCTAAGACCTCTTATCTCGATTTGGTTTCTTCCTAGGTGATCTTCTCAATGACTTTAAGTATGATCTCCATGGTGACAACTCATATCTCCAGGCTTATCACCTTTCCTAACAGGTATATTTCCAACTACTTAGCATTTCCACTGAGAAGCATGTCCCAAATCCAACTCTTGTCTATGTCTCCTAAAACAGAAAACAAAAACCTAACAGCAATAAGCCATCACTATATACACCCTTCATTTTCCCTACCTAAATTATCCTTGAGGTTACCTTTATCAGCTACATAATTTGGAACAGCTGGTATAAAGTTAACAGATGTCAGACAGAAAGCAGAACTACTCAGCTTTCATTTTGTGCCCATATTTTCCAATAAGGAGAAGAGTCATCAAACTGGAAATGATAGATTGAGTCTCAACCAGCAGAGGTACTATTCCACTAGTGAGTGTTTGTTATCATATGTGTAGGTTCTATAGTTACACAATAACTGAAGGAGGGGAACATGTTGCTGGCGTTTAGTAGGCAGGAAGGACCTAGATATGCTAAAAGTCCTTCAAATTGCAGGATGGTATATGATAGAGAATTGTTCTACTCCAGATGCTACCAGTGCCCTCATTTCAAAAAAACTAGAGTACATTTTTTAGAGAAAGAATTACATTCTGAGAGAAGATGGACAACAAATAATTACATAAATTCAGTTCATAACACAGGTGAATTTCATCTTAGAATGCTGAAAGAACTTTATGATATTATATTTGAAGCTTCGTCAATCTCCTTTGTAGAATTATAACCAGCAGATGGGAGCAGATCCAGTTTAGTAGTCAAACAAAAAATAGTCTTAATGTGTTATAGACCCATCTCATTCCTTATCAAACTTGTGTTCCTAAGCCCACTGTAATTCATTTTAGTTTAAATATAGGAATATTTATTGAGCATCTATTGCTTCTTAGCCAATGGTTAATCTTCTGTCCTTATCTTACTTGATCTCTCAGCTGCATAATCTTTGAAGTTCCTTCTAACCCTGGAATGTGAATATTCTGAATTTTGGGCTCTAAATGGTAAAAGCATTACTTGAAGCTTCTTCCAAGAAGAATAGCCTCTTATTGGGCATCAGCAACTTGAAGCATGTCTGCTTGGTTTGGGTAGAGCTATGCCTTGCTGTTGTGAAAGTAGTTATTGAATTATGAAGTTTCATATCCTTTGGGCAGCTGAATTAATAGCATGGGATGATGGGGCATACATGTGTCCTGCTTTGGTTCTACAGAGAAAAATGGGCACTGCCTTCCCTGGCCAATCTTCCTTTCCAGTGCTTTTTCTATATGATGTACCAGCTTCTGCCATTAGGAAGAAGTGTAGAAGCATGGCTTCCATTACAAACCATTCTCCAATTCCTCCTTACTTAGATGGGAAGGAGGAAAAAGCAGTTATAATATAATATATGATTAATAACACAATTATAACTGCTTTTCCTTCCTCCCCAACTTGGTATTTGGTGGAGGGGTGGAATTGGAGAATGGTTTATAATAGTGATGCATAGAGCACACAACTTGGCTGCTGGTTTTAGTAAACAAACATACTCTAGTTATAGAGAATCTGACAGGTCATAGGTTTGTGTTGTTTTTCACAAAGACCAGTGACTGTGAGATAAATTGGTCCTAGAGCCTTTCCCAAGTGTCACATACAGTCTCAGTTCTGAAAATTCTCCAGGTAGTTTTACATTTCCTTGGATTTTTGATTCTAAGTTTCAGCTGGCTGATTTTTAAGGCCTTAGTAGGTTAATATCTTACCTTCCAACCCTGATAAATCATCTATAATTTTTATGGGTTCTTCAATGTATAAACATAATGGGATAGTTCTAATGGTGGACACAGCAGACAATGTAACAGACTTGTGAGGACAGAGTTCTTTCTGGGGCATAAAATTAGACTTAGAGCCCATTCCCCCAAGTTTTCAGAGACCCTGAGGTTTTTTTTTTACTGCTCTATTTTATTTATTTATTTATTTATTTATTTATTTATTTATTTATTTATTATTTTTTTTAGAAACAGCATGTCTGAGTGTGTGTATTTATAATACAATTTTTTAATAAATTTATTTTTTATTCGTGTTCAATTTGCCAACATATAGAATAACACCCATTGCTCATCCCATCAAGTGCCCCCCTCACTGCCCACCACCGAGTCACCCTCACCCCTGCCCACCTCCCCTTCCACCACCCCTAGTTCGTTTCCCCGAGTTAGGAGTCTTTCATGTTCTGTCTCCCTTTCTGATATTTCCCACTCATTTTTTCTCCTTTCCCCTTTATTCCCTTTCACCATTTTTTATATTCCCCAAATGAATGAGACCATATAAGGTTTGTCCTTCTCTGATTGACTTATTTCACTCAGCATAATACCCTCCAGTTCCATCCACATCAAAGCAAATGGTGGGTATTTGTCGTTTCTAATGGCTGAGGAATATTCCATTGTATACATAGACCACATCTTCTTTATCCATCATCTTTCGATGGACACCGAGGCTCCTTCCACAGTTTGGCTATTGTGGACATTGCTGCTATAAACATTGGGATTCAGATGTCCCGGCGTTTCATTGCATCTGAATCTTTGGGGTAAATCCCCAGCAGTGCAATTGCTGGGTCGTAGGGCAGATCTATTTTTAACTCTTTGAGGAACCTCCACACAGTTTTCCAGAGTGGTTGCACCAGTTCACATTCCCACCAACAGTGCAAGAGGGTTCCCTTTTCTCCACATCCTCTTCAACATGTGTTGTTTCCTGCCTTGTTAATTTTCCCCAATCTCACTGGTGTGAGGTGGTATCTCATTGTGGTTTTGATTTGTATTTCCCTGATGGCAAGTGATGCAGAGCATTTTCTCATGTGCTTGTTGGCCATGTCTATGTCTTCCTCTGTGAGATTTCTCTTCATGTCTTTTGCCCATTTCATGATTGGATTGTTTGTTTCTTTGCTGTTGAGTTTAATAAGTTCTTTATAGATCTTGGAAACTAACCCTTTATCTGATCGTCATTTGCAAATATCTTCTCCCATTCTGTAGGTTGTCTTTTAGTTTTGTTGACTGTATCTTTTGCTGTGCAAAAGCTTCTTATCTTGAAGAAGTCCCAATAATTCATTTTTGCTTTTGTTTCTCTTGCCTTCATGGATGTATCTTGCAAGAAGTTACTGTGGCTGAATTCAAAAAGGGTGTTGCCTGTGTTCTCCTCTAGGATTTTAATGGAATCTTGTCTCACATTTAGATCTTTCATCCATTTTGAGTTTATCTTTGTGTATGGTGCAAGAGAGTGGTCTAGTTTCATTCTTCTGCATGTCGATGTCCAATTTTCCTAGCACCATTTATTGAAGAGACTGTCTTTTTTTCCAGTGGATAGTCTTTCCTCCTTTGTCAAATATTAGTTGACCATAAAGTTGAGGGTCCACTTCTGGATTCTCTAATCTGTTCCATTGATCTATGTGTCTGTTTTTGTGCCAGTACCACACTGTCTTGATGACCACAGCTTTGTAGTACAACCTGAAATCTGGCATTGTGGTGCCCCCAGCTAAGGTTTTCTTTTTTAATATTCCCCTGGCTATTCGGGAGACCCTGAGGTTTATATAGTGATGAGGAGCAGTTCCTTAGGGAAGCTGATGGTGGAGCAGCAGGAGGCCAACTTTTTGGATATAGCAATTGCTGCTAAAGGAGTTCTGAAGCAAATGTACACAATTAAAATTGAAGCACCATAATAATGATAGCTACCACTTATATGCAGCCTACTACATGCTGAGTATTACTCTAAGTACCCCTCCCATATTAATGCCTTTAAAGGTATGAGGCAGGTTAGGTTTTATTCCCCATTTTACAGTTCAGAAGCTGAGGTACAGAAGCATCCAGTAACTTTCACAAGATCACAGAACTAGAAATGATAGAACTGGGATTTTAACATAGCCACCTCTGGATCCATAGTCTAGGCAATTTATTACTTGTTAATTTCTGCTTCCTCATCCCACACTTCTCTTTGAGACTAGAACATTGTCCTTTTCTAAGAAAAATATTTTAGGTATTTATGCATGAGAGACACACAGAGAGAGGCAGAGACACAGGCAGGGGGAGAAGCAGGCTCCCTGCAGGGAGCCTGATGTGGGACTTGATCCCAGGACCCCAGAATCATGACCTGAGCCAAAGGCAGACGCTCAACCACTGAGTCCCCCAGGTGCCTCCACATTGTCCTTTAAACTTTAACTCCAGTAACTGCCTTTAGTAGCTGCATAACTTTGGGAAATCACTTTATTTCTCTATGTCTCCATTTTCTTGAGAGCAAAATGAGACCTTTTTGACAGGGCTGGTGTAAAGTTTATAGGAGTTCATGTATGTCAAAGCATACTTCAGAGCACTTAATAGGTGTTTTGTGTTAACATAATCTGAATTTAATCATCTAATTTTGCCTGATTTACTCGAGGGACTCTGGAACTTCCAGGTACATAAGAATCATCTGGTGTGTTATAAAGATGCAGAATTGTGGGTTTTATCCCAACACTGACTCAGTAGTCTTTTGCAGCACACAGGAATTTTTATTTTGCAAGAGGTTCTGCTATACATAATTTTGGAAGTACATTTTGAGAAGCATTGTATATGATAAAATGTCCTTTCCCTCCATACCTGCCCTGTTACTCTCTCTAAATATATTTAAATATACGTATATGGATACTTCATTTGGGTAGTGTTCTATCTGTATTTGGCATGGGACTACAGCCTTTATGTAAGAGTAGAATACCATCTGTGAGGTCATTCACCAGGGAGAGAGAGGAGTATGATTTAGCCTAGAAGCCAGAAAGCCAGATCTGAGTGAAAGGATTATAAGTAGTTAATATAGGGGAAATCAATTTCTTGTGTGTCTGTCTCTCTTTCTCTTTCTCTGTCTCTCTCTCTCTCTCTCCATTAAATGGATGTTATTAGCTTGTTCAGGGTGGTAGGTTGATGAAAAAAAGAAAACACAATAGTCATAAGGTAAAGAAGGAATCAAGGCAAGGTGCTGCAAGGTTGTGTCAGTTCTTTAGATCAAGACAGTGGATGGAGTCGGTGGGGACTTTTTGTGTTTTGTACTGTTTATGTTTGTTTTTTAAAATTCCTCTTTTTTCAGATGATTATTCCATTTTATTTTTTATTTTATTTTATTTATTTATTTATTGGAGTTCAATTTGCCAACATATAGCATAACACCCAGTGTTCATCCCATCCAGTGCCCCATCAGTGCCCGTCGCCCAGTCACCCCAACCCCCTGCCCACCTCCCTTTCCACCACCCATTGTTCATTTCCTAGAGTTAGGAGTCTCTCATGGTCTGTCACCCTCACTGGTATTTCCCACTCATTTTCTCTCCTTTCCCCTTTATTCCCTTTCACTATTTTTTATATTCCCCGAATGAATGAGACCATAGAATGTTTGTCCTTCTCCAATTGACTTACTTCACTCAGCATAATACCCATTAATATTTAAAACAGGGGTTTTTTTTTCTTTGAAAAAAATTCTGATCTTTCTTAGTTATGTTAAGGGGATACTAAGTGAGAGGATTCTGGAGGGCCAAAGTGTTAAATTGCACCCTTGAAGAAAAAGTGAGAGTCAGGGTGATGTAGAGTTAGTACTTATTAGGTATCTTCAACTTGAAATTCAATTTCTAGTATTAAACTTTTGTCTGTGCTTGATTTTACCACAGTAAGTACATGAGTCAACTTAATCCTACTAAAGATATGTTTAAGCAGCATCCATTCCCAGGACAAGAGCAGACATGGTCAGCACAGTTTAAGACTGGTAATATGTGTAGGGCATGCCAGATTCTTCTAGTAGCCTTGTGTAGAAAGTTTCGGGTCCTACCTCTAGGGCCACGTCATCCGTATTTATGACATAACAGTTCTGAGATCTTGACCAAATTTGTCTTGAATGCATATACATTTTTGTCCCTCAAATCCTTGCCAATGGCACTAAATATTGTTTTGATGTAAGATGTACTTTGTTTAAAACTATTGAAAGATAATAGACTTCTTGAATCACTCACTCCCTCAGAGCATACATGTCTAAAATAGCACTGATTTGATTCTACCTAATATTGTATTTAGGTGACTAGCTTTCTACCTCCCTATTAGACTTTGATCTCCTTGAGAAAAGACACTGTGAGTTTCAATCTGAATCATTTCCCATAATTTATTCTCAGGAAATGCTAAATTGAAAAAATATAAGGAAACCAAGAAACAGCTGCGTACAAAACTCATCTGTAAAAAACTAGTTATAGACCTAAAGGTCACCTTCATTTGTAGCAAACTGAGATGAGACTGTGCTCTAAACATTTCTGAGCATCTGGTCTCAGGAGGAGATACGGTCAGGCCCCACATTACTCTTCCTGTGGAGATCAACACAACTAGATGTTCTGTTCATTTCTCTTAGAATAAATCTCCCCAAGTGGCTTTCTTTAGCTACGTCTTCAGACAGAAACTATATATGTCTTACTCGGTTGCTGAGAGACTGACTTCAACCTGAGTCATTTGGCAAAGGACTTGGAGATGCCTGTCAGTGAGAGTGTGTTAGTCAGGTTTGGGTAGGCAATGCTGTGGTAACAGATTCCTCCCTGTCCTCATCTTAATATCTAAACACAACTGACATTTGTTTCTTCCTTAAACTACCTTTCCAATGCTGATCAGCATGGATAGCTTTGCTCCAGTCACTCAGGGACTCAGACTGATGGCATCTTATGGCTGCATCATTTGGCACATTGACCTTCATGGTTCTCATGGCAAAATAAAAGAACTGAGGAATGATACAGGAGCTTTTCAGAACCTCACCATAGAAGTGGTACATACATACATTGAGTTGGTCAGAACTAGTCATGTGATGCTACTCAACATGAAGGGGACTGGAAAATATAGGAGAGCAAAAGAATATTTGGTGAACTTTAATGTCTCTGTCAGATAACCCAAAAGCATCTGGGACATTGAGTGGTAAATTCTGGCATTAGGGGAGAAGCCTGGATGACTTTACGGCTGGTGAGTAGTAGTATATATGAATAGTTGGCAGATGGATGGTTTTGAATTTATATCAATAGAAGCAGCAGAGCATCTTTTTGCCTTCTTTATGAATGTTATTGGTCCAATAAAAAAACCACCAGAATCCTAGTTGGAAAATACCTTACTGGTTACCTAATCCAACCTCCTATTTGGTGCACTAACCCCTGGAAAAAAGCCCTGTTAAATAGCCATCAAGGCTCTCTTTTCTCCCCTATGTGTATTGGTAGAGAAACTATGTAATACATAATCCAAATTGTAATACTTTTGTGAATAAAAGTGGACACTATGAATAATTATGCTGGGACAACAGGTAGAACCTGAGAGTTTTCTGCGCAAAATGGAATGTATGGTCACCATAGATATTGAAGACTCACTTACCATTTCTTATAATTCATTCCATTTAGAACAATTCTTTTAACAATTATTTTTAAGGTAACATATACACATAGTTATATCAAATAGTACAGTCAACCTCCAAACTTAGATAAATGCCTGATACTAGAACAGCTGACTAGCACTGGCAAAAACTACAAAATTGGATAATTTGGTGGTTTAGTGCCAGTAAAACATCATTTTTTTCTTCCATTCTCGACTAAAACCTCAACACTGACATTATTTTTGTCTTGTGGTTGGCATAATCTGTTTTTCTTGTCCAAAAGTCATACAACAAACCATGAAATAATGCTGAGACCTCGACCCAATGTGCCTCAGAGAGACTTTCACAAAGCCTTTTTTTCCTATCAACATCACACATATACATGGTTTTATTTTTTTATATTTTTTATTTTTTTAAAGATTTATTTATTTATGATACACATAGGGAGAGAGAAGCAGAGACACAGGAGGAGGGAGAAGCAGGCTCCATGCCGGGAGCCTGACTCAGGACTCGATTCTGGGACTCCAGGATCACGCCCTGGGCCAAAGGCAGGCGTTAAACCACTGTGCCACCCAGGGATCCCCCATACACATGGTTTTAAAAGTCTGATAGTAATATTAAACTTCAAAAAAAGTTGTCTCCTTCCCTAATTCCCTTCATATCTAATTCTCTGTACCCGAACTTAATCACTTGAAATGACACTTTTCTGTTAATTCCATATTTCTAAATAACTTTTATAAGCTGTTATTTCTTTATATTTTTCTATTTTTTATATTATCTATTTGCTTTCTATATGAATTATAAGGACAACTTTCTCACATTCATTCTGATCAACCAACACACACACACAGACATATACACACTCAGACACACCCACATATCTTTTTTTTCCATCCTCTCAATAGAACTTGGTAACATAGTATAACATGGTCACAGTTCTGTTATACAACCTGTTGTCTTCCCAGGAGTTCATGGTACCTTGTTTATTTGTCTGTTTCCTTTTACCCTGATCAATCATGAAGCATATATATCTTTTACATATGTTAATTCTTTCAAGAATAAATATTAGGTAAGCTCTCAATTACATATTTTTGGTTGGAGCCCTCAGTGTTGCTTTAGTTTGAACTGGTTGCTCTTCTAGGTCTGCTACACAGCTATTGTCCTAGGAATATCCATTATCAGGACAATTTGGGAATTTCCTTTTGTACTATTTTGGACTATAATTCTTGTTTATTTGTTTCTCATTTCTTTCTGTTTGTTTTTTTTATGATAGTCACACAGAGAGAGAGGGGCAGAGAGGCAGAGGGAGAAGCCGGCTCCATGCAGGAAGCCCAATGAGGGACTCGATCCCGGGTCTCCAGGATCACGCCCTGGGCCAAAGGCAGGCGCCAAACCGCTGTGCCACCCAGGGATCCCTTCTTTCTGTTTCTTAAATGATGACAATTTTACTGGAGCATCTCTTCTAGTAGCTCCCTGAGAAAGAATGTATTGGTGATAAAATGTTTTAGCTCTCAGATGTCTGTACAAACATTTATTTTGTTTTACTTTATTTTATTTATTTATTTTTGAAGTAATCTGTATACCCAACGTGGTGCTTGACCTCACAATCCTGAGACAGAATTATATGTTCTTCCAACTGAGCCAGCCAGACACCACTAAAAACATTTATTTTAGGGGAGAGGGGCAAGACGCTGGAAGAGTAGGGTCCCCAAATCACCTGTCCCCACCAAATTACCTAGATGACCTTCAAATCATCCTGAAAATCTACGAATTCGGCCTGAGATTTAAAGAGAGACCAGCTGGAACGCTACAGTGAGAAGAGCTCGCGCTTCTATCAAGGTAGGAAGACGGGGAAAAAGAAATAAAGGAACAAAAGGCCTCCAAGGGGGAGGGGCCCTGCGAGGAGCCGGGCTGAGGCCGGGGCGAGTGTCCCCAGGACAGAAGAGCCCCCTCCCGGAGAAGCAGGGGCTGCACCAACCTTTCCGGGCAGAAAGGGGCTCGCAGGGAGTTAGAGCAGGACCCAGGAAGGTGGGGATGCCCTCGGGCTCCCGGGGACACTAACAGGCACCTGCGCCCAGGGAGAGTGCACCGAGCTCCCTAAGGGCTGCAGCGCTCACGGCGGGACCCGGAGCAGCTCGGGGGGCTCGGGCGGCCGCTCCGCGGAGGGGGCTGCGGGGCTGGGAGCGCGGATGCAACAGCGCAGGTGCCGGAGCACAGGGCGCCGGGACACAGCCCAGGATCCAGCCTCCCCAGGGACAGGCAGAGGCCGGGAGGGCCCAGGACAGCAAAGACGCTCCTGCCCCGAGCTGAGCACATCAGCGGTCACGCCCCGGAGCCTCCAGGCCCTGTAGACGGAGAGTCCCGGAGCTACTGCGGGAGCTGACTCCAGGGCTGCAGAGCTGCCGCCCCACTGGGATTGTTCCTCCTGGGGCCTCACGGGGTGAACAACCCCCACTGAGCCCTGCACCAGGCAGGGGCAGAGCAGCTCCCCCAAGTGCTAACACCTGAAAATCAGCACAGCAGGCCCCTCCCCCAGAAGACCAGCTAGATGGACAAGTTCCACAGGAAGTCAAGGGACTCAAAGTATACAGAATCAGAAGATGCTCCCCCGTGGTTTTTTTGTTTGTTTGTTTGTTTTGTTTTGTGTTTTTTTTTCTTTCTTTTTTATTTCTGATTGCTTCCCCCACCCCCCCTTTTTTCACCTTTCTTTCTTTTTCTTTCTCTTTTTCTTCTCTTTTTTCCCTTTTTTCTTCTTTCTCTTTTTTCTTTTTCTCCTTTCTTTCCTTCTCTCTCTCTCTTTTTCTCCCTTTCCCAATACAACTTGTTTTTGGCCACTCTGCACTGAGCAAAATGACTAGAAGGAAAACCTCACTTCAAAAGAAAGAATCAGAAACAGTCCTCTCTCCCACAGAGTTACAAAATCTGGATTACAATTCAATGTCAGAAAGCCAATTCAGAAGCACTATTATACAGCTACTGGTGGCTCTAGAAAAAAGCATAAAGGACTCAAGAGACTTCATGACTGCAGAATTTAGATCCAATCAGGCAGAAATTAAAAATCAATTGAATGAGATGCAATCCAAACTAGAAGTCCTAACGACAGGGCTTAACGAGGTGGAAGAACGAGTGAGTGACATAGAAGACAAGTTGATGGCAAAGAGGGAAACTGAGGAAAAAAGAGACAGACAATTAAGAGACCATGAAGACAGATTAAGGCAAATTAACGACAGCCTGAGGAAGAAAAACCTACGTTTAATTGGGGTTCCCGAGGGCGCTGAAAGGGACAGAGGGCCAGAATATGTATTTGAACAAATCCTAGCTGAAAACTTTCCTAATCTGGGAAGGGAAACAGGCATTCAGATCCAGGAAATAGAGCGATCCCCCACTAAAATCATTAAAAACCGTTCAACACCTCGACATTTAATAGTGAAGCTTGCAAATTCCAAAGATAAGGAGAAGATCCTTAAAGCAGCAAAAGAAAAAATGTCCCTGACTTTTATGGGGAGCAGTATTAGGGTAACAGCAGACCTCTCCACAGAGACCTGGCAGGCCAGAAAGGGCTGGCAGGATATATTCAGGGTCCTAAATGAGAAGAACATGCAACCAAGAATACTTTATCCAGCAAGGCTCTCATTCAAAATGGAAGGAGAGATAAAGAGCTTCCAAGACAGGCAGGAACTGAAAGAATATGTGACCTCCAAACCAGCTCTGCAAGAAATTTTAAGGGGGACTATTCAAATTCCCCTTTAAGAAGAAGTTGAGTGGAACAATCCACAAAAACAAGGACTGAATAGATATGATGACACTAAACTAATATCTCTCAATAGTAACTCTGAACGTGAACGGGCTTAATGACCCCATCAAAAGGCGCAGGGTTTCAGACTGGATAAAAAAGCAGGACCCATCTATTTGCTGTCTACAAGAGACTCATTTTAGACAGAAGGACACCTACAGCCTGAAAATAAAAGGTTGGAGAACCATTTACCATACAAATGGTCCTCAAAAGAAAGCAGGGGTAGCCATCCTTATATCAGATAAACTAAAATTTACCCCAGAGACTATAGTGAGAGATGAAGAGGGACACTATATCATACTTAAAGGACTTAAAAATCCTCAATATATATGCCCCGAATGTGGGAGCTGCCAAATATATCAATCAATTAATAACCAAAGTGAAGAAATAATTAGATAATAATACACTTATACTTGGTGACTTCAATCTAGCTCTTTCTATACTAGATAGGTCTTCTAAGCACAGCATATCCAAAGAAACGAGAGCTTTAAATGATACACTGGACCAAATGGATTTCACAGATACCTACAGAACTTTACATCCAAACTCAACTGAATACACCTTCTTCTCAAGTGCACATGGAACTTTCTCCAGAATAGACCACATACTGGGTCACACATCAGGTCTGAACCGATACCAAAAGATTGGGATCGTCCCCTGCATATTCTCAGACCATAATGCCTTGAAATTTGAACTAAATCACAACAAGAAGTTTGGAAGGACCTCAAACACATGGAGGTTAAGGACCATCCTGCTAAAAGATGAAAGGGTCAACCAGGAAATTAAGGAAGAATTAAAAAGATTCATGGAAACTAATGAGAATGAAGATACAACCATTCAAAATCTTTGGGATGCAGCAAAAGCAGTCCTGAGGGGGAAATACATCACAATACAAGCATCCATTCAAAAACTGGAAAGAACTCAAATACAAAAGCTAACCTTACACATAAAGGAGCTAGAGAAAAAAACAGAAAATAGATCCTACACCCAGCAGAAGAAGAGAGTTAATAAAGATTCGTGCAGACCTCAACGAAATCGAGACCAGAAGAACTGTAGAACAGATCAACAAAACCAGGAGTTGGTTCTTTGAAAGAATTAATAAGATAGGTAAACCATTAGCCAGCCTTATTAAAAAGAAGAGAGAAAAGACTAGAATTAATAAAATCATGAATGAGAAACGAGAGATCACTACCAACACCAAGGAAATACAAAGGATTTTAAAAACATATTATGAACAGCTCTACGCCAATAAATTAGGCACTCTAGAAGAAGTGGATGCATTTTTGGAGAGCCACAAACTACCAAAACTGGAACAGGAAGAAATAGAAAACCTGAACAGGCCAATAACCAGGGAGGAAATTGAATCAGTCATCAAAAACCTCCCAAGACACAAAAGTCTAGGGCCAGACGGCTTCCCAGAGGAATTCTATCAAACGTTTAAGGAAGAAACCATACCTATTCTACTAAAGCTGTTTGGAAAGATAGAAAGAGATGGAATACTTCCAAATTCGTTCTATGAGGCCAGCGTCACCTTAATTCCAAAACCAGACAAAGACCCCACCAAAAAGGAGAATTACAGACCAATATCCCTGATGAACATGGATACAAAAATTCTCAACAAGATACTAGCCAATAGGATCCAACAGTACATTAAGAAAATTATTCACCATGACCAAGTAGGAATTTTCCCCGGGACACAAGGCTGGTTCAACACTCGTAAAACAATCAATGTGATTCCTCATATCAGCAAGAGAAAAACCAAGCACCATAGGATCCTCTCATTAGATGCAGAGAAAGCATTTGACAAAATACAGCATTCATTCCTGATCAAAACTCTTCAGAGTGTAGGGATAGAGGGAACATTCCTCAACATCTTAAAAGCCATCTACAGAAAGCCCACAGCAAATATCATTCTCAATGGGGAAGCACTGGGAGCCTTTCCCCTAAGATCAGGAACAAGACAGGGATGTCCACTCTCACCACTGCTATTCAACATAGTTCTGGAAGTCCTAGCCTCAGCAATCAGACAACAAAAAGACATCAAAGGCATTCAAATTGGCAAAGAAGAAGTCAAACTCTCCCTCTTCGCAGATGACATGATACTCTACATAGAAAACCCAAAAGCCTCCACCCCAAGATTGCTAGAACTCATACAGCAATTTGGTAGCATGGCAGGATACAAAATCAATGCCCAGAAATCAATGGCATTTCTATACACTAACAATGAGACTGAAGAAAGAGAAACTAAGGAGTCAATCCCATTTATAATTGCACCTAGAAGCGTAAGATACCTAGGAATAAACCTAACCAAAGAGGTAAAAGATCTATACCCTAAAAACTATAGAACACATCTGAAAGAAATTGAGGAAGACACAAAGAGATGGAAAAATATTCCATGCTTATGGGTTGGTAGAATTAATATTGTGAAAATGTCAATGTTACCCAGGGCAGTTTACACGTTTAATGCAATCCCTATCAAAATACCATGGACTTTCTTCAGAGAGTTAGAACAAATTATTTTAAGATTTGTGTGGAATCAGAAAAGACCCCAAATAGCCAGGGGAATTTTCTTTTATTTTTTTTAATTTTTTTAAAATTTATTTATTATAGTCACAGAGAAAGAGAGAGGCAGAGACATAGGCAGAGGGAGAAGGAGGCTCCATGCACCGGGAGCCCGACGTGGGATTCAATCCCAGGTCTCCAGGATCGCGCCCTGGGCCAAAGGCAGGCACTAAACCGCTGCACCACCCAGGGATCCCAGCTAGGGGAATTTTAAAAAAGAAAACCATAGCTGGGGGCATCACAATGCCAGATTTCAGGTTGTACTACAAAACTGTGGTCATCAAGACAGTGTGGTACTGGCACAAAAACAGACACAGAGATCAATGGAACAGAATAGAGAACCCAGAAGTGGACCCTGAACTTTATGGTCAACTAATATTTGATAAAGGAGGAAAGACTATCCATTGGAAGAAAGACAGTCTCTTCAATAAATGGTGCTGGGAAAATTGGACATCCACATGCAGAAGAATGAAACTAGACCATTCTCTTACACCATACACAAAGATAAACTCAAAATGGATGAAAGATCTAAATGTGAGACAAAATTCCATTAAAATCCTAGAGGAGAACCCAGGCAACACCCTTTTTGAACTTGGCCACAGTAACTTCTTGCAAGATACATCCACGAAGGCAAAGGAAACAAAAGCAAAAGTGAACTATTGGGACTTCATCAAGATAAGAAGCTTCTGGGCAGGAAAGGATACAGTCAACAAAACTCAAAGACAACCTACAGAATGGGAGAAGATATTTCCAAATGACGTATCAGATAAAGGGCTAGTTTCCAAGATCTTTTTTTTAAAATTTTATTTATTTATTTATGATAGTCACACACAGAGAGAGAGAGGCAGAGACACAGGCAGAGGGAGAAACACGCTCCATGCACCGGGAGCCTGACGTGGGACTCGATCCCGGGTCTCCAGGATTGCACCCCGGGCCAAAGGCAGGCGCTAAACCGCTGCGCCACCCAGGGATCCCCCAGTTTCCAAGATCTATAAAGAACTTATTAAACTCAACAGCAAAGAAACAAACAATCCAATCATGAAATGGGCAAAAGACATGAAGAGAAATCTCACAGAGGAAGACATGGACATGGCCAACATGCACATGAGAAAATGCTCCTCATCACTTGCCATCAGGGAAATACAACTCAAAACCACAATGAGATACCACCTCACACCAGTGAGAATGGGGAAAATTAACAAGGCAGGAAACCACAAATGTTGGAGAGGATGCGGAGAAAAGGGAACCCTCTTACACTGTTGGTGGGAATGTGAACTGGTGCAGCCACTCTGGAAAACTGTGTGGAGGTTCCTCAAAGAGTTAAAAATAGACCTGCCCTACGACCCAGCAATTGCACTGCTGGGGATTTACCCCAAAGATTCAGATGCAATGAAACGCCGGGACACCTGCACCCCGATGTTTCTAGCAGCAGTGTCCACAATAGCCAAACTGTGGAAGGAGCTTCGGTGTCCCTCGAAAGATGAATGGATAAAGAAGATGTGGTTTATGTATACAATGGAATATTCCTCAGCCATTAGAAACGACAAATACCCACCATTTGCTTCAACGTGGATGGAACTGGAGGGTATTATGTTGAGTGAAGTAAGTCAATTGGAGAAGGACAAACATTGTATGTTCTCATTCATTTGGGGAATATAAATAATAGTGAAAGGGAATATAAGGGAAGGGAGAAGAAATGTGTGGGAAATATCAGAAAGGGAGACAGAACATAAAGACTCCTGACTCTGGTAAACGAACTAGGGATGGTGGAAGGGGAGGAGGGCGGGGGGTGGGGGTGAATGGGTGACGGGCACTGAGGGGGGCACTTGACGGGATGAGCACTGGGTGTTATTCTGTATGTTGGCAAATTGAACACCAATAAAAATAAATTTATCAAAAAAAAAACATTTATTTTAGCTTCAAAATTGCTTAGTACTTTTTCTGGTACAGAATTCTAGGTTGGATATAATTATTTTCCAGAACTTTAAAGTAATATCCCATTATTTTCTAGCTTTCAGTGCTGATCTATAGAAGTATTTTTTTTTATTAAACATATTGGATATTTGGTGATCAAGTTACCTGATTTTTCTGTTACTTAGTTTCCTAATGCATTAGAATTTGAGGTAATAATAGTAACTATCAATTAGCATGACTGTTGATAGTAACAACTAATTAGTGTGGCTTTAGCATCTTAGGAATTAAAATTCAATAAAATTCAATTTAAATCCAAAAAATTGCTGCTTGTAAAGTGTTTAGAACAATGGCCTAGTGCAGAGTTAACACTATATAAGTGTAACCTATTTTACTTTTTGAATTACTCTTCTACCTTGTTGTAGGCTGAATGATGTCCTTCAAAAGATGTCCATGTCCTAATCCCAGGAATTTTTAATACTCTACCTGACATAGCAAAAAAGGACTCTTGCAGATGTGATTAAGTTAGGGATCTTGAGATGGGGAGATTATTATTCATTATCTGGGTGGGCCCAGTGTAATCACAAGAGAAAGGTAAGAAGGTAAGAATCAGAGAGACATATTACAATGAAAGCCAAGGAGAATAGAGGAGAGGAGAGGAGAGAGAGAAAGAGTGACAAAGATGTTAAGAATTGAAGATCCTGTGCTGCTGCTTCGAAGTTGATGGACGGGGCCATGAGACAGTGATTGAGGGTAGGCGCTGGAAGCTGGTAAAAGCAAATAATAGATTCACCCCTATAAGCCTCCAACAGAAAGGTAGATTTGCTAACCAATTTTAGTTTTCTGACCTCTATAATTATAAAAAAGTAAGCTAGTGTTGCTTTAACCCAGTAGGTTTCTGGTAATTTGTTATAACACTTTCAGGAAACGAATTCATTCCTGAATTGTATATCTCATCAGAATTCCTTTTAAAAACTAGGTAAACAAACCACTTATTTTTTCATTATTTTGCTATTGTTTATTAGAATGCTTTATATGAGGGAAGAGGGAATTATAGGTACAATGCTTCATTTGTTCATGTATTCCTTTTTAAAAAAGATTTTATTTATTTATTTATGAGAGAGAGAGAGAGAGAGAGAGAGAGAGAGAGAGAGAGAGAGAGAGATTGAGAGAGGCAGAGACACAGTCAGAGGGAGAAGCAGGCTCCATGCAGGGAGTCTGATGCAGGACTCGATTCCAGGACTCCAGGGTCATGCCCTGGGCGGAAGGCGGGCACTAAACCACTGAGCCACTCAGGGATCCCTGTTCATGTATTCTTTCAATAAATATTTATTAGAAACTTTTTGTATGTGAGGAGCTATTATATTTTCTGAGGATGAGCTAGTATAAAAAATTCAGGCAAGTTGTTTGCCTTGATGAAGATTATATTCTTGTGAAAGGATAGAAAATAAAGTAATAGATTTGGTCAGATGGTAAGCGCCATGGAGAACATAACACAGTAAAAGGGAAAGAGTATGTGAGTATAGGTTATTGTTAAGTTTTAACTTAGTAAGATAGTAAACCACTCTATCGAAGTTACATCTGAGCAGAGACCTGAATGAAGGGAGGGAGCCATGCACCGGCAGAGTGTTCCAGGAAGAAGCGAACTCACACTTGATGTATTTGAGAATGGCAAAGAGTGAAGTGATGGAAAAGGAGAGTAGTAGTTTAAAAAGATAAAGTTTAAAAAGTTATTTAGGGTTTTGTAGGACATTATGAAAACTCTATCTTTGTTTTTTAAAAATATTTTATTTATTTATTCATGAGAGACACAGAAAGAGGCAGAGACACAGGCAGAGGGAGAAGCAGGCTCCCTGTGGGGCGCCGGGATGTGGGACTTGATCCCAGGACTCCAGGACCATGCCCTGAACTGAAGGCAGATGCTCAACCACTAAGCCACCCAGGTGCCCCCAAAACTCTGGCTTTGACTTTGAGTGATGTGACAGGTTGTAGAATTGTAAGCAGATGAATGACATAATATTTTGTATATTTTGAAAGGCTCACTCTGGTTGCAGAGAGAAGAGGCAGTAGGGGTTCAAAGGTGGATGCAGGAATTCATGAGGCTATTACAATAGGCCAGGGTAAAGATAAGGATGGCCAAGACTATAGTGGTAGCAGATAAAATGGATGTAGTGAGATGTGATTGGATTATTAGTGTACTTCAGAAGCAGGGTCAAAAGGATTTGCTCATGGATTGGATGTAGGATGTGAGAAAAAGAATGAAGTTAAGATAACTCTCAAGTTCTTTGTGGCATCTGTAGTGGGAAGGTTGTAGTTGTTATTTTATGAGATTATGAAGACTGTAGGTTGAACAAGTTTAGTGGTAGAAATCTGTATTTTTGGTTTTGGATATGTTAAGTTAGAGGTGCTCTTCAGGGAAGTGATCCAGTCTAGAAATATAAATTTTGGAGTCATAAGCATATAAACATATTTAAAATGAAGAGGCTAGATGATATTACCTAAGGAATGAGCACAAAAAGAAAAGTTAAAAAAGAGAAAAGTTTTAAGCACTAAACTCTAGGGTTTTCCAATATTAGTAGCAGAGAAATGAAGAATGGACAGCAAAGGAGACTAATGATAAGCAGCCAGTGGGGGAGGTGGAAAATAAAGAGGGAAAAGTAATGGTATTCTGGAAGCCAAATAAAGAAAATGTTTCAAGGAGTCAGTGCAATACTCATGTTGCTGAAAAGTTGTGTGCATTGTCCATCGGATTTGGATTTGGCAAAAGATTCAGCAAGGGTGAAGTTAAGTGATATTCTATATAAAATTATCAGTGGAGTGGTGGTGGTGTTCTCTCTCAAGAGAGAACAGAAGAAGAGAAATTTAGGATAGTGTGTTTAGACAACACCTTGAGGAGTTTTACTGTACAGGTGAGCAGAGAAATGAGGCTGTAGCTGACAAGAGATATGGAATTTAAAGAATGTTTTTACTGATGGGATATATTACACAATACTGATGAGGATGATTCAGTCAAGAGGGAGAAATGACACACAAGACAGAGGGTAGAATTTTTGCAGTTCTGTGCTTGAAGAAACACAGATGGCAACCAGTGCAGAAGTGGAAATGTAGGAGCAAGGAGAGTTTATCCACAGTACTGAAAAGAAGGCATGATATATAGGCATGATGCTAGTCAGTGAATAGATATTGTAAGCTGGTAGACATTTTCTTTGGATCCCCTGTCTTTTCTCAGTGAAACAGGAAGCAAGGTTACAAAGTGAGAGGGGGGGATGGGAAAAAAGTATTGATGGTTTCAATAAAGAGAAAGTAGGACATAGTCTTCTAGGAGAGTCTGAGAATGGATCGAAAGGACATGTGGTTGGGTTGTTGAGTAGCATCAAGGACCTATTTGTGTTCAGACAGGCCAATTTGATTATATTTATTTTTTTGTCAAGCCACAATCACAGTATTTGTAAAAATGTGTAATGCACAGCAATCTAAATCTTACAAACAAAATGTTGAGGAAAAGAACATAAGCTTTGGGCATAAACCACATACTCAGAAATAGAAATAGCTTTTTAACCCAATTATTTAACCTCTCTAAGCTTCAGTTTACTGATTTGCAAAATGGGGATAAAAGTAGCAATTTCGAACATGTTCACATAAGGATCATGAGACCATACACATAAAGTAATTAAAATAATGTCTAGAGCATAAAAAGCACTCAATAATAGTTTTAACATTATTGTTGATTTCATTACTATTGTGACTAAGAAAATCATATTCAGGTGAATTTTAAATTGTTTTTTATTTGACATCACAAGTAAAGACAGCAAAAGCAAAAACAAACAAGTGGGAATACATCAGACTGAAAAGTTTCTGTACTGCAAAGGGCATAATCAACAAAACTGAAAGGCAACCTATGGAATGGGAAAAGATATTAGCATATGACATACCTAATAAAGGGTTAAAATCCAAAATACATGGGCAGCCGGGGTGGCTCAGCGGTTTAGCACCGCCTTCAGCCCAGGCCCTGATCCTGGAGACCCTGGATGGAGTCCCACTGTTGGGCTCCCTGCATGGAGCCTGCTTCTCTCCCTGCCTGTCTCTCTCTCTCTCTCTCTGTGTGTCTCTCATGAATAAATAAATAAATAAATCTTTTTAAAAAGCCCAAAATACATAAAGAACTTATAAAACTCAACATGTACATGATGAGATGAGCACTGGGTGTTAGACTATATGTTGGCAAAGTGAATTTGAACAAAATTTAAAAAACACAACTCAATACCCCAAAATGAATAATCCAATTAAAAATGGGCAGAAGACATGAATAGATATTTTTCTAAATGTCTATTGGCTAATAGACACAGGAAAAGATGATCAACATCACTGATCATCAGAGAAATGCAAATCAAAACAAGATGAATTATCACCCCATGTGTCAAAATGGCTAAAATCAACAACACAGGAAACAACAAGTGTTGGCAAGGACGTGGGCAAAAAAGGAACCCTTTTGCATTATTGGTGGGAATGCATATTGGTGCAGCCACTTTGGAAAGTAGTATGGAGTTTCCTCAAAAAGTTAATAATAATAAAACTAGTCTATGACCCAGTAATCATACTACTGGGTATTTACCCCCTTAAAACCAAAAACACTAATTTGGGCTAATGTTCAAAATACATAAAGAACTTGTAACACTTAATATCAAATAAACAAATAATCTAATTTAAAAATGGTCAAAGGACCTGAATAGACATTTTCCCAAAGATATACAAATAGCTAACAAGTACATGGAAAGGTAATTTTTAAAACCTTTTTTCACTTCTAAATAGATTTCATAATCAACCTATATAGTTGCACAAAATAAAACAAAAACCACTGCTAATCTTTTTACTGTCTCATAGTTTTGCCTTTTCATATGGTTGGAATCATACAGTACGAAACCTTCCCAGATTGGCCTCTTTCACTTAGTAATACACATTGAAGATTGCTCCATGCCTTTTCATGGCTTGATAGCTCATTTCTTTTTTTTTTTAAGTTTTAATTTTAATTCAAGTTAGTTAATATCTAGTTTTATATTAGTTTTAGGTATATAATATAGTGATTCAACACTTCTAGACATCACCCTGTGCTCATCATGACAAGTGCACTCCTTGCTCATTTCTTTTTAACACTGAATAAGATTCCATCTTCTGATTGTATCATAGTTTATCTATTCACCTACTAAGGGACATCTTGGTTGCTTCCAGGTTTTGGAAATTATGAATAAAGTTGCTATAAACACCTGTGTGTAGCTTTTCATATGGTCATAAGTTTTCAACTGCTTTAGGTAAATGCCAAGGAGCATGATTGCTGGATCATAGAATAAAATTAGATTTAGTTTCGTAAGAAGCCTCCAAACTGTCTTACCATTTTTTTTTATTCCCAATGGCAATGAATGAAAATTCCTGTGCTCCACATCCTCACCAGCATTTCATGTGCCCAGGATTCTGGATTTTGGTACTTTAGTAATTTTTTACTGCAAGTCATGCACCATGTATAAAAGAACCACAAAGGCTCTTGAGATTTTTTAAAAAAGATTTTACTTATTTATTTATGAGACACACACACAGAGGCAGAGGGAGAAGTAGGCTCCATGCAGGGATCCCAAGGTGGGACTTGATCCCCGGTTTCCAGGAAGTCCTGGGTCTCCAGGATGAGGCCCTGGGCTGAAGGTGGCACTAAACCGCTGAGCCACCCGGGCTGCCCTTGATGAGATATTCTTTTTTTTTTAAATGGGTTTTCAATTTACCAACATACAGAATAACACCCAGTGCTCATCCCGTCAAGTGTCCCCCCTCAGTGCCCGTCACCCACTCACCCCCACCCCCCGCCCTCCTCCCCTTCCACCACCCCTAGTTCGTTTCCCAGAGTCAGGAGTCTCTCGTGTTTTGTCTCCCTCCCTGATATTTCCCACTCATTTTTTCTCCTTTCCCCTTTATTCCCTTCCACTATTTTTTATATTCCCCAAATGAATGAGAGCATATAATGTTTGTCCTGCTCCGATTGACTTATTTCACTCAGCATAATACCCTCCAGTTCCATCCACGTCGAAGCAAATGGTGGGTATTTGTCGTTTCTAATGGCTGAGTAATATTCCATTGGATACATAGACCACAGCTTCTTTATCCATTCATCTTTCGATGGACACCGAGGCTCCTTCCACAGTGTGGCTATTGTGGACATTGCTGCTATAAACATCGGGGTGCAGGTGTCCCGGCGTTTCATTGCATCTGAATCTTTGGGGTAAATCCCCAGCAGTGCAATTGCTGGGTGTAGGGCAGGTCTATTTTTAACTCTTTGAGGAACTCCACACAGTTTTCCAGAGTGGCTGCACCAGTTCACATTCCACCATCAGGGCAAGAGGGTTCCCCTTTCTCCACATCCTCTCCAACATTTGTTGTTTCCTGCCTTGTTAATTGATGAGATATTCTAAAGAGAGTTACACCTTTCCCCTTTTAGGCAGATAGGGTGAGGGGAATGCTTACCTCAGTCCAATTAGATATTGAACTGAGTGAGGGCTAGACTGCAGTTTTAGTAAATCTCAGTTTATTGGTTTGTTCTTCTTATCTAAAATATAAAACCTTGGTGGGTCTTTTTTTTTTTTTTAAGTTGTTGAAAGACTGCAAAGGATCCACATCTGCCATTCACAGTTTACAGCCTCCCATGGCTTCAAATTCTAGCACATTTGTTTCCTAAAAACTGGGTGGTTTCTGGAGATTTCACTTTACTTTTTAGAAGTATTTGACCTAGCTCCCTGTATTCTTGTGTAGTACCAGAAGTCAGCAAATGTCTGGTAGGGGAAATCTGCTGAGCATTTAAGTCTCATCAACTTTTCAATTTGTCAACTAGCCCTGTCAAACTGTTAAAGGCTTTGTTGGTTTTTCTTTCTCCCAGTAGAGGCTTTTTGCCTGGGTTAGCCTGATCCTCAACCTGTTCTTAGTGTTGGTACATTTTCCAGAGGAGAAAAACAGTTGGGGATTGTCCTTCCACTTTGGGAAAGTTTTGCCTTCCTTGGAATGTTGATTTATTTAATCCTTATTGTTTCTGTCACTGGTACATTTAAAATTATTTTTGTCAATTATTTAGTTTTTTTCTAGTTATAGAAGGATTTGTTGGTTCTCATGACTTCTCAGAGGTATATCTGAATAAATATTTTTGATCTTATAACTGGAATCTCTTAACTGCTATGTTTCCTGCTCATTTATAGAAAATTGATTTTTGTGTATCATTTTTATATCCAGCAATTTTCCTAAAGTTCTATCTTAATGTAATAGTTTATCCATAGTTTCTTTTATTTTTTATTTTTTTTAAAATTTTATTTATTTATTCACAGACACAGAGAGAGAGAGGCAGAGACACAGGCAGAGGGAGAAGCAGGCTCCATGCAGGGAGCCCGATGTGGGACTCGATCCCAGGTCTTCAGGATCACAGCCCAGGCTGCAGGCGGCGCCAAACCGCTGCACCACCGGGGCTGCCCCATAGGTTTTTTTAGATTTTTCGATGTAATTAATATAATCTATGAATAATGATAATTTTATATTTCTTTTCCCATATTTATGTTTGAATTTCTTTTTTGGGAGGCAGGCTGGGTGGCTCAGCAGTTTAGTGCCGCCTTTGGCCCAGGGTGTGATCCTGGAGACCTGGGATCAGGTCCGGGATCCAGTCCTACGTCGGGCTCCCTGCATGGAAGCTGCTTCTCCCTCTGCCTGTGTCTCTGTCTCTCTCTTTCTGTGTCTCTCATGAATAAATAAATAAAATATTTTTTTAAAATTTTCTTTTTTTTGTTCTTAATGAACTGAACTAAATAGGGCTTCCACTATAATGTTGAATAGTAGTGATGATGGCAGTCACCTTGTCATAATCTCAATGTCAAAGGGAGTATTTTAATATATTACAGATAAGTGTGATGTTTTCAATAAGTATTTTTATAGATACATCCTACCATATTAAGGAAGCTCTTTTATATTCTTTGTTTTTTGGAAAAGAATGATCATCAAATTTTATCAAAAGCTTTTTTTCTATGCCTTTTTGCATAATCAAAATATTCTTCTCCAAAATATTAACATGGTGATTTACATTTTAAAATTTTTGACCAGAATAGCATTTCTGAGATAAACCCAACTAGGTCATGATATATTAGGCTGTTTATATATTGTTAAATATGATTTATGAACAATTTTTAGGATTTGTTCATTCATGACTATGAATAAGAAAAGACTTACAATGTTATTTGCCCATATAGTCCTTGTCAGGTTTTAGTGTCAAGGTTATGCTAGTGTCATAAAATTATTTTGGTACTGTTGTACCTTTGTTTATTCTATGGAAGAATTTTGTTAGATTATAATTATTTCTTTCTTAAATGATTGGTAGAAATTGCAGTAAAGCCAATTTGGCCTAGGGTTTCTCTGTAAGAAAATTTTAGTTTTTCACTTAATAGTTATAGTAATATTCAGATGATCCTTTTGTTTTTGTTTTCTAACAGTTTTATTATTATGTATTGTGCATACAGGGGAAAATCCCCAATCTCAAATAAAGAAAAAGATGAATTTTGAAAAAAAGATACATTCATGTAAGCATTATCTAGATTGAGATAAAGAACATTCCATGATCCTAGAAAGTTCTCTGGGCCCCTTCTAGTCACTCTCCACTCCCTTAAGTTACCATTGTTCTGACTTCTCATTTATAGATTACTTTTGCCTGTTCCTGCTCTTTATAAAAATGGAACCATAGAGTATATACTCCTCTTTTATCTCACTTCTTTTGCTTAGCATCATGTTTTTGAGATCTGTGCATGCTGTATTTGTGAGTAGCTTGTTTATATATTCTATTGCTGTGGACTTTGTTTATCCTCCATTTTTTAGCTATTACAAATATAGCTGCTATGAGTTTTCTTGTACAAAGCTTTTTGTGAAAATATAATTTTCTTTCTATTGGTTATATAGCTATGAACAGTATTGCCAGACTATAGGTATAGGTTTATGTTAAATTTTTTATTTTTTTTTATTTTTTTATTTTTTTAATTTTTATTTATTTATGATAGTCATAGAGAGAGAGAGAGAGGCAGAGACACAGGCGGAGGGAGAAGCAGGCTCCATGCACCCGGAGCCTGATGTGGGATTCGATCCCGGGTCTCCAGGATCGCGCCCTGGGCCAAAGACAGGCGCCAAACCGCTGCGCCACCCAGGGATCCCGGTTTATGTTAAATTTTATGAGAAACTGCCAAAGAGATTTTCAACCATTTTGTACCATTTTATACTTCCACCCTTCATGTATGAGAGTTCCATTTGTTTACATACTTAATACAGTGAATATAAGTTTATCTTTATCCATCCCAGTGAATTACAGGGATATCTCATTGTAGTGTAAATTTGGCTTTCTATAATGACTAATGATGCATCTATACTTATCAGCCACTGTATATCTTTTTTTTTAAAAGAATTTATGTATTGACTTGACAGAGAGATAGAGAGAGTCAGAGAGCACAAGCTGGGGGAATGGAAGATGGAGAGGGAGAAGCAGGGTCCCCACTGGGCAGGGAACGTGACATGGGACTCAATCCCAGGACCCCAGGATCATGACCTGAGCCAAAAGTAGATTCTTAACTGATTGAGCCACCCAGGTGCCCCCTGTATATCTTTATGTATCTTCTTTTTGCAGTATCTATAAAAGTATTTTTCCAACTTTTTGTTATTTTAGGTCATTTTAAAACTCTAGTATAAATGTCAAAAATATTAAAAATAAATGTGACTATAATAACTTTCAATGGATACATAACATAAAAAGATGTAAATTATGACAAAAATATAAAATGTGTTTGGGGGAGTAACAGGGTAGTTTTTGTATGCAACTGAAGTTAAGTTGTTATTAGCTCAAAATAGGCTATTGTAACCATAATATGCTTTTTAAAAAGATTTTATGTATTCATGAGACACACAGACAAAGAGGGGCAGAGACTTAGGCAGAGGGAGAAGCAGCCTCCATGCAGGGAGCCCGATGTGGGACTTGATCCCAGGACTTCGCGTTCATGCCCTGAGCTGAAGGCAGACGTTCAACCGCTGAGCCACCCAGGCATCCCACCATAATATGTTTTATGTAAGTCTGGTGATAACCACAAAGTGGAAGCCCATAGAAGTTATACAAAAGAAAAAGAGAAAGGAATGAAAGTGTACATAAATCATCAAATCATAAAGGAAGATAGTAAGAGATGAAGATGGGAACAAAATGCTATAAAATAGAAAACAACTGGATGATAATATTAAGTTCTTATATATCGATAGTTACCTTACACATAAATGGATTAAATATTCCAACCAAAAGACACAGAGTTGCTGAATAGAGTTAAAAAAAAAACCTGAAAAAACAAGACCTAACTCTATGATGCTTATCAGAGATTTATTTCAGTTTTAAAGACACTCATAGACTCAAAGTGAAGGAATGGATATCAGGTGTAGCTATAATCACATCAGATAAAGTAGTCTTCAGTATCCCAATTTCAATACTGAATAGATAATCCTGACAAAAAAAATCAATAAGGAAAACAGTAGATTTGAAATACACTAGGCCAAATGAAGCTAATATATACAGAACATTCCATTCAATGACAACAGAATACACATTCTTCTCAAGTGTACATGGTACTTTCTCTAGCACACATCATATGTTGTGCCACAAGCGAATCTTAACAAATTTCAGATAAGTGAAATCATATCAAATATTGTTTTTGACCACAATGGCATGAGACTAGAAATCAATAATAGCAAGAAAAGTGGAAATTTTACAAATGCATGGAAAATAACACAGTGCTAAAAAATCAGTGGGTCAAAAAAGAAATCAAAATGTAAATCAGAAAGTATCTAGAGACAAGTGAAAATGGAAACGCAGCATATGGAAACATATGGGATGCAGCAAAAGCATTCTAAGAGGAACGTTTACGCTGATAAACACCTACAATAAGAAAAAGAGACCTTAAATAAACAACCTAATTTTATACCTCAAGGAACTAGAAAAAGAATAACAAATTAAACCCAAAGTTAGCATACAGAAAGATATAATAAAAATTAAAGCAGAAATAAATGGAATGGAGACCAGAAAGAAAATAGAAAAAAAAAATCAAAACCAAGATTTAGGTTTTTTTTTTTTTTTTGAGATTTTATTTATTTGAGAGAGAGAAAGAGCGAGAGAGAGCGAGAGGAGCAGGCATATGCATGAGGGAGTGAGGGGTAGAGGGGGGAGCAGACTCCCTGATGTGGGGCTTGATCCCAGGATCCTGAGATCATGAATTGAGACAAAGGCAGATGCTTAACTGACTGAGCCACCCAGGTGCCCCGAGAGTTAGTTTTTTAAAAAGATAAACAAAATTGACAGATCTACCTAGATTAACCGAGAAAAAAAGAGAGGAGTTAAACATAATTATAAATGAAAGAGGAAACATTATGACTGATACCACAAAATATAAAGAATCATAACACTACTATGAACAATTATATACAAATTGGATAACAGAAAAAAAAGAAAAATTCCTAGAAATATATAATTTACTAAGACTGAATCATGAAGAAGTAGACAGTGTGAACAGAACAGAGTGAGGATATTAAAGCAGTAATCAAAGATCTCCCAACAAAGAAAAACCCAGGAGAAACAGGTTCACTGGCAAATTGTGCCAAATATTTAAAGAAGAATGAAGGCTGATGCTTTTTAAATTCTTCCAAAAAACTGAAGAGAAGGACCACTACTGAACCGATTTATGAGGACAGCAATACCATGATACCAGTGCCAGATAAGGACACTACAATGAAACTGATGAATATAGATGCAAATATTACAACAAAATACTAACATACTAAATTCAGCAGCACATCAAAAAAAAACCACACACCATGATCAAACTGGATTTATCCCTAGGATGCAAGGATGGTTCAACGTACACAAATCAATAAATGTGATAACCATATTAATAGAATGAAGGATAAAAAAGCATATGATAATCTCAAAAAATGCAGAAAAACCAGTTGAAATAATTCAATATCTTTTTATGATAAAAACTCTAAACAATTTGGATATAGAAGGATTGTACCTCAACATATTAAAAGCCACATATGAGAAACCCACAGCTAACATAATACTCAACGGTAAAAGTCTGAAAGCTTTTCCTCTAAGATCAGCAATAAGACAAAAGAGCCACTCTCACCACTCCTATTCAGCATAGTATTGGAAGTCCTACCCAGACCAACTAGGCAAGAAAAATCAAAAGCATCCAAATTATAAGGAAGAAGTTAAATTTTCTGTTTGTAGATGACATGATCTTATATTTAGAAAACCCTAAAGTTTCCACAAAAATTGTTAGAATTAATAAATAAATTCAGCAGAGTTGTAGAGTACAAAATTAACACACAAAAATGAATTGTATTTGTATATCTTAAAAGTGAATGATCTGAAAAATAATGTAGAAAACAATTCCATTCACAATATCATCAAAAAATAATATCCTTAGGAATAGATTTAATTAAGGCAGTGAAAGATCTGGACACTGAAAATGATAAGACATTGGTAAAAAAAAAAAAAAATTGAAGGAAATACAACTAAATGGAAAGAGATCCCAAGTATACAGATCAGAAGAATTAATATTGTTAAAATGCCCATACTACCCAAAGATATCTATAGATTTAATGCAATACCTATCAAAATTCCAATGGTATTTTCAATAGCAATTGAAACAATACTAAAATTTGTATGGAACCACCAAAATCCCTAAATAGCCAAAGTGATTCTGAGAAAAAGTATCAAACCTGGAGGCATCATGCTTCCTAATGTCAAACTGTTTTAAAAAAGATATAGTAATCAAATCAATATGGTACTAAGAACAGATACATAGACCAATGAAACAGGATTGAGAGCCCAGATAAAAACCTACATATATATGGTCAACTAATACTTGCCAAAGCAGCCAAGAATACTCTATGGGGGAAAGGATAGTCTCCTTAATAAATGGTGCTGGAAAACTGGATATTCACATGCAAAAGAATAAAATTGAGATGGATTAAATCTTAAATGTGAGACTGGGAACCATAAAACTTCTTGAAGAAAATATAGGGGAGGGCAGCCCTGGTGGCTCAGTGGTTTAGCGCCGCCTGCAGCCCAGGGCATGATCCTGGAGACCCTGGATCGAGTCCCATGTCAGGCTCTCTGCATGGAGCCTGCTTCTCCCTCTGCCTCTCATTCTCTCTCTGTGTCTCTATGAATAAGTAAATAGAATTAAAAAATATATAGGGGAAAAAAGCTCCATGACATTGGGATTGACAATAACTTTTTGGATATTATACCAAAAGTGCAAGCCACAAGTTAACAAATGGGAATACATCAAACTAAAATGCTTCTGCATGGAAAAAGAAACAATAAGCACAATGAACAATGAAAAGGCAACCTACATGGGGATCCCTGGGTGGCTCAGCGGTTTGGCGCCTGCCTTTGGCCCAGGGCGCGATCCTGGAGTCCCGGAATCGAGTCCCGCGTTGGGCTCCCGGCATAGAGAGCCTGCTTCTCTCTCTGCCTCTCTCTCTTTCTCTATCATAAAAAAAAAAAAAATCTTAAAAAAAAATCTCCCTGGAGAAAACCTGGACATTAAAAAAAAAAAAAGGCAACCTACAGAATGTGAGAACATTTTTACAAGCCATGTATTTGATAAAGGGTTAATATCCAAAACGTAAAAAAATATCCAAAACATATTTTAATAACCTTCATAATATTCAATAGCAAAAACAAAATAAAACAAATAGTTCAGTTAAAAATGAGCAAAGGACCTGAATAGACATTTTCTCAAAGAAGATCTACAAATGACTGACAGGTACATTAAAAGGCTCTCAACATAAAAAAAATTCTCAATCAAAACTACAATTCAAAAAAGATAAGAGGCAACAAGTGGAGGATGTGCAGAAAGTGCAACTGCTATGCACTGTTGATGAGAATGTAAGTGGTACAGCCATCATGGTAAGCAGTATGGAGATCCTTCAACAAATTAAAACTACCATATAATCCACAAATGTCACTTCTAGTTATATATCTGAAGGAAGTGGCATTAATATCTCCAAGAGAAGTCTGTATTCTCAAGTTCAGTGTGGCATTATTTACAATATCCAACACATGGAAACAATCTAAATGTCTATTGATGGATGAATGGATTTTAAAAATGTGGTATATATATATATGCAATTGAGGGGATCCCTGGGTGGCTTAGCAGTTAAGCATCTGCCTTTGGCTCAGGGCATGATCCTGGAATCCCGGGATCAAGTCCCACGTCGGGCTCCCTGCATGGAGCCTGCTTCTGTCTCTGCCTCTCTCTCTCTCTGTGCCTCTTATGAATAAATAAATAAAATCTTAAAAAAATATACATGCAATTGAATATTAGCCATAAAAAGGAAGGAAATCCTGACATTTTTGACAATATGGATGGACGTTGAGGTCATTTATACTCAGTTAAATAATCAAGCAGAGAAAGACAAATACTATATGATTTCACTTATATGTGGAATCTAAAAAAGCTGAACCCATGGAAACTAAGAGTAGATTGGTGGTTGCTATGGGTTGGGCAAAAAATTCAAAAGGAAGGAACACTCCCAAAGTAATTTTAGGAGGCCAGCATTAATTACCCTGATACCAAAACTGGAAAAGGATACCACAAGAAAAGTATAGACCAATATCCCTGGTAAATATAGATGCAAAAATTCTCAGCAATTATCAACAAATTAAATTCAACAATTAAAGAATCACATACCATGATCAAGTGGTATTTATCCCTGGGATACAGGATAGTTCAACATACAAAAATCAATAATTGTGATACACCACATTAATAGAATGAAAGACAAAAATCATGTGATCATCTCAATAGGTGCAGAAAACGTTCTTGTGAAAAGACAGCATCCTGTCATGATAAAAACTCAACAAATTGTTTATAGGAAAAAATGTACCTCAACATAATAAAGATCATATATGACAAAACCACAACTACCATTATTTTCAAAAGTGAAAGGTTGAAAGCTTTTTCTCTAAGATTAGAAACAAGACAAGGGTGCCTACTCTCACCACTCTTATTCAACATAGTACTAGAAGTTTTTTTTTTAAGATTTTATTTCTTTATTCATGAGAGACAGAGAGAAAGAGAGAGAGGCAGAGACACAGGCAGAGGGAGAAGCAGGCTCCATGCAGGGAGCCCGACGTAGGACTCGATCCCGGAACCCCAGGATCATGCCCCGGGCTGAAGGCAGATGCTCAACTACTGCGCTACCCAGGTGCCCCAGTACTAGAAGTTTTAGGTAAAGCAATCAGGCAAGACAAAGAAGTAAAAACCATCCAAAAAGAAAGGTAGAAGCAAATTGTTATTTGCAGATGATATAATCTTATATATAGAAAATCACAAAGCAAAATCTGTTGGAACTAATTAACGAATTCATTAAAGTTGCAGGGTTTAAGATCCATATGAAATTAGTTGCTTTCTATACAGTAGCAATAAAATATCTGAAAAAGTAATAAAGAAAACTACTCCATTCACAAAAGCATCAAAAACTGTAAAACAAATTTCAATATTTGATCAAATCATTTATTTTACTAAATAAATTTATTTTTAATAAATAATGAATAAATTTTTATTAAATAAATATTAGTGATATTTATTAAAATTCATTTTATTGTTTAAATAAATAAATTTAACCAAGGAAGTGAAATATCTGTACAGTGAAAACTATAAATTTTGATGAAAGATGTTAAAGAAAACACAAATAAGTGGAAAGATATTCTGTATTCATGGATTGAAAGAATTAATATTGTTAAAAAATCCATGCTACCCAAAGCCATCCATATATACAGTGCAATCCCTATTAAAATTCCAATGACATTTTTCACAAAAAAGAAAAACTATCATAAAATTAGTATAGAACTACAAAAGACCCCAAATAGCCAAAACAATCTTGAGAAAGAAGAACAAAGCCAGAGACATCACACTTTCATGTCACATTTTATGATTTCAAACTATACTACAAAGCTATAGCAATTAAAACATGATTTTTTTCTTTATCTTCAATTTTCCGTAGTTTGAGAATGATATACCTAAGTGTAGTTTATTTTTGTTGGGGGCATTTTTCACACATGGTGTTCTATGATCTTCTGGAACAGTAGTTTGGGAGACATTCTCAGTCAATATTGTTTCAGATATTTCTTTTGTTCCTTTTTCTTCCGTATCTGGTATTCCTATTATGCATATGTCACAGTTTTTGTAGTTGTCCCAAATCTTTGGATATTGTGTTCTATTTTTTTTCAGTCTTTGTTCTTTTTGCTCTTCAGTTTTGGAGTTTTTATTGATATATGTCCTAGTGTAGAGATTCTTTCCTTAGTAGACTGTGTCCAGTCTACTAATAAGCCCATCAAAGCATTCTTCATTTCTATTACATTACTTTTGATTTCTAGCATTTCTTTTTGGTTCTTAGGATTTCTTTTTTTTTAAGATTTTATTTATTTTATTTATTCATGAGCGACACATAAAGAGAGGCAGAGAAATAGGTAGAGAGAGAAGCAGGCTCCCTGTAGGCAGCCCTATGTGGGACTTAATCCGGAAACTCCAGGATCACTCCCTGAGCCTAAGGTGGACGCTCAGCCACCCAGGCGTCCTTGGTTCTTTCTTAGGATTTCCATCTCTGTTTACATTGCCCATTTGTTCTTCAGGCTGTCTGCTTTATCCATGAGAGCCCTTAGTGTATTTATCACAGTTGTTTTAAATTCTTAGTCCAATAATTCTAACATCCTTGTCATGCCTGTTTCTGATGCTTGTTCTGTTTCTTCAGATTGGGTTTTTTCACCTTTTGGCATGCTCGTAATTTTTTCTTGGTAGTTGGGCATGATATACCACCTATAAGGAACTGCTCTATATAGGCCTTCACTAATGTGATGGTGAGATGTGGGGGGAAGTGTCCTATTGTCCTATGATTAGGTCTTAATCTTTAGGAAGCCTCTGCCCTTGGGCTGTGAACTTCACATGTGCTTCTCAGTTCTTTTCTCTCAGGAGAGAATGAGTAGCCTGGGCTGGAATCAAACTAGTGCTGATTGGAGTTGGGTATTTCCTTTCCCCCAGTCACTCTCTGATAATACTCTAGCAGATTAGGCTGTGATTAACTAGGTTCTCCTGAGGGCAGGCCTTGTTAAGAACAGAGAGCTCAGGCATATTGCAAAATGGTTCCTTTTTCCCCTCCCACTGCCAGAAGCCCAAGGGATTTTTTTTCTCTCCAATATTTATCGTGAGAACCTGGTCAAGCTCTCCGAAGTAAATGTCACAATATTGTGAGGGCCCCCCTATTAATGAATTTCCCCTGGTATTTTTAACTCTCATACTTGCTCACACTGAACCTCCAAGAATTCATGAATTGTAATTCAGATTTTCCTACCTTGGCATTGGGTTCTTTGCCAGTTTCAGTGAGGAAGTCTCTGTTGTGAGTCCCTAAATTAATTTCTATGTCTCTCCAGTCTTGGAGGCAGCAGTTTGCTCTGTGTCTTCACCTCTTTTATGGATCCAAGACTTGTTTTTTTTTTTTTTTTTCAGTCTGTTCAGGGTTTACTTGTTAGAATGAAATGGTGATTTCCAAGTTCTTCACATGGGGAACTGGAATATATATCTATTTTTTTCTTAAATTTCAGCACTTTAGAGATAACTTTTTTCTAATGAGAGGTCAACAATTGTATTGTTCCTCAGTATGTTATTTTTTCTAGATTCTTTTAAGATTTTCTCTTTATATTTCATTTTGAGTAGTTTGACCAATTTTTTTTCAAGATTTTATTTATTTATTCATGAGAGACACAGAGGGAGAATCAGGCTCCTCGCAAGGAGCCTGACATGGGACGCAATTCCCAGACCTGGGATCATGACCTGAGCTGAAGGCAGACAGTCAACTGCTGAGCTCCCCAGGCGTCCCTAGTTTGACCCATTTACCTGGCTGTGGTATCCCGCTTAGTAGGGGGCTGACTTTCTTGAATCTACTAATTAATGTTTCATTATATTTGGAAATATTTTAGGCATTATTTTTCAAAAATTTTTCCCTCTCTTATTCTTTGCCTTCTGAGACTCCAATTATATATGTTAGAGTTTGAAATTATCCGACAAATTACCTAGGCTCTGTTAATCTTTTTTTTTTAATTTTTATTTATTTATGATAGTCACAGAGAGAGAGAGGGGCAGAGACACAGGCAGAGGGAGAAGCAAGCTCTATGCACCGGGAGCCCGACGTGAGATTCGATCCCGGGTCTCCAGGATGCGCCCTGGGACAAAGGCAGGCACTAAACCACTGCGCCACCCGGGGATCCCTGTTAATCTTTTTCAATCTTTTCTTTCTCTGTAGTTCAGATTGAATAATATTTATTAATATGTCTTCAAGTTAACTTATTCTTTCTTTTCTCATTTCCAGTCTGCTGGTAAGCCCACTCAGGTAATTTTATTTCAGATATTTTCATTTTCAGTTCTGGAATTTGCATCTGACCATTTTTAATTGTTTCTATATCTCTGATATGAGTTTCTATTTGCTCATTTGTTAAAATGTATTGTCCTTTATGTTCATTAGTGTAGTTAAGGTAGATGACATAAAATTCTTTTCGCTAATTCCAACATCTGGTCCACTTGGAGCTGTTGTCCCCTGATTGCCTTTTCTCTTGAGTAAATATTTTCCAGTCTCTTTGTGTTCTTTTTCCTAGTAATTTTGGAGTATACCCTGAACTTTGTGAATCTCTACATTCTTTTCTCTAGAAAGTAATGCTCTTTTTAAATTTTTTTTTAATTTTTTAATTTTTTTTAGGCGTCTCATGCTCTAATGACTGAGCTAGCCAGGTGCTTTTTTTCCTTTTTTGTTTTTTTTTAAGTAGGCAGTTAACTGAACTGAAACTCTAAACTCTCCCTTGTGGTGGGCAGCAGTGAAAACTGTTTAATTCGTTCAGCTTTATTTAGACTCTTTGGAATCTGTCCCCACATGCATAATTTATGGTTCCAACAGAGATTTGGTTGGGCAGTTTATACAAAGAATTGGGGTCTCCCACTGTGGTGTTCTCTCCATTCTTGAATTTCTCTCATCGCATTCCAGCTTCAGTGGTTATCCTGAATTTTGTCTTCTTGTTCTTCAAGCCACTAGGACTGTGAGCAATTGTGTTAGGCAGCTGAATGGCACTGGCTTGTGAGAGCCAACTGTGTACATCTCTTCCCAACTCTGTGTTGCTGGAATTGGCCGTGGTGGGAATATTTACACTATGGAAATTGAGAAATGCTATGAATCAGGCTTTTATTTATTTTATTTTCCTGAAGAGCCAGTTGTTTAACATTTAACAGCTGCAACACTTACAGTTTTTCTAAGTTTTAGTTACTGTTTTGGCCTGGGACCTGCCTCATGGGACCTGCCCATAGGCAAAAATTCCTTAAAAATGGAAATTCACTTTCTTATAATTGTCAATCTTTCATTGTTAACTCTTTCAATTTATGCCTGCTTATGATCAGTTTCCAAAGCATTCAGATTGTTGTTTTATTTTTGTCCAGAATTTGTTGTTATCTGCAGCAGGATAGGCTTGATAGAAACTGCTTTATCACTACCAGTAGTGGTCTAGTAAAGTTTTTCTGTGGTTTGCAGTGAACTGAGAACGTTTATGAAAATGCTATTAATTTTACCCAGAGCTAAAATTGTATGATTTAAAAGAATAACTTTTATTATGAGAATATCTTCATCTAGCTTATTTGAGTTAAAGTATCTTTTCTTTATTTTTTTAAAGATTTTATTTATTTATTCATGAGAGACACAGAGAGAGAGGCAGAGGGAGAAGCAGTCTCCATGCAGGGAGCCTGATGTGGGATTTGATCCCTGGACTCCAGGATCACACCCTGGGCCGAAAGCAGGCTCCAAACCGCTGAGCCACTCAGGGATCCCTAAAGATTTTATTTATTCATGAGAGACACACACAGAGAGGCAGAGACATAGACAGAGGAAGAAGCAGGCTCCCCATGGGGAATCTGATATGGGACTCCATCCCAGGACCCCAGGATCACAACCTGAGCCGAAGGCAGATGCTCAACCACTGAGCCACCCAGGCGTCCCAATATCTTTTCTTTAAAAAGGATATAACAGATGGCTTATTTGTTAGTATCTTTATTTCACAAAAATAAAGTTTGCCACTGTAGTGCATTGAATAGCATTTCTCCCCAAATTCATGTACACTCAGAACCTAAGGATGTAATCTCATTTGGATGTGTGATCTTTGCAGAATTAAAGATCTCAAGATAAAATCATTCTGGACTTAGGATGGGCCCAAATCTAATGACTGGTGTCTTTATAACAAAACAGATGGGGAAATTTGGTCATACAGAGACACAGAGGAAAAGACAATTTGAAGATTGAGGCAGAGATTAGAGTGATTCTTCTATAAGCCAATGAATGCCAGGAGCTACCAGAAGCTGGAATAAGCAAGGGACAATTCTCCTCTAGAGCGTTTGGGGGAAGTGTGGCCCTGCCAGCCAGCACTTTGATATCAGACTTTAGGTGGCCTCCAAAACTGTGAGACAATAAATTGTTGTTGTTTTAAGCCATCAAATTTATTGTAAGTTGTTATGGCAGACCTAGGAAATAACACAGCAGCCTTATGTCAGTTCATACATTTCTTTTTGCCATTTTGCTAATCCATTAAATCCAACAGACATTTATGTAAACAAATATGCTTGCTTTATGTAAAACTTACCTGTTGCTTTGGTGGAGAAAAATACTATGGGACCAGCAGACTGGGTGCTGGTTTTGATTTTATCACTGATTCACTATAAGATTGTGTGAGCTATATCAATTTCTCTTTTCTGCAGGTCAATTCTCTTCTGCAGGTCAATTTCTCTTCTGCATAATGAAATGGTTATCTCTCTGGGTCCTTTTAGCTCAGTGACTCTGAGCCTATGGATCCCTAACTCTCTGTATAATCAATATAGGGGTATAGGCTTTAGAAGAAGTTAGTTGAAGTGAACACATGTTTCTCACTGGGCAAGAGTAGAGTATTGGGAATTCGGGGTAGGGGATAAAAATAGCCCACTGTGGGATAAATTTTAAATGCCTACCATGTCTGAGTCACTGTAGGTACATTGAGACCAGTATTTTTATACTAAACATTGTATGTAGGCTAGGAGTAGCTCTTAAAACATATACTTATATTAGTACTGCTCTTAAAACATTCAAAATGGAATGTCATGTCAGTGTGATTTGGGATCCCATCTGAGGACCCATCTTTGGAGAAATCTTGAAATTTGGTAGTATTTTTTTCACTATCAACAAATGAATTTCTTCATCACCTGGGATTTTTTCCCCTGTTTTAGAGCCTAGATTCTTAGGTATCAAAGAGTCTTTCAAGATCATCTACATCTCACCATTCGTTTTGCCATTGAAGATATATACGTTGAGAGCCAGATTAAAGAAGTAACTTGTCAAGGTACAGTGGAGCAATTTTTAGAGGCAGGATTCAAACCTAAGTTCCTTTATTTTATTCTTAGCCTAGGTCTCTTTACCCTCTGCTACAATTCTTCTACATTTTAAAGAATCTCCTTCTCTTCTCCATCCCATTCCCCCATGTGCAAATGCACATGAGGCTCACACACTTACCTATACCTATATTCCCTTCTGAGGTTCTTGAAAGGAAAGCATTGTGGTTCTGCAGCCTGTCTGTTTTGCCTAGAGGGAAGCTCCAATTGACAGTTCTGAATTGGTTTCACACCTACTTGGTGGGGGGTGGAGGTGGCAGTTAGGTCGTTAGGGAATTGATGTGGCTGAACCCTTTCTTCTTAGTGGAGAGGGAATGACAACCTCTTTGATGTAATTTTTTTTTTTTAGCTCATTACTGTTCGTAGAGATGGAATGTGAACAGACAGGATTGTGAAACCTTTATTTGGAGCCTGAGCTAAGAAGACACACCCATAGGGATATAAGGGAGACAGACCGCTTGTTTTCTGTCTTGGAGCAGCTAGCAAGCATTACACATCAGCATGGTAATCCATACTTCCTTTATCCTCCTATTCACTGCTCTTACCCTTTTGCTCTCTTTCTCTTTCCCTTGCTTCCTCTGCTCCTCCCCTTCCCTCTGAGCTTCTCTCTATTTCTCTGCTGGAAACCTTAAATAATAAAATACTACTTTAGTCTTTCCTAAAAGCACCACAGATCCAAAGCCTTGCAGCACTGTATTCCGGAGCCCTAGCACAGCCGCGTGCTCAGCACCAGGCAATGGTGAATCTAAAGCCAGCAAGGGGGGAGGGGAGGAGGGAAGAGAGAAGAGATAGGGAGAGGCGGGAGAAAGAGAGAGAGAGGGAGAGGGGGAGGAGAGAGAGGGAGAGGGAGAGCGTGAGCGCGCGCAAGCTAGCGAGCAAAGCAGAGAGACGAGAGGGACCAGGAGAGAGACCCAGAGAAAGAGAAGAGGAAGCCGAGCTCTGTGAGGACTCAATCTCCAACTTGTTTCAATTCATTCATCCTTCTATTCTCTCCGCTTCGGGGAAGTGACTGTGGCGCTTGGTAAGGAGCATAGCTGGCCCTCCTTCCCCCTCCCCCAAGCCCAGGTCTCCTTTAGCGATAGCATCTCTCCCCCGTACTGAGAGTCTCCTTGGGTTGGCCGGGGAGGCGAGACACGCTCTGCAGCTGTGATGCTATCCTGGGTTCCCCTGTGGGGCTGGTGGGAGCCCAGAGTTGGCATCTGGGCAGGGAGGAACTGGGGTAAAACCTGATTTGGGGAGGGGGGTTGTGATGTGGTGTATGCGTGATTTGCTTCATTGTCAGTGAATTGTTTTGTTCCTTTTTGGAAACAGGTCAGCCTTGACCTTGCAAATTGCTTGGGGGGCCCGGCAGCTGCTGCAGAAAGCCACCCAGTGTCCCCTAGCCAGAGCAGACAGCACAGTCATGACCCCCCAGACAGCCCTAGGCACGGGGATGGGGTAATGGCTGGAGCTTCCTTCCTCCTTTAACTCTTTCTCTGCAGCTGTTTCTCATTGCTGGAATTGAGAAAGAGGGAGAACACCATGCAGCCCTTCCCCTCCTCTCCCTGTTACCTTTCCCAGATGCAACTGAGTAGAAAGTTGTAAATAACTGCTTCCTTTGAAAGCAGCTTGAGACCTCCCCCCTTCCTTTAAGGGGTTCATTGTGGGGTTGGGCCTGAGTTCCTTTACAAACTTGGGAGGCTTCTCTTGCTTCCCCGTTGGAAGCCCCATTGCCTGCGCACTCCCCATACTAGGTAGTTGAACAGACAAGCTAGACCAGGGATTCAGATACCCTACCCCATCCCACTGGCAGGCTTGGTATTAAGTCCAGCTACGTCCTTGAGAAGGAAGAAACACCTGATGGTTTGTCTGGAATTGGCCTCGCAGTTTGCTGGTCCTCTAATTGTGGCCGAGGGTGGCATAGGCAGGAGGACTGGGGGAGGGGTGGCTTTTGGATTTAGAGCAGGGTGAGGAGCCAGCATTCCTGGTGCGAATTGTATGGTTTATCGAGGATCAGCTGGTTCTGGATGTCTGGAGGATTGGCTGAAGCTGTTGTAGTAAACCCCTCTGAACTGGTAGGAGAAGGGATCTGGATGCTTGATGGAGCTTTCTGAGTTAGCAACACTGCCATGCCTATGGCAGTAATTATTACATCAATACTAATCGCTAACATTGTTGAGTGCCCAGTATGTTTTGGATCTCAGGCTGAGGGTTTGATGTGTATTCTTACACCAACACTATGAAGCAGATACTATTATTATCCTTGGTTTACTGATGAAGAAACTGAAGCACAGAGAGGTTAAGTAACTTGTCTAAGGTTACAGAGTAATTAAATGTCCCAGTTAGGAGTTAAAACACAAGCAACCTGGGCCTAGAATGCATAGTCTTGACGTTAAGCACTACTGCTTCCTTGGGGAAAATTTTGCACCTCTGTTGGTTAGGCAAGTGTAGGTGTAGTAGGAAGGGTACTGCTTGGCAAAAGAATTTTTTTTGGAAAGTAGTAGCCTAGCCTTTGTGTAAGGTAATAGGAACTTAGAGTGGGGGGGGGGGGTGGCTAGTGGCTGGCCTAGTGGCTGGCCCAAGCTTCACCTGGGTTTCCTGGAGTTGCCGCCCAAAAGGCTTCCTTGGCCAGCCTTCTTTCCTTGGAAAGGCTACCTGGAAAGACCACTTTTTCACTGTCGTCCATCTCATATCCACAAAGGCTGCTTTTTCTCAGGACCAGATCTTTCTCTTATTTTCTGAGGGCTTAGAGTCACCTTGTCCTGAAAATTTTAGAATATTAAAAACTTGAAACTGGAAGGTCATTAGGCTTTACTTCTCCACCCAGTTCTTCAATTTGTCCTAAGCACTCAATTCATTGACTGATTTCTATTTGATCTCCCTGCAGTGACAGGGAGCTCATTAGATGGCTCTTTTTGTCTTTGACCAATTCTGGTTGCCAGAAAGTAATCCCCATTATAAACCAAGGTCTGTCTTCCTGTAACTTGTATTCATTGGTTCTTTGGGACTAGCTGCAACAAATTTGCTTCTTCTTAATAATAGCTCTTCAGATAGTTGAAGACAGCAGTCATACTTCTGCCCTCAAAGCCTCAGATATGACAAGATCACAAGTAAAGGATCATCGCTTGCCTCATTTTGGAAGCTAGACTTTTATTAATATGGCGCAGTATCCCATTCTCTTGTTTGTCAGTCACAAACTGAGCATACTGAGCTTTCTTAAGCAGTCTTAATGGTGTATGTTGTCTTCCTTGGAAAAGCTTGCTTTTTGGTATCAGGTGGACACATGGGAACAAAGAAGCTCTCTTTTTTTCCCCTAAAGACCAGAATCAGTTAGTGTTAGTCCTTCTGAAGCTCCAGAATGTCCATTATAGCAGCCAGAGAATAGGCATGTGGGAAGATTTGAGCAACAGGGATTAAGGGCAATTAGCATAAAGGAGACACTTGAAATAGTGGTGATTCAAGGTTCACACAGTATATGGAAGGTAGAAGAATATATTCTTGAGTCAGAAAGTATCTCAGAAACAGTGACATCACCGAGGGGATGGTGCAGAATGAGACTGGGTGGAGTAGGAGTGAGCACCCAGTGTGTTAGAGTGGAGGACTGAGCTGGGAGTTAGGGAATTTGAGTTCTATTCCTAGCTCTGCTAATTTGCCAGTTTCCTTGGACACCTGAGTCCTTCTCCATGGACCTCAGTTTTACATCTAAAAATGATAAGGTGGATTGTATCACCAAGGGACTTTTCAGATCCATGATTCTCCATCTGAAGTAAATTATAAAATCTCAGGGTTCTTAGGGATTCCAAAATCATCTAGGGGAGTGCTTCTCAAACTTTAATATGCAAAAGAATCTCTTGGTGATCTTGTTAAAATGCTAATTCTGATTGATAGGGTCTGGGGGTATAATCTGAGTTTTTTCCATTTTAACTAATTACCAGGTAATCCTGAATCTGCTGTTCCAGTGCTTTTCAAACTACCTTGTTCAAAGACCAGTTTTTAAAAATCTTTCAATCCATCATAGACTGTTAGTTCAATAAAATACATTATGAATTATTAGAAAATGAAAGAGAAGGCAAAATATAAGCCCACATTTTTATTACTAGATTCAATAGACATAAAAGTAATTTTTAGGAACGCCTGGGTGGCTCAGTGGTTGAGTGGCTGTCTTTGGCTCAGGTCCTTATCCTGGGGTCCTGGGATCGAGTCCCACATTGGGCTCCCCATAGGGAGCCTGCTTCTCTCTCTGCCTGTGTCTCTGCCTCTCTCTGTGTGTCTCTTATGAATAAATAACTAAAATCCTTAAATATTTTTTAAATTGCTATAATATTTTATAAGTGCTTATTCTCAATTTCTGCACCTAGGTCATTACTGCCTGGCAATAATAGTTTGCAGACAGGCATTGATCTGCAGACCACACTTTGAACAGCAATGCACTAGGCTGCCACTAATTTAAGAGGCCCACTTATAATTTCAAAGTCATTTTTGCTAAATGATTTTTCACCATCAGGTTAAATGTCTCCTTTGACAGAGAACTTAATATTCTTACAAAGTAGCATCACTTGTTGTGACTATCATAAACATTTTTTTATTATAAATGCCCCTCTTAGATATATATTACAACAAGTAAATTGTCACTCCAATTTATTGTACTAACAGCCACTATCCTAGTGTGTGGCATAGAGTAGATGTTTAATAAATGTTCATTAAGTGAATGAACAAGTCACTTGGTGTTGGTTATGCCTTTTGAAGCCATACATTCCTTAAAGAAAGGTAATTTTGGTTTCCTTCTAGTATTTGGGAGGCAGTATTTATTCTATTTTATAAATCTCTAATGATAAATATAAGGCCAGTTTACCTGGCATCCCTATTTTATTTTATTTTATTAAGATTTTATTTATTCGTGAGAGACACACACAGAGGCAGAGACACACAGGCAGAGAGAGAAGCAGGCTCCTCACAGGGAGCCTGATGCGGAACTCGATCCCGGGACTCCAGGATCACTCCCTGAGCCAATGTCAGGCGCTAAATGGCTGAGCCACCCAGGGATCTCCCCAATTTTATTTTTAATGAATTATAGCAAGCCAGGCAAAGATTTTATACACCCTAAGTCCCAAATCTTTACCTTTAAATCGGTTGTTCATCAATTTAGTGGTTCAACAGCTATTTATTCAGTGATGTGATTAAGCACCATGCAGATGATACAAGGGTGAGCAAAACAGATATGGCCTTTGCTTGCTTGGAACTTATAGTTTGATGGGGAAGAGGCCATAAATCAGATACTCACACAACTGTTATTTCAGTCAGTAGTAAATGCTATGAAAGAAAAATATGAGGTTGGGGCTATAAAAGTATATAACAGAAAAAAACCCTGATCTAGTGTGGGGTTTAAGAAAACCTTCCTTGAGGAACTGATCTTAAGGTTGAGTAGAGACATGGGGTGGGGGTGGGATGAGGTTATGGTGGGGTGGAGCAGTTTTGTAGATGAAGAGAAGAACATGCATGAGGGCCTTGAGATGCACAGTGAATTTAAGAAATCAACAAAAGCTGGTGTGGCTGAAGTGGGCCATTGTAGGGATTTTGATGTTTATTCCAGAAACACAGGGACTGATTAAAGGCTTTTTAAGCAGGATGACTGATATCGCCTAAACTGAATCCATTCAGTATAAGGTTACTAAGTGCTATGAACCAAAGGCAATGTGGGAGATACAGGCTGATTTAGGAATAGCTTCTGCCCTCTGAGATGACAGAGTCAAGTAAGAGAGCGAAGAAATATATAAACAACTATAATTCTAGGAGAATGAAATCCACACACATAAAAGAAGGGCATGCAAGGAGATCAAAGACAGCTTCCCAGAAGTGCTGTTTGAAGTGGGCTTCAAAGATTAGGCAAACTTTGGAGACACAGTTTGCTGTTCTAGGAAGAGGCCAGAAAAGCAGAGGACATGGATTAGGAACAGTGAGGAGCTTAGTTATGTTGGAGTGAAATGTATGGTAAAAGTATGTAAGGAATATTTGGCTTGGCTGTAAAATAATGTTAAATGCTAGCTTGGAGAATTAGAACTTCTATATGCAGTAGAGAAGCAATTCCCTTATTTTATGGGTGATCCTGACTGATCCTGAGACGGGGAGTCACTTGATTTGACTGAGGTCACACAGGCCAGCTAAAGGTACTGGGTACAGTTGAAAGAAATGTGGAATTGGAGCTCTCAAAATAAGTCAACTGGAGAGTGATTTGGGAGTCATTGATATAGACACAGTACTTGAAGTAGAAAGAATGGATCCAAAGATCTCTTCTTTGAGGAATGCTTATGCTTTAGGATATGAGAACACAAAGATGAGCTCGTGTGAAGGCTATAGAGGAGAGAACAGGCGTGTGGAAGGAACATTTGAGAATACAGCATGATGAAAGAGCCAGTAGAGGAGAGGTCTCCTCTATTAGTTGGACAAATATTTCTTGAATACCTATCATTTACTAACATGGAGAATGTAATGGTGAGCAAAATAAACATGGTTTTTGCTGTTTGGGCTCACAAGTTAGATACTGAGATAGACCTTATTCTACAAACTATTGAATTATGTGCTTGTACATTGTGATTAGCGTAGAGAGGAAAATATACTGCTCTAAGAAGGAAGGCTGGGTTACCATTATTAGACTTTTCAGCAAAACTGTGTACTGACAACACCCAGTTTCTAATAGTCCTCCCCGTTATGATGCTCACAGTGCTTACTAAAAGACTGGGTGATCATATCCATTTTGCTGTTGTTTGGCAGATGATAGTGCTGTAAGGAAAGGTAAGATTCCCTCTAGTCTCATGTCCTCAAGAACACAGGCTTACTTGAAACCAGGTTATATGTCGTGCTGCTTAACTGAAATTCTCAATGAGTCAGCACTCTTTCCAGATGTTCACTCTTCCCATTCAACAAGTTAGAGAAAGACACACTTGATAAGACAAAAATATGAAGAGTTGGATATTAAAAATCTCTCTGAAGATGAGATTTCAGATAGCCTAGTCTAGATTCTAGTCTTAGTTTGGTTGCTTAGTTTCTTGTGACAAATCACTTGTTTGAGCCTCTGTTTCCATAACTGTAAAATGAAGAAAATTGGACTAAACCACGCTGAAAGATTGTATAGTTTATGCTCTATTCTTTACTACATTCTCATGGTCCAGTGCTGGTAGTTCAGGCTCAGTCACTTATTTGAGCAACACTCAGGATTTTATATGGAATTCTGAAGGTTGCTAATTTTGTTGCAAGTATTCATAGGGCTTAGAAGAGATCACAGGAATGCCCTTTCCTATTCTATTCCTGAGATGGCTGAAATCATCACTGTTCTGAAAGCTAAGAAAAGAACTGACTGTGTTCTAAAATCTGTAGTAACTGAGTACTGGGTGATATTTTCACCACTGCTGATTATAATATGAACTAAGGGCACTGTAAAGAAAATGGTACAGGATACTGTGGAACAGAGGCAAGGTGATTATCTCATATGCTGAGATGTAGAGGTCCAGACAGTCTCTTCCTATGTGAAAGATAAATGTGGTAAAGGGAAATACTGGTTGGTAATAGAAAAACATTTTTTATACTTAAAACATGATTTTAAAGGTATTGATGTTTGTACACAATGTCTCCTCACTATACACAGAAAGAAGAATAAAAATCTCCAGGATGTATATTTTGAAGGGTATTCTTTTCTGTTTAAAAATGATTTCTTAAAAGGAATCAAGTATTACATAGATTTTTGGAAGGGAAGGGGAGGTGGATGGGGGTGGAATTATGTAAGTGATCATAGCATAAAATAACTTTTTAAAATAGTACAAGAGGAGCTCAGAAATAGCAGGGTCCTTACCAATCATATAAAGGCAGTCTTATCAACTGATACATATGGTCATTTATTTTCAATATGAATAGTTCTGGGAAAGGTTGCTTAACACCACCTGATAACTGTGATTGTTAGCAAGTTCTTTATACTGATCTGACATCTGTCTTCTGAATCTAACCCATTGGTTGCTCCTTGGAGCAACAGGAATGCTGACTAATTTCCATTTCCTTGCCCTGTAATTAGCCATTCAAAAGTTTAAAGAGAGTTTGTTCTTTTCATCTTTTCTTCAGTCCATATATTCCCAATTCTTGAGCTCATATGACATATATTTTGAGTATCTTCTATAGGAGATACTCAAGTTTTTAGTATCACTCTTAATATAAAATATCCAAAGCTGGATCCAGTGTCCTTGACATGGCTGATTAACACCACCATTTAAAAAAACTTTGTACATTTATTAATCTTCCTTGAGACTGTAATATCTACTTCTAATTTTTTCTACTTATAAAATGAAACAACCTCATAATGGAAAATTTTTAAAATGGAGAGAAAACACAAATCACCTCTAAATGCCTTGTCCAAAGACCACTTGCTCTGCTTCCTCCCAGATGTGTTTCCATGTTTACATAATTGGGATCATACCTTACATGTATTATTTCATATCTGGCTTCTCCATTGGTATTACACTATAAGCATTTCATCATATCATTCACCAGCCTTCAGACAGTTTTTAATGGCTTCATAATTTTCATTTGTACAATTGTACCTACATTATTCAACAGATAATTTCCACATATACCAAATGACTTTATCAGTCATTTAAATTATTTTTAATCATAAGTTATCATGAATAGCCCTGCAATGTATACCTTTATGCACAAAACTTTGCTTCTTTGAACCTCACCTGTTTTAGGTCTTTAATTCAAATGTTACCTCCATAAGGTCTCCTATAACAATATCCATAAAAATGCAAGCCCTACACCTCCAACACTCACTCTTCTCTTTTCCTCCCTTATCTGTATCATAACCTAATAGTTCAGATAGTTTACTAATTTATTGTCTGGATCTTTGTATTAAATTGCAAGCCCCTTAAGCACAGAGATTTTTCTTTATTTTGCATTCACTATTGTACCTCCCAGTACCTAGAGCAATTTATTGATACATTATAGATCCTTACTAGATATTTGTTGAATAAATGATTTTCTTAAGGTGGGTTTTTATAAGAGGCATTATTGTACCAAAGAATTAAATTTTTAAAGGCTCTTGATATATGTGTGAAGTTGTCTCACTGTATAAGACAGACCATTGCTCATACACCTATACTAATACTGGGTGTTTGTTCTTTTAAAATCTGCAAATATAATAGAAGCAAAATGATATCTTACTGGTTTAATTTTTTTTTTATTAAACTGAGTATGAGGACTATCTTGTGTTTCTTGGTCACTTTTGTTCCCTTCCCATGAACATATTTCATGACATATATACATTTTTCTATTGAGAACTTACATGTCATTCATTTGTATGGACAGTGTATAGATTTAATAGACATTAGACCTTTCTTTGGTATATGTGGAAAATATTTCCCAGGTTTGTGTTTTAAATGAAATTTTATGCACAAATTAACATTTATGTAATTACATATATCTTTCCATTCGTATTTTTTAAGGTTTTATTTATTCATTTATGAGAGACACACAGAGAGAGGCAGAGACACAGGCAGAGAGAGAAGCAGGCTCCATGCAGGAAGCCCGATGCGGGACTCGATCCCGGGACTCCAGGGTCATGCCCTGGGCTGAAGGCAGGCGCTAAACCGCTGAGCCACCCAGGGATCCCCTCATTTGTATTTTTTTTCTCATGAATTCATGTGTAAGTTTTTCCCCACCCAAGTTAGATAAGTGCTTAAATGGATTTTTTTCATTTTTATTGCTTATATTTAATTGTTTAATCCTTTTGGAATTTATTTTGGTGTGTGATGCGACATAATTTTCTAAATTGTTTTCCCTTTCAATGTTTTCACAATAACAAATACTGAATAATTAATCCTTTCCCACTGTTCTGTGATGCCACATTTAATATATATAAATTGTTATATATAGGATTCTCTTTGGGATTTATTTAATTTCCATATTTTGTAGCCTGACTCTTTCTGTCCTAGTTACAAGGTTTATTTTTTTATTTTTTATTTTTTTATTTACTTATGATAGTCATACAGAGACAGAGAGAGAGAGGCAGAGACACAGGCAGAGGGAGAAGCAGGCTCCATGCACCGGGAGCCTGATGTGGGATTTGATCCCGGGTCTCCAGGATCGCGCCCTGGGCCAAAGGCAGGCGCCAAACCGCTGCGCCACCCAGGGATCCCTAGTTACAAGGTTTAAATATTTTGTAGCTTTAAAATAATTTTTATTACCTCAGCTCTTCTACTTACCAGCTGGGTGGAATCTGACCCTCTATATATCTATCTCTTTAGAGTGTATAATAGTAAGATTTATGTTATGCTTTTAATTTTGTGAAAGGGATCTTTCATTATTTCTGCTAATTTATTATGGCTGGTATACAGGGAATTTGCTATTTATAATTTTAATTTCTATTTCTTCATTTTGCTCAAATTTATTATTATAAATTTATCATTTATACATTTATTTTGTTTCTTTTTTAAAGTTTTGAATACTCTGAAGTATTTAGAAACTCAGAGAAGCGTCTAAAACAATGAGCAGATTACTACATATATTTGCCTGTATGTTGATCGGGATATTGGCTTGTAAGTTCTCTTTTTTAGTGGTGTCTTTACCTGATTTTGGTGTCAGGGTAATGTTACCCTCATGGAATAATTTGCAAGTTTTCTTTCCTTTCCCATATTTTGCAATAGTTTAAGAATAGGTATTAAATCTTCTTTAAATAGTTGATAGAATCTGCCTGTGAAGCCATCTGGTCCTGGACTTTTGTTTGTTGGGAGTTTTTTGATTATCAACTTAATTTCTTTGCTGGTTAATGTTCTGTTCAATTTTTCTATTTCTTCCTTTTTAAGTTTTGGTAGTTTATGTTTCTAGGAATTTAACCATTTCTTTTAGGTTGTCCAATTTGTTGGCATATAGTTTTTCATAATATTCTCTTATGATTGTTTATTTCTGTGGTGGTGTTTATTATTTCTTCTCTGTCATTTGTGATTTTGTTTGAGTCTTTTCACTTTTTTTCTTGATAATTCTGGCTAGAGGTTTATCAATTTTGTTGATTTTCTTCAAAGAACCAACTTCTTGTTTCTTGATCTCTTCTTTTTTTTTTTTTTTTTTTTAGTTTCCATTCATTTATTTCTGCTCCAATCTTTATCATTTCCTTCCTGCTGCTGGCTTTGGATTTTGTTCTTTTTCTTACTTATTTAGGTATAAGGTTAGGTTGTTTGAGATTTTTCTGGCTTCTTGAGGTAGGTCTGTATTGCTATGAACTTCCCTCTTAGAACTGCTTTTGTTGCATCTCAGAAGTTTTGGACCACTGTGTTTTCATTTACATTTGTTTCCATGTATTTTTATTTCTTCTTTAATTTCCTGGTTGACTCATTCATTCTTTAGTAGCATGTCATTTAACCTCCATGTATCTGTGGTCTTTCCAGATTTTTTTCTTGTGGTTGATTTCTAGTTACATAGCATTGTGGTCAGAAAAGTTTCATGGTATGAATTCGAACTTCTTGAATTTGTTGTGGTTTGTTTTGTGGGCTAGTATGTGATCTATTCTGGAGCATGTTCCACGTGTACTTGAAAAGGATGTGTATTCTGCTGTTTTACGATAGAATGTTCTGAATATATCTATTAAATCCATCTGTTCCAGTATGTCATTCAAAGCCTGTTTCCTTGTTGATATTCTGTTTAGATTATCTGTCCATTGATGTAAGTGGGGTGGTCAAGTCTGCTACTGTTTTTTTTTAAAGATTTTATTTATTTATTCATGAGAGAGAGAGAGAGAGAGAGGCAGAGAGACACAGGCAGAGTGAGAAGCAAGATCCATGCAGGGACCCTGATGTGGGACTCGATCCCGGGACTCCAGGATCACGCCCTGGGCCAAAGGCAGGCACCAAACCGCTGAGCCACCCAGGGATCCCCCTGCTACTGTTATTGTATTATTATTGATTAGTGCCTTTATGTTTGTTATTAACTGTTTTATGTATTTGGGTGCTCCTGTGTTGGGCTCAAAAATATTTAAAATTGTTATATATTCTCATTGGATTGTCCTCTTTATTATTATTTTTTTAAAGATTGTATTTATTTATTCATGAGAGGCAGAGACACAGGCAGAGAGAGAAGCAGGCTCCATGCAGGAAGCCCGATGTGGGACTCGATCTCGGGACTCCAGGATCACTCCCTGGGCCAAAGGCAGGCGCTAAACCACTGAGCCACCCAGGGATCCCCATCCCCTTTATTATTATATAGTGTCCTTCTTTGTCTCTTTTTACAGTCTGTTTTATTTTTTATTTTTTAAGAGATTTTATTTATTTATTTATTTGAGAGAGAGAAATAGCATGAACAGAGGGGAGAGAGAGAAGCAGACTCCCTAATGAGCAGGGAACCCGATGTGGCACTCCATCCTAGCACCCCGGGATCATGACCTGAGCCGAAAGTAGACATTCAACTGACTGAGCCACTCAGGTGTCCTACAGTCTGTTTTAAAGTCTTTTTTTTTTTTTCTGATACAAGTATTGCTACTTCAGCTTTCTTTTGACATTCATTTGCATGCAAAATATTTCTCCATCTTCTCACTTTCAATCTGCAGGTGTCTTTAAGTCTAAAATGGGCCTCTTGTAGGCAGCAGATAGATGGTCTTATTTTTTATCCATTCTGTTACCCTATGTCTTTTGATGGGAACATATAGTCCATTTACATTCAAAGTAATTGTTGATAGCAGTGTCCTGTCATTTTGTTATTTGTTTTGGGTTGTTTCGGGAGATTTTCTGTGATTCTTTCATGTTTTGCTGATTTTTTAATGATATATTGGGGTTTCCTTCTCCTTATTCTTTGCATATTTATTAGTGGGTTTTGATATATGGTTGCCATTAGGTTTGTATATAACCTCCTGTGTATGTAGCAGTTTACATTATGTTGATGGTCATTGAAGTTTGAAATTGTTTTCTCCTCCCCACATGTTAGGTATATATCCTTTTTTGTGAGTTCCTTGACTGATTTTTAAAGTAGAGCTCATTTTGCTGATTTTTACTACTCATTTTCTGACACCATACTGTCGCTTTTGGTCTCTCCTTTCCACTTAAAAAGTATACTTTAATATTTCTTGCAGAGCTGGTTTAGTGGTCATGAAGTCCTTTAGTTTTTGTTTGTCTGGGAAACTCTCTTATCTCTCCTTCTTTTTGGAACCATAGCCTTGCTGGATAGAGTATTCTTGGCTGCAGATTTTTCCCATTTAGCACTTTGAGTATACCACGCTACTCCCTTCTGGCTTGCAAAGATTATTTTGAAAAATCTCTTGCTCGTCTTGTAAGTAATGACTTCTTTTGTCTTGCTGCTTTTAAACTTTTTTCTTTATCACAATATTTGCAAATTTAATTACAACATGTCTTGGTGTGGATCTGCTTTTGTTGATTCCGTTGGGGGTTCTCTGTGCCTCCTGGAATAGGATGTCTGTTTCCTTCCCCAGATTAGTGAAGTTTTCAACTATTATTTCTTCAAACAAATTTTCTATCCCTTTTCCTCTTTTTCTGGGACTCCTATAATATGAATATTACTCTGTTTGATGGAGACACTGAGTTCCCTAAGTCCATTCTTGTTTTGCATAATTCTTTTCTCTCTCTTTTGTTCAGCTTATTTTCCATTACTCTGTTTTCTAGGTCACTAATTCATTCCTTTGCTTCTTTTTTTTTTTTAAAGATTTTATTTATTCATTTGAGACAGAGAAGGAGAGAGAGAGAGAGAAAGAGAGAGAATGAGAATATGAGAATACATGCATGAGAAGAGGCTGAGGCAGAGGGATAGGGAGAAGCAGATTCCCTACCAAGCAGGGCTTGACCCCAGTACCTAGAGGTAGATGCTTAACCATCTGTGCCACCCAGGTGCCCCATTCCTCTGCTTCTTGCATTCTACTGTTCATTCTATCAAGTGTATTTCTCATTTCATTTTTTTGTGATCTTTATCTCTGCTACGTTATTCCTCATCTCTGTATTAAGCATCTCCCTCATGTCTTCCACTCTCTTCTCAAGTCCAGTGATTATCGTTATGATCTTTGCTTTAAATTATCTATCAGTTATGTTACTTCTATCTTCTTCTCTGGCGGTGGCCTTGTCTTGTTATTTCATTTGGGATAAATTTCTCTGTCTCCTCATCTTATCTGCCCCTCTGTGTCTATTTTTCTGTGTTAAGAAGGTCAGCTGTGCCTTCTGCTCTTGAAGGTAGTGATTTTATGAAGAAGAGATCCTGGAGTGCCTTGCAGTGCACTGTCCCCTGTTCACTAGAACCTGGCACTTCATGAGAGTCTCCTATGTGTGTTGTTTACACCTTGCTATTCTGTCTATGTAGCTTTCCCTTTCAGTCCAGACTTCTGCACTGACTCTCTGCCTGTTGTGAGCTGTTTTTGCTCTCTGTGGTGTTAGTGGGACACAGGCAGGCCAATTCTGAGGGGGTGTGCCCATTAGAGAACTTTGGAGCAGGGCAGCAGCGTTAGCAAAATTTGTGCTGGGCCACTAGTCCTATGCTGGATCACCTGAAGCTATGTAGCAGCTGGGGGCCACATGCAAGGTTGGCCAGGGGTGTGAGGCTGGGTGTGACATGCTACAGTGGCTGAGGCCATGCAGGGTGGCACATGAAGTAGGCTGTGGGTGAGCAACTAAGTGCTGTGTGCAAAGGAGGGTTGGGCATGTGCTCCATGGCCCCGGTGGTGTGTGATGGCAGCTGAGGGCTTAGGGCTGGGTACAGCATCTCAGTGTCTGGGGATGTGTGGCCAGGCACATCACAGTGGATGTGTGCAGTGCCTGATGGCAGCTGGGTACCCAATGGTTGGGCAGGGTCCCTACATGGCTTTAACAAAATTTGCCATGAGCCCAGGGCTGAGTCCAGCAGGCTTGGAGTGGGTAAGTCCTTAGGATAGCTCATGGGTTTGGCACACTGCTAGCAGATTAAGTAGCAAGTGTCTATGCAGCCCTACATCTCACAGGTGTCTCTGTACTTATGCTGGGGGTTGGGGGAGAAAAATGGTATCTGCCAAGTACTTTGTTTTCAGAGAACCCCCCCTAACAAGCTCCAAAATCAGTATAAACAGATCCATCTCCTGTTTGCCCCAGGCATTGTGTAAACTTCCATTTTTATTTTGGCTCATCTCTACAAGCTGCTGTCTCTTTAAGGGCCAGCACTCAGCTATCGCTTGCCCTTTGAGGTCACCCAGTGCTGTCAACTGGCTTTTAAAGATCAAGTCCCAGTGGTTATACAAACTTATGGAATCCAGCCCCTCTGATTTTTTAAAGCTATGTGGATTAGTCTTTAGTCTTCCCTTTGTGAGCTCCCTGGTTCAAGGGCCCATTTTCTGCCCTCTGCATGCCCAGCTCCCTCCCTTCTGTGGGCAGCCTCCCTTTGCCTTTCACCTTTTGCCTTTCTGACTGTCCCAATGTTTCAGATGCAGCTTCTTCTCTATATTTGGTTGTAGAGTTTTTCTGCCAGGCTTGGGAACATTGTCCAGTTTATTGACTTGGAAGTGGCTGATATCTGGTTGTAAACATGGGACAGGGTGAGCTCAGGGTCCTCCTACTCTGCTATCTTCACAAGCTCCCAATAGAAAAACAAACAAACAAACAAACAAAAAAACTCCCAATAGTGTCATGTTTTTAATTTCAAATTTCAATTGTTTATTGCTGGTATACAGGAAAATAATTGACTTTTGTATATATTAACCTTCTATCTTGCCTTGTCTTTCTTTATTTTAGCCCTTCTAGTGAGTATATAGTGGTAGCTCATTGTAGTTTGATTTGCATATATATCCCTGTGACTATTGATGTTGAACATCTTTTCATGTGCTTACTGGTCATCTATACGTCTTCTTTGGAGAAATGTCCATTCAAATGGTTTGCTTATTTTAAAATTGAGATATTTGTATTATATTTCTGTTATTAAGTCGTAAAATAAATATATATTACAATCCTTTAAGAGACAGGTATTTTGAAAAATATTTTCTCTCATTCTGTGATTTGTGTTTTCATTTTCTATGTGGAGTTTGTATTATGACTTTTATCTTTTGTATTCTGAGAAGTCTTTGCCTTAACTAAGTTCAAAATGGTTTTCTCATCTGTTTTCTAAAATTTTATAGTTTCAGTTCTTTGATTTACATCTTTACATCTTAAAATAAGTTATTATGGATCTTCCAGCCTTGTTCTTCACACAAAAATATTTTGCCTATTCTAGGTCCTTTGCATTTCCATGTAAATTTTATAACCAACTGATCAGTTTCTTCTCCCAAAAAATCCAGCTGAAAGTTTTAATGGGACTGAAATCAATTCATACATTAATTTGGGGATAAATTACATCTTAATAATCTTGAGTCTCCTGAAATATGAACATGGTATAGTTTTGCATTATTTATTTCTTTAAATTCTCTCAATGTTTTTATAGTTTTCAGTGTACAAGTCTTGAATATATTTTGTTAAATTTATTCTTAGTATTACATTTTTGATGCTCTTATGGCATTTAAAAATTTCAACTTTTGAATGTTTATTTTTATATACAGAAATATAATTAATTTTTATATATTGACTGCATTCTGTGACCTTACATAACTCACTAGTTCTAGTGACTTTTTTTCTTAGATTGTATTTTCTATGTAGATGATTATATTGTCTAAAAATACATTTTTAGGGGATTCCTGGTTGGCGCAGCGGTTTGGCGCCTGCCTTTGGCCCAGGGCATGATCCTGGAGACCCGGGATCGAGTCCCACGTGGGGCTCCCGGTGCATGGAGCCTGCTTCTCCCTCTGCCTGTGTCTCTGCCTCTCTCTCTCTCTCTGTGACTATCATAAATAAATAAAAAAAATAAAAATACATTTTTATTTCCTCTTTTCTAAATTGTATACTTGTTTTGTTTTGTTTTTGCTGTATTTGAACTGAATAGAGCCTGTAATACAATGTTGAATTGAAGTGGTTAGAGCAGATCTCCTTGTCTTGCTCTTGATCTTATTGGGGAAATTATTCCATCTTTATCCATTCACAGCATTAGACTTGTCTTATATGTCATTTGTAAGTTTGAGGGAGTTCTCTTCTATCTGAAGTTTGCTGAGGAATTTTATCATGAATATATGTTGGATTTTTTTTTCAAATGATTTTTCTGTATCTATTGAAATAATCTTTTAAAAAAATCTGTTGATGTGCAGAATTACAGTGATTATTTTTCCAGTGTTGAGCTACCTTTGCAGTCTCAAGATAAAACTCTACTTGGTTATGATGTATTATTGTCCTTTTACATATTTCTGGATTCCAGTTGCTAATATTTTGTTAAAATATTTTTATTTGTATGCTCATTAGGATTATTGGCCTTTAATTTTCTTTTCTTACATTTATTTGGATATGGTAGTTATTCTGGTCTCATAAAGTGAGTTGGGCGGTGTTTCTTCCTCTTTTATTTTTCTAGAAGAGTTTGTGTAGAATTGGTGCTATTTCTTCCTTAAGCATTTGGTAGAAATCATTACTGAAGCCATCTGGGCTTTTCAGAGTTTTTTTTTTGTTTGGAATTTTCTTTATGATCAAAGTTTTAAACTATGAATTTAATTGATTTATACAGAAAGGTCTATTCATATTATATATTCTTAAGAATTGGTGATTTATGTCTTTAAAGAAATTTGTTCATATCATCTACATTATCTTCATAAACTTGTTCATAATGTTTCTTTGTAATCCTTTTAATGTTTGTAATGCCTATAGTGACATACTTGTCTTCATAACTGATAATGATAATTTTTATCTTGTCTTTTTCTCTATACCAGTTTGTATAAAAGTTTACTAATTCTATTGATCTTTTGAAATACCAACTTTTTGCTTCACTTATTTTAAAAATTGTTTTCCTATTTTCTCTTTTATTGAATTCTTGTTTCCTTTCTTCTGCTTTCCTTGAATTTAATTTGCTCTTCATTTTCAAGTTTCTTTTTTCTTTAATCCCCTTTATCTATTTCATCTACCCCCCTGCCCTGTTCCAATCCGCCTCTCCTCTGACAACCATCAACTCTCAGTATTTAAGAGTTTGTTTTTTGTTATCTGTTTGTTTCTTTGTTCGTTTGTTTTGTTTTTTAGATTCTACATATAAGTTAAATCATATGGTATTTGTCTTTCTCAGTCTGACTTATTTTACTTAGCATATTACCCTCTAGATCTATGTTGTCACAGATGGCAACATCTCATTCTCTTCTATGGTTGAATAATATTCCATTATTTATATATATGTAAATTGTATATATAATTATATATATATATGTATATCACATCATTTTCATTCATCTGTTGATGGATACTTGGGTTATATCCATATCTTGGCTATTGTAAATAATACTGCAATAAACATGATGTACATTTATCTTTTCAAATTAGTGTTTTTGTTTTTGGGGGATAAATCCTAGTAGTGAAAGTATGTTAGAGAAATTAGTGCCTGTGTTCTCTTCTAGGATTTTTATGATTTCAGGTCTCACTTTTACGACTTTAATCCATTTTGAATTTATTTTTCTGTATGATGTAAGAAAGTGGTCCAGTTCATTCTTCTGTGTATTGCTGTCCAGTTTTACCAGCACCATTTTTGAAAAGACTTTCTTTCCCCCATTGCATATTCCTGCCTCTTTTGTCATAGATTAATTGACCATATAATTGTGGGTTTATTTCTGGGCTATCTATTCTATTCTATTGATCTACATGTCTATTTTTGTGTTTTGGTGTTCTTTTTAATGAAACCTTGGAGAAATATTTAACTTTAAATTCAATCTCCATATAATTTTGATAAAGGTCAAAACAGATTTAAAAAAATCATGACAGTATTATGAATAGCTTTAGGCCATTACATTACAAAACAAAATAAATGGATAAATTCCTATGAAAATAATAGAAGAAATTGCAAACTGGAAGAAACAGAAAATTGGACCAGGAGGTTAAACATTAAATCTCCCTCCATATACCCTGTATAAAGAGGGAATGGGATCACACAAGAATCAAGTCAGTGGTATTAAACTATTATGAAAGTTAATTTTGACTTCTGCAAACTGTTCCAGAAACTGAAAAAAAAATACAGCTCTACAACCCGTTTTGTGAACTTAGCATAATGTTGATTTCAAAATTGAAGAGAAATAATAAAATCAACTTAATGAACACAGATAAATTTTAAAAGCGAAAACAAATACAGCCACATATAGTACATAACCAAGTAGATTTATCCAAAAAATGAAAGGACAGTTCAGTATTAAATAATCTATCAATGCAATTCACCATCCTGAAAAAATGAGAAGGGTCCAGAAGGGGTTGAATTACCTACAGTAATTTAAAAATATGTATGTTAACATTATATTAAGAGAAATGTGTGAACAGCTCAATAAATGAAGAAAAAAGCATGCAATGAAAGTCTCCTTTTATTCACGATAAAAATCTTAGCATAGAGCCACAAGGAAACTTCCTTTATTTGAACAGTATCTACCAAAATCTACACCAAATGCTGTACTTAATGAAGACATTTTCAAAACAATCTCACTTAAATCAGGAACAAAACTAGAACTGCTGTATCCCTATCACTAAGCAATATTCTTTTCTATGTCCTAGCCAAAATAATTAGAAAAGAAATAATACATCAATATAAGAATTTCAGAAGGGAGAAAACATAGTTAATATATGCAGGAGATATGAAACACCATAGAATTTTTAAAAATAACATAAGAATGAATAAGAATCTTCAAAATTATGTGTATATATATATATATATATATATATATATATATATCTCCAATTTTATACATTGGACTCCCCATAGAGAACCTGCTTCTCCCTCTGCTTGTGTCTCTGCCTCTCTGTGTCTTTCATTAATAAATAAATAAAATCTCAAAAAAGAAAAGCAAAGAAAAAGGATCCTAATTGAAATGACGTGAAAATAAAAGGCATTTATCAAAAGTTATCAAATAGAGCTAAATAAGTATTGAAGTATTTATAGCACTAAATGCATCTATTAGACAAAAACAAACTTGAATCAATGACCTAAGAAATATGAGATCTAAAAAACATCTAAAAACTAATCAAGATCTAATAAACCTGAAAATGCAGAAATGAACCCATGCTTATATGGATCAATTGATCTGTGACAGAGGAGGCAAGAATTTACAGTGGGGAGAATACTGAATCTTTAGTAAATGATGCTGGGAAAACTGGGCAGCAACAGGCAAAAGAATGAAATTGGACCACTTTATTATACCATATACAAAAATAAACTAAAATGGGATTAGAGACCTAAATGTGAAACCTGAAACCATAAAATTCCTAGAAGAATACATAGGCAGTAATTTCTTTGACATCGGCCTTAGCAACATTTTTTTAGATAGGTCTCCTAAGGCAAGGGAAACAAAAGCAAAAGTAAGCTATTGGGACTACACCAAAATAAAAAGCTTTTGCACAGTGAAGAAGACCATCAACAGAACAAAAAGACAACCTTCTGAATGGGAGAAGATAGTTGCAAATGATATATACAATAAGGAGTTGATAGCCAAAATATACAAAGAACTTATGCAATGCAACACCAAAAACCCCCAAACAATTTGATTTAAAAAAATGGCAGAGAACCTGAATAGATATTTTTCCAAAGAAAACATATATGGTCAACAGACACATGAAAAGGTGCTCAACATCAGTTATCTGGGAAATGCAAATCAAAACCACAATGAGATCTCTCCTTATACCTGTCAGGATGGTTAAAATCAAAGACGAGTGTTGGTGAGAATGTGGAGCAAAAGGAGCCCTTGTAGTTGGTGGGAATGTAAATTGGTATAGCCACTGTGGAAAACAGTATGGAGTTTCCTCAAAAAATTAAAAATAGAAATACCATATGATTCAATGCTTTTACTACTATTTACCCAAAGAAAATGAGACACTAATTTGAAAAGATAAATGCACCCCTATGTTTATTGCAATATTATTAACAATAGCTAAGATAAGGATACAACCTAAGTGTCCAATAGATGAATCAATAAAGAAAATGTGTGTATATGTGTACACACACACACACACACACACACACAATGAAACATTATGAAGCCATAAAAAAGGCTGAGGTTGTGCCATGTGAGACAACATGGATGGAGCTAGAGTGTATTATTCTAAGTGGAATAAGGCAGGCTGAGAAATACAAATACCACATGGGTCCACTCATAAATGGAATTTAGAAAAAAAAACCAAAAAGCAGAATCAAAAGTGTAACTACACAGAACAAATGGGATGGTTGCCAGAGGTTAAGGGGGTGGGTGGGGGATTGCATAAAATGAGAAAAGGGGAGAGGGAGATACAGGTTTCCAATAATGGAATGAATAAATCACAGGAATAAAAGGCATAGCATAGGGAATATAGTCAATGATATTTTAATAGCATTGTATGGTGACTTGTCAAATCACTAAATTGTACACCTGAAACTAATGTAACATTTTGTGTCAACTGTATGCAAAAACCCCCACCAAAATCAATAAGGCAACATGCTCATTCCCAACACTTCTATTAAAAAAGAAAAAAAAAAAAAACAGTAGTTCCCTGCCCTCTTCCCAGACACAACCAATTTCAACCCTTTTAGGTAATTTTTAGGTATTTATAATCTATCCGTAAATGACATGCTTATTATTGATCCTTCTTAATTTTAATAGTTTAGGCACTACTTCTTAACTTTCCACTCTGGAAGATAGAGATTTTGGTACTTTTAAAACCCCCTATCTGGACAATCTTCACACTGTTTAATCACAGCCTAATATTGATTTAATTTTGTGTTATTGTGACTATGTTAATCCCATTCATAGCTGAGCCTGATAATATATTGTATTCATTTTCTGTTGTCACTGTAACAAATTGCCACAAATCTAGTGGTTTTAAAAACAACACAAATTTATCTTCTTATAGTTCTGGAGGTTTTCCAGGGCTAAAATCAAGGTGTTGGCAAAGCTGTGTTCCTTTCTTGAGGCTCTGGAGGAATATTCATTTCCATGCCTTTTCCAGCATCTAGAGGCTGCCCACCTTCTTGGTTCTTCTGCTTCTTGGTTGGTTGTTCCTGTTGAAGAGTGGAACATTAAAACTGATTAGAAATGCTGAGTGAATCGTTAGGTATATTATATGCTGAGGTTATTTTGTTGAGAACTAGGATGTTGATGTCTGTAGGTCCTTTCTTTTGGACTAACAAGGTTCAACGGAAATTAATATTCTAAGTATCTCCCTTGAAGGATAAAGATCTAATTCCTTGTATTCTGAGTGATAAATAGGGTTGAAGAAGTCTTGTACAATTTTTTTTGTCCCATCTCCCTTTCTCTTTGTTGGTTTTTGAATTAAATTCTTTTACTGCCAATTTACTGGGGTTTCAGTACAAAGCAGAAACAAATGTTTATGTTCAATTGACTATCTGTAGCTGCAAAGGACTCTTAAGTTTTTAAAAGTCTTGTAGTTTGTAATTTTTTATAATTATTTTCTCTATTGAAAGTCTGTAGGTGGTAAATTCTCAGTTTAGTATATATACAAGTATCTTTCCTTTGCCATCACTATTCTGATAGTTTAAATTAGTCTAAAATTTGCCATTATCATTCCTCTATACTTGTTATTTTCTACTTCTGGAACCATTATTAGGCTTTGTTGGAGCTTCTAAGTCTGTTCTCCAGGTCTCTTAACCTCTTTTTCATTTTATCAGTTTCTTTGTCTTTATCTCTCAGTGTTTCATTCTCAGGCTAGTTCTTAGAAACATCTTAAAGTTGACTATTTCTTCATCCATATCCAGTTCAGGGTTTATGCTCTCTTTTGCGCTTTTTTTTTCCAGAGTCTGTAGACTTGATTTACAGCATTTGTATTTTTTAATTTACACATTTTCTGATTTGCATGTCTTTTTTATTTTATAATCTCTGTTCTTGCTCTTCATAAGCTTATTCCTATTTTTGGAGGATGTCAAACATTTGTTTTAAAGTCTTTTTCAAATTGCTATATTTCCCTAGGACTTTAACCTCACACTTCTTGAATTTATTATTTTTTCAAGATTTTTTTTATAGGCTTGGAATTTTGCTGCAAACTTACCTTAAATGAGAAAATTCAGTTATTCTATCTGCTTTACTAATCCCTTTTAGGTCTGGCTGGATTATGTTTTATTTGATCAGCTCCCCATTCAGAAGAAGTGCTTATGTTGTCAGTTTGGGACTTTTGTTCCATGAGGATACAAAGGTCCAGTTTTGTTTTGTTTTTCTCAAAGGTCCAGTTTTTGAGCCAGTGGATGGTATGACACAAGTCTCAGTTGCATAGCTATCTCTAATACTTCCTACCACTCTGGTAACACCTCAGTTGCCAATCTCAGCTATGCATACATATCATAGAACTTTTTTTAAGATTATTTATTTATTTATTTATGAGAGAGAGAGAGAGAGAGAGAGGAGAAAGAGAGAGAGAGAGAGAGAGAGAGAGAGAGAGAGAGAGAGAGAGAGAGGCAGAGACACAGGCAGAGGGAGAAGCAGGCTCCATGCAGGGAGCCCGATGTGGGACTCCATCTAGGGTCTCCAGAATCACGCCCTGGGCTAAAGGCGGCGCCAAACCGCTGCGCCACCGGGGCTGCCCTCATAGAACTTTTTAAGTCATAATGTACAGCTAGGAAATCCTTGTTTCCCTTTTTAGTTTTCTTTAGTAACCTAACTTTGCTACCGTGCCACAATTCCCACAGAATTTGAACTCCTTTCTGCCTCTGCGTGTTTCCTAGTAGGTGAGTGACTTTAGGTGACTCTATTGCTAAGTTTCTTTTTTTGTTTGTTTCAGCTCCATGGACATATTTTCTCTCTTTTTTTTTCGATTTTCTTGTAAAGCAATTGTGGTTGTGTTTTTATTCTTAAAGTATGTTTTATGATTTAGTTATCATTACTATACATTGTTTGGAGCTGAGGAGGGAATTTTTCCTATCTGAACCTACAGTGCTAGCTTAATGTAATGATACCTTGGGATTTCTAGATGGACAATAATTTTCCTTTCAAATAATGACTACTCACCATTTGAAGCCTTAGTTAAAAGAGTTCTCCTTGATTAGTTTTCCATGCGTAATCTGTAATCATGGATTCTAACATTTATGTATCTGAGTTTCACTCTAGATTGTGAAGCAAGAGAGGCATGAGTCCACTCAGGCTGGGTCAAACAGCAGGTGTTTTTGACAATAGAGGCAGCAACATTTGACTTGCCTAAAATTAGGGCTACAGACTGATCGCAGAGGATTTTTGTAGGTCAGGTGGGCAGCAATGGTCACCCAAGCAGGAGGGTCTTGTGACAGATAGGAGGAAGAGACAATAGTAGAAAAAAAAAATCGGGATCCCTGGGTGGCGCCCCAGTTTAGCGCCTGCCTTTGGCCCAGGGCGCGATCCTGGAGACCCGGATCCAATCCCACGTCGGGCTCCCGGTGCATGGAGCCTGCTTCTCCCTCTGCCTGTGTCTCTGCCTCCTCTCTCTCTCTCTCTGTGTGACTATCATAAAAAAAAAGTCATGGTCACTAGGCTGATGTTGGAACTTGAAACAGAACTGGAGGAAATTGATGAGTTAACAACTAACCTTTGGGGAGAAGACAATGGTTTTCATTGGTTCCAGAAGGGTGAATGGCCCAATGGAGGTTTTTCTATGGTCTTAGGTCATCTGTAAGGTTGGGAGTCATGGTGCCAATGCATTAGAGATAGTGAGAGGAAGCTTATGTGGCATTGACACTGAGAAGCCAAGTACTAGGAGTTCAGCCTGGAGGCCTAGGATTTTGCTAATTATTAAAGGACCTTTTAGGCCAAATTCAAGAGTTTATAGTCTTTTCCCAACTGCAGTAGGGAGGCTTTGAAAAGTTTTAAGCAAAGGAGTAAAATAATTTGATTTGCATTTTAATAGGTCCCTCAGATTGCTGTGTGAGGAATGAATTAAAGCAGTTTAAAAGTAGAGTGAATGTAAGGAGGCCAATACCACTTAAATAGGTTGGTATATGGAAAGAGGGAGAGGGAAGGAGGGAAGGAGAAGGAAGATGGGTTTGAGTGATATATTAGAAGTAGATTAATAAGAATAGTCATTTGAATGTTTAGCAAACATCTGGATGTCCAACATGGCTGAACTTGTTCTGATTGTGTTTCTTTGCTTAAATTTATTTCCGACCAGTTTTTCTGACCTGTCTCATTCGCCTGTATATACTATAATTCTTCTTCCTCTCTTTTAATTCCATTCTTTTCTTCTCCTCTAACCTTTTAAGCTTCTGCTTTCTCTCACTGACACACAGGCTTGGCTATATTTTTGTGCCTGAATCCCTTAATCAACTTCTCATTTTTTTTTTTTATTCTGCTTCCATGTTGGTGACTCATTAAGATAATTCTTCATTTTCAGTGGTCTGTATTGCTTTCCCCCATTCCTTGCTTTCTTTCAATACATCTTTCTCAGTTTTTAGCTGGGTTTATTTTGAGAAAGAAACTTGTTCTAGGAGAGTGGGTGTATGCTTGCCAAATGTTTGCAAAAGGTATCTCATTGTTACAAGCAGCATTCCAGCAGCATTAACATCCAGGCAGAAATAAGTAGATATTCAGCCTTAGAAGTCATTCTCATCTTTACTACAGGAGTGATTTCCTCCTGCTTTTCAGGTGCCTGTTTATCAATCCAGTCTCCAGAAACATTTGGGGATCCAGGAAAATATCCATGTTACCACAATGCTGAAATTGGTATATATGAGCATAACCTTTCTGTGTTTTTATGTCTGGTCTGTAGATTTCCCATTTTTAGATAAAGGTATGTTGCCTGAACAATGAACATTGCACATTCCTGTTTATAGCTTCTGCACCCTGGAGACAAACTACAAATCTGCAGTTACTCTTCAGTATACAGTTTCATCTGTCTGCCTGCAGCCCCAGAGACAACTATTGAGAAAAGCTCTTTGGATGAGAGGCAGGACACAGCAGCATAGCATAGCTCCAGGGCACTGAATCACTGTCTGTGGGGTGAATGTTTTGGAATCTGGATGCTGAGTTGGAAGGGACTATGAGTCAATGCACTCTTATAATAGAGCTAGTTGTAAATCAGGCCAGCAGCCTGAGGTGATTGTGTAAATTACACATGGTATCTTCTCTTCTTTGGTGATTTGGTTCTTGAATTACTGTCCCTAATTGGTGGGTCTATGAGTCTCTGTCTATAAATGGTTTTGTTGCTTTGCCAAGTACCTCCCAGAGGTAAGTAAAAAAATAATTTGAATTATCCCCTTAGGGTCATTTAAGTGATACATATGGATGGGTGACAGTTTTCCAGATGTTTTGGTGTGCTATAGCCCTAAGCAGAATTTACCTGTAAATATTGTGGCCAGAGTTGATAAGGTCAGTGTTCACTTATTAGAGCTTCTGTGTCATCAGTCTCTGCAGAACTTCTTGGATGTCTTCAAGTTCTACTTTATGCATCCCTTTCTTTATTTTAAAAATGTTTTAAGATTCTATTTATTTATTTGAGAAGAAGAAGAAAGAGAGCGAGCGAGAGAGCACGTGCACGAATGAGAGTGTGAGAACAGGGAGAGGGAGAAGCAGGCTGAGGGAGTCTGACTCAGGGCTCCATCCCAGGACCCTAAGATCATGACCTGAGCCAAAGGCAGATGCTTAACCCACTGAGCCACCCAGGTGCGCCTCTGAACCCCTTTCTTGAGTGTTTTTTCTTGGTGAGAGAGAAAAGAACTTATAATTTTCATTTAAATATCTATTTATTGAGTATGTTAAATATATCAATTCACTGTGTTAGGTATTAGGGATATGATAGTGAATTATATAGACCTAGTCTTTGTTCTGTTGGAGCTCACAATCTAAAATGGAAGGAATACTTTGAATAAGTAATTTGAAGGTTAGCTGAATGTTGTGGAGTAGGGTGTTATATAGCAATTAAAATACGCACTTAGCTTAGTTGGGGATATGAGAGACAAAGTTTCATTAGTGAAGCGATACTCAAGCTTAGAACATAAAGATCTACAACTGTTAGCCACTTCAGTAGTAATGGGGGTGCGAAGCAGGAGATGGAAAAGAAAATATTTCAGGGAGAGGAAATAGGTTTTGTGAAGGTCTTGGATTATTAGAAAATTCACATCTCATTTTAGGAGGCAAGAGAAGGCCAGTATGTCTTGATAGACAGAGAGAGGGATGAGAATAAAGAGAATATTATTCAGGTCATATCATGGTGTCTTATGGGCCATATCAAGTTTAGATCTTATTCTGCTGTCATAGATGAGTCATTAAATGGCTTTAAATATAAAATGACAGGATCAAAATTGCATTTTTCAAAACTAATTTTGGCAGCAAAGAATGGGTTGGCTTTCAAGAAAGTCAAAAGTAGATACGAAGGAAGAATTAGATGATGGACAGATATGGAGGGAGATGAGAGCTCATGATGGTAACTTTTCTCCACATTCTCACCAACACCTGTTGTTTCTTGTGTTGTAGATTTTAACCATTTTGACAGATGTGAGTTGATGTTTCCTTATAGTTTTGACTTGCATTTCCCTGATGATCAGTGATATTGAGGCTTAGGCTGCTGGTGTGGATCCTGAGCTCTGGCAGAGATTGTGGGGTAGGGAACAGGGAAGGACTCAGGTGCTTGCCATCTGTGAATGCTATTACTTGTAGGACAATAACCAGTGAAATCTACAGGAAGTTTATGATAGCTATGCTGGCCATTGGTTTCTTCAGTGGGGAAAGTTATTGGGGTCCTCTGCACAGCAGATTGTGGATAACTAATACTGGGAGCCCCTCTTTTCTTCTTTGTTTCTATTCATCTCTATATGTCTCAGCTTTGCCAGCCTGGGTGAGCTAAAATCAAAGCACATTCTTTGTGTGGTATTTTGAAAGGCTGAGGAAGATGGTCACTCACTCCAATCTCCCTTTCCCAGAATGGGGAACTCTTTCTAGCTGCACCAGCACTGAGCAGTGCCAGCCTAGAAGACAGGATATTGCCAGTCAAAACAAACTGTTCATCTTTTCCTTTGTGTGCAGTTATTCTCAGGTTTTTGTTCTGTGTTGCTGGTTTCTTCAATGGGCTCTTGAGCTCTCCCAGAGCTATTTTAGTTTATAAATAGTTATCTATGATCTTTTGGGGGAGATGGGGCCTAGGGCTTCCTACTTTGCCATTGTGGTGATGTCTTTAAAAGGGTTTTAAGTTACAGGTTCCATTTCTTTAATATTTTGGTACTGTTCTGATTTTCTATTTTGACTTGAGCAGGAATTTGTACATTTTAATTATAATTTTCAAATCAAAGGCATAAAGTATTTCATAGTATCTTATATATTTAAAAAAGTGTTATGTTGGGATCCCTGGGTGGCGCAGCGGTTTGGCGCCTGCCTTTGGCCCAGGGCGCGATCCTGGAGACCCGGGATCGAATCCCACATCGGGCTCCCGGTGCATGGAGCCTGCTTCTCCCTCTGCCTGTGTCTCTGCCTCTCTCTCTCTCTCTCTGTGTGTGACTACCATAAATAAATAAAAATTAAAAAAAAAATTAAAAAAAAAAAAAGTGTTATGTTTATTATTTTTTAAGTAAACCCTATACCCAAAGTGGGGTGCTAACTCATGACTCTGAGATCGAGTTGCAAGCTCCACCGACTGAGCCACCCAGGTGCCCCTATCTTATGATATTTTTTTTTAATTTTTTTATTTTTTTTTAGAATTTTTTTTTAATTTTTTATTTATTTATGATAGTCACAGAGAGAGAGAGGCAGAGACACAGGCGGAGGGAGAAGCAGGCCCCATGCACCGGGAGCCTGATGTGGGATTCGATCCCGGGTCTCCAGGATTGCGCCCTGGGCCAAAGGCAGGCGCCAAACCGCTGCGCCACCCAGGGATCCCCCTCTTATGATATTTTTAATATCTGTAGGACCTGTAGTTATATCTCTTTTATGTTCCACATTTTATTTGTGCTTTTTCTCTTTTTTTAATTCATTGGTCCTTATCAAGTTTTATCAATTTTGTTATTTTCAAACAAACAATTTTTGTTTTTGTTGACCTTCTTGATTATATATTTGCTTTCTGTTTCATTTCTTTCTAGTCTTATTTAGTTTATTCCACTTTCCTTGATGAGATGATGTTTAGCTTGTTGATTTTCAACACTTCTTTGCTAATTTTTTTAAGATCACAAATGTCCCTCTGTGCATGACTTTAGCTGTAGCCTATAAGTTTTCATATCTATCATTTTCAATATTATTCAGTTTAAAATATTGTCTAATTTTCAGTGTGATTTTTTTTCCTGGACCCAGGGTTATTTAGAAGTGTATTTCTTAATTTGGAAATGATGTGGATTTTCTAATTGTCATTTGATTATTTCTTTCTTGCTTAATTGCACTGTGGTCAGAGTATACTCTGTAGTATTTCAATTTGAAATTTGTTGAGAGTTGCCTACAACAGAGGTCAGCAAATTGTGGTCCACAGGCCAAACTTGGCTTGTGACTCTCAATCTAAAACCATTTTTTTTTTACATTTTTAAAAGGTGATTAAAAAATATGTGACAACAATATCATGAAGCTCACAAAGTCTAAAGCATTTATTGTCTGGCCCTTTATAGAAAGAGTTTGCTGACCTTTGTCCTAAAGTATGTTCAGTATATGTCAATGTTCCATGTGTTTATGAAAAGAATGTGTATTCTTCAGTTGTTGAGTATTGTGTTCCATATATGTCAGTTAGGTCCAATTTGTTAATGTTATTCACTTGCTGTATATCCTTACTGATTTTTTTCTCCTTGTTTTTTCAGTTACTGAGAAACATGTATTAAAATCTTCCACTATGATATTGTATTTCTTATTGTGGTTTTGCCTGGTTTTTCTTCATCTCATATCTTCCTCATATCTTTTAAGGCAATATTAGGTACATGCAAATTTAGAATTGTTATATCTTTCTGGTAAATGGAATCTTTTATCATTCTGGAATGTCTCTTTTTATTGCTAGTAATGATTTTTGTCTTAATGTCTACTTTTGTCTGATATTGATTTAGCCGAGCCAGCTTTCTTTTTTGTAAATTGAAGTATAATTAACATACAATGTTATATTAATTTCAGGCATACAACATATTGATTCAACAATTATATACATTACTCACTGCTCATGATGATAAGTATAGTCCCCATCTATCACCATATAACATTATTATAATATTATTGATCATATTCCCTATGCTGTACCTTTCACCTCTGCAACTTATTTATCCCATAATTGGAAATTTGTACTTCTTAATCCACCTTTATCCACTTTACTTATCCCCACATATACCTCCCCCTTGGCAACCACCACCTGGTTTTCTGTATTTAAGAATTGTTTTTTGTTTGTTTGTGAATGTAAATTGGTGCATACTGTGGAAAACAGGATAGAGGTTCTCCAAAATATTAAAAATAGAATTACCATATGATCTAGTAATTCCACTACTAGGTACTTACCCAAAGAAGATAAAAACATTAATTTGAAAAGATACATGCACCGCTACATTTATTGTGGCATTATTTACAATAGCCAAGATGTGGAAGCAACCCAAATGTCCAGTGATAGATAAATAGATAAAGAAGATGTGGTGTACATACACAGCAGAATATTACTCAGCCATGAAAAGAATGACATCTTGCCATTTGTGACAATACAGATGGACCTAAAGGACTATTGTATATAGTAAGTGAGCAAGTCAGAGAAAAACAAATACCATATTATTTTATTTTTTATTTTTTAAATATTTATTCATGAGAGACACACAGAAAGAGGCAGAGACACAGACAGAGGGAGAAGCAGGCTCCACGCAGGGAGCCCGACGCGGGACCCGATCCTGAGACCCCAGGACCACGCCCTGGGCCAAAGGCAGGCACTAAACCACTGAGCCACGTGGGGATCCCCCCATATTATTTTACTTATATGTGGAATCAAATTAGCTTTTTTAAAATTAATGTTTGGTGAATCTCTTGCCAACCTTTTATTTTCCACCTTTCTGCATCCTTCTATTTTAGAGTTATATCTTGTAACAGTTTTTGTGCATTTAGTCTGATAATGCTTGCATTTAATAAGAGGATTCAGTTTATATATAGTGCAATTGTTGGTGTGTTTGATTGCAAATACTAGTTATTAAAGAAGGCTTTCTATTTAGTTCTGAGTGCTTTTTTTAATTAAGAGTTTACTAGGCAAAGGTCTATTGAGTTTATGGGGATATGATGTCTATGCAAAATAAACAATATGGTGCATTATAGGATGTGAAAGGAGGACTGTGTGGCTTGAGATTATGGTAGACCTGAGCCTGATGTAGATAAAGGCTGAAAAAGTAGTTTGGACCTGATCATGCAGTTAATTTTTGCCTGGGTTAATAATTATTAATTCATTTAAGGTTATAGGCATATCTCATTTTATTGTGCTTCACTTGATTGTAGTTTGCAGATATTTTTTACTAATTAAAGGTTTGCAGCAACCTTGCATCCGGCAAGTCTATTGGCACTATTTTTCCAAAGACATTTGTTCACTTTATGTCTCTGTTATGTTTTGGTAATTCTTGCATTTCAAACTTTTTCGTTATTATTATCTTTGTTCTAGTGATCTGTGACCATTGATTATGACTCACTGAAAGCTCAGATGATGGCACTTTTTTAGCAATGAAGTATTTTTTAAATTAAGGTATGTACATTGCTCTTTTAGACATATGCCATTGTGCACTTAACAGACTACAGTATAGTGTAAACATAGCTTTTTTTTTTAAAGATTGTATTTATTTATTCATGAGACACACACACACACACACACACACACACACACACAGAGAGAGAGAGAGAGAGAGAGGCAGAGACGCTGGCAGAGGGAGAAGCAGGCTCCATGCAGGGAGCCCGATGTGGGACTCGATCCTGGGACTTCAGGATCATGCCTTGAGCTGAAGGCAGATGCTCAACCACTGAGCCGCCCAGGCATCCCCAAACATAACTTTCATATGCACTGGAAAACCAAAAAAATTATTTGACTCACTTTATTGCTATATTTTCTTTATTGCAGTGGTCTGGAACCATACTTGCAATATCTCCAAGGTATGTCTGTACTTTGAAGTCACTAATGTATTTAAAGTGGTGGAGGAGCTGCTGACAAAATCAGATTTTGAAATGCTAAACTTGACTGCAGTGTGTAGGTTGGTTTAGAAAGAAAGTAGGTTCCAGGATACCAGTTAGCACTATATCAGATACAAGGTAGATGCTTAGTAAATATTCCTGTGTGAATAAAGTTTTAGCAGTGGTAAAAGAGTGAGTACATGACAGCTTGCACTAGGGTTGAAATGGAACATGTGAAGAGAAATAATGTTTTGAGAAGGACTTGGAAGTAAAATTGGTAGAACTTTAAATAGAATAGTGTGGAGATGTTGGAGAGGGAGATGTGAAAGATGATTCTAGGTTTCTGATTCTGTAGTTGATAGATGATGGTACCATTCACTGAGATAGGGAATAATGGAAGAGTATTTGGTTTTGAAAAAATGCTGGGACTCTGAGAAAATGAATAGTTCAAAAATAAAATAAATAATGATATAGAACATAAATTTTGTTCCTTTTGCAATCCTCATCAATCTTGTTTTCTTCCCCAACTCTACAACAGCTAACTTTTAAATTAATGTATTAGTTATCTTTCCATAGTTTTTAAATGCAAATGTCTGGTTATTTTAGTTCGTATACCTCTAATTGCTATTGAGGTTGGGTATATTTTTATGTTTATTATTCATTTGTAATATTCTCTTGTGAATTGTTTTTTTTACATCCTTTGTTCAATTTTGTATTTTGTATCATCTTTTTGTTCCTGATTCATATTAACCCTTTATATAATAGAAACATTAATATTTTGTTTATAAATCCCAGTCTCTTGCTTTTCTCTAACTTTATCAGTGAGGGCTTTTTGTTGCAGAGAAGTTTAAAACTAATGTGTACTTAAGACTCTTGGTCTTTCCTTTCATGGCTTATGAGTTTTAGGTTTTACTTTGGAAGCTCCTCTGTACCTCGAGTACATTTACTATTTGCTGTTTATATGTAGTAGCACTGTATTCCATTGTTCATGTGGGTGTGACATTTTTTAAATGAGTAGCCATTTGTCCAGTGCAATTTATTAAATAGTCCATAATTTCCTTATTGATCATAAATTGCTTGTTAATGCTACACTAAACTCCTATATACATATGGATCTGTTTCTGGGAACCTATGTTTGATTTCACTTATTCTTTTCCTGTTTTTACCTAAATATTAAGGTTTAAATTTTGTTAAACTTTTATTTCAGTTCTAGTTAGTTGACATACAGTGCAATATTGGTTTCAGGAGTAGAATTCAGTGATTCATCACTTACATATAACACCCAGTACTCATCATAACGAGTACCCCCCCCTTAGTACCCATAACCCATCTAGCCCCAACCCTACCCACTTCCCTCCATCAACCCTCAATTTGTTCTCTGTCATAAGAGTCCCTTATGGTTTGTTTCTCTCTCTCTTTTTTCCTCCTTCCCCTATGTTCCTCTGTTCTGTTTCTTAAATTCCACATATGAGTGAAATCATATGGTATTGTCTTTCTCTGACTGATGTATTTTGCTTAGCATAATACACTCTAGCTCTATCCAAGTCACTGTGAATGGCAAGATTTCATTCTTTCTTATGGCTGAGTAATAAGCCATAATTACTCCTTCCTTATCCATTCATCAGTTGATGGACACTTGGGCTCTTTCCATAATTTGGATATTGTTGATAATGCTGCTATAAACATTGGGGTGCATGTACTCCTTCAAATCTGTATTTTTGTACCATTCAGATAAATACCTAGTAGTGCAATTGCTGGGTGTAGGGTAGCTCTATTTTAAAATTTATGAGGAACCTCCATAATGTTTTCCACAGTGGCCACACCAGTTTGCATTCCTACCAACAGTGCAAGAGGGTTCCCCTTTATCTGTATCCTCATCAACACCTGTTATTTCTTGTGTTTTTAATTTTAGCCATTCTGACAGGTGGAAGGTGGTATCTCATCATGGTTTTTATTTGTATTTCCCTGATGCTGAGTGATGTTGAGCATTTTTCATGTGTTTGTTGGCCATTTGGATGTCTTCTTTGGAGAAATGTCTGTTCATGTCTTCTTACCATTTCTTGACTGGATTTTTTGTTTATTGAGTGTTGAGTTTTGTAAGATATTTATTGATTTTATATATTAGCCATTTTTCTAATAAGACATTTGTAAATATCTTCCATTTCATAGGTTGTCTTTGAGTTTTGTTGACTGTTTGCTGTGCAAAAGCTTTTTATCTTGATCAAATCCCAATAGTTCATTTTTGCTTTTGTTTCTCTTGCCTTTGATAAGTTCTTTATAGGTTTTGAATTTAACTCTTTATCAGATATGACATTTGCAAATATCTTCTCCCATTCTTTAGCCTGCCTTTTAGTTTTGTTAACTGTTTCCTTTGCTGTGCTGAAGTCCCACCAGTTCATTTTTGCTTTTGTTTCCCTTGTCTCCATGATGTATCTAGTAAGAAGTTGCTACAATCAAGATCAAAGAGGTTGTTGACTGTGTTCTCCTCTAGTTTAATGGTTTCTTGTCTCACATTTAGATCTTGCATCCATTTGGAATTTATTTTTGTGAATGGTGTAAGAAAGTAGTCCAGTTTCATTCCTCTGCATGTGGCTGCCCAATTTTCCCAACATCATTTGTTGAAGAGACTGTCTTTTTTTTCCTTTGGATATTTTTCCATGCTTTGTCAAAGATTAGTTCACCATATAGTTGTGGGTTCATTTCTGGGTTTTCTATTCTGTTCCAATGATGTATGTATATCTTTTTGTGCCAGTACCATACAGTCTTGACCACTATAGCTTTGTAATATAACTTAAAATATTGAATCATGATGCCTCCAGCTTTGTTTTTTTTTTTTCAGAATTGCTTTCACTATTCGGGGTCTTTTGTGGTTCCATAGTCATTTTAGGATGGTTTATTCTAGTGAAAAATGGTGGTATTTTGATAGGTATTGCATTAAATGTGTAGATTGCTTTAGGGGGTATAGACATTTTAACAATATTTGTTCTTCCAGTCCATGAGCATGGCTGTATTTCCATTTCTTTGTGCTCTTTTCAATTTCTTTCATAATTGTGTTCTATAGATTTCAGAGTAAAAATCTTTTACCTCTTTGGTTAGGTTTATATCTAGGTATCTTATGGGTTTTGGTGCAAATATAAATGGGATTGACTCCTTGATTTCTCTTTTTGCTTGATATATAGAAATGCAACAGATTTCTGTATATGGATTTTATATCCTGTAACTTTGCTAAATTCATGTATTAGTTCTAGCAATTTTTTAGTGGAATCTTTCAGGTTTTCTACATAGAGTATCAGGTCATCTGCAGATAGTGAAAATTTGACTTCTTCCGTGCCCATTTGGATGTTTTTTTTGTTTGTTTGTTTCTTTTTGTTTGATTGCTGAGGGTAAGACTTCCAGTATTATGTTAAATAGTAATGGTGAGAATGGGGGATCCCTGGGTGGCTCAGCGGTTTGGCACCTGCCTTCGGCCTGGGGCGTGATCCTGGAGTCTCGGGATTGAGTCCCATGTCGGGCTCCCTGCATGGGGCCTGCTTCTCCCTCTGCCTACGTCTCTGCCTCTCTCTCTCTCTCTCTCTCTCTCTCTCTCTCTGTGTGTCTCATGAATAAATAAATAAAATCTTTAAAAAATAGTAATGGTGAGAATGGACATCCATGTCTTGTTCCTAACCATAGGGGAAATGCTCTCAGTTTGTCCCTATTGAGGATGATATTAGCTGTGGGTCTTTCATATATGATCTTTACCATGTTGAGGTATCCTTCTATCCCTACTTTGTTGAGGGCTGAATGGATGCTGTATTTTGTCAAATGCCTTTTCTGCGAGTATTGAGAGGATCATATGGTTCTTATCCTTTCTTTTATTCATGTGGTATATGAGGTTGATTGATTTGCGAATATTGAACTATGCTTGTAGCTCAGGAATAAATCCCACTTGATTGTGGTGAATAATTCTTTTAATGTACTGTTGTTGGGTTTGATTTGCTAGTATCTTTTTGAGAATTTTTGCATCCATATTCATCAGAGAACTTGACCTATAATTTGCCTTTTTAGTGGGGTTTTGTCTGGTTTTGGAAAGAAGGTAATGTTGGCCTCATTGAAGGAGTTTGGAAGTTTTCCTTCAATTTCTATTTTTTCGAACAGTTTGGGAAGGGTAGGTATTAACTTTTCTTTAAATGTTTGGTATAATTCCCCTGGGAAGCCATCTGGCCTTGGACTCTTGTTTTTTGGGAGATTTTTCATTACTGAATAAATTTCTTTGCTGGTTATGGGTCTGTTCAAATTTTCTATTTTTCCTTTTTCCGTTTTGGTAGCTTGTATGTTTCTAGAAATTTTTCCATTTCTTTTAGATTGTCCAGTATGTTGGCATATAATTTTTTTAATATTCTTTTATAATTGTTCATATTTCTGTGGTGTTGGTTGTGATCTTTCCTCTTTCATCTGTGATTTTATTTTTGGGGGGTCCTTTCTCTTTTGTTTTTGAAAAGTCTGGCTATGGGTTTATTAATTTTATTAATATTTTCTAAGAATCAATTCTTAGTTTTGTTGATCCATTCTCCTGTTTTCTTGTTTGTTTGTATCTATATTGTTAATTTCTGGTCTAATATTTATTATTTCCCTTCTTCTTCTGGCTTTAGGCTTTATTTGCTATTCCTTTTCCAGCTCTTTTAGTTGTAAGTTTAGGTTGTGTATTCGAGACTTTTCTTGTTTTTTTTTTTTGTTTTTTTTTTTTGAGGTAGGCCTGTATTTCAATATCCTCTCTCTTAAGACTGCCTTTGCTGCATCTCAAAGGTTTTGGACTGTTGTGTTTTCATTTGCCTCCATGTACTTTTTTATTTCCTCTCTAATATCCTGGTTAACCCATTCATTGTTTAGTAGGATGTTCTTTAATCTCCATGAATTTGTGGACTTTCCAATTTTTTTCTTGCAGTTGACTTCAAATTTCATAACGTTGTAGAAAACATGCATGGTATGATCTCAGTCTTTTTGTACTTGTTGAGGGTTGATTTGTGATCCAGTATGTGATCTATTGTGGAGAATTTTCCATGTTCACTTGAGAAGAATGCGTATTTTGCTTCTTTAGGATGAAATGTTCTGAATTTATCTGTTAAGTCCATCTGGTCCAGTGTGACATTTAAAGCCCTTGTTTCCTTGTTGATCTTGTGCATAGATGATCTGTCCATTGCTGGAGGTGGGTGTTAAAATCTCCTACTATTATTGTATTATTATCAATGAGTTTATTTATGTATGTTATTAACTTATTTATATATTTGGGTGCTCCCAGTTTGGGAGCATAAATAATTACAGTTGTTAGATCTTGATGGATAGATCCATTAATTATGGTGTTATGCTCTTCTTCATTTCTTGTTAGTGTCTTTGGTTTGAAATATAGTTTTTTTGATATATGTATGAATAGTTCTGCTGTCTTTTGGTGCCCATTAGAATGATAGGTGGTTTTCCATTCCCTCCCTATCAATCTGCAGGTGTCTTTAGATCTAAAATGAGTCTCTTGTAGGCAGTATATAGACGTGTCTTGTTTTTTTCCCCCATTCTGACACCCTATGTCTTTTGATTGGATCATTTAGTGCATTTGCATTCAGAGTGATTATTGAATGTTATGAATTTAATGCCATTCTGTTACCTATAAAGTCGGTATTTCTGGTGATGTTCTCCATTACTTTCTAGTCTTTGTTGCTTTTGGTCTTCCCCCACCAAAGAATCCACTTTAATATCTCTAGCAGGGCTGGTTTAGTGTTCATAAACTCCTTTAGTTCTTTCTTGTCTGAGGAAGCTCTTTATCACTCCTTCTATTCTGAATGACAGCCTTGCTGCATAAAGTATTCTTGGTTGCATATTTTTCCCATTTAGCATATTAAATATATTATGCCAGCCCTTTCTGGCCTGCTAGGTGTGTGGACAGATCTGCTGTGAACCTGATGTCTTCCTTTGTAGGTTAAAGACTTTTTTTCCCTTTGCTGCTTTCAGGATTCTTTCCCTGTCTGTGTTTTGTGAATTTGACTATGATATGTCTTGGTGATGGCTGGCTTTTGTTGAATTTAATGGGAATTCTCTGTGCTTCTTGGATTTCAATGTCTGTTTCCTTCCCCAATTAGGGAAGTTTTCAGCTATAATTTGCTCAAGCAAACCTTCTGCCCCTTCTCTCTGTTTATCTTCTGGGACTCCTATAATATGAATGTTGTTTCACTTTAAGGAGTCACTGAGTTCCCTAAATCTACCTCATGATCAATACCTTTTTTTCCAGCTTCATTATTTTCCATAATTTTATCTTCTATATTACTGATTCATTCCTCTGCTTCATCCATCCTCATTGTCATGACATCTATTTGTGTTTTCATCTTGGTTATAGCATTTTTAATTTTGGCCTGACTAGATTTTAGTTCTTTTTTCTCTGCTATAAGGGATTCTCTAGTGTCTTCTATGCTTTTTTTCCAAGTCCAGCCAGTATCCTTATAATTGTTGTTTTATTTTATTTTTTTAAATTAATTTATATATTCATGAGAGTCACAGAGAGAGAGAGAGGCAGAGACACAGGCAGAGAGAGAAGCAGGCTCTATGCAGGGAGCCTGATGTGGGACTTGATCCCGGGACTCCAGGATCACACTCTGGGCGGAAGGCAGGTGCTAAGCAACTGAGCCACCCAGGGATCCCCTGTTGTTTTAAATTATATTTCAGACATCTTATATCTGTATTGACTAAATCCTTGGCCATTACTTCTTCCTATTCTTCCTTTTGGGGTAAGCTTTAATTTTTTTAAAATTTGTCTTTTTCATAAGTAATTCATGTACAAGGGTCATAATTTAATGGGTACAAAGTGGTATAGAGTGAAAAGTAAATATTCTTATTCTTACCCAGTCACTCAGTACCCCTTCCAGAAGGCAACATCTGTTACTAGTGCTTTGGTGCATACAGATATCAGCATGCGAGTGTTCTAGTTCTATAATGTTTTATTTTGTTAGATCTATAATATGTTTTCTTTATTAGGTCAAATTCCCTTTTAAAAATTAGTTGCGAGCATTTTCCTATGAACTTTAAAATAAACCTGGCAAGTTTTATTTTAAGGAAATTGTGTTGGGACTTTTATTATGATTACATTGAATTATAAATAAGCTTGGGAACATCGGTGTCTTTTAATTAATTAGTTCTTCCCAGCCAGAAAACATGCTATGTTGTCATTTATTCTGGTCTTCTTTTCAGTAGATTGTTATTGTTGTTTGTTTAAAGTTTTTAATTGAAGTACAGCACACGTAAAAATTTCGGAATCATAAATGTATACCTCAGTGAATATTTTTCAAATGTACAAATTCCATGTAACCACCACCTGGATTGGGAAATTGAAAAATAACACCTCAAATCATCCCTCATGTATTTTCTCAGTCACTGTCCATATTCCCCTTCTCAAAGGTAACTGCAAGCCTGAATTCTTATATTACAGATAATTTCATCTGATACTGAACTTTATTTAAGCAATAATACAGTAGATGCTCCTTTGTGTATGGTTTGACACAATATAATGTTTTTGAGATTCATTCATGTCATTGCATTGGCTATAGTTAATTAATTTTCAGCGCTGTATATGATTTCATTCTATAAATAAATCACATTTTATATATCCATTTTACTATTACCAGGAATTTGGATTTATTATTTTTTTGTTGAATACATGTTTTCAATTCTCTTGTTTGTATAACTAGGAGTGAGATTGCTGGGTCATAGGCTATGCATATACTCAATTTATTATAAACTGCCAAGGAGTTTCCAAAGTATTCACGGAAAGTTACATGTCCACCAATACTATACAAGAGTGCCTATGGCTCTCCATTCTTTCCAGCACTTAGTACTGTTATACTTTTAAATTTTAGCCATTATAATATTCATGTTTTGGCATCTCATAGTAGTTTATGTTTGCACTTCCCTAATGCCCTATGGGTTTGATTATGGTTTCATATGCTGTTTGCCATTTGAATGTCTTGAAAAAAATTTTTGAAAGCCTGTCGAAATCATTTTTGCATTTGTCTATTCAATTTTCTATAACTTAACTGATTTGTAGTTCTTAATATACTGAGTACTATACCATGGTAAAATGTACGTATTGTATATATCTTTCCCTACCCTGTTAAGTTTGTCTTTTTACTTTCTTAATGTTGTGTTTTGATGAACAGTGATTCATAATTTTAATGTAATCTAATTCATCCGTCTTTATTTCCTGGTTCGTACTTTTTTGTTCCATTTAAGAAATCTTTGCCTAACCCAATGTCATGAATATCTCTTTTTCTAAAAGCCACACACAATACACACAATTTATATGTTGATAAACACATACATAGATATACATATATCAATATATACATATATATAGCATATAATATCAATATATATGCATATGAGAGTATATGATGTAAGATATTATTAAAGAGCCTTTCATTTTGATGTGGATAGCCAAAAGATATTCAATTAATTACAAAATATTTTAATAAGTCTTGATAGTCTGGTAGTGTAATTCTCTAACTTTGTCCTTCTCCTAAATTTTAGAATCAGGTAAAGAACCATATAGTAAAGAACCAATTTCCATATAGTAAAGAACCTTCCTGGAATTTGTATTGCATTTGCACTAAATCTATTGTTCAGTGTTAGGAATAACTGTTATTTTACCAAATGGAGTCTTCCAATCTGTAGACATGAATATCTGTCCATTTATTTAGATTTTTACTTTTCCTCAATATTTTATGTGGTTTATTACATATGGACCTTGCACAAGTTTAAAAAAAGATTATTTATTTTTTTATTTGTTTATTCATTCATTCATTCATTCATTCATTCATTCAAGGATGTGAGAGAGACACTGTGAGAGTAAGGGGAGGAACAGAGGGAGAGAGATAAGCAGACTGTGCTGAGTGTGGAGCCTAATGTGGGACTTGATCAGGACCCTGAGATCATGGGCCAAAATCAAGAACCAGATGCTTAACTGACTGAGTCACCCAGGTGCCCCGATCTTGCACAATTTTAAAATTTATTCTTAGTTATTTAGTGTTATTTGGTACTATTATAAAGTGTTTTTAAATTTATAAAGGTCTTTAAAAATTTCATTTTCTTTTTATTTATTTTTAAAAGATTTTATTTATTTATTCATGAGAGACACAGAGAAAGAGAGAGGCAGAGACAGGCAGAGGGAGAAGCAGGCTCCATGCAGGGAGCCCGACATGGGACTTGATCCCAGGTCTTCAGGATCAGGCCCTGGGCTGAGGGCGGTGCTAAACCACTGAGCCACCTGGGCTGCCCTAAAAATGTCATTTTCTAACATTTTTGTCATTAGACAGAAATATAATTGAGTTTTGAATATTGATCTTACAGAGATACTGATGAGCCCAGTTATTAATAGTGCCAATTTATTTGCAGTTTCATGAAATCTTCAGATATATATATATATTCATTTATTTCAAATTTTTATATGTTTAATTTTTCATGACTTATTTTATTGCCTAGTTCCTGTGGTACAATGCTGAATAGAAGTGGAGATCAAAGATAACTTATTTGTGACCTGAGAAAAGATTTTCATTGTTTCACCATCAAGCTTTTTTTTTTTAATATAGTTTTGCAGGTGCTCTTCATCAGATTTAAGGAAATATTTTTAAATTTTTGGTTTACATAGAATTTTTTTTTTTTTAAATCATGGACAGGTGTTGAATTTTTTGCCCAGCTTTATTGAGATATAATTGACATATAACATTGTATAAGTTTAAGGTGCACAGCATGATGATTTGATATAAATATATATTGAAAAATGACTACCACAATAAGATTAGTTAACACATAAATGCATGTTGAATTTTAACAGATTTTTTTCTGTTGAGTTAATCACATTTTCTCTTTTGTTCTGTAAATGTGGTGAACTGCATTAATTGATTTTCAAGAGTTAAGCCAACATCTTATTCTCAGTATAAACCCTGCTTTTCCAGTTATTTTGCATAACAGCATGGAATATGTATGAATATTCATATGTGTGTGTGTATTTTAGAATGTTTGAATCCCTGTTCATAAGTGAGATTGGCCTTCAGTTTTCCTTTATTTGTCAAGTTCTTTGTTAGGTTTTAGTATTAAGGTTATGTTAGCTTTTAAATTGAATTGCAATACAAAAATTTTTTTATACTCTGGAAGAGATTATGTAAGACTGATGCTATTTATTCTTTAAATGTTTAGAAGAATTCATTGGTAATGCCATCTGGACTGCAGTTTTTCTTTTTGGGAAATTCTTTAGTTATAGATTCAATATTTTAGAGGATATAAGAGTATTCGGATTTTTAATTTTCTTTTATTGGTTATACTTTTTAGGAAATGTCCGTTCTTCTAAATCTTTATATTTATTGACATAAAATCTCTTAAAAATAACATCCTTTCGTCTTTTTAATCTCTATTGGAGTTTTATTTTTTTTTTTATTTTTTATTTTTTAAGTTTTTTATTTATTTATGATAGTCACAGAGAGAGAGAGAGAGGCAGAGACATAGGCAGAGGGAGAAGCAGGCTCCATGCACCGGGAGCCCGACGTGGGATTCGATCCCGGGTCTCCAGGATCGCGCCCTGGGCCAAAGGCAGGCGCTAAGCCGCTGCGCCACCCAGGGATCCCTCTATTGGAGTTTTAATGACATATGCCTTTCCATTCTGAACATTGGTTATTTGTTTTCTTTGTTATTCATTAGTCTTACTGGTGATTTTTTCATTTTCATCAGAACTTTTTTAAATTGAGGTATAATTGACATACAACATTATATTCATCTCAGATGTACAACATGATAATTTAATATTTGTATATATTGCAAAGTAATCACCACAATAAGGTCTGGTTAACATCCATCACTATATGTAGTTCCACATTTTTTACCTGAGAACTTTAAAGATCTACTCTCAGCAACTTTTATTTTTTTAATTTTTTAAAGATTTTATTTATTTATTCATAGAGACAGAGAGAGAGGCAGAGACACAGGCAGAGGGAGAAGCAGGCTCCATGCAGGGAGCCCGACGTGGGACTTGATCTAGGGTCTGCAGGATCACGCCCTGGGCTGAAGGCGGCGCTAAACCGCTGCACCACTGGGGCTGCCCTACTCTCAGCAACTTTTAAATATGCAATGCAGTATTGTTAACTATTGTCACTGTGCTGTACATTACATATGCATGACTTATTTATTTTATAAGTGGAAGTTTGTACCTTTGACCCCCTTCACCCATTTCACCTTTGCCAATCCCCTACCTCTGGCAACCTGTTGTTTATATCTATGAACCTTGCCGGTTTTTTTGTTTTAGATTTCACATGTAACTGAGATCATATAGTATTTGTCTTTTCCTTCACTTAGCATAATGCCCTCAACATCTATGTTGCCACAAATGGCAAGATTTCATTCTTTTTTTATAAATGAATAATATTCCTTTTTTGTGTGTGTGTATCACATTTTCTTTGTCCATTTATTTATCTGTTATTGGACACTTAGGTAGTTTCTGTATCTTGGCTATTGTGAATCATGCTGCAATGAACATGGGGGTGCATATGTCTTTTCAAGTTAGAATTTTTATTCTTCAGATAAATATCTATAAGTGGAATCGCTGAATCATATGGTAGTTCTATTTTTTTTGTTTTTATGTTTTGAGGAAACTCCATACTGTATCACAGCCACACCAATTTAAATTCCCACCAACAGGGATGCCTGGGTGGCTCAGTGGTTGAGCATCTGCCTTTGGCTCAGGGCGTGATCCTGATCTGAGGATCGAGTCTCATGTCAGGCTCCCTGTGAGGAACCTGCTTCTCTCTCTGCCTGTGTTTCTGCCTCTCTCTGTCTCTCATAAATAAATAAATAAAATCTTTAAAAAAATTCCTACCGACAGTACACAAGAGTTTTCTTTTCTTCACATCCTTGATGATACTTGTATTAACTAGGCCACAAACCTCATTAACTGTATTGTACTGTAGTCATACGAGAATGTTTTTACATGCACTTATTTTTGTTTATGTGTTTGTAGTTCCTTTTGTGTATGTTTGTGTTTGTAGTTATATGCAATTTAATCCCATGTATAGATTTGTATAACTACCACCACAGTCAAGATACAGAACTGTTCAATCACCACAAAGAAATTCCTGTGTGTTACCCTTTTAAAATAGCACCTAAGGGGATCCCTGGGTGGCTCAGCAGTTTAGCGCCTACCTTTGGTCCAGGGTGTGATCCTGGAGTCCTGAGATCCAGTCCCACGTTGGGCTCCATGCATGGAGCCTGCTTCTCCCTCTGCCTGTGTCTGCCTCTCTCTCTCTCTCCCTCTGTGTGTGTGTGTGTGTGTGTGTGTCCCTGATGAATAAATAAATAAAATATTTAAAATAAAATAAAATAAAATAAAATAAAATAAAATAAAATAAAATAGCACCTAATACTTCCCACCCCTGTCTCTTACCCTGGAAAACATTAATCTGTTTTCTATAGTTTTGCCAGTTTGATAATACTATATAAATATAATTCTAGGAGTGTCTGGGTGGTGCAGTCAGTTGGGCATCTGACTCTTGGTTTCGGCTCAGGTTGTGATCTCACGGTCGTGCAATTGGGCCCTGTGTTGGGCTTGGCACTCAATACAGAGTCTGCTTAAGACTCTTCCTCTCCCTCTGCCTTTCTCTTGCTTCAATCAATTAATCCTTTTTAAAAATGTAATTATATATTATGTATCCTTTTTGGGATTTGCTTTTAAAAATTAAAGAACTTTATTTTTAGAGCAACTTTAGGTTTACAGAAAAATTGAGCAGTAAGTACAGAGTACCCTTTTCCTCTCCCCTCCCAGTCTTCCTTATTATTGACATCTTGCATTAGTGTGGTACATTTGTCATAGTTGATGAACAAATATTAATATGTTACTACTAACAAGAGTCCATAGTTTGCAGTTGGGTTTACTCTTTGTGTTCTATAGTTCTATGAGTTTTAATACTATATCTATGGGTTTATCTACCATTATCTGTACCATGCACAATAGTTTCACTAACCCTAAAAATCCCTGTGTTCTACTTATTCATCTCTTCCTCTCTCCTCCTTGAACTCCTGGCAACCACTGATCTTTTTAGTCTTTATATTATCACCTTTTCAAGAAGGTCCTGTAATTGGAATCATATAGTACATCGCCTTTTCAGACTGTTTTTTTTTCACTTTGCAATATGCACTTAGGGATCCTCATGTATTTTCATTGCTTAATAGCTCATATCTTATTGCTAGATAATATTAAGTTGTATGGATGTACCAAAGTTTTTTCAGTCATCCATTGATGGACATCTTGGTTGCTTCTATTTTTGGTAATTATGAATAATGTTGCTATCAACATTCATGTGTACATTTTTGCATGTAAATAAGTTTTCAGCTTGTTTGGGTAAATACTAAGGAGCACAATTGCTGGATCATATGGTAAGGCTCTGTTTAGCTTTGCAAGTAACTGTCAGATTGTCTTCTGAAGTGGCTGTACTATTTTGCATTTCTACCAGCAATGAATGAGAGTTCTGTTGCCCCCCATCCTTGCTAGCATTTGCTGTTGCCAGTATTTTGGATTTTAGCCATTCTAACAGGTGGTAGTGATATCTCATTATTGTTTCAATCTGCAACTCTCTAATGAGAAATGATATTGAGAATCTTTTCATATTCTTATTTCTCATCCATGTATCTTCTTTGGTAAAATACTGGCATTTTTACTAAACATGATACTTTTGAGATCCATTCAAGTTGTTGCATGCATCAACAGTTGATTCCTTTTATTGCTCAGTGGTATTCTATAGTATGTAGGTATCAAAACTTGTTCAGCAATTTACCTGTTGAAAAACTTTTATATTGTCTCCAGTTTGGGGCTATTAAGAATAAGCTGTTGTAAGTATATAAGTTTTTGTGTGTACATAAAATTTCATTTCTTCAGGACAAATGCCCAAAAGTGTGATCTTATGGTATGAAAATGTTTACGTTTTTAAAAAGCTGCCAAACAATTTTCCATAGTGCTTATATAGTTGACCTTTGAACAATAGGGGTTTGAACTATGAACTATATCCATTCATATGTGGATTTGTTTTTATAAATACAGTGCAGTACTATAAATGCATTTTCTCTTCCTTATGACTTTCTTAAAATTTTATTTAAAATCAAGTAATTAATGTATAGTGCATATTAGTTTTAGAGGTAGAATTTAGTGATTCATCCATTGCATGTAACATCCAGTGCTCATTACATCAAGTGCCTTCCTTAATGCCAATCACCCAGTTACCTCATTCCCTCAACCTACTCCCCTCTAGCAACCCTCAGTTTGTTCTATAGAGTTAAGAATCTCTTATGGTTTGTCTCTCTCTGTGACTTTGCCTTGTTTTATTTTCCCTCCCTCCCCATGTTCATCTGTTTTGTTTCTTAACATTTTCTTTTCTCTAGCTTACTTTATTATAAATATGCAGTATATGATACATATAACATATAAAATAGGTGTTAATCAGTTATTTATGTTATTAGCAAGGCTTCCACTCAACAGTAGATGATTAGTAGTTAAGTTTTTAGAGAGTCAAAGTTATATGTGAATTTTTGACTGTGAAGGAGGTCAGTGCCCCTAGCCCCTGTGTTGTTCAAGGTCAAGTATATAGTATTTTATATTCAACCAGAATTGTTTTTTTGAAATTTTGCTTTACACATTTGTTGGTATTGTATCAAATTACTAGTGTTGCAAGTTTTTATTACAAAAAGATGTTGGAATTTCTGAAGTTATTTTTCTATGTCAGTTGATATGATTCTATGATTTTAGCTTCTTTAGCATTTGTTATGGTGGATTAAATTGATACTCAAACATTGAACCAACCTTGCATAACTGGAATAGATCCTATTTAGTCATAGTGTACAATTGTCTTTATATATTATGCTGGATTCAATTTACAAATATTTTCTTAAGGGTCTAAGGGAAACCTATATTCATGTAGAATATTGGCCTGTAATTTTCTTTAAAAAATACTGCCTTGGGCAGCCTGAGTGGCTCAGCAGTTTAGTGCTGCCTTCAGCCCAGGGCGTGATCCTGGAGACCTGGGATCGAGTCTCACGTCGGGTTCCCTGCATGGAGCCTTCTTCTCCCTCTGCCTGTGTCTCTCTCCTCCTGTGTTTCTCATGAATAAATAAATAAAAATAAAAAAAATAACTGCCTTTGGTTTTGGAATCAGGACAATATTGGCCTCATAAAATGAGTTTGCTACTGTTCTCTCCTCTTCTAATTCTAGAAGAAAATTTGTCAAATTTGTGCCATATCTTTAAAGTATTTGGTAAATTTTCTAGTGAATCATCTGTTCCTGGGTTTATTTTCTGAAAGTTTTTGATGAAAAATTAGGTGATAATCTTATTGAGGATCACTGGTATGTGATGCCACTTTTCTTTTGCTTGTTTCACAGTATTTTCTTTGTCTTTTGAAAATTTGCCTATAACATGTCTTGGTTTGGGATCATTTTGAATTTGACCAATATGTAGTTTTTACTCTCCCTCTTCCTTTGGAGTACTCATGTAGATGTCCCACAGGTCTCTTGGGCTTATTTATTGATTTGTTTATTACCACTTTAATTATTTTATTGTATATACTTCAGTGAGATTTAGTGTATTCACATTGTTTTGCACTATCTATGTCCAGATCCAGAATATTTTGTCACCTCAGTAGGAAAGCTTATGTCTATTACTAGGCACTCCATTGCAGCCTTTCTCAAGCCCTTGACAGCTACTAATTGGCTTTGTCTATCTATGAATTTACCTGTTTTACATATTTCATATAAGTGGAATCATACAATATGTGGCCTTTTGTGTCTTGTTTCTTTTACTTAGAATGTTTTCAAGTTTCATTCATGTTGTAGCATGTATCACTACTTCATTACTTTCTATGCCTGAATGACATTTGATTGTATAGATATGCCACATTTTATTTATTCATTCATCTTTTGATGGACATTGGGTTGTTTCCATCTTTTGTCTATTGTGAAGAGTGCTATCTGTAAACATTTATGTACAATTTTTTGTTTAAACACCTGTTTTACAATTTTTTAGTTGTATTCTCAGGAGTGCAGTTGCTGAGTCATATACTAATTCTATGTTTAACTTATTGAGGACTTACCAAACTGTCCATTTTGCATTCCCACCAACACTATATAGCAATGCCAAATTCTCCACATCCTTACCAGTTATTTTCTGTATGTTTCCTTTTCTTTATAGATATTTTAGTGGCTATGAAATGTTATCTTATTTATTATGGATTTAATTTTCATTTCATGAATGACATTAGCATCTTTTCATGTGTTTTTTGGTCATTGTATAGTTTTGGAGAAATGGCTATTCAAGTACTTTTGCCAATTTAAAAAGAATTGGTAGAAAGAAGGGAATTTTATGTGATAGTTCTTTTTAACGGCTTTATTGAGATATAATTCACATACCATAAAATTTACCCTTGGTCCATCTTTTATAATTGGGTTGTTTGGCTTTGTTGTTGAGTTGTAAGAACTCTATATTCAGGATACTAGATCTTTATCGGATATACGATTAGCAAATGTTTCTCTCATTTGTCTTTTCACTCTCTTGATTGTGTCTTTTGATGCACAAGAGTTATTAATTTTGATGGAGTCCAATTTATCTATTTTTTCTTTTGTTTCTTGTGTTTTCAGTGACTCTGAGAAACTACTGCTTAGTCCATATTTTTTTCTTCTATTTTTCTTCTATTTTTCTTCTAAGAATTTCATATATCATAATTTTAGCTCTTATATTTAGGCCTCTGATTCATTTTGAATTAATTTTTGTAAATGCTGAGTAAAAAGGATCCAACTTCCTTTTTTTTGCGTGTCTACATTCAGTTGTGTTCATTTTTCTCATTCTTTCATTTCTTTTTTCCTTCAGACTGAAAACCTTAACTGAGCTGTCTTCAAGTTTGATTTCTTTTTTTTCTGCTACTCAAATCTGCTGAACCCTTCTAATGAATTTTTCATTCCAGTTATTGTATTTTTCAACTTCAGAATTTATAACTTCTATTTCTTTGTTGATATTCTCTGTTTGGTCATACATTGTTCTCTTGTTTTTTTTGAGCGTATTTAAAACAATTGAAGTCTCTGTTTAGTAAGTCTAATATCTCAGCCTCATTTGGGGTAGTTTCCATTTCTTGTTTTTCTGTGAACATACCATATTTTCTCTTATCTTTACATGCCTTCTGATTTTTTTTTTTTGTAAAGTAGACATTATGGGAATTATACTGTGTTAACTCTGGAGACCAAATACTCTGCCTCTACCACAGGGTTTGTTGTTGCTGCTTTTTGTGGGTTATAGTTTTTGTTTGTATAGAAGTTCTTTTAAGCTAGTTTCTAAATACTGTATTCTTTGTTCTTGTGGTTGATGAAGTCTGTGTTTTGTTAGCTAGTCAGCTAGTGATTTAACAGAAATTTCCTTAAACAATGAAAACTAAAAATATCTTCTGATTCTTCTGCTTTCCCTCTGTTTAGAGTCCAGACCCCTCACTCAGCCACTACTGGTGCTGTATCCACAGAGGAAGGGATCATGAGGTCAGATTGTCTGTACTGTTGGATAGAGTTGGAAGTTCAAACTCCTTACTTGGACTCCTCTAGCCCTCACTGCTGGTGGTGGGGGGTTTGTAGTGGTTGGATAGGGTAGAGCAGGTATTATCAGTAAGTTTTCTGTTTTGCTGAACTGCTGTCTTTTTTCATTCTTTGGCTAGAGTGAGCAGGCTTTTCTTAGGGTGTTGTGTTTTTTTGTTTGTTTTTGTTTTTGTTTTGTTTTTGGTCTGCTGCTTTGTTGCAGGGATAGTTTGGGATAATTGGGAGGTAAAAAGAAAATGTAAGGAACTCATTGCTGTGTTGTTCCATAAGTCCCAAGGTCCCTAGCCAGTCTGCCTTTCTCTTTCTACCTCTCAGCATCCCTTAATGATTTTCTATTGCATTGTGCCTAGGGTTTTAATTATAATTACTTGGAAGGAATAGGGAGAAATAAATCTATTGTCATCTGGAAACAAAAGTCCTCCGTTATAATTTTTAGAAAATATCTGCTTTAGCTTCTGGAAGGCAATTAACATGGAAGCAGGTTACTTTAATCTAGTCAGATATTAAGATACATCAAGGATGAGGTTGTTTGGTTGTTGTTTGTTTTGGTAAGGCATTGTATCTTTGTAGTCCACTTTTTACTCTTTGTGTAGTTCTTTAGCATCTGAACTGAAAATTTAGGTGCTTATTATGGACTCCTCACCATCTTGGGCCCCAAGTCCCTAAGACTGCTGATAACTGCCCACTTTGTCGTCATTTTAATATCTCTTTTCTATTTGTGTTCTCCAGTACAGCCATTTAGAAATAAGTGAATCCCCACTATGGAAAATGTGGTGCAGACTATCATACTCATTTATTTACTCTTCTCTCTTCTCCCAAATCTTGTTATTTAAACCAGAGTTACTTGAATTTCTGAACTTTGATTTTTGTCTCATCATCTCCATGCAACTGTAAAACGCTGTGTTCACCTTGTCTATTTCTTAGTAGCTGCTTTCTCCTTAATTTTTAAGCTTTTCTGCCTATGTTTCTTGCCAGCCAGCTAATTCCTACAGAGATTAAGAGGTGTAGTAGATCAGATCCACATCAGTGAGTTTCCCTTTACTCCAAGGCCTGTGCCCCTCAAATTCTGTTTGTCTTGCTAGCTTTTTGATGGAATAAAACATACACACACTTCACCTCAATTTTCTAGATTTTCTTAGTGGGTGGATTGGTCTGTTGTATAAAGTCTTTCCCAACCATTTCAGAAGTTCTTAGTAAAGTTTTATAGTGTCCTTTAAATAGGTTTTTAAATATATTTCTCTATTTATTAAAGGTTCTACCTATTTATTTTACACACAGAAAGAGAGACAAACAAACAGGGGGGAGTGGCAGGCAGAGGGAGAGGATGAAGCAGGCTCCCTATTAAGCATGGAGCCCAGCATGGGGCTGAATCCTCAGACCCTAGGACCGTGACCTGAGCCAAAGGCAGACACTTAACCAAATGAGCCACCCAGGCACCTCATATTTCTCAATTTTTATAGTTTCATTTCTAATGTTAAATGTTGTTTTTTTTTTCCTGTTACATTTTCCAATTAGTTATTGCTGGTGTTTACAAAGGGTATTAACTGGTATGTTTTTATAGCATAGAAATTCTTTATTCCAAAGTGATAGTTTTTTCTCTTGTAGTATTTATCCATTTTCCTTTATTAGCTTAATTTACTGGCTTGTGTTTTATAATAATATATAATATTGTTAAAAGTCAATTTTATCTTTTTTCTCAATTTATTGAGAAGTCTTTTAATGTTTCAACATCAAGTCTGAAGTTTTCCATAAACTTCATATGGATATATTTTACTGAATTTAGATGTTTAAACAAATATTCCTTGTTAAGCCAGGCTGTTTTTTTTTAAACAGGTATAAAGTATTAACTCTTACAAACATCTATCCAATTTCTTGATATCTTTTTCACTAAGTTGTAAACTTCTTTCTCTAATTCTACACTCTTTTTGGTCTTTCCAAATCATGATTGATTTTTCGTTCTCCATTTGGCTAGCATCACATTGCTTATAATGTTGTTTCAGTTATTTATTTCTGCCTTAAAGTAAATGTTATTCTTTGTTTTTCCCCTTGAGGACTTTTTGCCTTTTAAAAATATCAGTATTCCTATCCCTAGTACAGTATTTGTCCCTTGCTATATAGTCAATAATTTCATGAAATAAATCCTCATTAATATTTTTACTATTATCTCAGAATTGATAGAGGTGGAGGTTTCTAAACCTAAGCAAAGCTTAGAGCTAGGGAAAAAAAGGTAAATATGGACTCAATGCTGCTTATGTTCCTGCTTCATTCTCAGTTGATATTTCTCTGAATTATGGAATATTGGACCTGGAAATTTAGTTATCATCTAGTTCAAGCCATTTATCTTATAAATGAAGAAACTGAGACCCAGTAGTTGATGTTAGTTAGTCCAAACTCAGAGCTAATATTAAATCAGTTCCATAAATTTACCTATGTTGCAAAAAGAGATGGCATTATACAGACATTATCTTATCTTTGATGTGTGGGAATTGTCATGAATTCCCTACTGTCCTTCTTCCTCTTGACATGTAGACAATGTGCAGTGGTACAGATCACCATGGGCTTAAGGCATTATTGGCACAGTCTGCAGGAGAAAGAAAAGAGATTTTCTTCCATCAGCTACTAGGATAGTAGATTCTGTCTTGGTTCACCATTTATCTCGGTATGAACACTATTAGGGTGGTCCTTAGGGTGACCATGTACTATTGTGTTTCTGGATTTGGATGCATGAAAGCACCTTGGATAGACTTTGGTTTTGTTACCTACAGTTGCTTTCTAGCTTTAAGTATTGTACTGGATTTATATGGAGATTCTTGAATTTTGAAATAAAGCTGAATTGTAGAACTTTTGGGAGGGGTGTGTGAGTGAGCTGAAGAAGTGGGAAACAGGATTAATGGCTTTGGCTGAAACCAGAACTACATAGTTTTTGTATCTCAGACAGCTATATCAGATTCCTAAATCCCTTAGTGCGGGTTTTTACATGGCCTTATCCAAATCTCTCTATCCTGTAGTCTTCCCTGCTCTCCTAGAATGGTCACCAAGCCAGCTCATTGTTAAATTATATTTCTTGCCAATACTCAGTATTTACTCTTAGAACCTAGGCCAGCCCTGTGCTCCATGGAGGGCATCAAGCAACAACTTGGTCAAAAAGTACTTTTCCCTATCACAATAGTATGACTGAATCCTCACCATCATAGTAATTCCTTCAGGAAATACCTTTTAAGTAGTTGTGGAAATAACAACATTTAACCAGAAATCAGAAGTCTCAGTCCCTCTGTGACACTTATTAGTTATTGGTTTGTGACCAAGTAAAAATCTTTTTGTGTTTTAGATTCTTATTCCTTATATAGGTTATTTTTTTTTACCTTGCTTATCTATCAGGATTGTGGTAATAATAAAATCTGACAATAAATGTCAAAATACAGGGGATCCCTAGGTGGCTCAGTGGCTTAGCGCCTGCCTTCAGCCCAGGGTGTGATCCTGGAGTCCCAGAATCAAGTCCCACATTGGGCTCCCTGCATGAGCCTGCTTCTCCCTCTGCCTGTGTCTCTGCCTCTCTCTCTCTCTGTCTGTCTGTCTCTCATGAATAAATAAATAAAATAAAAAAATAAATGGCAAAATGCTTCATAAGTGACAGATAGAATTCATTATTAATGTAACTTCATTTGCAACCATTTATTGGATGCTGTTTACTCAATTATACATTATTAATATATAATGTATATAATGTTTTATATTAATATATAAATTTTCTCATGAAATCATCACACAGTCTAAAACTAACAGCTATTATTATCCTTTTTTGACATGAAGAAGCTAAGTATTAGCTATTACATCTATTGCTAATGTAACAAACTACAAGAAATCTAGCAGTTTAAAAAAACACACTTTAAAAAATCTCACAATTCTGTAGCTTAGAGGTTTGGTCGACTGAGGTGGGTCCTCTGCTTAAGGAGCCTCATAAGGGTGAAATAAAAATGTCAGAGCTGCATTTCTTTTTGGAGGCTTTGGGCTAAATCTGCTTCTAAGCTCATTCAGATTATTGACCAATTTCAGTTCCATGTGGTTGTTGAACTGAGGTACCTGTTTCCTCATTGGCTGTTAGCCAGACATCTTCCTCAGCTTCTAGGGGCCACCTACATTCCCTGGCTCAAGGATATTTTCACCTTCAAGAGCAGCAACACAGGATGATTGAGTTCTTTCATGCTTTGAATCTCTCCTGCCTCCTCTTCTCTCTTCCTCTTCTGTTCTTAATCGCATGGGCTCATTTAGATAACCCAGAATGATCTCTTTTGAGGTCAGTTGATTATTAACTAATTCCATCTGTAACGTCTCTTTGACCATGTAGTGTTAACATATTCATGAACATAATACTAGGAGGTAAAGATCATGGGGGCCAAAATCTTGCTACCATACATTTCATTTAATTTTAATGTGTATATATTTAATTTAAATTAGAAAAATTTAAGGTAACATACAGTGCACTATTGGTTTCAGTAGTAGAATTTAGTGATTCATCACTTACATACAGCACTCAGTGTTCATCACAAGTGCCTTCCTTAATACCCATTAGCCCATCCCCCACTCACTTCCCCTCCATCTACCCTCAGTTTGTTCTCTATCATTAAGAGTCACTTATGGCTTATTCTTAAAGAGAACTAATAATATTAATAAAACATAAATTAATGTGAGTAAATATTTCATATATTTCAAAGTCATGTGTATATATGTGTGTGTTGGTATATATGTATAGCCTCTCTGCTTAAGGGAAAAGATATCTCTTTCCAAGTTTCTCTGTCCCAGATTCTTATTTGCAATGTTGAGGTTCCCCCTGTATGTTATTCATTTTAGCTCTTCAACATAAGGGCTTTGATTCCTACTCTAGAAGGTGGTATTGAGCTAATGATGTATTTGTTAAATAAGCAAACTACGAAGGTTCACTTATATTTTAGATGCAGGAGTTTCCAGAAGAGCTTGAAAGCTATTCCTATAGAGTCTTCCTTTCAGCTCTTCGAGAATTGCCAAACCACATTTAACTCTAACTTCTTCCTCCCTTCACCAGCATCAGTTTTGCTATTTTACTTTACCCCTTTTGAGCCCAATATGCACCCAGCAACCAGAATTTTCTCTCCAATATGCAGATATGTTGTATCAGATATGTTGTCATCCTTCAGTGGCTTCTCTGCTTTAAAAATTAAACCTAAGCTCTTTGAAATGGCTTGCAAGACCATGCATAAATTGGTTGCTGCTTACCTCTCTGGCCTTATTTTTAGCCATCTCCTCCTCTCTCTTGTTGTTTCAGAATTACTGAAAAACTTTCATATTTTCCAGCATAGTGTGATCTCTTACCTCTTTTGATATGTGATAGAAAATTCTTTTTTTTTTCAGTCTGAACTTCTTGAGTTCATCATTCAGGTCTCTGTTTAAATGTTACTTCCTCCATAACTTCCTTTATTCCCCCAAACTCAGTTTAAATGTTTTCTCTATATTTGTGTTGCATCATGTATTTTCCCTCTCATTGTACTTTTATCATACTTTACTATAATTTCTGGCTCTTCAAGTAAACGGTCAACTTCTTGAAGGTGAGCATCATATCTATTTTATTAAATGTTGTGTTGTCAGAACTTAGCATGATTGTGAAATCGTTTCCTCAGAACATGAATAAATGAATAAAACCTGTGTCTTTTCAAGCATTTACTCTCCTCGTCTGAATGGGTGTGATGATGCATCTCTATTTTCTTAAGATACAAAAATTGGGACTAGGATTAACCCTTCATAACTCCTCTTGCCCCAGCCTTGATCTGGATGGTCTTTACTAGTCTAAGAAGTTTGCCTCTGGAAACCGTGCTCTAACCTGACCAGATTTTAGTTCTTCCCAATCTAGCGATCAAACTTTTCTTGTATCTTCTGAGACTTTAAAGGTTTTCCACTTGCAGGATGACCAATATTGGTATATCATGACTATTTCCAAAAGCATCTTGGAAATACTTTCCCATGCCATGGTTCTTTGCTTCTTTTCTATGCTCCTCCCTATGGCAGTTTGATTCCCTTCCATGTTTATTTGCCTATGCACTGTGGTATTATGAGCATACAATCACATTGTATTCTCACATTAATTCTTTTTTTTTTGTATACTTTAATTCTTAGGGTTACCTACTCCTGTACCGTAACCATTTGCTTATGCACCATAGCTGTCTGAACATGTATTTTCATGTACTTTGGCTGCCTGTTCATGAATGTTTTTCTTTTAAATTATGGTTATATACTTCCACTTAAGGACCATCTGCTCTAATATTATGGTTGTTTGCTTCTGCATTATGGCTCTCTCTGTGGAATTGTGGCCTTAGGTTCATGCATCATGATTGTTTCAGTGGTTTTTAATATTTTATCCATTTATTCATGAGAGACCCAGAGAGAGAGAGAGGCAGAGACATAGGCAGAGGGAGAAGCAGGCTTCCCGTCGGGGGGAGCCCGATGCGGGACTCGACCCCAGGATCCAGGATCATGACCAGAGCCAACGGCAGACACTCAAACCACTGAGCCACCCAGGTGCCCCTTCCTATATTCTTTTTTAATTGAAATATAGTTGACATACAATGTTTTATTAATTACATGTGCATAACAGTGATTCAACAATTCTATATATAATGCACTGCTCACCATGGCCTTCTTTCTTTAATCATAAGTATAGCAAGAGCTTATGCATGTGAACCTGAACCATGATCACGATGTCATTATTATGGTTATTAAACATATATCAGTGATGTCTGTCTATGTACCATGGTTATTTCAGCACTTACCATGGTCATCTTTTCTTGATCTTCTTTAGGTAGAGCCAGGGCCTATAACTTCCAGTGTTCTGTACAACTTACATTTTCGGTAGTTCACCTTAACACAGACTATGACATTATATACTATTATTGGAGCTTTAAGACACTGTAATATGATTATAAGCTCATGAATCATTGTTTTCTTGATATGTTACATATTTAAATATATATATGTATATACATATATATATATAAAGTCTTTTTATATACAATGTTGACTACAGTTAAAGATAGATACTTGTAAATGACTACACTCCACTTCTAATAGATAAATGTCAGCACACTTTACTTGACTGATATATATTCACTCATATATTATGGCTGACTGATAATATTTGGGGGTTTTCTGAGTGTGCATTTTGTTCAGATAGTAAAACTATATAGAGATATATTTTTATATACCTATAGTCATTTAATCATGTACCATGACCTCTCCTTTTGTAACAATGCTATTTATATTTTTATTTATTTTTAAAAAGATTTTATTTATTTATTCATGAGAGATACACAGAGAGAGGCAGAGACATAGGCAGGGGAGAAGCAGGCTCCCTGAGGGGAGCCTGATGTGGGACTCGATCCCAGGATCCCGGGATCATGCTCTGAGCCAAAGACTGATGCTCAACCACTGAGCCACCCAGGCGCCCCATATTAGTTTTTAAAGGGCTGCTGTAACAAAGTACAACAAACTGGGTAGCTTAAAACAATAGAAATTTGTTTTCTCATGGTTCTGGAGGCTAAAAGTCCAAAATCAAGATGTTGGGAGGGCTATTCTCCCTCCAAAGGCTCTAGAAGAGTATCTATCCTTGCCTCTTCAAGTTTCTGGTAGTTGCAGGTATTCCTCATGGCATCATCACTGAAATCTTTGCCTCTGTTGTTACAGAACGTTCTCTCTAAATTTCCCTCTTCTTATAAGGATACCAGCCATTGGATTTAGGACCTACCCTAATCCAGTATGATCCTCATCTTAAATTTGATTGTATCTTCAAAGTCCCTATAACCAAATCAGGTCACATTTATAGATACTAGGAGTTAGAACTTCCAAGTCTGTTTTTGGAGGAGACATAATTCTACCCATAACAGCATCTACACTTAAAGATATTGATTTTTTTAAAGCTTTTCAATATTTATTATTTACTTAAAGTGAATTTAAAATTTTGTACATGATGAAGCACTGAATAGAATTTTTGAAGAACCAAAATTGGTAGACCATTGCAATCAAGATTTAGAGTCTATCTTGCTGAAAGATGTGACATACTTACTGAAATGAGAGAATAACATTTTGGAAAATATGGTAAGTAAGATAATGAAATCTTCATCACTATTAACTGATACTTAACAGTTTCAACATTTGCTTTTCTTTGTTCTTCATGTTATGGTTTATTTATCTTAATTTTGTTATAATATGGAAGTAAACATTTTGTACATTATGTCTCTGAATATAATAATTTAAAAATTATTATTTATTTTGTGTTGGCACACAGTGTTACATTAGTTTCGGGTGTACAATATAATGATTTGACAAGTTTATACATCATGCTGTGTTCACTACAAGTGTGGCTGCCATCTGTCCTGATCCATTGTTATCATAATATCATTGATTATATTCCTTATGCTGTGACGTTTATTTCCATGATTTATTCATTCCAAAACTGAAAACTTGTATCTCCCACTCAAAATTTGCTTTTATGTTTGTTTGTTTGTTTATGTATTTATTTATTTTAAAAAAGTTTTTACTTATTTATTCATGAGAAGCAGAGAGAGAGGCAGAGGCACAGGCAGAGGAAGAAGCAGGCTCCCTGCAGGGAGCCAGACGTGGGACTTAATCCCAAAACCCTGAGATCACAACCTGAGCTGGAGGCAGACACTCAACCACTGAGCCACCCAGGTGCCCCTGGATATTGACTCTTATATTGTGGTCATTAGTTCCTACACAATGGTTGTTTCCTCCGTATTTGCTGTCTACTCCTGTACCATGTCTACTAACTGTATCATAGCTGTTAGCTCACATAATGGCGTAGTTTGAGTATATAACAGGCTCAAACACAAATTCTAGATATTCATGATTATTTTTAGTTAGGCATTATGTTCATCTGAGTCTCCCTTTGTACCATTGTCATCTTCTCCCAGACCAAAATCCTTCATTGCTTGTATGGTAACTTTTTTTTTTAATCACGTATCATATTTATCTGAGTAAGAATCATACCATAGTTTATTTCTATATCTTGTACATCTATGCCTGTATTGTAATTAACATCTTATGTCCTATAGGTGTGTGGGTGTGATCTGCTCCTGGACTAATGCCATACATTCCAGTAACTAAAAAAACTTATCTGAGCAGTTTTTCACTCTATGGTTCTTTGTTGGTGTACCATATCAGTCCCCTCTTTCATATATGAATTGACTCATTCTCCATGATAGTCTAAACGTGCATAATGAATTTCTGCTTATATACTATGTTTGACGTTATACTATGCATTTCCACTTAAACACTCTGCTTGTTTGTAAATACACTATCACTGTGTACTCTTATACTGGGAATTCCTATTTTGTACCATGTATATTAGTTTGTGCACCATGGTTTTGCTATTATAATGAGTTTTCTCTCCTTTTTCATCACTGTTTACTCCTATAACCTGGATGTCACTCATGTTGCAGGTTCTTCTGTGTGTGCATCATGGTCAAATGCTCAGACTCCTTGGTGGCTGCTTATGCACCATGAATGTTTGAGCATGTGCTATGGTGTCTACTTGTGCAACATCACCATCTGCTTTTGGAACAATGCCATTCATTATTCTGTTTTTAAATCTTCTATCATGTCTGTCAAAAGAATCACAGCATATTGACATATATTGTAGTATTTAAGAGCCAAAATGAGTAGAATTGAATCCTGAATTATTCACTTACTAGCTGTGGGATCCTGGGGATATCAATTCATATTTCTATGCTTTGTTTTCTTGCAAAAAGACAGAAATAATACCTCATTAGATTATTGTGAGGATTATATGAGTTATTATACATAAATATCTTGAACACTACCTGGCATGTAGTAAGATGTATGTGGTGATGATTATGATAAATGATACTGTGTCCCTTGATTCTCTATCATGATTGTCAGCTCAAATTCCGGAGTTCTCTAGGTATCCATTATGGTATAATACTCAGACATTGTGCATTGTACTAGCATTTAATGCACCACGACATGAGCATATGCCATCGAGTCTCCCTTTGAATAACTGCTATCTGCACTACCCTATTAGCTCCTGCGTAATTGTTTTCAGCTCTTTTATCATCATTATCTCCCTTAATATCCTTGTTCATTTGCCCCTATATTGTGGTCCTCAGCTCCTTTTCATGGGGTGTCTGGTGTACATCACAGTAATATGCTCAAACATTAGTGGTAGTTGTTTATGCACCATGATTGAACATTTGCCATGATATCCCCTCTAGCATTATTGCCATATGCTGCTGACCTAAAGAAAATGTATTCATGTATTGTTTCCTTTATCCATATGCCCATTCTATCTAAGCCTATTCCACTACATGTTTGCTTTTGTATCACACCCCCATACTTTTTTATTCTAGGTTTTTGCTCACACACATTGTTGTCTGAGCATGCAGCAATGCTTGTATACTCATATTCCATGGCTCCTGAGCAGAAAACTTCATTGCCTACAGCTCCACAGGGAAATGGTGTTTCATGCATCGTGTATATGAGTTTATGTTTTATAGTAATTTGCTCCTATTCTGTGGCTCTCTACTCCTTGATCACTCCTGCTTTTTCCTGCACTATATATGTTCAAAGATGATAGATGTTTTTGCATGTCACTGGCTTCTCTGAGTGTGCATTACAATGAAATGCCTGTGGTGGCTGTTCAGGTATCAGGTTGTTTGAACATGTACCCTAATTCCACCTGTTTCATCATTGCCATCTGCTTCTAAAGAAATATGTCGTGTTTTTAAAAATCACCAACCTTGTCCATTTCAGGAAGCATATTGGCATGTTTATTTGCTTCGGTGTCATTGCTTTTGATTCATGCTATAGGTTTGTGTAGGTAAGAATCATAATCAAGTGCTCAAATACTAGGTGTGGCTCTTAATGCAACACGGTCATCTGAGTATCTGGTGTCAGGTCTCCTTTGGCAAATCTAACTTCTAGTTATGGACAAAACTATTCACTCCTCTACCATGGCTTTTATGTAAAGCACAGTATCTGAGTATCAGATATCAGCACCACAACATGGTTTTCTTCTCCAAAAACAAGTTTTTATATCATAGCCTCTGTCTTGTGGCTCCTGTATCAAGACTGCTATAATATAGTATAGAGTGTTTTTGTTTACCTGTGTACATTATAATCAAATGATCAAGCATTGCCGATGGCTTTCATCAAGTGTTATGTGAACATATTTCATGGTGTCTCTATATGGTATTGACATCTGATTCTGAAACAATCATTTATGTATTGAGATGTTTTTTTTATTATTTATGATAGTCATACAGAGAGAGAGAGAGAGAGGCAGAGACATAGGCAGAGGGAGAAGCAGGCTCCATGCACCAGGAGCCTGACGTGAGATTCGATCCCGGGTCTCCAGGATCGTGCCCTGGACCAAAGGCAGGCGCCAAACCGCTGCGCCACCCAGGGATCCCCTGTATTGAGATGTTTTGATTGTGTACCAAATTCATCTGTGATGTCTCCACTCATGGTTATTTTCTGTTGTACTTTGTCTCTTAACTCTAAATAGCTGTTGGTTCATCCTCTATAGTTATATGAAACTGCATAATGCATTCTACTTTTCTATTGTGTTTGAAGTTTTACTATAATGTTCTGTTTATTCATCATGTGTGTTAAAATGCACCATCACTGTCTGCTTTTTACTAAGAATGAAAATTTCTGTACCATAAATATCATTTTGTGCACCATGGGTATTTACCTCAATGTGTTTACTTCCTCCTTCGTCTTCAGTATCTACTCCTATACACTGGATGTCAGCTCATGTTGCAGGATCTTCTGAGTGTGCATCGTAGTCAAATGCTCAGACTCCTGTGGTGGCTGCTCATGCACCACGGATGTTTGAGCATGTGCTACGGTGTCTACTTTTGCTACATTGCCGCCTACTTCTGGACCAAAGCCATTTGTTCCTGTACTTTGTATTTTTAAATCTTGTACCATGTCCATTTGAGGAAGCATGACACCATCAGTGTATATGCACAGTGCTGACTCTGAAGTTAGAATGCTTGTATTTAATCCCAGTTCTGCCATTTAATAGCTTGGTGTCCTTGCACAAGTCATTTCACCCCTTTGTGTCCCTGTTTTCTCAACTGCAAAATAATAGTAATGATAATACCTACCTCATAGGGTTGTTGTGAGGATTCAAAGTGTTACATGTAAAATGCTTAGATTAGTGCCTGGCATATGGTAAATGCTGACAATATTAAGTTAGTATGTCTTTTTGTTCTTTACTGTGATTGTCAGCCTACATTCTGAGATTATCTGATTGTACGTCTCAGTCATATGCTACATTACTGGTGGTGGCTCTGCTTCCAACATGGTCATCTGATGTTATGCCTTATTTCTCCTTTCTGTAATAATGTCTCCCTCAATAAAGTCATTTATTGCTGTGTTATGTTCTTCATTACTCATCACATCTACCTGAGCAAGAACAGCACAAAGACTACTTTACCATTTCCACCTGTATTTGTATAATTGATATATGTTCAAAGCATATTGATGTGTGTCATGTTCAAACAATTAACAGTGATTGATTGATTTTGCATTGTGATCATCTGAGCATATATCATATTTTCCCACCATTACCCTCTGCTCCTGGAGCAAGTAATTCCTTCCTGTGTTGTGGCTTTTTGATCTTATATTGTGATTATCTGTGCAATTTTCGCTAAGTGGTTATTTTCTTTGTTTTATATAGGTGTTGGCTCATTTTTCCTGGTGGTCTGAACATGCGTAAGGAATTTCTGTTCATATGATATGTTTGGGTTTATAGATTTCTACTCATATACTATGATTCTGTAAAAATGTAGTTATTGTCTACTTCTGAATTAGGAATGGAATCTTCTGTATCATGAATAACAGTTTATTAATTTTGACAGCATCTGGTTTGCCTATACCTGTGTCATCATCCTGGTATTAGCCCACATTGCAGGATGATTGGATTGTGCCTTGTGGTCAAATGTTCTACCTACTGTGGTGGCTGCTCATGCACCACGGATGTTTGATAATGGGCTATGAATCTACTTAGGCAACAGTGTTCACTGTGCGAACAATATGGCCATTAGCTTCTTTACTGTGTATTTTTGATCACCCACCATGTATATCAGAGATAGCACAGCATCATTGATATATAGTGTGGTTAGACTGATGTAAAAGTCACTTCCTACCTTTATACCTTAGTTTCCTCAATCCTAAAATAATAGTAATACCTACCTCATGTACCTGTTGTGAAAGTAAAATAATTATTATATGTAAAGTTCTTAGTTCCTGGTATATAATAAGTACTAAATAAGTATGAACTATTATCATTATCATTGGCATTATTATTATACTAGTATTGTTTTCCTTTCTCTATATTATGAGTGATATCCTATGTTCTGAGATTATCTTGGTTTACATTATAGTCAAATGTTTAAGCACTCATGGTAGCTTCACAACACACAAATGTCTGAGCATTTGCCATGATGTCATGTATTGAGTAATTGCCATCTGCTCCTGGACCATTCCATGTCATCTTATTTTATAATTTCCTAATTATTGTATTAAGCCTACTTCAGTAAGTATTATTCTATGGCTTTCTCTACTTACTAACTTCTCTTATATGTGCATCATATTTATCTGATATGCTCATATACCATGGTTTTTGTGTATGACATAATCATGTCTACTGTTGTAATGAGATTGCCATTTTGTTTTACAGAAATAAGTTTATGTAGCAAATTTATTTTGAACTCCCTTTTTATGGCTTCCAATTATTGCTGTCAGTTTCTTTTTTAAATATTTTTTTATTAGAGAGAGAGAGAGAGAGAGAGAGAATGAATGAATGAGCGAGCAGGGGGTGAGAAGAGGGAGAAGCAGGCTCTCCAATGAGCAGAAAACCTGATGTGTGGTTCCATCCCAGGACTCTGGGATCATAACCTGAGCCAACGGCAGATGCTTAACCAACTGAGCCACCCAGGCATCCCTATTGCTGTCAGTTTCTATATTACCCTTTGCCTCTGTATCCTGGCTCTTAGCATATAATTTGAAGTTATTTGATTGTACATTAGAAGCTCAAGTGCCAGGGATGTTTGTTCATGCCCCATTGCTATTTGAGTATATACTGTGATGTTTCCCTTTTCACTATTTGCACCTGCTTTTGCCCCCACATTTCTGTTCCTGTATTGTATTTTTGATCTCATACCATATCCATGTGAACAAGCTCTAAACCATGATTCTCTGCTCCTTTAAGTTTTTGATCATTCACCATGCTTCCATTTGTGCCTTTTGATCATTCACCATACTCATACTCCATATGACATATCATACTTTTCTTAGCATGAATCATTATCATTTGATCCTATACTGAAAATGCCATCTTCTGTACCTTGGACTATGCATTAGCTTATGCATGTTGTTTTTCAGGTCCGGACTGAGGTATTCTTCTCCTTCACTGCTGTCTGCTCCTATACCATCTAAATAAATCATGGCTAAAAGCTTGTTTTGGAGTTTTCTGAGAAGTATTATGATTATGTAGTGTTCATGGTCTCCTTTTGCCTTATTGCTATCTACTATATTCCTTCATATGTCAATTACTGCCTGCACTTGGGTGATAGATATCTGCTCTTGAATCATTGCTCTCTCCTCTATAATAACTAGCTGCTTGTTCACAGGGCTTTCTGATTGTGCATCATTTTCAGATGCTCACACTCCTATAGTGCATTTTCAAAATGCACTGTAGTTTCTTGGGTATGCACCATGGAATCTCCATTTACATTAATTCCTTTAGCTCTTGGAGCAAAGCCATTTAAAAAAAAACTCATGATCCATGTTTTAATCACATAGAAGCATTTATGATTGTATCTTTACTATGTCCATTTATTCCTGCACTATGGCTGTTTCCTCCTGTTTCATAAATTTCAGTTAAGTTCTGAGATTGGTATGCATGATGGTCAAATTATCAAAAAGCTGTTGGTGGATATTCATGTGCCTTTTTGATCTATGCTAGAGTGGTCCCTTTTTACACTATTACCCTCTATTTCTGGGTCAAACTCATTTCTTTCATGTTTTGTGCATGTTTAATTCATGCAGCATATATACCTCAGTAAACAGATCATTAATATTATTTCCTTCTGTCTTAAGTTGTAGAAGTGTACTTCTTTACTATGTGCTTGAACTTTGATTGTCCATTCCAGTCCTGAGAATGAAGGATTTTTTAAAAAGATTTATTTATTTATTCATGAGAGATATAAGGAGAGAGGCAGAGACACAGGCAGAGGGAGAAGCAGGCTCCTCGCAGGAAGCCCGATGTGGGACTCCATCCCAGATCCTGGAATCATGCCCTGAGCCGAAGGCAGATTGCCCAACTGCTGAGCCACCCAGGCGTCCTGAGAATGAAGGATTATAAGCATTAGATAATTGGCTCATGTACCATGATTGCCTACTTTTCTATCACTATTCTGCCCCTTTCTCATGTTCAAATGTCTACTGCTTCACGCCTTTCAGCATGTATTGCAGATTGTTTCAGTGTTCATCATGATCAACTGCTCAAACTTAAGTAGTAGCTGTTTTTGAACCATGGGTGCTTAAATATGTATCAGTGTACTCTTGCATTGTTGCATCTGTTCCTGAAGCAAGTTCATTTGTTACAGTGTTTTTAAATTATATGCAATATCTATCTGAATAATTACTATTCTATCATTATGTGCTCCAGCACTACTATGACATGTTCCATGGTTGAATTACTTCATGGTAATATCATGGATTCTTTAATTCACCATGGTCATCTACTCATTTACCATTGACATTTTAGCATGCTTCCTGAGTCTATTAAAATATTAATGATTTCTTAAAAAAAAAAAAAAAAAAAAATATTAATGATTTCTTAAACACAATGGTTGTCAACTTATATATATGAATATCTGCTCCTTTATGATCAAGTTCATTTGAGCACATGTAAGTTGATAATCCATAGTTGGGTCCTGATTATCATAACAGATCACTAATTCCTTTGGTTCTATGTCTAAACTCTTAGTAATGTCTATTTATCCACTGTAGCTATCTTATAAGGCAATGTATCATGATCAGAGGGGCACTCATATTGGTTATATGCTCCTATACCATAGTTATTCTCAGAGTGTTTCTATGTTCAATTCCATTCCCTGTTTTAACTGGTATTGTGACCTTCAGTAAGTCACTGCCCAAGTGACTTTGGGCAAAAACTTACCTTTCTGGATTACATATCCTGGTTTTGCACATATTTATATATCATATACATTTTCCCCATGTGAAAAGAGTTTTAAAATGTAATCTTCATTTATATAACATTAATCGTTTTACCAATTTCTTAATATATTTAAATTATTTTAAATTTCACTAATATAGTATTATATTGTAATAAATATTTTAAACATGAATTATGTTTTGCATTTCTGAATTTTTCTGTATAGTAGATTCCTAGAAATAGAGTTGTAGAATCAGAGCATTTTTTATAGGCTTTTTATTCATGCTGCCAAATTATTTTCAAGGAAAGTTGTATAGACTTATGCTCTCCTTAGCATAAAATTCCTTTCTTGTCCTGTCTTTAACAGGACTGTTTACCATTTTTTATTAAGTTTTTAATTTAATTTTAATTCGATTATAGTCAACATATAGTATTGTATTAGTTTCTGGTGTACAATATAGTGATTCAACAATTCTATACATTACTAAGTGCTCATCTTGATAAGTATACCCTTTAATTCACATCACGTATTTTACCCATCCCCCCCATCAACTTCCCCTCTGGTAACCATCATTTTTTTCTCTTTAGTTAAGAGTCTGTTTCTTGGTTTGTCTCTCTCTCTTTTTTCCCTTTGCTTTCTTTGATTCTTAAATTCTATATATGAGTGAAATTATATGCTATTTGTCTTTCTAATTTCACTTAGAGTTGTACTCTAACTCCATCTACGTTGCTGCAAATGGCAAGGTTTCATTCGTTTGTTTGGCTGAATAACATTCCACTGTGTGTGTGTGTGTGTGTGTGTGTGTAATCACTTCTTTATCCATTCATCTATCCATAGACACTTGGGCTACTTCCGAAATATCTTGATTATTGAAAATGCTGCTATAAACATAGGGGGTGCATGTATCCCCTTGAATTAGTATTTTTGTATTCTTTGGGTAAATACCCAGTAGTGTGATTGCTGGATCATAGGGTAGTTCTATTTTTAACTTTTTGAGGAAACTCCATACTGTTTTCCAGAGTGGCTACACCAGTTTTCATTCCTACCAACACTACAAGAGAATTTCCCTTTCTGCACTTTCTCGCCAATACCTATTGTTTCTTGTGTTGTTCATTTTAGCCATTCTGACAGTAGTGAGATACTATTTCATTGTAGTTTTGATTTGCATTTCCCTGATGATGAGTGATGTTGAGTATCTTTTCATGTGTTTGTTAGTCATCTAAATGTCTTCCTTGGAGAAATGTCTTTTCATGTCTTTCTGTATTTTAACCAGGTTATTCATCTTTGGGGTGTTGAATTTCAAAAGTTCTTTATATATTTTGGATACTAACCTTCTATCAGATACGTCATTTGCAAATATCCTACCAGTCCATAGGTTGCCTTTTAGTTTTATTGATTGTTTCTTTTGCTGTGTAAAAGCTTTTTATTTTGATGTAGTCCCAATAGTTTAGTTTTGCTTTTGTTTCCTTTTCCTCAGGAGACATATCTAGAAAAATGTTGCTAACAGTTGATGTCAAAGAAATTATTGCCTGTACTCACTTCTAGGATTTATATGGTTTCAGGTCCCACATTTAGGTCTTTAATCCATTTTGAATTTATTTTTGTGCATAAGAAAGTGGTCTAGTTTCATTTTTTTTTTTTTGCTTGTTGCTATCCAGTTTTCCCAGCACCATTTGCTGAAAAGACTGTCTCTTTCCTATTATATCTTCTTTCCTGCTTTGTCAAAGATTAGTTGACCATAGAGTCAAGGGTACTTTTCTGGGTTTTCTATTCTGTTCTATTGACCTATATGTCTGTTTTTGTGCTGGTATTATACTGTTTTGACTACTAAAGCCTTGTAATATAACTTGAAGTCTGCAATTATGATGCTTCCATCTTTGCTTTTCTTTTTCTTTTTTTTTTTTTTTTTTAAATTTTTATTTATGATAGTCACACACACACAGAGAGAGAGAGGCAGAGACATAGGCAGAGGGAGAAGCAGGCTCCATGCACCGGGAGCCCGATGTGGGATTCGATCCCGGGTCTCCAGGATCGCGCCCTGGGCCAAAGGCAGGCGCCAAACCGCTGCGCCACCCAGGGATCCCTGCTTTTCTTTTTCAAGATTGTTTTGGCTATTTGTGGTTCCATATGAATTTTAGAGTTGTTTGTTCTAGTTCTGTGAAAAATGCTGTTGATATTTTGATAGGGATTGCATTAAATGTGTAGATTGCTTTGGGTAGTATAGACATTTTAACAATACCTGTTTCAGTCCATGAGCATCGAATGTCCTTCCATTTCTTTGTGTCATCTTCAGTTTTCTTTGTCATTGTTTTATACTTTTCAGATTACAGGCTTTCAACCTCTTTGGTTAAAATTTTTCCTAAGTATTTTACATTTTTAGTGCAACTTTAAATGGGATTGTTTTATTAATTTCTGTTTCTTCAGCTTCATCGTTAGCATATAGAAATACAACAGATTTCTCTGGATTGATTTTAGCCTATCACTTCACTGATCATTTATCAGTTCATTTAAGTAGTCTTTAGGGCTTTGTATACAGAGTCTCATGTAATGTGCAAATAGTGAGAGTTTTACATCTTCCTTTTTGATTTAGTTGCTTTTTGATTTCTTATGTTGTCTAATTGCTATGTTTAGAATTTATAGTATTTTGAATAAAAGTGGTGAAAGTGGACATCATTTTCTTGTTCCTGACCTTTGAAGAAAAGCTCTCAGATTTTCCCCATTGAGGATGATGTTCATTGTGTGCTTTGCATATAAAGCCTTTATTATATTGAGGTATGCTCCCTCTAAACCTACTTTGCTGAGAGTTTTTATCATGAATGGATGTTGTACTTTGTCAAATGCTTTTTCTGCATTTATTGAAATGATCATATATGGTCTTGATACATTCTCTTATTGATGTGATGTATCATGTTGATTGACTTGCAAATATTGAAACACCCTTGTATCCCAAGAATAAATCTCACTTGATCATGGCAAATGATTTTTTTAAATGTGTTGTTGAATTCAGTTTGCTGATATATTGTTGAGGATTTTTGCATCTATGTTCATTAGGGATGTATACCTGAAGTTCTCTTTTCTAGTGGTGTCTTTATATGGTTTTGATATCACAGAAATGATGGATATGTAGAATGAATTTGGAAATTTTCTTTCCTTTTCTATTTTTTTGGATAGTTTGAGAAGAATAGTTATTATCTCTTCTTAAATGTTTGGTAAAATTTACCTATGAAGCTCTCTGGTCCTGGACTTTTGTTTGTTTGGAGTTTTTTTTTTATTACTGATATCATGTCATTGCTGGTAATCATTCTGTTCAAATTTCCTATTATTTCCTACTTCAGTTTTGGTAGGTTATATGTTTCTAGGAATTTATCCATTTCTTCTATGTTGTACAATGTTTTGGCATATAGTTTTTCATAATATTCTCTTAAAATTGTATTTGTGTGATGTTGTTATTTTTCCTCTTTCATTTCTGATTTGTTTGAGTCCTCTCTCTTTTTTGATGAGTCTGGATAGAGGTTTATCATTTTTAAAAAAAATCTTTGCAAAGAACCAATTCCTGGTTTCATTCTACTATTGTTTAGTTTCTATAACGTTCTTCTTTCTTTCTGTCTTTCTTTCTTTCTTTCTTTCTTTCTTCACTTTATTTATTTATTTATTTATTTATTTATTTAATTGGAGTTCAATTTGCCAATATAAGGCATAACACCCAGTGCTCATCCCATCAAGTGCCCCCCTCGGTGCCTGTCACCCAGTCACTCCCACCCCCCACCCACCTCCCTTTCCACTACTCCTTGTTCATTTCCCAGAGTTAGGAGTCTCTCATGTTCTGTCTCCCTTTCTGATATTTCCCACTCATTTTTTCTCCTTTCCCCTTTATTCCCTTTCACTATTTTTTATATTCCCTAAATGAATGAGACCATATAATGTTTGTCCTTCTCTGATCGACTTATTTCACTCAGCATAATACCCTCCAGTTCCATCCACGTTGAAGCAAATGGTGGGTATTTGTCGTTTCTAATGGCTGAGGAATATTCCATTGTATCCATAGACCACATCTTCTTATCCATTCATCTTTCGATGGACACCCAGGCTCCTTCCACAGTTTGGCTATTGTGGACATTGCTGCTATAAACATTGGGGTGCAGGTGTCCCGGCGTTTCATTGCATCTGCATCTTTGGAGTAAATCCCTAGGAGTGCAATTGCTAGGTCCTAGGACAGATCTATTTTTAACTCTTTGAGGAACCTCCACACAGTTTTCCAGAGTGGCTACACCAGTTCACATTCCCACCAACAGTGCAAGAGGGTTCCCCTTTCTCCACATCCTCTCCAACATTTGTGGTTTCCTGCCTTGTTAATTTTCCCCATTCTCACTGGTGTGAGGTGGTATCTCATTGTGGTTATGATTTGTATTTCCCTGATGGCAAGTGATGCGGAGCATTTTCTCATGTGTTTGTTGGCCATGTCTATGTCTTCCTCTGTGAGATTTCTGTTCATGTCTTTTTCCCATTTCATGATTGGATTGTTTGTTTCTTTGCTGTTGAGTTTAATAAGTTCTTTATAGATCTTGGATACTAGTCCTTTATCTGATCGTCATTTGCAAATATCTTCTCCCATTCTGTAGGTTGTCTTTTAGTTTTGTTGACTATAACATTTATTTCTAATCTAATCTTTATCATTTTCTTCCTTCTGCTGGTTTGGGATTTTGTTTGTTATTTTTTGGCTCCTTCAGATATAAGGTTAGGTTGTTTATTTGAGATATTTCTTGCTTCTTGAGGTAGACCTGTATTGCTATAAACTTCCCTCTTAGTATTGCTTTTGCTGCATCCCAAAGGGATGTACTTTTTGATTTCTTCTTTGCTCTCATGGCTGACCTATTAATTAAAAAAATATTTTATTTATTTATTTGACAGAGAAAGAGAGAGAGATAAAGAGAGAGAGAGAGAGAGAGAGAGAGAGAAAGAGAAAGAACACAAGCAGGGAGAGTGGCAGGGAGAGGGAGAGGGAGAAGCTGACTTCCACTGGGCAGAGAGTCCAATATTGGGCTTGATCCTAGACTGGGAGTATGACCTGAACCAAGGCAGACACTTAACCAACTGAACCATGCAGGTGCCCAGACCCATTCATTGTTTAGTAGCATCCTACTTAACCTCCATTAATTTGTCTCATTTCCAGATTTTTTCTTGTGGTCGATTTCCAGTTTTGTAGTGTTATGGTCAGAAAAGGTGAAAGATAGGACCTCAATCTTTTTGAATTTGAGACTTGTGTTGTGGCCTAATATGTGATCTATTATATAGCATGTTCCAGGTGCATTTGAAAAAATGTGTATTCTCCTGTATTAGGATGAAATGTCTGAATGCATCTGTTAAATCCATCTGGTCCAGTGTGTCATTCAAAGCCACTATTTCCTTACTGATTTTCTATTTGCATGATCTGTCCATTGATGTGAGTGGGGTATTAACATCCCCTACTATTATTGTATTACTACTGATTAGTTCCTTTATGTTGTTATTAATTATTTTATGTATTTACATGCTCACATGTTGGGTGCATAAAGATTTACAATTGTGATATCTTCTTGTTGGATGGACCTATTATTTTTTAAAATGATTTATTTATTTATTTTAGAAAGAGAGTGAAAGTAAGCACAAGTGGGAGAGATGGGATAGGGAGAGAGAATCCCAGGTCGACTCCACACTGAGTGCAGAGCCCAATGCAGGCCTCAATCTCACAACCCTGAGATCCCAACATGAGCTCAAACTGAGAGTTGGCACTTAACTGACTGCACTACCCAGGTGCCCCATCCCCCTTTTAATTATATAGCATCCTTCTTACGGTCTTTGTTTTATAGTCTGTTTTGTCCAGTATACTTATTGCTACCCTGGCTTTCTTTTCATTTCCATTTGCTTGATAAATGTTTTTTCCTTCCTTTTCTTTCAATCTGCAGGTGTCTTTAGGCCTGAAATGAGTCTCTTGTAGGCAGCATATAGATGAATCTTTTTTTTTTTTAAATACACTGTAATACTCGATGTCTTTTGATTGGAGCATTTAGTTCATTTACATCTAAAGTAATTATTGATAGTTACGTATGCATTGCCATTTTGCAACTTGTTTTATGGTTGTTTTTTGTAGTTTTTCTCTGATTCTTATCTCACTTTCAGTGTTTACTGGCTTTCATTAGTGATATACTTGGAATCATTTATTCTACACATATCTATTACTGGTTTTTAATTTTTGATTTGTGGTTACTATTACATTTGTATATAACGTCTGCATATATATAGCATTCTTTATGAAATTGATAGTCACTTAAGTTTGAGCCCTTTCTTTACTCCTCTACCACCTCCCCATTTTTAGGTATATGGTGTCATATTTTATATCCTTTATTTTGTGAATCCCTTGACTGATTTTTATAGAAATAATTATTTGTACTACTTTTGTGTTTCTTACTTTTCATATTCTCATTTATGTCTTTCCTTTCTATTCAAAGAATCCTCTTTCATATTTCTTATAGGGCTGGTTTAGTGCTCCTGAATTCCTATAGTTTTTGTTTGAGAAATTCTTTACCTCTCCTATTCTGAATGATAGCCTTGCTGGATAGAGTATTCTTGTCTGCAGATTTTTCCCTTACAGCACTTTGAATATATCGTGTCACTGTATTCTAGCCTGTAAAGTTTCTGCTGAAAAGTCTGCTCATAGCCTCACAAGGTTTCCTTTGTGTATAATTGTCTCTTTTCTCTTGATACTTTTAGAATTTTTTCTTTTTCACTACTTTTCCCCATTCTAATTGCTACATTTCTTGATGTGGACCTCCTTGGGTTAAATTTGTTGGGGGATCTTTGTGCCTCATGGATCTGGATAGCTGTTTCCTTCCCCAGATTTGGGAAATTTTCAGCTATTATTTCTTCAAATAAAATTTCTGTCTCCTTCTTCTCTCTTCTGGTATCCCAATAATATGAGTGTTATTACACTTGATGGAGTCGCTCAGTTCCCTAAGTCTATTCTCAACTTGTGTATTTTTTTTCCTTTCACTTGAGTAATACTCAGGTTGATTTCTTTTCTGTTCTCTGGCTTCCATTTCACTGATTTGTTCTTCTGCTTCATTTATCCTGCTGTTTATTCCATCAAGTATATTTTTAATTTCATTTATTTTGTTCTTCAACTCTTATTGGTTCTTTTTTATTTCTTTGTTATGGGTCACACTGATGTCCTCTACTCCTATCTCAAGTCCAGGGAGTATCTTTATGATCATTACTTTAAATTCCCTATCCAGCATATTACTTATGTCCATTTTGCTTAGGTCTCTTGCTGTGGTTTTGTCCTCTGCTTTTATTTGGGACATATTCCTCTGTCTCCTAATTTTATATAACTCTCTGTGTCTGTTTCTCCCTGTTAGGAAAGTCAGCTGTGTCTTCTTATTCTTAAAGGTAGCAATTGCCCTGTAGTGCAATGTCCCCTGTTCTCCATTACCTGACACTTCAGGGAGTGTCCTCTGTGTGTGTTGCCCTTGCCCTGCTCTTGGGTCCTGGTGCACCCCCTTTAGTCATCCACAGAGGTTCTCTTTGCCTGTTGTGGGTAGTGTTTGGTCCCAGCCACAGCAGAGCACATGTTAACAAGGAGTGTGCTGGTCTGCCTGTGAAATGAGACGTCCTATTGTTGGTGGAATTGAGGCCCTGAAAAATATATGGGTTAGGAGATATGGTGTTGGCAGTGTTTTTGCCAGTCTTCTGGGGATGAGGATCTGCAGCAAGGGCACTGAGGCAAGCATGACTGGGAAAGGTGGGTCCGCTGAATCATAGGAGGCCTGGGCTTGATGTAAGCATGAGAGTAGGGTGTGTAGGTGGTGGGCTGGTTATTGTAGATGGCCGTGTGTTTATGCTGGGGTGGGGAGGGAAGTGGCACCTGCCAGCTCCCTGTGTCCCTGGAGGAGTCTACCTGCGATCCCTTCCTCTCTGAAATATGCTCTGAGATAAGTAAATAACTCTCTATCCCATATGTCTAGCAGTAGAAATGTGGATCATGGATATGTGTGTTATCAACTTGACAATCTACTGCCAAACTTTTCTCTAAGGAGTTTGTGACATTTTAGACACCTGCCAAGAGTGTAGGAGAATTCCTTTTGCTTCATATCTTTGTCAAACTTGATGTTTATGAGACTTTAAAATTTTTGTCAATCAATGGAGGTGTAATGAGAATTTATTAGGCTCTAATTTTAATTTCCATGATTACTAATAAAACACTTTTTCTTGAAGTTAACAATAATTTGTAGTTCTCTTTTGTGAAGTACCTCTTCAAGTCTTTTGTCCATTTTTGTTATTGAATTTTCTCTCTTTCTTATGGTATTATAGGAATTCTTCACATATTTTAGATGTTTCTTTAACAAATAAATGTATGTTGTGTGACAAGAATATACCATTTTATGAGCTTCTTTTACTCTTTTTCTTACGTCTTTTGATGAACAGAGCTCTGAATTTTAATATGTTGTTTTATTAGTTGCTTCCTTTATAATTTACATTTTGTGTATGCTTAAGAAATATTTTCTTACATTAGTTTGTGAAGAAGTTCGCTTTTATTATGTGGTCTTATAATTTTGACTTTCATGTTTAAATCTTCAACCCACCTTTAATAAATTTTTTCATGCTCTTGGTAAGGTTCCAATTTAATTGTTGTATGAGGTATGAAAATAAACAATGATCTTAGCACCATTTATTGAAAATCCTGTATTTACCAGACAATTCTTCAGTTCTACCTCAGCCATAAATCAAATGTCCATATATGCTTAGATTTTTTTCCTGAATATACTTTTCTCTTTGCCTCTCCTGGCATCAATACCCTTCTGCCCCATTACAATTTTTATTTTTATTTATTTTTATTTTTTTTAACTATTTTTTTTTTTATGATAGTCACAGAGAGAGAGAGAGAGAGGCAGAGACACAGGCAGAGGGAGAAGCAGGCTCCATGCAGGGAGCCCGATGTGGGATTCGATCCCGGGTCTCCAGGATCGCGCCCTGGGCCAAAGGCAGGTGCCAAACCGCTGCGCCACTCAGGGATCCCCCATTACAATTTTAAAAATCAATCTTGATATTAGTAAAGAAAATCCTGTTACTGTATTCTTCTTTAAGACTTCAGAAAGAGGGACACTTGGATTGCTTGGTGATTGGGTGTCTGCCTTTGGCTCAGGTCATGATCCCGGAATCCGGTATCAAGTCCCGCATTGGGCTCCTGTGAGGAGCCTGCTTCTCCTTCTGCCTATGTCTCTGCCTCCCTCTCTCTTTCTGTCTCTCTCATGAATAAATAAATCTTTAAAAAAAAGACTTCAGAATGATATTCTTGGCCCTTTGCATTTCCATGCAAAATTTTAGAATCAGCTTGTCAAACCTGACCAGTCAAAAAATAAACTGAGCAGTATTGACAACTTGACAGTATTGTGTTTAAAGTTGTATTTCTGCATTTATTTAGGTCTTCATCATCTCTTTACATTTTATAGTTTTATCTTACAGAGGCGTTGTACATCATTTGTTAGATTTATTTATAGGCCTAGGCGATTTTTAAAATTGAAATATAATTAGCATACAGTGTTATATTAGTTTCAGGTATACAGTATAATGTGTGTGTGTATATATATATATATATATATATATATATATATATATATAACTCCGTTCTCATGATAAATGTACTTTTAAACTCCTTTATCTCACCCATCAACCCCAACCACCTCCTCTCTGGTAACCACCAGTTTATTCTCTGTATTTAAAAGTCATTTTTGGTTGTTATTTGCCTGTATTTTTTTCTTTGATTTGTTTCTTAAATTCCACATGAGTGAAATCACACAGTACTTCTCTCTCTCTTTCTGACTTATTTCACCTAACATTATACCCTCTGGGTTAATCCATGTTGTTGCAAATAGCAAGATCTTATTCTTTTTTATGGCTGATTAATATTCCATTATGTATGTATGTATGTGTGTGTATACACACACACACACACACACACACACACACACACACACACACCATGTCTTTATTCATTAATCTATGGATGGACAGTGGACACTTGGATTGCTTCCATATCTTGGCTATTGTAAATAATGCTTCAATAAACATAGGGGTGCATATATCTTTTGAAAATAGTTTTTTGGTTTTCTTTAGTTAAATACCCAGTAACAGAATTACTGGATCATATGATACTTCTTTTTTTTAAGATTTTATTTATTTATTCATGAGAGACAGAGAGAGAGAGACAGAGAGGCAGAGATAGGCAGAGAGAGAAGCAAGCTCCATGCAGGGAGCCCGGCATGGGACTTGATCCTGGGACCCCAGTATCACACCCTGGGCTGAAGGTGGCGCTAAATCGCTGAGCCACCTGGGCTGCTCCATATGATACCTCTTTTTAAAAATATATATATATTAATATATATATAAATTTATTTATATTTATTTATATAAATTTATATATATAAATTTATTTTTATTGGTGTTCAATTTGCCAACATATAGAATAACACCCAGTGCTCATCCCGTCAAGTGCCCACCTCAGTGCCCGTCACCCATTCACCCCCACCCCCCCGCTCACCTCCCCTTCCACCACCCCTAGTTCGTTTCCCAGAGTTAGGAGTCTCTCATGTTCTGTCTCCCTTTCTGATATTTCCCACTCATTTGATCCCCTTTCCCCTTTATTCCCTTTCACTATTTTTTATATTCCCCAAATGAATGAGACCATATAATGTTTGTCCTTCTCCAATTAACTTATTTCACTCAGCATAATACCCTCCAGTTCCACCCACGTCAAAGCAAATGGTAGGTATTTGTCGTTTCTAATGGCTGAGTAATATTCCATTGTATCCATAGACCACATCTTCTTTATCCATTCATCTTTCGATGGACACCCAGGCTCCTTCCACATATGGCTATTGTGGACATTGCTGCTAGAAATGTTGGGGTACAGGTGTCCCAGCGTTTCATTGCATCTGCATCTTTGGAGTAAATCCCCAGCAGTGCAATTGCTGGGTTGTAGGGCAGATCTATTTTTAACTCTTTGAGGAACCTCCACACTGTTTTCCAGAGTGGCTGCACCAGTTCACATTCCCACCAACAGTGTAAGAAGGTTCCCTTTTCTCCACATCCTCTCCAACATTTGTGGTTTCCTGCTTTGTTAGTTTTCCCCTCCTGCTTTGTTAGTTTCCCCCCCCATATGATACCTCTTAACTTTATGTTATACCATATGGATTTTAAAATTAAATATATAATTATTCATCTTGAGAATTTGATTTCTGGGTATTAATTTTGTATCCAGCTATTTTGATAAAGTCTTTTACAAGTTATAATAATTTATCTGTTGATTTTGTAGAATTTTCTATATACACAGTCATAGAATATCCAGGTAATGAGTTTTGTTTCTTCCTTTCCAAACTATCTCTTTTCTTAGTCTTATTTTCTTCTGCTACCTAGGACTTAGAATAGCAGTTGCATTATGTTCCTGATCTCAAAGGGACAGTTTTTATATTTTTTCTTTTTTGGTATGTTGTTTTCTATATGTTGTTTTGTAGATTCCCTTCAATAAATCAAAGAAATCCCCTTCTAGTCTTACTTTTATTGATATGGTCATAACTAAAAAAAAAATCTCTTGATGTAGGTGAATTATATTAATTAATATTCTAATATTCAACTTATTTTGAATATCTAGGATAAGCCCAATTTGGCTATGATGTATTATTCATTTTACATATTGTATACAATTTGCTACATTTCTTCTGGATTTTTACTAGTAATTTTCTGTTCTCATGCTGTCATTGTCAGGATTTGGTATTAAGGTTATGTTAATCTAGTAACACAAATTTAGAGATGTTGCACCTTTTGTTATTTTATGAATAAATTTACATATAATTTACATTATTTCTTCCTTGAGTGTTCAGCAAAACTCACTGGCTAAATCATCTGGGCCCTGGGTTTTCTTTGTGGGCATATTTTTTACCGCTTTTTCCATTTATTTACTGTTTACAGGATTATTATTTTCTCTAATTTCTTGATTCTGTTTTAGTGAGTTATATTTTTCTAGGAATTTGTTCATTTCATCTAAATTTTCAAACGAGTTGTTAGAAAGTTGCTGAACTATGCACATGATCTGCTGCTTAGTTATTTCAATGAATCAACCTTTGGCTTTCTTAATCATCTCTTTTATAAATTATTTATTTTCTATTTCAAAAATTGATGCTCCTATCTTTATTAGTATCTTTACTCTATGAGCTTATTTTGATCATCTTCTTCCCTCATTAAGTTTTTTTTTTCTTTTTGATATACAGGCCATGTCTTTTTATTTAAGTACTGTTAGCTGCATACCCTAAGTTTTAATAGTGATTTTGGTTTTGTGCACTTATGATGTTCTCATTTGTATTTTGATTTTATTTGGCCACGAGTTTCATGTATATCCATATCCTATGTATATATATCCTATATTATTTTAATCATTTGAAATTTGTAATTTATTTTATAGTCTTGTACTTTTTTGTAAATATATCCAGTGAGATAAAAAAATAAGGTGTACTTTTGCCATCAATGGATACAGTATTCTGTATATTTCCAATTGTTCAGATTTGTTATTCATCTTGTTAAAATCTTTTCTATCCTGATTTTTAAAAGCTTTCTAATGTGTCAATTTCTGAAAGAGGTATGTTAAGGTACTCCATTATGGTCATAGATATGTCTATGTTTCTTTGTAGTTCTTTCCATTTTTGTTTTACATATTTTAGAGCTGTGTTATTAGGGACGCCTGGGTGGCTCAGCAGTTGGGTGTCTGCCTTTGGCTCAGGGCGTGATCCTGGGGTCCAGAATCAGGTCCTCCATTGGGCTCCTTGCAGGGAGCCTGCTTCTCCCTCTGCCTATGTCTCTGCCTCTCTTTCTGTGTCTCTCATGAATAAATAAATAAAATCTTTAAAAAAATAATAAAGCTGTCTTATTAGATGTATAGAATTTTATTATACTTGTTAAATTGAACCTTTTACCATATGGAATTTTCCTCTTTATCTTTAGTAAGCCTTTGAATTATAGTCTTTACTTTCTGAATATTAAAAAGTGTTTTGGTTAATATTTGCATAGCATTACTTTTTACTTTTACTTTCAACTTTTCTGTTCCTTTGTGTTTTAGATATGACTCTTTTTTTTAGATATGACTTTTATAAACAACATGCAGATAATTTAGTTTTAGTATTTTTAATCTAGTCTGATAATCTTTTTTTTAATTTTTTAATTTTTTTATTTACTTATTATAGTCACAGAGAGAGAGAGAGAGGCAGAGACACAGGCAGAGAGAGAAGCAGGCTCCATGCACCGGGAGCCCAATGTGGGACTCGATCCCGGGTCTCCAGGATCGCGCCCCGGGCCAAAGGCAGGCGCCAAACCGCTGCACCACCCAGGGATCCCCCTGATAATCTTTTTATTTCAAATGGGGCCTTAGAGACTAAAGTTGCTAATATATCTGAGTTAGAAACTACCATCTTTTAATGTTTTCTATTTAGCATGCTTATTTTATGTTTTTTCTTTTATTTCTTATTTGGATTGGCATTTCTTAAGTCATTTTATTTTTTCTCCTCTTCTAATGTAAAAGATATGCAATCTGTTTCTATTTATATGTAACATGTGTCCTGCTAAGATATACATTTGACTTTTCAAAGTCTTTTTATTTCCAGAAGTTATATTTGATTCTTTTTCAAGTCTCCTGGTTTATTATTCATAATATTCTGTTCTCTGCAGATGTTTTAAGCTTTTATGGGTAGAGATTATAGATATTTCATCATTCGTGTCTGATAGGAGATATATTTTGAATTGTATTAATCCCAAGCCAGGGAACCTAAAGTTTTAGAGGATTCCTTCTAAAGGGGAAGCCCACTAAGAAGATAGAGTAGAAATGGCCAGAGGTGTAGTATAACTAGGGTGGTAATATGGAGTTCAAGGAATTTCAGAGGAGGAGGTTGTGGCCAGTGCTGATTTATGTTTTTCCAGGTAGGTACAACAGAGTAAGAGAGAGGCAAGTGTGTTGAAAATACATACCAGAGAATGATTTTAATGATATTAATTATAGACTATGTATATAACAAGTAGGGCAAGAAAGGAAATAACATGAAGGTAATGATGGGCAATTTGAAGGTGGTGGGATCAAGGTATTACAGATTGGGAGGGTAGAAGAATTGACTGTAGGGTTGAGAGGATGTGGTCAGATAGTTATTTGACATCATGGATTTGTAATGACAAGATTTAGTATATGCCCATGAGAAAGAGTGACTGGATTAGGGTGAAGCCGAGGCTCATTGGAAGGCAAGAGGTCAAGGAATTGACCTGTATTTTATAGTGACCAAAGATTACTATATGTCAAACATAATGCTTAATTCTGCCCGCAAATTATGCCATTTAATTCTCATAACACTCCTGTATGGCAGTATTATCATTATCAACATTTTATAGAGGAGAATATTGAGTCAAATCATTCACCCAATGTCAGGTTTCTGTGTGGTATGTCAAGAATTGGCACTAAGATGTTTCTGGCTCCAGAGCTTTTAATAATGGTAGTACTTTGAGGCTAAGTGGAATTAGATGGCCTCAAATGAAACTGTTGTTTCAAACTGAGGCAACAAAATGTCAGAGTTTTGTAGTATGTGAGTAGCAACAATTGCAATGCCTCTGTTTAGGTAAAGTACTGGCAGATAGTGCCTCATAGCATCCAAGTGGGGTGCTGGTGGGTAGAGTGTCAGTATCTGGTAGTTTCTAGGCACTGAGGTAAAGAAGTTTTAGGAATCCCATTTGAAGTCAGTGCCTTTTACATAGTAGATGCTCAAAAGTTTGTGATAAAATGAATTAGTATGTTGACAGGATCTAACAGCAAACTCATCCTGGTAGCAGGTCTTTATTTATTTATTTTGAAGATTTTATTTATTTATTCATGAGAGTCAGAGACATAGGCAGAGGGAGAACCAGATTCCCTGCAGGGAGCCTGATGTGGGACTCTATCCCAGGACCCTGGGATCATGCCCTGAGCCGAAGGCAGATGCTTCAACCACTGAGCTACCCAGGCGTCTCTGGTAGCAGGTCTTTAATCAGGTATTTTATGTATATTATTTAATCTAGAATTAGATTATGAGTATTATTATTCCCATTTTACATTGAAATAGGAAGTCTTTTAAAGCCTAACATGACTAGTATTTGGTAATGCTGAGTAGTCTCTTGATCTGGTAGTATGAAGGTGATCTTTATACTATTTTACCCCATTTATGGATGTGACTTTTTCAAAATAACATTCATTCATTAACTATTTACTAAGTATACATTATTTATTAGGCATTCTTCTGTGCATTGGGCATATATATGTGAATAAGATAAGCAAAATTCCTTGTCCCTGTTGGGCTTATATTATACTGGAATAACAGACAATAACAAAAAACATGAAATATATCTTAGAAGTGCAAATGATGAAAAATAGAGCAACTGCACAGGAAGTATCCAGGATGTGAAGAAAGATTGAAATTTTAGATAGAGTGAAATTTTAGATAGGCCTCATTGAGAGAGGTGATCTTTGAGCAAAACATGAAGTGAGAGAAGGAGCAAACTATGTGGAAATTAGATGAAGAATATTCCTAGTGGAGGCAAAGGCCCTAGAGCTGGAACATGCCTGATATATCCAATTGGCAGCAAGGAGGTCACAGTGGCTGAAGTGGAGTGAGTAACAGAGGATGGTAGAAGAGGATAAGGTTAGCCAGCTATTTGGAGATTAGATCCTGTAGGTCCTTTTAGATCATACCATGGCTTTTGACCTGGGAGGCAATTGGAGGATTTTGAGCAGAAGAGAGACATGATCTGACTTAACACTTTTAAAGTTCACTCTGTTATATAGAGAAAAGACTTAGGGAAGCAAGAGCAGAGTCAACAAGCCCAATTAAGAGGCTTTTACAATGATTTCAGCAAAAGATGCTGAGCCCAAGTAGTAGCAGCAGAGGTGATGACCAGTGGTTTTATTTTGGATATGTTTCTTTTTAAATGGCATACCAATGAGACTTGCTGATGGATTGGATGTGGGATATGAGATTAAAAGAGGAGTCAAGAATGATATCAGAGTTTTACTTTGAGCAAATGGAAGGGTAATTACTGTTACCTGAGATTAAGGGATTACAGGGGGACGGTGTTTTTGTATGTGTGCGGAGGTGAATGAATATCTGAACCTCAGATTTTAACATGTTATTTCTCAGACATCTAAGTGCAGGTGTGGGTTTCAGGACATATCTTGGATAGAGATATTAATTTGTAAGTTTATAGATAGTATTTCCCTCTGGTTTATTACTTGTACTCTCCTTTAGATCTTGAGCAGAGTGAATTGGTTGATCATTTGCTATTTTGGCTGTGCAATCAGGTATTACAGTGGCTTGAGCATGTGTCATAATTGTGTGTTCATGTACCATGGATAATCCATTCTAACACCAAGATTATCTGAGCCTGCACAAAGGTTATCCCCTCCTATTTCATAGTCAACCTGCTTCTTTCACAGGCATCTGCTATTGTGCCCATGGTTATCTGAATATGCTTATTGTTTGTAAGTTCATATGTCATTGGTGTTTATCCATGCGCTGTACTTATAGGAGCACATGTCATGGTTGTCTGCTTTTGCAATGTGGCCTGGCTTCTTTATACTAACTTTATTTTTTTTTTAAATTTTTTTATTTATGATAGTCACAGAGAGAGAGAGGGGCAGAGACACAGGCAGAGGGAGAAGCAGGCTCCATGCACCGGGAGCCCGATATGGGATTCGATCCCAGGTCTCCAGGATCGTGCCCTGGGCCAAAGGCGCCAAACCGCTGCGCCACCCAGGGATCCCTATACTAACTTTAAAACTAGTATTAGGGTTACACTCTGTTTGTGCAGCATAGTTGTTTAAATATCCATGGCATTATATGATGTTCCTTTGCTGTAATTTTCAGTTTAATCACCATGGATGTGTGTATGCTATACTTCTTTGTTCATATGTTATAGCTGACTCTTTACTATTGGTCATCATTATTAAAGAGATACTAGTTATTCATTGTGGCCACATGCATCTATATCTTATCTCTCTACTGCAGTGAGAAAAATTTTGAGCATGTCTGCTTACTCTTGGACCATGGCCTTCTGTTCCTGCACCATGGCAGTCTACTCCACAAATAATGGCCATCTACTCCTAAACAATGTCACTTAATTCCTGATCATGGTTGCTATGATACACACAGTATGTGTACACATTATGGTTAAGGACTGATATACCAAATATCTCTTCACACACATCATGGTTGTCTAAGCATACTGTAATTATCTATAGCTACATGGATACTTTATCATGTTTAAAGACTTTAAAGTATTACAGTTTTTGCACTACGGTCACTTGAAAATTCACCAAGTGTGTCATAAGAATTTTAAGGGTCTGCTGTCTTACAGTCCTTGTTTGCTCTTCTTTGCTGGTCATCTGAGCATGTGTCATGGATACATGTTCATTTAATGCTAGTTACTGCTAATGTGCCACATTTCTCTGTATACATGTCACAGTTGGGGACTGTTTTGTAGATATTTGCTAACTTGCTAAGGCTACCTGTGCCAGTACAATTTTTTAATTAAAAATTTAATTGTGGTTAAAAAGCACATAAAAATCTTAACCATTTTAAATGTGAAGTTTTTAATTTTTTTATAAAGATTTTATTTATTCATTCATGAGAGACAGAGAGAGAGAGAGAGAGGGAGAGAGAGAGAGAGGCAGAGACACAGGCAGAGGGAGAAGCAGGCTCCATGCAGGGAGCCCGACATGGGACTCGATCCAGGGTCTCCAGGATCATGCCCTCAGCTGAAGGTGGCACTAAACCGCTGAGCCACACGGGCTGCCCTAAATGTGCAGTTTAATAGTGTTAAGTATTCACATTATTGTGCAACAGTCAAGTGGCATGCTTTTGATCATGTATAATGTCTTAAGGAAGTGTTTACCAAGGCTCTGTTGTCTTGTTCGGTGATCATTAGGCTCACGTACTTTGGTTTTCTGACATATAGTGTGATCAAATGGTTTTATACATACATGTCTTCACATGCATTATAATAATGATGTTTGTTAACAAAATGTTATGGTAGTTGGAGGATACATATTATGTCCAACCTCCTCTATATGTGATGGCTGCCTTCTCATAGTTATGCAAACATGTACCTTAGTCTGAGTCCTCTTATGCATCATATGATATATCATAGTTTTCTTCTTCCAAATCATAAACGTTTGCTTCTGTATCATTTGCATCTATTCTTATTGTGAGAACAATTGCTGCTTGTTTACCATAATCATGACCCATAGTATAGAGTAGGATAGTGTAGTTGAGCACACACTATGGTTTTCTTTGCTCATGCAGCATAGCTGTTTTCTTCTTTTTTTTTTTTTTAATAATATCTTTTTTTTTTTTTTAGTTTTATTTATTTATGATAGTCACAGAGAGAGAGAGAGAGAGGCAGAGACACAGGCAGAGGGATAAGCAGGCTCCATGCACCGGGAGCCCGACGTGGGACTCGATCCCGGGTCTCCAGGATCGCGCCCTGGGCCAAAGGCAGGCGCCAAACCGCTGCGCCACCCAGGGATCCCTGTTTTCTTCTATACACAGGATTATTGCTCATATACTTAGGTTTTCTGAGGATCCATCATAGTTCTTTTTTATATTCCATGGGTTATTTTTGCATTTTGGGCTTCATACCGTGTACCAAGTGTTTTTGTTCCTACAGGGTAATTGTCAATTTTGTATTATGATTATTTGAGCATTAACACTTGTCATGTAATCATACAACATTAGGGTATGCTAAAGCACTGTAGATGGTTAAGCATATATCATGGTTACTGTTCATACTACAGCTGATTTTCATGCCCCAGAATCATCTGCTCATGTACCATATTTTCTTACTTATATATACTATGCTTTTCTGAACTGTACTGTTTCTGTTCATTTCTGTAAAATGACCATTAACTCTTGTGCAGTTACTCAATCATGAATGCCACAGCCTATATATTAGATTTACCATAAAAATTTGCTGTTTTTATAAAACAAAAATTGTCAAATATTGGCAATTTTATAAGATACAACCTAATTTTATGACTATTTTTATCTGTAATGTGGACACTTCCTCATGTCAAAAGTTCATCTTCTCCAGTATCATAGTTTTCTATGCCTGTACCAGATTCTGTTGAGTGAGAAACATAGCTCGTGTATTAAGAATATGAAGATTATACCTTGATAAATTAAGAGGCACAAGCCACCCATATGAGGTCGACAGGTAGCTCCCCCAGCATCTGAGCTTCCACTTTGGGGAAGTGAAAACCCTGGGATTGTTTTGATTGCAGGTGCAGTTTTAATACATTCACACATAAAAAGTAAAGTCACAAGATTTATTTACTTACAAATCCCACAATTGGGCAGTAAAATGAGCTGGGGGGAAGGTCAGGTCACAAGCTAGCAAGAGATAGAAAGCAGAATTACAAGCACCTATTACTTATAAAGTGGTTGAGGTGGAGATCACTAACTTTTTGTGGGCTCAACTTTAAGGGGTTATTTTTAAAAGATACCTTGGGAAAAGCAAAGCAGAAACTTGTGGTGGGAATCCTAAGCTTGGGTCCTTATCTAAATGTCCAGACTCTGGGTATGTACAAGGTTGCCATACTGTAAAATGCCTAGGCAACAACTCAAGAATAGATGTTTTCTCATCACAAAGATTCAAGAAGACAATTGAATATAGAGCCTAGTGGCTACTTTTTTGGGGGGTGGGATAAATTTAAAAAGACTTGTTCTTCATTTTCTCATCAACCGTAATAGCTCGCCAGCATGTATCTGTATTACATATTAGTCAATTGCATAGACTTTCCTTGGAAAAAAAGTTTTTAAATCCTTTCTCTCTCACTGGAAGTTAAACCACTGATATAACTTAAAAAGAATATGATATTGGGTCAGAATTAGGTCTCCTTTAAGTGGGCAATGTATCAGATTCAAAGAAGCCATAATCTTCAGAGATAGCAAAAAGTGCCATTTTATATTGTTTTTTTCCTTTTTTTTCTTGTGCTCTCCAAATGAGAAGTCTTTTTTTTAAAATAAATTTATTTTTTATTGGTATCCAATTTGCCAAAATACAGAATAACACCCAGTGCTCATCCCGTCAAGTGCCCGCCACACAGTCACCCCCACCCTCCGCCCACCTCCCCTTCCACCACCCCTAGTTCATTTCCCAGAGTTAGGGGTCTGTCATGTTCTATCTCCCTTTCTGATATTTCCCACTTATTTTTTCTCCTTTCCCCTTTATTCCCTTTCACTATTTTTTTATATTCCCCAAATGATTGAGACCATATAATGTTTGTTATATTGTTTTTTTTAACTCCATGTCTTAGGTAAATGTCCACCAGTCCAGAGTTCATAAAATAGCCTTGAACATAGGCAAATCTAAATCACGTAATTCTATCATCAGTATAATATGCTGGCCATTTTGAGTCTTCTGTACTAGGAGAATAGACTTGGATTTCTTATGTTGTGGCCCCTACATGGAGTTAACTTTGTCCTCAAATATCTTTACGGGGAAACATCCTATTTCAGAGGAAACAGTTCATCTACTCCAAGACCTTTGATCTTTTAGAAAATTGCTTAACTGTATTGAAATGAAAATCAATCTCAAAAATGCTATAGAGTTCAGGTCTTATAATATTCTCTACAATACTACACAGTTAACTATGGCAAAGATATTTGTGAGTAAAGATAAAATGGGATTTGGGGAAAATAAAATGAAGGCATGAGAGATTATTTTAAACTCTTGGATTATGAAAAAGTAACTAAAGCTGAGAGAAAACAGGGAAAGAGATGAAACTGCCACCTAAGACTGAATTAGTGATTTAGAGCTCTTTACTCTTTCTTGAATGGGTTTTGGTATATTCAAGAAAGGAGTTTGTTGGGAATGAATTTTGGTGGCATTTATAAACCGAGGAAAGGGGATTGTCATATTAATCATTTAGTAACTGGATACTAGGGAAGTTAAATGACTCTAATACAGTTGAATAATATATATATATATATATTTTATCTTTTTTTTTTTTGTCTTCTACTCCTTTTTCTTCCTCTTTTCCCCAAACACAGATCTCACAGGTCTCTCCAAGTTGTTGCCTAAGAAGATGATAGTCACACAAATGAGTCACTTCTACACAATCATCCTTGGGCTTCTTTTCCTGATTAATATTTTTCCTGGAACAACTGGCCAAGGGGAATCAAGACGACAAGAACCTGGGGATTTTGTGAAGCAAGATATTGGCGGGTAAGAACCCTTACCTCTTAAAAAAAAGAAAACTGTGATAGATTCTTGCCTTAGACCAAAACTTTTGATTTTTTTCCTAGATGAACTCAGGTACTCTAGTTGCTGCTTAGACATTATATATATATATATATATATATATATATATATATATATATATATATATATATATATATTTAAAAAAAAAAAACATCAACTCAGACTCTCAAAGTAGAAATAGATCTCAAAGGTCTTCTTGAGCAGCTCCTTAGTCCATGCTGAAATTCCGTCTGCAACAACTTAAAAGCACTTCTCTCCAGCCATTTGCACTCAATTTTTTTTTCTTTCTTAGATCTTCAACTTGTCCCTTTTTATTTGCTGTGTCTTATTAGCATATAAATGTGATCTAGAAGCTCCCAAGTTAAGTTTGAAAATCTGCCCTGTAAATAGTGCCTTAAGTATTTCCTCTTTTTCACATTCCTACTTCCTGATCAGTTTTCTTTACTTTCTCTACTTACCTCTCATCCATTCTTCCCATGCTGCTGCCTGAATTCCAAGCTCATGACTTTAAAGCAATTCCTGCAACCAAGATAGCCAGTGTTGGCTCTGTTACTAAAATGAACACTTATTTGTTCTTATATTACTCAACTTTTTATTTTTTACTTTTTTAGCAGCATGTAGCAACATTTAACATTGTTTATTCTTCCTTCCCTCCTTAACTTCTTTTTATTATGAAATAACACACACATATATAAACATGCATAACATAAAAATATGTGGTTTAACAATAATTCTTTTACTTCAGAGACATCACAATTCTGTTTCTTAGATTAAATTCTTTAGAAAAAAAAGAAGAAAGAAAAAAATAAATTCTTTAGAAGCAGGGCCTAAGACAAGTATTCAAAAGCAAATAATTTATAGAGTACTCTAAGAGAAACTTGTAAATGAAGCAAGGAAAGCAACATAGAGAAGGGGAAAAGGTAAACCAAAGATGTGATTTCACTTGAAGAGTAGCCTCTATTTGACCCCTCAGAGACGAATGGCACTACAGATTTGGCCCACCTTCAGGCAAGGGGCTGGACTTCACCTATAGTCTCTTCCTAATCAGCCATTGCCTGTGGGCTACCTGGAGGAAGGCATACATTTCCAGGCATTTTAAGGCAAGGTGGCATCCTTCAGGCAATGTTAATATTCTGAAGTAGGAGAGAGATAGTTTCACTGGCCCAGTAAAAGGGATCTGGACATAGTACCAGTAGTGAATACTACACCTGATTTTCTTCATACTTTTATGGCTGTGTTTTCTATAGTATTTTCCACAATATTACACAGCTGTACTAAAGGCCTTTGTGATATAAATATCTTTTGTAGTCTTTTTGGTAATTTTCTTTTCCTTTGTTCACTTATATGCTGGTGTTTGTTTTGTTCTAGTAGTTATTACCACACAGACTCTGGGTGATTTCATCTATCCCCATGACCTTTTCTATATACCAATGACTCTCATCTCAATTGTTATTCTTAACTTGTCTTGAGTGTCAACCTCTATGTTCAACATCTATTAGACATGTCCACTTGGCTATTCTATAAACTCCTTTAAGTACATTCAAATTAGCTTCATCATCTCTATCGCCCTCTTCTACTCTTAAAAACAACAAACATGATATGCTTATCTTCCATTTTCCTTATTTTAGTCAATAGCACCAGTATGCACCCCATTGCTCAAGCTAGAAACTTGGAATTATCTTTCCCAATTTTTTACCCTTTGCTTTCTAGATTGAATTACTCATCAACATATATAATTTCTACCTCCCACATCTTTTGGGTTCATCTACTCTTCTCCAACTTTCCAGCTACTACTCTAGTTTAATCCAGTATTGTCTTCCACTTGGACTACTACAAAAGTCTCTAGTTGGTCTTACTTCCTAAAGTCTTGCTCCCACCCAAACTAACCTCTATTCCGTATCCAATATTTCTTCTACAATGCAGGTTGAATCACAGCTATTCTAAGTCATTTAACGGGATCCTATTGTCCCTAGACTAAAAGTCTGAATTCCTTTTTTTTTTTTTAAAGATTTTATTTATTTATGATAGTCATAGAGAGAGAGAGAGAGTGAGAGGCAGAGACACAGGCAGAGGGAGAAGCAGGCTCCATGCAGGGAGCCCGACGTGGGATTCGATCCCTAGTCTCCAGGATCGCGCCCCGGGCCAAAGGCAGGCGCAAAACCGCTGCGCCACCCAGGGATCCCAAGTCTGAATTCCTTAACATGATTTTATTAGGCCCATTGTAACCCAGGCTCTACCTATCTTGCAGACTTATTTCTTAGTTCTCCTGTCCTCAAACTCTGTGTTCCTCAGCTCTATTAAACTTCTTTTGATTTTAAAACCCTATCTCATTCAGAGAATATTATTACTAGAAATGATCCTCTTAAACCTTGACATATTTAAGTATTACACAGGATATTTTATTCTTTAATGGTGGCTATTGTGTTATTGTTTTACACTTGGTTACTACCCTGTATTCTGGAAAGTATTAGGACCTATTCCTAATTATTTTTGCAGGGTTACTTAATACACTCTGAGTCTTTCTATCTATCAGAAATAATTTTTGAGGCTGAGGGCTACAGAACTGGATTAACATGTCCTTAGGAATTTGGGCAATGAGGCCCTCTTTGTTCTTTAATCCAGTCTGGAAAAGCAGACTAATTCTATTTTATTAACTTGTCATGTATCTGATTTCATTGGGCTATGATAGATGGTCTCAATAAGATGGAAGTTCTAAGTAAATGACCTTTATTTCTTCAAGTGTGAAAGCCCTCTAAATTTTAATTCTGAGAATAAAGTTCTCTAAGAATATATTGCATCTTATAATCTTAAATAAAAATATTGAACACAATAGTCCCTTCTCTTTGTGACTTTATGACCATCATAAAGAACATTCATTATGTTAATTCTGTATTTGTATTTTTCTTCTTATATCTTCATGCTCAGTGTTAGTTGTAGCCTCTCCTGTTTACACTGGTTTGTTTACATCCTACTGGTGCTTAGGAAACCAGATAGCCAAACCTTTTAGTACTTATATTAAAGAAGACTTCAAGAAATCCTTGAAAAAGCCAAAATAGTGTTTAGATTTAATATATGGGCATTAGAAACTTTTTCAGGGAGATTACTTTCTTCCAAGTTCAGGGCAATTCTGATTTGGAGGGATGAGACTACTAAAATCCTGGCTCTAAATATTAGGGTTAGCACTGTATTTGTATTTTCTAGAAATAAAGAAACCAATACAACTTAGAACTATGTGGTATATACTGGTAGTTCTGATACTTGGCAGAGCTGCTTCTTTTTGTCTGCTTTTCATACCTTCTTAATGATATTTTGTGTGTTGAAAAAAACCCATTTGCTGCATTGTTTTATCTTTTTTTCAAGATTTATTTATTCCAGATAGTTAACATACAATGTAATAATAGGTGTAGAACTTAGTGATTCATCTTACATACAACACCCACTGCTGATCACAAGTGCCCTCCTTAATTCCTGTACCTAGTTAACCCATCTTATCCTTCTCCCCTCCCCTCTAGTAACCATCAGTTTGTTCTCTACAGTTAAGAGTCTGTTTTATGGTTTGCCTCTCTCCTTTTTCACCCTATGTTCATCTGTTTTGTTTCTTAAATTCCATATATTAGTGAAATTATATGGTATTTCTCTTTCTCTCACTGACTTCTTTCACTTTACATAATACAGTCTAGCTCCATCCATGTCTTCACAAATGACAAGATTTCATTCTCTTTTTATGGCTGAATAATATTCCTGTGTGTGTGTGTGTGTGTGTGTGTGTGTGTGAGACTTCTTTATCCATTCATCAGTTGATTGAAATTTGGGCTCTTGATATGAGTACTGGGTGTTATATGCAACTTAAGAATCACTAACATCTACCTCTGAAACTTATAATACACTATATGTTAACTAATTAAATTTAAATTAAAAAAACATAGAAAGATTTGGGCTCTTTCCATAATTGGGCTATTGTTGATAATGCTACCAAAACATTGGGGTGTGTGTGTCACTTTGAATCAGTATTTTTGTATCCTTTGGATAGATACCTAGTAGTACAATTGCTAGGTCATAGAGTAGTTCTATTTTAACTTTTTGAGGAACCTCCATACTGTTTTCCAGAGTTACTGCACCAGTTTGCTTTCCTATCAACAGTGTAAGAGAGTTCCCCTTTCTCTGAATGCTTACCAACATTTGTTGTTTCCTGTGTTGTTAACTTTAGCCATTCTGACTGGTGTGAGGTAATAATTCTTAGTAGTTTTGATTTTTATTTCCCTGAAGATGAGTGATGTTGAGCATCTTTTCATGTCTGTTACCCTGTTACCCATCTGGATGTCTTCTTTGGAAAAATGTCTATTCATGTCTTCTGTGCATTTCTTAATTGGATTGTTTTTTGAGTGTTAAGTTTGATAAGTTCTTTATAGATTTTGAATATTAACTCTTTATCAGATATATCAATTGCAAATATCTTCTCCCCTTCCAATGGTTGCCTTTTATTTTATTTATTTTTTATTTTTATTTTTTAGATTTATATTTATTTTTTTAAATTTATTTTTTATTGGTGTTCAATTTGACAACGTATAGAATAACACGTAGTGCTCATCCCATCAAGTGCCCACCTCAGTGCCCATCACCCAGTCACCCCCACCCCCCGCCCACCTCCCCTTCCACCACCCCTAGTTCATTTCCCAGAGTTAGGAGTCCCTCGCACTCTGTCTCCCTTTCTGATATTTCCCACTCATTTTTTCTCCTTTCCCCTTTATTCCCTTTCACTATTATCTATATTCCCCAAATGAATGAGACCATATAATGTTTGTCCTTTTCTGATTGACTTATTTCACTCAGCATAATACCCTCTAGTTCCATCCATGTCGAAGCAAATGGTGGGTATTTGTCGTTTCTAATGGCTGAGTAATATTCCATTGTATCCATAGACCACATCTTCTTTATCCATTCATCTTTTGATGGACACTAAGGCTCCCTCCACAGTTTGGCTATTGTGGTGATAGGGATAACATTAAATCTGTAGATTGCTGGGTTTTATGGACATTTTAACAGGATTCTTCCACTCCATGAGTATGGTATATGTTTCCATTTTTTTTTTTAATTTAAGTAAATTGTTATGTTTCCATTTGTTTGTGTCATCTTCAATTTCTTTCATGTCTTACTGGTTTTCAGAGTATAGGTCTTTCAACTTCTTGGTTAAATTTATTCCTAGGTATTGTGTTCATTTTGATGCAATTATAAGTGGAAATGTTTTCTCAATTTCTCTTTCTGCTACTTCATTATTAGTGTATAGAAATGTAACAGAATTCTGTATATTAATTTTATATCCTGCAACTTTACTCAATTCATTTATCTGTTCTAATAGTTATTAAGTGGAGATTTTAGGGCTTTTTATATACTGTCATGTCATTTACAAATAATGACAGTTTTATTTTTTCCAAACCAATCTGGATGCCTTTCTTTTTTTTTTCTCTTACTTGATTACTGTGGATAGGACTTCCAGTACTATGTTGAATAAAAAGTGGTTAGAGTGGACATCCATGTCTTGTATCTGATCTTAGAGAAAACACTTTCAGTTTTCCCCCATTGAGTATGATGTTAGCTGTGGGTTTTTCATCTATGGCCTTTATTATGTTGAGGTGTATTTCTTCTAACCCCACTTTGTTTAGAGTATTATGAACAGATGCAGTATTTTGTCAAATGCTTTTTCTGCATCTGTTATGAACATCATATGGTTCTTATCCTTCCTTTTGATAATGTGATGAATTATATTGACTGGCTATCATTGAACCATCCTTCATCCCTGGGATACATCCCACTCAATCATAGTGGATTATTCTTTTAGTTTATTGTTGAATTTGATTTGCTAATATTTTGTTGAGGATTTTTGCATACATGTTCATCAGAGATATTGGCCTGTAGTTGTGTTTTTTTTTTTTATAGTGTCTATCTCAGGTTTTGGTATCAGGATAATGCTGGCCACAAAAAATAATTTTGTATTTTTTCCTTTCTCTTCTATTTTTGGTATAGTTTGAAAAGAATAGATATTAACTTTTCTTTAAATGTTGGAGTAGAATTCCCCTGTGAAGCCATCTGTTCCTGGACTTTGTTGTGAGGTTTTTAAAATTATTATTATTGGTTCAATTTCATTATTAGTAATCTGTTCAAATCTCCTAATTCTTCCTGATTTAGTTTTGGAAGACTGTATGTTTCTAGGAATTTATCTATTTATCCTAGATTGTTCAATTTGTTAGCATATACTTTTTAATAATATTGTCTTATAATTCTTGTTATTTCTATGGTGTTATTTGTTATTTCTATTTCATTTCTGATTTCATTCATTTCACTCATCTCTCTTTCCTACTTGATGAGTCTGGCTAAAGGTTTATCAATTTTGTTGATCTTTTCAAAGAACAAACTTCTGTTTTTATTGATCTTTTCTATTATTTTTAAAGTCTCTATTTCATTTATTTTTGTTTTAATCTTTATTATTTCCTTTCTTCTACTGGCTTTGGGCTTTGTTCTTTTTCCTAGTTTCTTTGGGTGTAAAGTTAGATCATGTGAGACTTCTGTTATTTCTTAAGGTAGGCACATAAACTTCCATCTTAGATCTGCTTTTGCTGTATCCCAGTGATTTTGGACTGTTGTGTTTTCATTTTCATTTGTCTATGTATGTTTTTGTTTCCTGTTTAATTTCTTTATTGACTTATTGGTTGTTTAGTAGCATGTTGTTTACCATGTGTTTGTGTCTTTTCTGGTCCTCTTCTTGTACTTGATTTTTACACATTTCATTGTGGTTGAAAAAAGATGCTTAATGTGATTTCTGTCGTTTTTAGATGGAATATTCTGTATATATCTGTTAGATCCATCTGGTCGAATGTGTCATGCAAAGCCACAGTTTCCTTATTGATTTTTCTGTCTGGATAATCTATCAATTGATATAAGTTAAGTGTTAAAGTCCCTTACTATTTTAAAAAAATATTTTATTTATTTATTTATTTATTTATTTATTTATTTATTTATTTATTTATTTATTTATGAGAGAGACAGAAGTAGAAGGAGAAGCAGGCTCCCTTTGGGAAGACTGTTGCAGGACTCAATCTCAGGACCCCAGGATCATGACCTGAGCCAAAGGCAGAGGCTCAACCACTGAGCCACCCAGGTTCCCCAAAGTCCCTTACTATTATATTACTATGAAATTCTCCTTTATGTCTGTTAATATTTGCTTTTTGTATTTAGGGGCTCCTATTTATATTACAGAAACATTTACTTTTGTTATATCTTCTTGTTGGATTGATCTCTTTAACATTGTGTAATGTCCTGGTTTGTCTCTTTGTTTTAAACTGTATTTTGTTTAATTGCATCTGTATAAATTTATTTAAAAAACCTCTATTTTGTCAATGTATTGCCACACTGACTTTTTTTTCACTTCCATGTGCATGGAGTATCTTTTTCCTTTTCTTCACTTTCACTCTGTATGTGCCTTTAGGTCTGAAGTGATTCTCTTGCAGGCAGACTATAGATACGTCCTGTTGTTTTGTTTTTGCTTTTTTTTTTTGTTTTTTAAATTCCATTCAGTCACCTGTGTTTTTGATTGGAGCATTCACTTTATTTACATGTAAAGTAATTATAGGTACATATATATATTGCCATTTTGTTAATTGTTTTCTGGTTCCTATTTATTCCTTTCTTTTCTTGCTCTCTTCCCTTGAGATTTGATGGCTTTCTTTATTGTTATGCTTGGATTTTTTTTCTTTTTTCTTTTTTGTGTATATATTCTAGATTTTTTTTTATATTCTAGATTTTTGATTTGTGATTACCCTTGAGTTCATATGTAACATCTTATTTATATAGCAGTCTATATAGTAAGTTTATTATTACTTATGTTCAAACACATTCTAAAAGCACTACACATTTATTTACCCTCTCTATGTTTTATGTATATGGTATCTTTTTTTAAAATAATAAATTTATTTTTTATTGGTGTTCAATTTGCCAACATACAGAATAACACCCAGTGCTCATCCCGTCAAGTGCCCCCCTCAGTGCCCATCACCCATTCACCCCCACCCTCTGCCCTCCTCCCCTTCCACCACCCCTAGTTCGTTTCCCAGAGTTAGGAGTCTTTATGTTCTGTCTCCCTTTCTGATATTTCCTACCCATATATGATATCTTTTTATTGTGTATATCCCTTGACTAATTTTTGTAAATACAGTTTTTACTGCTTTTGTGTTTTAACCTCCATACTAGCTTTATAAGTGATTAATCTACTAATTTCACTATATGTTTGCTTTCACCTGTGAAATTTTTCCTGTTCATGGCATTTATTCTTACTTCTATTTTTCACTTTCATTTAAAGAATTCTCTACAATCTTGTAAGGCTGGTATAGCAGGGTGAGCTCTTTTAACTTTTATCTGGGAAACTATCTCTTTTTCTATTCTGAATAATAATCTTGCTAGGTAGAATATTCTTGGGTCTAGGTTTTTTCCCTTTTAGCACATTGAATGTATCAATATATCTCTTTTGACCTGCAAAAGTTCTGCTGAAAACTCAACTGATATCTTTGTGGGGTTTCTTCTGTATGTAACTTTACTTTTCTCTTGCTGTTTTTTAAATTCTCCCTTTATCATTATATTTTGCTATTTTAATAATTATGTGCCTTGGTATGAGCCTCCTTGGGTTCATCTTGTTAGAGGTTCTCTGTGCTTCTTGCATCTGAATGTTTGTTTTCTTCCTCAGATTAAAAAGTATTTTAGCTATTATTTCTTCAAATAAGTTTCCTGCCCACTTTTCTCTCCCTTCTTTGATCCCTATAATATTGCTATGCTGGATGATGTCTTGGAGTTCCTGTACCCAATTTTCATTGATTATTATTGTTCTTTATTTTTTCTGTTCAGGGTTGCTTTCTATTACTGTGTCTTCCAGCACAATGATGTGTTCTTCTTAATCCTCTAATCTGGTCTTGCTTCCCTCTAGTGTATCTTTCATTTCAATTATTGAATTATTCAGCTCTGACTGGTTCTTTTTTTAACATATTCTGTCTAAGTTCTCATTGAGTTCACCTACTCTTTTCTTAAGTCCAATGAGTAACTATGATCATTACTTTGAACTTTTTATTAGGCGCATTGCTGACTTCCATTTTGTTTAGCTCTTTTATTGTGATTTTATTATCATTTTCCATTTGGAACATATTTGTTCTCATTTTGTCTAACTTTCTGTGTTTGTTTCTATGTATTAGGTATGTGAGATAAATTTCCTGGTCTTGAAAGTAGCCTTGTGTAGTTGAGGTCCTATTACACAATCTCTCTTGGTCACTAGAACCAGGTGCTCCAGGGGTGTTCGCTGCATGGGCTGCATGCACCCTACTATTGTGGCTGACCTGCAATTGCCTTCAGCTCAGCCAGCTGCAATGAACCACCTTGCTGTGGTGGACACACTGTGTAGCATTTGCTCTCTATGCTGTTGAGATGCCTGGATGCAGCTGCCTTGGGATTGTTGGTGGGTGGGGCCAGTATTCAGCCTGCTTGTTTGCAGTTTACCTCTCTGCTACACTACAGGCGCACTGTAGGGCAAGGCTTACTTCCTGTGTGACCAGCTAAGAGGCCCAGCTACAGCAACTGAAGGCACATTGGTGTCTGGAATTATCTATCCTCTTCCCCAGGATGGGAATCCCCAGGTGCCAGTCCAAATTGGGTCTGCCTGCAAGGTGTGGTGTGGCAAGAGCTGCTTTGGAGGGACTTCTGTTGAGGCAGGTGGGTGAGCCTGTAGAAGAATGCCAGGGCAAGGCATATGGTGCAAGTGAGGTAGACAGAGGGCATTAGAACAGGCTCTAGCAAGCATCTGGCTATCTCAGCTAGGGGAGAGAAAGGGAAATAGTGTCCTCTAGTCTTTTTTCCCCCAGAAAAATCAATGCCTCTCTCATAAATGTTCTAAAGTTAGTCAACATATCTCCTTCATGTATTCACCAGGCACTTTTCAAACTGCTGATTTGGTGGTGTGTCCTGAGCTGAGTTATTTCATACACTGGCTCTTTAAGGGCAGGAAGTAAGTTTTCTGTTCCTTAGTTTCTCTCTCTCCCTCTCTCTCTCTCTTTTTTCCTTTGCTCATTTGTTTTGTTTCTTAAATTCTACATATGAGTGAAATCATGTGGTATTTGTCTTTTCCTGACTTATTTTGCTTAGCATTATACTTTCTAGCTCTATCCATGTTTTTGCAAATATCAAGATATTATTCTTTTTATGGCTGAATAATAGTCTACTCTATATACCACATCTTCTTTATCCATTCGTCTATCAATGGACACTTGGGCTGCTTCCATAGTTTGGCTATTGTAAATATTGCTGCTAAAAACATAGGAGTATTTGTATTCCTTTGAATTAGCAATTTTCTATTCTTTTGTTAAAAACCCAGTAATGCAATTGCTGGATCATAGGGTAATTCTACTTTTAACTTTTTGAGGAGCCTCCATACTCCATACTCCATACCACTACATTCCCACAGAGGTTGCATCAGTTTGCATTTACACCAACAATGCAAGAGGGTTTCTTTTCTCTACACCTCAGCCAACACTTGTTGTTTCTTGAGTTTTTGATTTTAGCCGTTCTGAGATGTGTGAATATGTCATTGTAGTTTTGATTTCCATCTCTCTCATGATGAGTAATGTTGAGCATATTTTTATGTGTCTGCTTGCCATCTGGATATCTTCTTTGAAGAAATGTCTGTTCGTGTGTTCAGCTCTTTTAATTGGATTATTTATTTTTTGGGTGTTAAGTTGTATCCATTCTTTATGTATTTTAGATACCAATCCTTTATCAGATAAGTCATTTGAAAATGTCTTTTTCCATTTAGTTGGTTGCCATTTAGTTTTGTTGATTGTTTCCTTCACTGTGCAGAAGCTTTTTATCTTGATGCAGTCTCAGCAGTTTATTTTTGCTTTTGTTTCCCTTGCCTCAGGAGGCATATCTAGAAAGATGTTGTTAAAGCCAACATCAGAGAAATTACTGTCTTTGTTATTCTCTAGGATTTTAATGGTTTTAAGTCTCACATTTAGTGTCCTTAATCCATTTTGAGTTTACTTTTGTGTATGGTGTAAGAAAGTGGTCTGGTTTCATTCTTTAGCATGTAGCTATCTAATTTTCCTAATGCCATTGGTAGAAGAGACTGTCTTTTCCTTGTGGCAAATTCTTGCCTCCTTTGTTGAAGATTAATTGACCATACAATTAAGAATTTATTTCTGGGTTTTCTAATCTGTTCCACTCATCTGTGTTTCTATTCATATGCCAGAACCATACTATTTTGATTACTATAGCTTGTGGTATAACTTGAAGTCTGAAATTGTGATGCCTCCAGTTTTGTTTTTCTTTTTCAAGATTGCTTTTGCTATTCTGTGGTTCCATACAAATTTTAGGATTGTTTATTCTAGTTCTGTGAAAAATGCTGTTGGTATTTTGGTAGAGACGGCATAATGTATAGATTGCTTTGAGCAGTATAGACATTTTAACAATATTTGTTCTTCTGACCAGTGAGCATGGAATGTCTTTCCATTTCTTTGTGTCGTCTTCAATTTCTCTTATCAGTATTTTATAGTTTTCAGAGTATAGATCTTTCACCTCTTTGATCAAATTTATTCCTAGTTATTTAATTATTTTGTGAGAGAGAGGTAGAGACACAGGCAGAGGGAGAAGCAGGCTCCATGCAGGGAACCCGATGTGGGACTCGATCCCCGTCTCCAGGATCAGGTCCTGGGTCAAAGGCAGGTGCTAAACCACTGTGCCACCCAGGGATCCCTTTCTGCTACTTTATTATTAATATATACAAACACAACATATTTCAGTTTATTGATTTATATCCTGAGACTTTATAGAATCATTTATCAATTCTAGCAGTTTTTTGGTGGAATCTTTTGGGTTTTCTCTATATAGTATCATCTCATCTGCAAATAGTGCAAGTTTTACTTCTTCCTTATCAACTTGAATGCTCTTTCTTTTTTTATGCTTTTTATTTCTTTATGTTTTCTGATTGCTGTAGCTAGAACTTCCAGTACTATGTTGAATAAAAGTGGTGAGAATGGATATTCTTGTCTTGCTCATGACTTTAGGGAAAAAGCTCTCAGTTTTTCCCCATTGAGTATGAGGTTCACTGTGGGTTTTTCATATAGGCATTCATTATGTTAAGGTATATTCCCCCTAAGCGCACTTTGTTGAGGGTTTTTATCATGAATGAACATTTGACTTTGTCAAATGCCTTTTCTGTATCTATCAAAAACAATTCTCTTATTGATTGACATACTATGTTGATTGATTTGCAAATATTTAACCATCTTTGTATCCCTTGATCCCTTGATCATGGTGAATGATTTTTTTAGAATGTATTGTTGCATTAGGTTTGCTAATATTTTGTTGAAGATTTTTGCATCTATCAGAGTTATTTAGCCTGTAGTTCTCTTTCTCTATGGTGTCTTTATCTAGTTTTGGAATCAGGGTCATGCTGGCCTTATAGAACTGAATTTGGACGTTTTCCTTCCTCTCTATTTTTTGGAATAGTTTGAAAAGCATCGGTATTAACTCTCCCTTAAATGTTTGGTAGAAGTCCCATGTCTGGTCCTGGATTTTTGTCTGTTTCAATTTTTTTGATGACTGATTCAATTTCCTTGCTAGTAATCAGTCTGTTCAAATTTTTTATTTCTTCTTGCTTTATGTTTTGCTAGGATATATTTTCTAGGATTTTATTCATTTTTTTCTAGGTTGTCCAATTTGTTGGCATATATTTTTTCATAATGTCATCTCACAGTGTTTTGTATTTCTGCAGTGTTGTTGGTTGGTTGTTAGTTCTCCTCTCTCATTTGTCATTTTGGTTATTTGAATCCTTTCTCTTCTTTTCTTGATCCAATACCTTTCTTTACCTCCTCTTTTTTGGCTTCATTATTTTCCATAATTTTATCTTCTATATCACTGATTCATTACTCTAGTTTGTCCATCCTCATTGTCATGGCATCCATTCAGGTTTGTATTTTTAATTCTGGCCTGACTAGATTTTAGTTATTTTATGTCTGCAGTAAGGGCTTCACTAGTGTCTTCTGTGCTTTTTTCAAGTCCAGCTAGTACTTTATAATTGTTATTTTAAATTCTAGTTCAGGTATCCTACTTATATTCGTATTGATTAAATCTCTGGTGGTGAGTTCTACTTACTGTTTTTTTTCTTTTGGGGTGAATTTTTCTCTCTTTTTGTCCAGAAAAGAAGGAAGAAAGAAAAAAGGAAAAGAAAAACAAAACAAAGAAACAAAGAAAAAAAGCCCCAAAGCCAAAAAAACCCCTAGATCCAGGGTATGTTTTGGGTTGCTTGTAAAGAGTCTAGGTCCCAAAATAAAAAATAAATAAATAAATGAAATGAAAATTAAAAAATGTATAATATATAGAAATAATAAATTTTAAAAAGAATTGAAAAAATAAGAAAATAAATGAACAAATAATAATAAGTTAATACATAAATATAAAAAGGAAGCTAGATAGTATTTCCCCTAGAGCTGAAGCTTTGCAGCACTGTATGATCAGTAAACTTGGGGGGAGAATGTTGTTTTTGCTTGTCTCCTGGGGGAGGAGTCTGCTCCACTGATTCTAAGGCTTACTTGTTTCAGTAGAAATGTTTTTCCAGGGCAGGGGGAGAGGCGGCGCTTGGTGTAAATGGGTTGGATCTCCACTAGGTTGAGCTGTTCCCTGAAGTCTTTCAGCCCTAATGGGTGGGATGAATATGGTGGCACTCTGCTTTCTAGTCCCAAAGCTGAAAGTGTACCTTCCACTCTTCAGTGAGCCCTCACAGAAGTGCCATCAACCACCTCTCTTGTGTCCCTCGTTTCTGTCTGAAGCCTGCATTCACACAGCCTGTATCCAAGCTTTTTTTTTTTTTATCTCAGGTGCAGGACAGAGTTTCAGAACTTCAAATTTTAGGGACTCCCATCACTGGGACCCATGCTGTCCCTTTGGGCAAGAGTCTTGCCAAACTTTGGCTGTTTGCCAGCTATTTGCCAGCTGTTTGGAAGCAGTAGTGTGGCTGTACAGTGGTTCACAGTTTATAGTCAGACAGAGCAGAAAGCCAGCACCAAGACCCTCTGCTCTCAGCTGGCTTCCTAGCTCCTTCCTATGCCTGGTAACAGTACAGCACATTGTCACCATCCATTTTTCCTGTGACCCAGGGGATTCTTAGACCATACTGTCACCGCTGGGATTCTGCTCCACTTTGCCATCTGAGCCAGGCACATCCCCTGGTATTGGACTTATAAAAGCTCAGATTTTGTGCTGGCTGATTATAATACTTTGCAGTAGCCTCCATACGCAGGCTTCCTCCCTGCCACCATACCCACAGCTATATCTCCCCTCCCTAAACTCTCCAAATCTCCTACCTTCCACAAGGTGGTCACTTTTCTACTTGTAGACTTGCAATTTTGTTCTCTCAGACCTCAGATTGGTTTCTCAGATGTTCAGAGATGTTTAATGTTCAGATGTTTAATAACTATCTAGCTGTGTTTGAGGGATAAGACAAGCTTAGGGTCTCCCTCATCCTCCACCATCTTAACTCCTTGTCACCTCCTGTCTTTCATATCTGATTTTATTTATTTGAATCCTCTCTCTTGTTCTCTTAGTTAATCTAGCTAAAGGTTTGTCAATTTCACTTATCTTTTCAAAGAACTAGGTCTTAGTTTCATTGATCTTTTCTATTGTTTTTCTGGTCTGTAGTTTGTTTTTGCTCTGATCTTTGTTATTTACTTTCTTCTGCTAACTTTGGGCATAGTGTGTTCTCCTGTTTCTAATTCCTTGAAGTATAAAGTGAGGTTGTTTATTTGAGATCTTTCTTGTTTCTTAATCTAGGCATTTATCACTATAAATTTTCCTATTAGAACTGTTTTTGAAGCATTTCATATATTTTGATATGTAGTGCTTCCATTTTTGTTTGGTTCAATGTATATTTTTTATTTCCCTTTTGATTTCTTCTCTGACCCATTAGTTCTTTAGAAACATGTTATTCAATATCCACTTGAACTTTTCAGCTTTTTCCCTGTGAATTGATTTTTAGTTTCATGATGTTGTGGTTAGGAAAGATGGTATAATTTCAATATTCTTAAATTTGGAGCCGTTTTCTGACCTATTATGTGATCTATCCTGGAGAATATTCCATGTGAGCTTGATAAGAATGTATATTTGGTTGCTGCTAGGTGGAATAATCTGTATGTCTTTTAGGCACATTTCTTCTAAAGTGTCATTCAAATTCATTATTTCCTTATTGATTTTCTTTCTTTTTTCCCAAAAGATTTTATTTATTCATTACAGAGTATAAGTGGGGTGGTGGGGAGGGGCAGAGAAAGAGGGAGAAGCAGACTCCCCACTGAGCGGGGAGCCTGACATAGGACTTGATCCCAGGACACTGAGATCATGACCTGAGCTGAAGGCAGACACTTAACCAACTGAGGCACCCAGGAACCCCTTGGTTTTCTTTCTGAAAGATGTATCCATTGCTGAAAATGGGATATTATAGTCCCCTACTATTACTGCTTTTCTATTTCTCCCTTCACTTCTGTTAATAATTGTTTAATATATTTTGGTGCTACAATATTGAATGAATAGGTGCTCAAAGTTGGTATATTCTCCTGATCAATTGACCTTTTTATCATTTTATGAGGACCTACTTTGTCTATTGTTAGTTTTTGACTTAAAATATATTTTCTCTTATCTAGTTTCTATGTGCTTGAAATATATTTTTATATCCATTCACTTTCAGATTGTGAATGTTCTTAATGCTTAAGTGAGTCTCTTGAATATAGCATATAGATGAGTCCTTGCTTTTTTATTTCCATTCAGTCTCTTTGTGTCCAATTTAAATTACTTATATTTAAAGTAATTATTGGTAAATATGGACTTCTATCATTTTGTGAATTACTTTCTGATTATTTTGTTGTTCCTTAGTTTCTTTCTTCTCATCTTGCTATCTTTCTTTGTGAGTTGATTATTTTTTGTAGTGGTTTGTTTTGATTCTTTCCTCTTTATTATTTTTGTATCTATTACAGGTTTTTGCTCTGTGGTTACCATGAGGCTTACATAATATATCTTATAATTATCTATTTTAAACAGATAACAGCTTAACTTCAGTTGCCTAATCAACTTTTATGTATTTACTTGCCACCCACAATTTATGTTGATGTTCCAATTTTAATTTTTTTATATTTTGTATCAATTAATGTAATATTGTAGCTATAGCTATTTTGAACACTTTTATCTCTTAACCTATATGCTAGGTTTAAAAGTGATTTATATGCCACTATTATGAGTATTTTGAGTGTAACTATATATGTAGCTTTACCAGTGAATTTTATACTTGTGTATATTTTCATATTACTAATTAGAACATTTTTATTTCATCTTGAAGAACTTCCTTTAGCACTTCTTATAGGGAAGGTCTAGTAGTTATGAATTCCTTCCTAGTAGTTTTCTATGGAAAAGTTTTCATTTCTCCTTCATTTCTAAATGACAGCTTTGCTAGGGAAGGTATTCTTGGTTGACAGTTTTTTCTTTGAGTATTTTATATATATCATTTCACTTTGTCATGACTACAAGGTTTCTGCTGAGAAATCTGCTTATAAGTCCTATCAGAGATCACTTGTATGTGATAATTCTTTTTTCTTTTGCTGCTTTTTTTATTAATTATTTTTTTTATTGGAGTTCAACTTGCCAACATATAGCATATCATCCAGTGCTCATCCCGTCAAGTGCCCCCTCAGTGCCCATCACCCAGTCACCTCAACCCCCTGCCCACCTCCCTTTCCACTACCTCTTGGTCATTTCCCAGAGTTAGGTGTCTCTTATGTTCTTTTGCTGCTTTCAAGTTTGTATTAATTCTTGAGAGCTTGATAATGTGTCTCAGTGAAGATATTTTTAAGTTGAATTCTGTTTGAGGATCTATGAACTTTCTGTACCTGGATAACCATAACTCTCCCCAGATTTGAGGAGTTTTCAGCCACTTTTTCTTTAAATAAAATTTCTTTTTTTTTTTAAATAAAATTTCTATCCCTTTTCCCCCCTCTTTCCTCTCTTAATACAAATATTTTTTAAAGATTTAAAAAAAATTTTTTTTCATGAGAGACCTACAGAGAGAGACAGAGAGGCAGAGATGTAGGCAGAGGGAGAAGCAGGCTCCATGCAGAGAGCCTGATGGTGGACTTGATTCTGGGACTCCAGGATCACATCCTGGGCTGAAGGCAGGCACTCAACCACTGAGCCACCCAGACATCCCCAAATATTGTTTCTTTTGATTATGTCCTACAGTTCATGTAGTCTTTTGTTCACTCTTTTTAATTCTAATTTCTTTATTCTCCTCTGACTGGATAATATTAAGAGACCTGTTCTCAGGCTCACGGATTCTTCTGCCTAATTGATCCTACTGTTGAAACAAATCTATTGCGTTTTTTATTTCATTCATTGTATTCTTCATCTCCAGAATTTCTATTTGGTTCTTTTAATTATTTCTAGTTTGTTGAATTTCTCATTTTGTTCTTGTATTATTTTCCTGAATTCATTGATTTGTCTATCTGTGTTCCAAAGCTCACTGAGCTTCCTTAAAATCATTATTTCAAATTCTTTTTCAGATAACTCACAAATCTCCATTCCTTGGGGCTCATTACTGGAGTATTATTTTGTCCTTTGATAGTGTCATATTTTCTTGCTTTTTCTTGTTTTTGATGGATTTGCATTGATGTCTGTGCATTTACGTGTACTGTTACCTCTCCCAATCTTTTCAAATTGGCTTTATTAGTAAAAGACATTCACATAGAGATGACTCTAAAGGTGCCAGCTGAGTGGGATCCAGCATCTTTGGTTCCTGAGAAGGCATAGTGATACAGTCTCTATGCTATTCTACTGGCTGAGATTGCCATTGGCCAGACTATAGGGATCTTCTATGGCTAAGGCTATAGAGGCCCTGCGGGTAGTAGTAACAGGTAGGGCTTTTTATATCTTCAGAGGCTGAGGCTGCTGGGGTCTTCCTGTTCTCGCCTCTCTCCTTTTATGCCCATGGGAAGAATTTCTAGCTAAGAAGATCCTTCCCAGTGCCAGGTTGGGTTTCCTGATACTCAGAACCAATGTTGTAGAATCAGGTCATGTGGAACTACCATGGCACCAGGGTCCTGGGGCATAGGCACAGTTGCTGCAGCTATGGCACTGGTATCTAGGGTGTGGGCCTACATATATGTCTCATGGAACCAGTACATCGGTCTCAGGGGAATACTGCTATAATTCTAGCTGGTAGGAGAGAATACAGCAGTGGCATGGGCCCTGGGATGACAGAGTACAGTGGTAGCTTGGATCCAGGGGTCAGGATGCTGTGCTAGCACAATCTGGAGATAGTTGATCAAAGTTTCAACTGTGTCCTCCAGGGGAAGCCACAGGATAGCAGCAGCACAACTTTTTGTGGTCTGTTAAAAACATATGTAGGGATTCAGGGAACTGGGTACAACAGTGGCAGCACAGCCCTGGCAATGTCAGTTGAGAGCCATGTGATGTAGGATCCAAGGAATGAAGCTCAGGGCAATGGTAGTCTGGTTGTAGCTCTTAGGGGTCAGACACCCAACCTGAAACCTTAGGGGTAGGGCTCACATTAGCAGTAGTACCTTGCAGTGATGGCTCAGAGCTTTGATTTAGGACTTGCAGGTGCATTGCAGTATAGAAGGAACCTGGCCCCAGCAGTTGGTCAGAGCCCTCTTTCTTGCTGGTGTCATGTTTTGTGCAGTAATTTTGAATTTGTTTTATTTGTTTTTATTTTTTTATTTAAATTCAATTTGGTCAACATATTCTATATTACTAGTTTCAGAGGTAGAATTTAGTAATTTGTATACAACACCCAGTGTTCATTACCTCAAGGTCCCTCCTTAATGCGCATCACCCAATTCCCATCTTCCCCCACCCACCTTCCCTCCAGCAATTCTTTGTTTCCTATAGTTAAGAGTCTCTTATGATTTGCCTCCTACTCTGTTTTTGGCTTATTTTATTTCTCCTTCCCTTCCCCTATGTTCATCTGTTTTGTTGCTTAAATTCCACATGAGTGAAAACATATGGTGTTTATTTTTCTCTGACTTATTTCACTTAGCATTATACCCTCTAGTTCCATCCACATCATTTTGCAAATGGCAAGATATCATTCTTTTTTTGTGGTTGAGTAATATTCCATTGTATAAATATACCACTTCTTCTTTATCCATTCATCTGTCTAAGGATATTTGAGCTCTTTCATAGGTTGACTATTGTGTATATTGCTGCTATAAACATTGGAGTGCTTGTGCCCTTTCTTTCTTTTTTTAAACGATTTATTTATTTATTTTTCTGTGACTTTTTTTATTTTTATAAATTTATTTTTTATGGTGTTCAATTTGCCCACATATAGAATAACACCCAGTGCTCATCCCATCAAGTGCCCCCCTCAGTGCCCATCACCCATTCACCCCCACTCCCTGCCCACCTCCCCTTCCACTACCCCTAGTTTGTTTCCCAGAGTTAGGAGACTTTCATGTTCTGTCTCCTTTTCTGATATTTCCCACTCATTTTTTCTCCTTCCCCTTTATTCCCTTTCACAATTTTTTATATTCCCCAAATGAATGAGAGCATATAATGTTTGTCCTTCTCCAATTGACTTATTTCACTCAGCATAATACCCTCCAGTTCCATGTGGCTTATGTATACAATGGAATATTACTCAGCCATTAGAAACGACAAATACCCACCATTTGCTTCAACGTGGATGGAACTGCATGTGCCCTTTCAAATCACTATGTTTGTATCCTTTGGATAAGTACCTAAGAGTGCAATTGCTGAGTTATAGGGTAGCTTTATTTTTAAATTTTAGAGGAAATTCAATACTATTTTCCAGAGTGGCTGAATCCGTTTGCATTCTCACCAACAGTAATAAGGTTCCTCTTTCTCTTCATTCTTTCCAACATCTGTTGTTTTCCTAAGTTGTTAATGTTAGCCATTCTGATGAGTGTGAGATGGTATCTCAGTGTGGTTTTGATTTGTATTTCCCTGATGCCAAGTGATGTGGAGCATTTTTCATGTGCTTGTTGGCCATTTGTATGTCTTCTTTGGAGAAATGTCTGTTCATGTCTTCTGCCCATTTCTTGACTGGATTTTTGTGTTTTGGATATTGAATTTGACAAGTTCTTTATAGATTTTGGATACTAGCCCTTTATCTAATATGTCATTACAAATATCTTCTCCCATTCTGTAGGTTGCCTTTTAGTTTTGTTGACTGATTCTTTTGCTGAACAAAACCTTTTATCCTGAGTAAATCCCAATAGTTCATTTTTGCTTTTGTTTTCCTTGTCTTTGGAGGCATGTGTAGCAAGAAGTTACTGCAAACAGAGTCACTGTAGTTGCTGCCTATATTCTCCTCTAGGATATTGATGGATTCTTGTCTCACATTTAGGTCTTTCGTGCATTTTGAGTTTATTTTGTGTATGGTGTAAGAGAATGGTCCAGTTTTATTCTTCTGTGTTTGGCTGTGCAATTTCCCAACAACATTTGTTGAAGAGACTGTCTTTTTTCCATTGGATATTCTTTCCTGCTTTGTCAAAAATGAGTTGACCATAGAGTTGAGGGTCCATTTCTGGGTTCTCTAATCTGTTCCTTTGATCTATATGTCAGTTTTTGTGCCAGTACTATACTGTCTTGATGACTACATCTTTTAAAACAGCTTGAAGTCAGGAACTGTGATGTCTCCATCTTTGGTTTTCTTTTAACATTATGTTTACATTGTCATATTAATATTAACAACATTATTTTGGCTATTTGGGGGTCTTAACTGGTTCCATACAAGTTTTAGAATTGTTTGTTCCAGCTCTGTGAAAAATGCTCATGGTATTTTGATAGAGATTGCATTAAATGTGTAGACTTCGTTGGGTACTATAGACATTTTAACAGTTTTTGAGCATGGCATGTTTTGCCATTTCTTTGTGTGTTCTTCAGTTTCTTTCATAAGTGTACTGTAGTTTTCAGAGTCCAGATTCTTTATCAATTTGGTTAGGTTTATTCCTAGGCATCATATATTTTTTGGTACAATTGTAAATAGGATTGATTCCTTGATTTCTCTTTCTTCTGCCTCATTGTTAGTGTCTAAAAATGCAATTGACTGCTGTGCATTGGTTTTTATATCCTGTGACATTACTGAATGCCTTTATCAGTACTAGCATTTTTTTTTTCTAGAGTCTTTTGGGTTTTTTACATAGAGTATCATGTTACCTATAAAGAGTGAAAGATTGACTTCTTCTTTGCTAATTTGAATGCCTTTTCTTTTTGTTTGATTGCTAAGGCTAGGAATTCTAGTACTGTGTTGAGCAACAGTGGTGAGAGTGGATATCCCTGTCATGTTCCTGACTTTAGGGGAAAAGCTTTTTCTCCATTGAGGATGATATTTGTTTTGAGTCTTTCATATATGGCCTTTATGATGTTGAGATATGTTCCCTCTATCTCTACATGGTGGAGGGCTTTTATCCAGAAAGGATGCTATTTTGTGAAATGCTTTTTCTTCGTCTATTGAGAGGATCATAATGTTCTTGTCCTGTCTTTTATTAATGTGGTTTATCACATTGATTGGTTTGTGGATGTTGAATCACCTCTACAGCCCTGAAATAACACCCACTTGGTGGTGGTCAATAATCCTTTTGATGTACCATTGGATGCTATTAGCTAGTATCTTATTGAGAATTTTTACATCCATGTTCATCAGGGATATGGGCCTGTAATTTTCCTTTATATTGGGCCTTGCCTGGTTTGGGGATCAAGGAATTGCTTCCCTCATCAAAGGAATTTGGAAGTTTTCCTTCCATTTCTAATATTTGGAACGTTTTCAGAAGAATAGGTGTTAATTCTTCTTTACACGTCTGGTAGAAATTCCCCTGGGAAGCCATCTGGCCCTGAACTCTTGTCCACTCACAATAATAGATCATCTAAGCAGAATATGGACAAGGGAACAGTAGCTTTGAATGACACAATGGACCAGAAGGAAATAACAGATATATTCAGAACATTTATCCTAAAGCAGCAGAATATGCATTCATCTCAAGTGCACATGGAACATTCTTCAGACTAGGTCACATACTGAGTTACAAATCATGTCTCAATTGGTACAAAAAGATTGAGATATTCCATGCATATTTCAGACCACAATACTTTAAAACTTAAAGTCAACTACAAGAAACAATTTGGAAGGACCACAAATACATGGAGGTTAAAGAGCATACTATTGACGAATGAATGGGTCAACCAGGATCTAAGGATAAATTTTTAAAATATATGGAAGCAAAAGAAAATGAGAACAAAACAGTTAAAAATGTTTGGAATGCAGCAAAAGTAGTCCTAAATGCAAGTATACAGTGACGCAGGCTTTCCTTATGAAACAAGAAAAGTCTCAAATGCACAACTTAAACTCACACCTAAAGGAGCTGGAAAAAGAACAGCCAATAAAGCCTAAATTCAGCAGAAGAAGAGAAATAATAAAGAGTAGAGCAGAAATCAATGCTATAGAAATAGAAAAAGAAATCAGTAGAAAAAATCAACAAAGCTAGGAGCTGATTCTTTGAAAGAATTAATAAAATCAAACTTCTAACCAGACTTAGCAAAAAGAAAAGAAAAAATAAAATCATGAATGAAAGATCACAAGCAACACCACAGAAATACAAGCAATTATAAGAGAATATTATGAGCAATTATATGCCAACAAATTAGGCAATATGGAATAAATGGATGCATGCCTAGAAATACATAAACTACCAAAACTGAAACAGGAAGAAATAGAAATAAGAACAGATCTATAACCAGCAAAGAAATCAAGTATCTTCTGACAAACAAGAGTCCAGTCACTCTTGTCTCCTTGGTTTCTGTCTGAACTATGTTCACCCATCCTGTAACTGAGTGTTTTTATTCAGGCACACAACTAAATTTCAAGTCTCCAGATTTTCCTGACTCCTCCAACATGGACTCCCTACTGTTCCTTCCAGAGGAGGGAGGGGAGTCTCACTATGCTCCTGACTTTTGCTGGACCCCTGCCCGGAGAGTAGTCACACAGTTGTGCGTCAGTTTGCAGTTTATGAGCAAAAGGCCGGTGCCTAGGCTGTTTTCAGCTGGCTTCCCCACTCTGTTGCCTGGGAGCTCTGCTGCACTCAGGCACCTCCCTTCTTCTTGTGACCCCGGGGATCCTGAGATCACACTGTTACACATGAGATTTCTACCCATTTCACCACCTGAACACCTTTAAGCCATGGACGTCCCCCACTGTAGCAGACTTCTAAAAGTTCTGATTTTGCACTCCACAGCTTATAATACTTTGTGATAGACTCCATAAGCTGGCTCCCTCCACTCCACCATATTCTCTGACATATCACCCAGGATTCAAGTCTCCACACCTCCTACCTTCCAAAACGTGGTCACTTTTCTATTTGTAGAAAAGAATTGCAGCATTTCTTTTTCTCAATCTACAATTGATTTTCAGGTGTTCAGAATGATTTGATACCTTGCTGAATTCCAGGGACCAGATGAACTTAGGGTCCCCACTCTTCCACCATCTTAATTCCTCCAATTTGTTTTATTTTTAAAAATCTCTTCTCTTCCAGGAGATATACAGTATTAGGGAAAATGCCATCCTTTTAATAAAGTAAATTTCTCTTCTCTTTGGGTTGTTATATGAACTGTATCAGCAGCTCCATCTGTGCCTCTCCTGCTTCCCCCCAACATATATATACCTACATCCTCAAGGTATTGAAATAATGCTGTTACTACCAATATCCTGGGCTTAGTCCCAAAATGGTTAATGTTCTTAATTGTCCCATAGCATAAGGGTGCCTGTATTTCTTTTTGTATATTAATCCATTTATTGAAGTATATTTTTTTGAACATAACTTATTTTTTTAAAAGACTAAGAAGGTTCAGTTATACTACTTTTAATTTGAAATATAGTTGGCATACAATGTTATATTAGTTTCAGGTGTACAACATAGTGTTTTGACAGTTCTATACATTAATCTATGCTCAACAGGATAAGTATAGTTACCATTTATCACTATGTAATGTTGTTACAATATTATTGATTATATTCCAAAGGTTTCTCACTACATTTTCAGAAGTTTGTGTGTGTGTGTGGGGGGGTGCAGCAGGGAAAGGAAAGAACAACCCTCAATATATATGGAGCTTTACCATTTACAAAGCAAATTTATATTTGTTATCTTATTTACTTATTTCTTCTAAAACCTTTCTAAAATAGGATATTATTATCTGCATTTTACATGTAAGGAAATAGGTTACACAGTTAGTGGCAGATGCAGGACTAAAACTCTGTTCATTTTACTCTAATCCTATGGACTTACCACTATTACATCTTTAGAACTAAAAAATGACTAAACCTTCCATACCTATACATTGTATATTAATAACATTATTTTCATGTTCAAACAATGGATTATTAATATTAAATCCAATTGGTAATAACAGATATGAGGCAAAACAGGCACAGTCACATCAATTTTATCAACTTAATATGCATGTGGCTTTGAACAGTGTCTTTCTCTCATCAGTGTCTCAGGTGCTTCATTTGTAAAATGGAAACAAAATAGTTATATGATCTCTAAGTCTCTCCATAATTCTGACATACCAAGAGTCTTTTTTGTTCCCGAAGACTACTTTGGATTGGAACAAACTACAGAACTTTCAGTTCTGACTTGGGTTCTAGATTAAAGCTTCCAACTCTGCAATAATTTAGTGCACATTAGAAGAAAAAATGACCAATAACTAAGTGCAAAATCACAGAGAAAGCTATTGAAAGTTGCTTTGGAGTGATATTTAATAGAAATATTTTTTTTTTTTGCTTAAAAGTTTAAAGGTTATTAGTGTGGAATTCTGCTAGCATAATCAACACATTAGCAAAGAATGGAAATGCATTGCCATGGAAGTTAGTATTTCAGTAAAAGAGGTATCATAGTGTATTAGCCTCATATTCAAGAATTCTAGTTCCAAATTTTAGTTTTTCCCATTAACATTCGGGGCAATTAAAAAATGATGTTCGGGGGTTTAGAATTCCCATCTATCAATCCACCTGGAGTGGATATAATCTCTGAAGCCCTTTATTTTATTTTTTTTTTGAAGCCCTTTATAGTTCATCTATAACTCTGTGAGGATTCTCCTTTCTAACTACTTCAATAATCAAGGAAATTGTTTTTCATTCAATTTATAGATCTATTTTCCAGGAATTGAATTAGGCTAACCAGGGCTAAGGGTCCCCACAATGAAAGTTAAGGGATAATGAGTAAGTAATGTGCACAAAATCAATTGAGCCTCTCTCTCCACAGCCTATGTAAAATGGATTCAGAATATTGGTGGATTGAGCTAAGTGTGGGCTGTCATCTGAAGGGTGTCTGTATTTATCTCTTCAACATATTAGTGTCAGTTTGTTAGCTCTGCACTATAGTTCTCTTCTTTCTTCCCCCTTCCCAATGAGGTAATGGTATCACTTCTAGTGCTCTGTCCACTAAACCAGCCAATCATCTCTACTCTCCTTTGGGTTCCAGTGCCTCTCTGGCCAGAGTTTTCTTTATGGTTTTTGGCTGATAGTGGTGCCAATATTTGTTGTTACTATTTGCATTTGAATAATGCACTGAAGTGCATACAGTACTATTTCAAAAAAGAAAAAAAAATCTTTGAATACTTCCAGATATTAAACATTAAGCCTGGCAATTTTAATATATTATTTAATATTAATACAATTTATATGTGAAGTTATTTTAATTTTAAAGATGAGAAAGCTATTACTAGAGGTGTCATATGACTTGCCTAAGGTCACACTAATAAATTCAAATGTATGTTTTTAGACTCTTTAAGCCAAGTTCCCTTTTTCCTTCTATATATATATATATATATATATCTTATCATTTGATGCTCTCAGCAACCCTGTAAGCAAGGGAATGATTACTTCTCTTGTTTTACCTTTTTTATTCTCTATCACAACACCTAAACAGTTAGAGGCACATAGATGATGCTTATTAAAGTTGTATTGAATGATTAAGTGAATTGAATTAAGTTTATAAATTAAGGAAATTGAGGTCTAAAATGACTTTTCCAAGATTATCTGCTGGAGAGTGGCAGTTTAGAGTGAGAACTATTCAATTTTGATGTTTCTATTCTGTAGATTTTTCTCAGGGTCTTTTTCATAAAAGGAACTTTTGTAGCCACCAAGAATAAATATTTGTGGGAAGACATATAGATTCTCTTGAGACTCCTTCTCAACTGTTACCTTATATTTTTTATAGACATGACTGACTGCATGCTGGGAACCATTATAATATATCTATTAATGGAAACTTTCTGGGCCTATGGTAAGAATGGAGATTCAATAGTATAACTTGCTTAATATTCTATTTCAAATTATGAATACAGCTGGGAGTAGAACCAGGATTCCTGGCTCTTAGATTATTGATTCTACACCATGCTTCTTGATCCTTAGCAACAGCCATCTGTTTCACTATACCTCCTTTTCTCTTAAACTACCCAGAGAGTTTCATTTTTAGTTCTGTCAAACCACAACAAGCCCCTCCTCACAAAGTGAAAGTATCAGTCAATCTGGACCTGAGTAGGTGGTTAGCAAAGTGCCTGGCGCTTGGCAAGGCTTACAGAAGGCATCCAAACTGGAGAAGCAGGCAGTAGCTGAGGGTCAAAAGAAAATCAGAAAACTTGGATTCCAGTTCTATTTTCTACCTCTCACTAGCAATATGATTGTGGGCAGATTTGGTGGTATCCTCTTTGAGCTTATTTCCCCATGTATAAAATGAGAAAAATTAGGGAATCTCTTAAGAGGCCTGGTAGCTTTAACATTTAATGGAGTATTATTGTTTTGTTGCTCTATCTCTATAGGGTGGTAGGTAGGAAGACTAAATGTACTTCAACAGTCTGTCTCGCTCTGTTGTTCTGTGAACTTATGCTTCTCTAGGTTAGAAAGGATAAGTTCTTTGTAACAATTTTCTTTTTTTAATTTTGAGGACTATTCATTCATGTACACAATTTGGTGAATAACTTCTTCTTGAAGATTTATTTATTTATTTATTTGTTTGTTTATTTGTTTATTTTGGCAGGGTGGAGGAGGGATAGAGGAGAGAGAGTATTAAGCAGATTCTGGGCTAAGTGTAGAGCCCAACCCAGGGCTTAATCTCATGACCCTGAAATCATAACCTGAACTGAAACCAAGAGTTGGACACTTAACCAACTGTGCCACCCAGGTGCCCCTTGGTGAATGACTTTATGATGGGTACTGTTCCCAAACACCTTCTGTTAACAATTGCTGTTTGTATTTTTTCAGTACTAGGTTGGGGGTAGAGCATGTTTGGTTAAACTCTTGCCATTGCTGAAGTAAGAGCTCAAGTATAGTGACCAGCATCTGCCTTTTATTACAGATAATCATTGTGATGAATAGGAAGCGCTGATTTGGTTAAGATACAAGGCTATTTAATTGGCCCACTCTTTTGATGGAAATCTTCTTAAAGTGTTTAACCATGTAATTGTTTCCTTTAAGAATTCTTATATTTTTATCTCTTTTTCTTCCACTGTCTCAGACTCTCTCCTAAGCATGCCCCAGATATTCCTGATGACAGCACTGACAACATCACTATATTCACCAGAATCTTAGATCGTCTTCTGGATGGCTATGACAACCGACTACGACCTGGGCTTGGAGGTCAGTTACTATTTTGAGATATTTTCTTGCCTATTGCCATCTAAAAAGATTCTTAAGGTAACTTCAGCACTCTATTGACCAATGATTTTAGTGCAAAATTGACTTTCTTCCCTCTGAGCACTAGAAATTAGTTCTAACCCTTCATTTTAATGCTCAATCTCTCTGGTGTGGTTTTGGAAACTTTTGAATTCCACTTAGCTAAATGCATATAGGGCATCATACTACAATATTTGGCCAAGCCCATTTCTGGTAACAAAATACCAATCATTGCCTGAATGGGAGGCATGGCCCAGGCATATCTGAGAAACATGCTTTTGTTTTCAAAACCCCAAGCACATATCAGCCTGAAATTCCAATGAGGAGCAAGCTAGTGGCCAGGTGAGATCTTAGTTGGAGGCATTATGATGTTGAAGTATGTTCCCTTTATCCGTACTTTGTTGAGGGTTTTTATCAAGAAAGGATGCTATTTTTGTTGAATGCTTTTTTGGCATCTACTGAGAGGATCATATGGTTCTTGTCCTTTTATTAATGTGGTGTATCACATTGATTGATTTGTGGATGTTGAATCACCTCTACAGCCAAGGCATAAAACCCGCTTGGCTATGGTCAATAATCCTTTTAATATACCGTTGGATGCTATTAGCTAGTATCTTAGAATTTTTACATCCATGTTCATCAGGGATATTATCCTGTATTTCTCCTTTTACCAAATTCCTATTTCCTAATTCCAAATCCAGAATTAAGGTAATGCCAACTTCATTGAAGGAATTTGGGAGTTTTCCTTCCATTTCTAATATTTGGAACATTTCAGAATAGGTATTCTTTAAGTGTTTGGTAGAATCCCCCTGGGAAGCCATCCGGCCCTGGACTCTTGTTTGTCAGGAGATTTTTGATTACTGATTCAGTTTCTTTGCTGATAATGGGTCTGTTCAAACTTTTTTTTCCTTTTTTAATTTAATTTAATTTATTTATTTTATTTTTCTATTGTGTGTGTGTGTGTGTGTGTGTGTGTGTTTGTGTGTTTTCCTGTTTCAGTTTTGATAGTGTATGTGTTCTAGGGATTTATCCATTTCCAGAATGCCCTATTTTTTGGCATATAGTTTTTTCATAATATTCTCTGATAATTGTATTTCTGTGGTATTGGTTGTGATCTCTCTTCTTTCACTCATGATTTTATTTATTTGGGTCCTTTCTTTTTTTCGATGAGTCTGGCCAGGGGTTTATCAATGAAAATCATCAATTTTGTTAATTCTTTCAAAAAACCAGCTCCTAGTTTCATTGATCTGTTATGCTGTTTTTAATTTTAATCAATTAATTAATCAATCAATTAATAATTTGACAGGCAGAGAGCCTGGTGTGGGGCTCAATCCCAGAACCCGAGATCATGACCTGAGCTGAAGGCAGATGTTTAACTGAGGCACCCAGGTGCCCCTATTTGTATATCATTTATTTCTGCTCTAATCTTTATTACTTCCCTTCTGCTGGTTTTAGGCTTTATGTGTGGTTCTTTTCCAACTCCTTTAAGTATAAAGTTAGATTGTGTATTTGAGACTTCTTGTTTCTTGAGGAAGGCCTGTAACACTATATAGTTCTCTCTTATGACCACCTTTGCTGAATCCCAAAGGTTTTGAACTGTTGTGTTTTTTTTTTCTTTTGCTTCCGTGTATAAAAATTTTTTTTTCTTTAATTTCCTGGTTGACACTTTCATTCTTTAGTAGGAAGTTCTTCAACCTCCCTGTATTTTTGGCCTTTCCAAATTTTTTCTTGTTGACTTCAAGTTTAGTGTTGTGGTCTGAAAATAGGTGTGGTATGATCTTGATCTTTTTGTACTTGTGATCTGTTCTGGAGAATGTTCGATGTGCACTTGAGAAGAATGCATATTCACCTGCTTTTAGGATGAAATGTTCTTTATCTGTTAAATCTATCTATTCCATTGTGTCATTCAAAGACGTTTTCTTGTCCATCTTCTGCTTAGATTATCTGTCTGTATCTGTAAATGGGTGTTAAAGTCCCCTACTATTGTTGTGTTATTATCAATTAGTTTTTTAAAGTTTGTTATTAATTGATTTATATATTTGGGTGCTCCCAATTTAGGAGCATAAATATTTATAACTGTTAGATCTTCTTGTTGGATAGAATTCTTATAATATAGTGTCCTTCTTGATCTCTTATTACAGTCTTTAGTTTAAAATCTAGTTTGTCTGATATAAGGATTGCTACTCTAGCTTTTTTTTTTTTGATGCCCATTAGTGTGATAAATGCTTCTCCATACCCTCCTTTTCAATCTGTAGGTGTTTTTAGGTCCAAAATGATTCTCTTGTAGGCAGCCTATCGATGGGTCTTGCTTTTTTAATCCAATCTGATACCCTGTGTCTTTTGATTGGAGCATTTAGCCCATTTACATTCAGAGTAAGTATTGAAGGATATGAATTTGATGTCATTGTATTATCTGTAAAGTCATTGTTTCTGTAGATTGGCTCTGTTCCTTTCTAGTCTTTGTTGCTTTGGTCTCTCTGCTCAAAGGGTTTCCTTTAATATTTATAGCAGTGCTGGTATAGTGTTCATGAACTCCTTTATTTTTTGCTTGTCAGAGATTCCCTGACAAGGAATCTTGTCTATCTGTCCTATTCTGAATGACAGCATTGCTGGATAAAGTAGTCTTGGCTGCACATTTTTCCCATTTAGCACATTGAATATACCATGCCTCTTTCTTCTGGCCTGTCATGTTTCTGTGGACAGGTCTTTTGCTCACTTTATGTGTTTACCCTTGTAGGTTAAGACCTTGTATCTCTAGCTGTTTTCAGAATTCTCTCTTTATATTTTGCAGGTTTCACTATAATTTGTCTTGGTGTTGAGGGGAGTTCTCTGTGCCTCCTGGACTTGAGTGCCTGTTTTCTTCCCTCAGATTAGGGAAGTTTTCAGCTATGATTTGTTCAACTAACCCTGTCCCCTTTTCCTGCTCTTCTTGGATTCATGTGATATGAATATTATTGTACTTTATGGAATTGCTGAGTTCCCTAAGTCTATGTTTGTGATCTAATAGTTTTCTTCTTTTTTTTCAGCTTCAGTATTTTCCATAGTTTTATCTTCTATATCACTGGTTCATTCTTTTCTTCTTCCATCCTCTTTGTGATTACATCCAGTTAATTTTTTTTTTTTACATCCAGTTAATTTTGTATCTCAATTATAGTGTTTTTATTTGACACTGACTAGATTTTAGGTCTTTTATCTCTGCAGTAAGGGTTTCTCTGATGTCTTCTATGCTTTTATTTTCTAGTCTAGTTAGTGTTGTTATGGCTGTTTTTCTAAATTCTTATTCAGACGTATTGCTTATGTCTGTTTTGAGAAAATTCCTGGCTGCGGTTTCTTCCTGATCTTTCTTTTGGGGAGAATTCCTCTGTCTTGTCACTTTATCTAGGTTTGTGTCTTTTGCATATTATAAAACCTTTTTATGTTTCTTGCTCCTGAAAGTAATGCTGTATTAATAAGGGGTCACACACTGTATAGGACCTGGCACTTCAGGAAATGTTTCTGGTGTATGCTGTGTGCACTCTGCTGTTGGGTTTTGGTTGTTCTTTCCCACAGGTCAATGCTTGGCAGAGTTCTTCCTTGCTTTCAGTGTGGATGTGTTTGGACCTTTAACTAAGTGTGTTTTGTTTTGTCTGTTAAAATAAGCCTGGTTAAAATAAATAAATAAATAAATAAATAAATAAATAAATAAGCCTGGTAAAACAAACAAACAAACAAATGCCTGATCCAAAAATGAGAAAAGAAAAAAGAATAAGAAAAACAAGCAGACAAAAAAGTATAAGCCTGATTCCAAAGAAAAAGAAATGAAAAGAAAAAAGCCTAATCCAAAAAAGAGAAAAGGAAATAAACAAACAAGCCAAAAATTGTAAACCTGATTCCAAAGGGATGAAAAAAAAAAACCCTGGTCCTATTTCCACCAGAACTGGAACTGATGACACTTTGAAGCACTCTATGACCAGTAGACCTGGTGCATGTGGGGGCCCTGTGCTGGTCCTCTGGGAGAGATACCTGCTGTAATGGCTCACAGTCAGTCCAACCCTACTAAAGATGACTCTGGAGGGCATGGGGGGTGGGGTTTGGTGTAAATGGCTCCACCTCCAATGGGGGGAGCTCTGTTGTTCCATGAAGTCCCACCATGCTAGTGTGAGACCACTCATCACACCACTCTCTTGTCCCCATGAGGGAAAGTCACATCTACCTCTGTTCAGAAAGCCCTCACAGACAAGTGAACAGTCTCCCCTCCTTGCCCTCCACTTGCCTATGCCCAGGCCATCAGCATACCTGGATCCACACTCTTCTGTGTTTTATCTCTGGCATATGGCTGGGATTTAAAACTCCAAATCTTAAAAGAGCTGGCAAGGCACAGAGCCCCTCCTCTCCTCTAGAGAAGAGCCTCACAGCACAGTGTCTGGTGCTATTTGGTCCCAGAAGAGCAGTTGCCTGGCCACACAAGTGCTTGGAGTTTATGGTGAAGCACCGTAAAAAGATGAGACCAGGTTATCTGCCCTTTGCACATGATTGTGTCACTTGCTGATGAACGACCACTCAATAGTGCCTGGTGGGTCTTTTATTCTTGGAGAGGCAATATGTCCTCTTTCAGATGTACTCCAGGAAGGGAAACATTCTCTTCCAGTGCAACTCAGGGGATCCCTACACCATGTCCCCCACCATCCCAGTGGACAGTTGTCCACTGTCTGCTCCTCGGCCTCTGCCCTCTTTCTCCCCAAGTGCTGCTGCCCACCCAGCTTGACTCTTGTGAATGGTATGGACTTCTAAACCCTCAAAATTTGAGGTCCCCTGTTTGTAAAAACTTGTGATAGTCAGTTCCTCCATATTTCCCAGTCAGTGGTTTTGGGGGTGTTTTTATTGTGTGACATGATGCACTGCTCTCTCTTCCTTTCTCTCTTTCTCCTCTCTCTGTGGAAAGGCCCCCTCTCCTCCACAGCACTGTGGATTTTTTCTCCCCCAATTCACATCTTCTGCACCTCTTACCTGCCATGATCTCTGCTTCCTATTGTGCAGATTGTTCTCTTAATACTCAGATCAATTTCCTAGGTGTTCACAATAATTTTTTGTTGATCTAGCTGTGTTTGATGGAATGAGGCAAGCAGGGTCCTCCCTATCTTAAGTCCCTCCCAAGTGCTATTTTCTAAAATAGGGAACATCAGATGAGGAACATGGCTATTTAGTTTTAGTCTATTTCTTTTGGAGTTGTGGTTGAAACATATAAGGTAGTGGAAGAGGTGGAAAATAATTGGTTGTAGACATGTAGAGTTTGACTACTCATGAAAAATATGGTGCTTCTGGCTAACATAGAGTAACAGGGATCATATTTACCTGTATCACTAGTTCTAAGCAATTTGACCACATCGCTTTGTGTAATTTTATTTATGTTTCTTATTTGTCAAGCTTCTTTGTGAAAATTATAATTTTCATCAAATTTAGAATGTTTCAACATTTTTTCTTCAAATACATTTTCTACTCCCCTTCAGATAAACAGAAAATCTTAAAAGCAAACAGTAAAATAAAATGTTCAGAGGGAAAAATGTTAGAAGGACAGCAGACTTCTTGTCAGAAATAGGCAAGCAAGGAGCACCTGGGTGACTCAGTGGCTGAACATCTTCCTTTGGCTCAGGTAGTGATCCTGGGGTCCTGGGATAGAGTCTCACATCAGGATCCCCACAGGGAGCCTGCTTCTCCCTCTGCCTATATCTCTGCCTTTCTCTGTGTGTCTCTCATGAGTAAATAAATAAAAGCTTTTAGGGAAAAAAAGGAAGAAGCAAGCAAAAATGTAGTTAGCAACTGCTTTGAAGTACTGGAAACAACATGTCAATCTAGAATTCTATAATCAGAGATAATATATTTTAAAAATATAGGCACAATAAACACCTTTTCAGATTCATAGAAGCTGGAAAAATCACCAGTATAAGTACTACAAGAAATGTAAATGGGTGCTCGGATGGTTAAGTGTCTGCCTTTGGCTCAGGTCATGATCCCAGGGTCCTGAGGTTGAGCCCTGTGTCAGGCTCCCTACTCAGCAGGGAGCTTCTCCCTCTCCCTCTGCTCCTCCCCCACTTGTGCTCTCTCTCTCATTCACTCTCTCTCCAATAAATAAAAAGATAAAATCTTAAAAAAAAGAAATGTAAATGGACATGTATCAGGCAGAAGGAAAATAATGCCAGATAGGAATATGGATCCATAAAAAGGAAGAAAGAGCAACAAAAATAAAAACTATGTGGGTAATTTTAAAATAGTTTTTTTCCCAAATCTCTGTAAATGATAAATGACTACTTAGAGCAAAAATAGTAACAGTGTATTGTGTGGTTTGAAGTATATATATGAGGAAGACGTATGACAATACCATAAGCCCAGGAGAAGATGAAATGGAAATATACTGTTGAAAGTTTTGTATACTGCACATGACATAGTATAATATTACTTGTAGGCATATTGTGATAAGGGTGTGTGCTGTAGAACTTAAAGAAAAATTATGGCTAATAAAGAATGAAATGTTATGAAATGGAATAATAAAAATAATTTATAGGAAGATAGAAAAACAGGAAAATGTAATAAAAATAGGTGAAACAAATAGAAAAGCAATAGCAACCATATCTATGATCACATTAAATATAAGTAATTCAAACATCCAATTTAAAAGGCAAAGATGGTGAAGTTGGATCATTTTAAAAAGCAGGATCCAAAATTACTTAGAGAAACCCACCTTAAATATAAAACTGTAAATAAGTTAAAAATAAAAGGATGGAAATGTCAAATCTAATCAAAAGAGGGTTGGAATGACTATTTTAATATCAGAAAAAGAACACAGTACAGCAAAAAAAAACATTGCTAGTAATAAAGAAGGCTGTTTCACAATGAAGGGGTCAATTCATTAAGAATACATAACAATCCTAAATATTTATGTACCTAATCACAGAGCATCTAAGCACATGAAGTGGGATGCCTCGGTGGCTCAGCAGTTGAGTCTGCCTTCAGCTCAGGTCATGATACCAACATCTTGGGATCAAGTCCTGCATTGGGCTCCCTGTGGAGAGCCTGCTTCTCCCTCTACCTATGTCTCTGCCTCTCTCTCTGTCTCTCATAAATGAATAAATAAAATCTTAAAATAAAAACACATGAAGCAAAGACTGAAAACTGAAATGAGAAATGTGATCTCTAATTACAGAGGTTTCAACACTCCTCAATAAGCCATATAATAGTAGACAAAAAATAGGTAAAGGTAGCAAAAACAGGAACCATACTATCGACCAGCCTGACCTGATTGGCATTTATGGAATACTGTAGCCAATGACAGCAGAATACACATACTTGTCAAGTATACCTACAACATTGACCAAAATAGACCATATTCTTTGTCATAAAAAATTAAAGGAACTTATATAAAGTATGTTCTCTGGCCACAATGGAATAAAATTAGAAGTTAAAAATAGAAATATATCTTAAAAATCCCCATGTACTTGGGAACTAAGAAATATACTCCTAAATAAACCATGAGTCAAAGAAGAACTCAAAAGAAAATGTAAAACTTTTTTCAATTGAACAAAATAAAAAATATTATATAAAGCAGTGCTGAGAGGAAAACTTACAACACTAGATGGCTATGTCAGAAAAGATTAACCTTAAATTAATGTTCTAAGCCTCCACTTAGGACATTAGGACACTCACTAGAAAAAAGAAGAGCTAACAATAGAGATATAAGTAATAAATATAACAGCAAGAATCAATAGAGCAAAATCTCCAAGTCATGGCTCTGATTCTGAGGGTGAGAACAATGTCTCTGAGGGACAATTCTGCTTTAGTTACCAGTGATAGATGAAGGGGTGTTGGTAGCAGCCCCAAGTTTTCTCAGCTTTCATTTTCCAGCATGGACCACTGACCCACAAACCAGATCAAGGGCACTTGAGACTACAGTACTCTGAGCAGTGCCTTGCCCAAATTACAGTCACTAGTAATGATGTACTCAAAGTGCTGAAAAAACAAAACAAAACAAAACCAAGAATATTTTATCTGGCAAGGTTATTATTCAGATTTGAAGGAAACATCATTTTCCAGACAAACAAAAGTTAAAGGAGTTTGTCATCATGAAACCAGCCTTACCAGAAATATTAAAAGGGCTTCTTTAAGTGGAAAGAAATAAGCTTAATTAAACATCAGAAAATTATAAATAAAAACATGTAAAATATAACAGCATATGCATAAAACATGGAAGAGGATAGAAGGAGTAAAAAAACATAGTTTTTTTTTTAAAGAATGTGTTTGAACTTAAATGAGCATCAACTTAACATAGATTGTTATATACTTAAGGTTTTATATATTGAAGCTCATGGTAACTGCATACCAAAATCTCTAATAGATACACAGTAAGTAAAGAGAAAAAAGCCAAACATAACACAATGGAAACTTACAATCACTGCAAAATAGAGCAAGAGAAAAAGAAAGGAAAAGAGAAGAACTACAAAAACAACCGGAAAACAAATAAGATTTCAATAAGTACATACCCATTAACAATTACTTTAAATGTAAATGACCTAAATGCTCCAATGAAAAGACATAGGGTGGTGGAATGGATTTAAAAAAGCAAGACTCACTTTTATGTTGCCTATAAGAGACTTGTCTCAAACCAAAAGACACATACACACTGAAAGTGAAGGGATGGAAAAAAATATTTACCATGCAATTAGAAGTGAAAAAAAGAGGCGTGGGCAGTAGCACTTATATCAGAGAAGACAGACTTTATTTTTTTTTATCTTTTTGATTTTATTTTATATTTTATAGGGGGAGAGAATAAAAGAGGGAGAGGAAGGGCAAAGAGAGAATCTTAAGCAGGCTCCACCACACCCAGTATGGAGCTTGATGTGGGGCTGGATCTCACAACGCTGAGATCACAACCTGAACCAAAATCAAGTATCAGATGCTCAACAACTGAGCCACCCAGGCACCTCCAGACAAAACAGACTCGAAAAGAAAGACTGTAACAAGAGACAAAGACAGGCATTACATAATGATAAAACAGTCAATCCAGCAGAAGGTATAAAAACTGTAGATATCTATGCACCCAAAAATGGAGTACCTAAATACATAAAGCAAATATTAATGGACATAAAAAATGGTAATACAATGATAATAGGGGATGTCAACATCCCATTTACATCAGTGGATAGGCCATCTATGCAGAAAATCAATAAGGAAGCAGTGTTTGAATGACACATTAGATGGATGGACATAATAGATAAATATAAAACATAAATCTTAAAACAACAGAATACACATTCTTTTCAAGGGCACATGAAATGTGCATCAGGATAGATCACATGTTAGGTCACAAACAAGTCTCCATAAATTTAAGAATATTAAAATCATACCGTGCATCTTTTTCAACTACAATGATATGAAACTAGAATCAATCACAAGAAAAATAAAAAGGAAAAAAACACAAATATGTGAAGGCTAAACAACTTGATACTAAACACAAATATGTGAAGGATAACCAATGAGTTGATGAAGTAATCAAATAAAAAATTTAAAAGATACATGGAGACAAATGAAAATGAAAACTGCATTCCAAAATCCTTGGAGCACTGTGAAAGCAGTTCTAAGAAGGAAATGTATAGAAATATAGGACTACCTTAAGAAACAAGAGAAGGGCAGCCCAGGTGGCTCAGTGGTTAAGTGCCGCCTTTGGCCTAGGGCCTGATCCTGGAGACCTGGGATCGAGTCCCACGTTGGGCTCCCTGCATGGGGCCTGCTTCTCCCTTGGCCTGTGTCTCTGCCTCTCTCTCTCTGTCTCTCATAAATAAATAAAAATCTTTTAAAAAAGAGAAAGAAACAAGAGAAAACTCAACTTCTATCTAAAAGAACTAGAAAAAGAAGAACAAAGCCCAAGGTGATTAGAAGAAAAGAAATAATAAAGATCAGAGCAGAACTAAATGAAATCAAGACAAAATCAATAGAAAAAACTATAAAACACGGAGCTGATTCTTTGAAAAGATAAGCAAAATTGATAAACCCTGAGTCAGACTCATCAAGAAAAAAAGAGAAAGTACTTAAATAAAATAAGAAAGAAAAAAGAAGTAGCAACTGACCCCACAGAAATATAAAGGATTATAAAAGAACACTCTTGAAAATTATATACCAATGAATTGCACAACCTAGAAGAAATGGATAAACTCCTAGAAGCATATAATCTTCCAATACTGAATCAGAAGGAAATAGAAAATCTGATCAGACCAATTATTAGTAATAAAATTTAATTGGTAAATAAAAACTACCAAAAATAAAATTCCAGGGCCAGAAGGATTTACAGGTGAATTCTATCAGACATTTAAGGAAGCATTAATACTTATTCTCTTTAATCAAACAAATAGAAGAAGAAGGAAAAATTTCTAATTTGTTCTATGAGGCCAACCTTATCCTGATACCAAAAATAAAGACAAAGGCACCACAAAAAATGAAAACTACAGGTCAATATTTCTGATGAACAAAGATGAAAAAATTCTCAACAAAATATTAGCAAACAACATTCAACAATATGTTAAAAGGATCATTTACCACAAACAAATGGGATTTATTCTGGGGATGCAGCTGTGGTTCAATATTCACAAATTAGTCAACATGATATGCCACATCAGCAATGAAGAATAAAAATTATATGATCATTTCAACAGATGCAGAAAAAGTATTTGACAAAATTCAACATCTGTCCATGATAAAAACTCTTAACAAAGTAGGTTTAGAGGAAACATGCCTAAACATAATAAAGGACAAATATTATATGGGCTCATTCATTTGGGGAATATAAAAAATAATGAAAAAGAATAAAGGGGAAAGGAGAAAAAATGAGTGGGAAATATCAGAAAGGGAGACAGAACATGAAAGACTCCTAACTCTGGGAAACGAACTAGGCTAGGGGTGGTGGAAGGGGAGGTGGGCAGGGGGTGGGCACTTGACGGGATGGATGAACACTGAGTGTTATTCTATATGTTGGCAAATTGAACACCAGTAAAAAATAAATTTATTAAAACATAATAAAGGCCACTTATTAAAGGCCAGCTAATATCATACTCAATACTCATCATACTTAGAGAAAAAGAGTTGCTCACAGAATTAAATAACACTAAAATTTGCATGAAACCACATACACACACACACACACACACACACACACACATTTAAAAGAAGAACCCCAAATAGCCAAAGCCATCTTGAGAGGACAAAGCTGGAAATATCACAGTTCTGAATTTCAAGCTGTAGTAATCAAAACAGTATAGTGCTGGCAGAAAAATAGATGCATTTATGAATGAAACACAATATGGAGCCCAGAAATAAACCCGTGTTTATTTGGTCACTTAATCTATTATAAAGCTAACAAGAATATACAATGGGGAAAAGACAGTCTCTTCAACATGTAGTATTGGAAAAACTGGAGAGCTATATGCAAAAGAATGAAACTGGATTTGCACAAAACCAAATTGGATTAACAACCTAAATGTGAGACCTGAAAGCATGAAAATGGTAGAAGAAACATAGGCAGCAATTTCTGTGACATCAGCCTTAGTAACATTTTTTTCTGGTTATGTCTCCTAAGGCAAGAGAGATAAAAGCAAAAATGAACTATTGGGACTACATCAACCAAAAAGCTTTTGCACAATGAAGTTAACCAACAAAATTGAAAAGTCAACCCACTGATTGGGGGGAAAATATTTGCAAATGATATATCCAATAAGGGGTTAACACCTAAATACATAAAGAACATGCACAACTCAAAACCAAAAAGCCAAATAATCTGATTATAAAATGGGCAAAGGACTTGAATAAACATGTTTCCAAAGAAGGCATATGGATGACCAACAAACACATGAAAATATGCTGAACATCACTCATCATCAGAGAAATGCAAATCAAAACTACAATGAGGTCATCTTATGCCTATGAGAATGGCTAAAATGAAAATACAGGATATAATAAATTTTGATGAGGATGTGGAGAAAATGGAACACTTGTGCACTGTTGGTGGGAATGTAAATTGATATAGCCACTGTGGAAAATAGTATGGAGGCTCCTCAAAAAATTAAAATAGAAATACCATATGTTTCAATAATTTTGCTAGTAGGTATTTACCCAAAGAAAATTAAAACACTAATTTGAAAAGATATTTGCAGCCTTATGTTTATTGTAGCATTATTTACAATAGCTAAGATATGGAAGCAACCTAAGTGATCATTAATAGACAGATGGCTAAGGAAGATATGGTTTATGTACACACACACACACACACACACACACACACTGGAATATTACTCAACCATAAAAAGATAAGGTTATATCATTTGCAACAACATGGATGGACCTACAGGGTATTATGCTAATAGAAATAAGTCACACAGAGTAATACAAATGTCATATGATTTAGCTCCAATGTGGAAACTAAAAAAAAAAAAAGAGTAAACCAGCAAAAAAGCAGAAACAGATCCATAAATACAGAGCAAAAACTGATAGTTGCGAGAAGGGAGAGGTAAGGAGGATGAGCTAAATGGGTGAAGGGGAGTGGAAGATATATGTTTTCATGTATGGAATGAATGATTCATGGGAACAAAAGGTACAGCATAGGGAAGATAGTAATACCGCAATACTGTTGTATGGTGACAGATGGTAGCTACACTTGTAGTGAGCAAAGTATAACATATAGAGAAGTTGCTTTATTATGTTGTACACCTGATACTAATGTAACGCTGTGTGTCAACTATACTCAAATAGAATTTTAAAAACAAACTATGAATGATAAATCACCTTTGCATTCCTAGAACTGATCACAGTACATTATTATTTTATATATAATTGTATTTAATTTGCTAATACTTTGTTTTGGAGTTTTGCAATTTTTAAGTAGGCATTGGTCTATCACTTTCCTTTGTAATATACTCATTCAATTTTGGTAATAATTTTATGCTGATCTCATTAAAAGAGCTGGAAAAAAGTTGTCCCTCCATACCTATTCTCTGAAAAAGTCCATCTATTTTCTGATAAATTCCAAGTGATATTAGTGTCATATTTTCCCTAAAAATTTAGAAGAATTCACAGGTGACACTATTTGAGCCAGTTGTTTTTATTTGTGAAACATTTTTTTTAAAGCTCTTTGAAGTAGTTAACATTTTCAAAGGCTTTTCTTTTTTTTTAAGATTTATTTATTTATTCAGAGAGAGAGAGAGAGAGGGAGGGAGGGAGGGAGGGAGGGAGGGAGGGAGGGAGGGAGGGAGAGGCAGAGACCCAGGCAGAGGGAGAAGCAGGCTCCATGCAGGGAGCCCGACGTGGGACTCCACCTAGGGTCTCCAGGATCACACCCCGGGCCGCAGGCGGCACTAAACTGCTGCGCCACCGGGACTGCCCATGAAACATTTTTAAATCAAGTATTAAACATCATTACTAGACATTAGACTATTCACATTTTCTATACCTTCTCTCATTTCTGTAGAAAGTATTTTTCAAGGATTTTGTCCATTTTATACAAGTTGTGAAATTTATTGCCAAGAAACTCAATATCCTTGCTCTCTTTTTTTTCTTACATTCTGTAGCACCTGTCATGATAATCAACTTTCCATTCTTAATATTGGTCATTTTTGTTTTCCATCTTTTTTTTAATCTGCCTTACAAGGGAATCACCAATTTTTTTTTCAAAAAACTACCTTCAGCTTTATTGTTTTTTTTTAATTTTTTAATTTTATTTTTTATTGGAGTTCGATTTGCCAACATATAGCATAACACCCAGTGCTCATCCCATCAAGTGCCCCCCTCAGTGCCTGTCACCCAGTCACCCCCGCCCACTTCCCTTTCCACCACCACTTGTTCGTTTTCCAGAGTTAGGAGTCTTTCATGTTCTGTCACCCTCACTGATATTTCCCACTCATTTTCTCTCCTTTCCCCTTTATTCCCTTTCACTATTTTTTATATTCCCCAGATGAATGAGACCATATAATGTTTGTCCTTCTCTGATTGACTTATTTCACTCAGTATAATACCCTCCAGTTCCATCCACGTCCAAGCAAATGGTGGGTATCTGTCGTTTCTAATGGCTGAGGAATATTCCATTGTATACATAAACCACATCTTCTTTATCCATTCACCTTTCGATGGACACCAAGGCTCCTTCCACAGTTTGGCTATTGTGGACATTGCTGCTAGAAACATCGGGGTGCAGGTATCCTGCCATTTCACTGCATCTGTATCTTTGGGGTAAATCCCCAGCAGTGCAATTACTGGGTTCTAGGGCAGCTTTCTCTTCAATTCTGCTGCTTTTGTATTTTGTTGATTCTTCCTATTTATTTTCATTTTTTAAATTCTCTAATATAAAATATCAAGGCTATACATTTCATCTAAGCACTGACTTAACTGCACCCCATGAATTATAAAATGTATCTTCATTATTATACATATTCAATGTAAAATATTTTCCAATGTCTGTTTTTAATTTCTTTTTAATCAATGAATTATTTAGAAGTTTATTGTTTGATTTATATAAAGTTTGTGATTTTCTTATTATTTTGAAACAGCTTAATTTCACTATGGTTAGAAAATAGTCTAAATGATTTTAATGTTGTGAAACATAAGGTAATACACAGACAAATCTCTCTTAAAGACATTATATTAAGTAAAATAAGTCAGAGAAAGACAAACATTGTATGTTCTCACTTATAAGTGAAAACTAAGAAATCCAAACTCATAGAAATAGAGAGTAGTATGGTGATTTCCAGGGGCTGAGTTAGGGAGTGGAAAAATGGAGAAATAACTTCCAGTTATTAAGATGAATAAGTTCTGGAAATCCAACTATTGCATAGTAGACTGTAATTAATTAACAGTGTATTGTTGAAAGTTGGTTGGAGAGTAGAACTTAGATATAATCACCCCCCCTACACAGAAAAGGTAATTATGTGAGAGGATGGAGGTGTTAACTAACCTTTTAGTGGTAATCATTTTACAATATATGCATGTATCAGATCATCACATTTCACAGCTTAAACTTATATATGTTATAGGTCAATAATATCTTAAGCTGGAAAAAACTATCCAATGTGTATATTTCTCCTTTTACTCATTTCAGTTTTTATTTTACAGATTTAAATGTAAGATATCGACTACATACAGGTTATAATTGTGATATCTTCATGTCTGATTAACTCCTTTATTATTATAAAGACTCCCTCATTTTTTCCAGTAATGCTTCTTGCTCTAAAGTCTATGCACCTTGACTACAATCTGTATAGCTACACACTGCTTTTTTGGAGAAGAGGGGGAATTAGTATTTGCATTGTACATCCTTATCCATTCTTTGTTTTCAAAGTTTATACTACTTAAATATTTTTTCTACTTGGCCACCTTCTTTTCTATTTAATTGAGTATAGTTGATACACGTTACATTAGTTTCAGGTGTATAACATAGTGATTAAACTTCTGTATATGTTATACTATGCTCACTACAAGTGTAGCTATCACCTGCCACCATAAAACCCTATTACAATAACACTGACTATATATTCTCTATGCTGTACCTTTCATCCCTATGACTTATTCATTCCATAACTGGAAGCCTGTTTCTCCCACTGTCCCTCACCCATTTTGCCCCCCCTCTCCACCCCTCTGGAAACTATCAATTCATTTTCTGTATTTAAGGATCTATTTCTTTGTTTATTCATTTGTTTTATTTTTTTGGATTTTACATAGGGGTTAAATCATATGGTATATGTCTCTCTCTGACTTATTTAACTTAGCATAATACCCTCTAGCTCCATCCATGTTGTTACAGATTCTAGTTGCCCACAGTCTTGTGTTTATTTTTGCCTTATTTCTTGCCTTTTATTGGATTAATTTATTTATATCAATTTACATATGTATATATACATACATATATATACAAACATCTAATAAATTTTGTTTATATGTTTTATGTTATAAAGGAGCCAAAGAACATTCAAATAATTATCTTCCACAAGAGACTTTTACCCTATCCTCTTATAGGCAAGAGACTGATGAACTCAATGATCTGATGTGAGGCTTGATAGAAGTTTTAGTGAGACTCAATCTATTTCCCATTCTGCTCTGTTTCTAAGTTGTGGCCCTCAAAAGTTTTTAATTAAGACCCCTGTATTGGTCTTTGTCTTCTCAGTGCTGAAATAGAGCTAGATATTTGGTTCTACTATTCAGATATGTTTAGCTTATTGCTTTAGCCTTCCACTTGTGAACATCTTCAAAATTTTTCAAGTGCTTGAGAGAGAAACTATTTGAAGCGCCTCTAATTTTCAATATTGTTACTCCAACCTCATTTGAACTCCAAATTTTCGTCTGGCTATTCTCTTTCCCTATAATGGCCTTCTTCCAGGGGTCAGATGTGGATTCTCAACCTCTCTCCATACCTAGGATCCTCAGATGAAAAGTGGCTGTAGGTCTTTTATAAGTCTTTTAAACTCTTGACTTTTTTGCTTTTGGTCCTCTGCTCCCTGGTGAGTCCTTGTTTCCTAAGCACTGTAAGGCTACAGGTTATTTTACTATCCTTTTCAGATGTTTGTTGACTACCCTTTCAGCCTTTTGTACAGCTTCACAATTCAACAAATGTTCTGTGGGAGGAATCTTGGAAAATTTCAAGTTCTATTATACCAGTCTCATGTAATCCCTAAGAGCTTTGGTGGTTTCTAAACAGTGAACCTTTCCCAGAACTATACCCAGATTATTGGCCTCTAGGAATTGCCTAGGATTAGAAAATGCCCTAGGAAGAAAAACAATTGCACATTCTCCTCTCACAGTTTACATCTCAATGATTTTCCTCTCTTTGAATTGGTACATCTAAGCAAAGTTGACTTATACAAAGGAAGAGGACTCATGCCTGTAGGAAGAAATTTTCAATAATTAGCTGGGTTTAATTTGGTGAATTTAGTTCCAAAGTTTCCAAAGAGAATATCTGACTATAAAATTCTAAAATGAGAAGCAAGATAATGTTTGTGGGTAAAAGCAAAAGCATTCTAGGGTTATGTCATGCTTATAGTAGGACAGCTTCTGTGTACTCTACCTTGACCTGTATCTCTTTCCCTTCTAACAGGGATGGCAGCAGAGAACATTGGCTTTTTAGTCAGATAGAATAAGAGGTCTGTCCTCTCTCTGCCAATTGTTCTAGCTATGTGAGCATGGAGCATTTTCTTATCTTAGATCCCAAGTCTTTTTCTCATCTGTAAATATAGGGTTGAGATACATACTCTGTCAGGTTGTTCTGGAGATTAAGAAAACAAATTACATAAATCACTAGGCAAACTCAACGAGTGTGAGTTAGTTTTGTTCCTCTTCTTCCACCTAAGTACTGCGAAGGAAGGTACTTGGAAGGTGCTTGCTGGGAGTGAAATAATAAACACAAGGTGGACAGAAAGGGTTAAACCTTTCCCAGTTGGCAATTTTAATATAACATTCTTTTAGGGAAATAGTTTTCATTCTCCACAGGAAAAGAGACAAGAGGAATGAATGAATGGTTGTAAGCTTTCTCTCCATGAATTATGAAGAGAGAAGCCATATAAATAACATATCTGACAGGGTAATGTTCATAGTATTAGATGGCAAGGAACAACACATAAATTATTTTCAAGTTGAAAGAGATATAATCTTATATATAACCAAAATAGCTTTTCATTTCAAGAGATAACTACAGCATTTTGGTTTTTAGCAAAAGCGAGTTAAATAGAAAATGTGGCAGTGTAACACACCAAGTCTAAACTTGGTTCATGGGGCACTTAACTCCTCAGGGAAAATTTTAATAACTAAACATAGATTTTTTTGAACATTAATTAGATTTATATTAGAACCAAAGGGTAAGTTCCTTCTTAAGAGGACTCCACATAGACCCCTGTCATAGGATCTGAGGGGTTTGACATTGTGGGGATTGGGGATAGCTTAGACTGAGAGAAGACTTCAGTTATAGCCATAATTCTTCTACCAATGGCTTATTAACTTTGAGCAAACCCATTCCTGTCATTTACTTGATGAACTGTAAATGAGTTTAGATCCCCCTTCTTTTTTTCTTCTGTTTGAAAATTCTGGGTGTTATACTATATATTGGCAACTTGAATTTAAATAAAAATGTAAAAAAAAAAATCTGAAGTGCTGCATCTATTGTCTTACTGCCATGTAAGTTCTCACCCACTGTGTATCCTTTTCTGACCCCCTAGTATGCAATGACTTGCATAGTATGAAATTAAGTGTGGCACCTAATCTTTACTTTACCAAGGAGCACACCCTGTGTATCCTTGCGTAAACACAATCACCTAGTTGCAGTTCATTACTGAATCACGCTGTATATCAGAAACATAGTTGAAATGTCTGTTAAATCATGAAATTCCTATAAGCTGGTTAGTGAAGCACGGAATATTATCTCTTGAAGGAACTTCCAACTTTTTCTGGACCAGTCTCTATTCCAGGATAATAATTCCTTTTGTAGTGACTCTAATGGTTAGCTTTCTGGATTCTACTTGAATATTTCTAGTAAATGGGGTAGTATTTCCACTTTAAAACTCTGTAGGGAATTCTTTCCATTGTTGAGCAGTTTTGTTTTTATTTTTTTATTTTTTTTTTTCCTTTTTTTTTAATAAATTAATTTTTATTGGTGTTCAATTTACCAACATACAGAAAAACACCCAGTGCTCATCCCATCAAGTGTCCACCTCAGTGCCCGTCACCCATTCCCCTCCGACACCCACCCTCCTCCCCTTCCACCACCCCTAGTTCATTTCCCAGAGTTAGGAGTCTTTATGTTCTGTCTCCCTTCCTGATATTTCCCAACATTTCTTTTCCCTTCCTTTATATTCCCTTTCACTATTATTTATATTCCCCAAATGAATGAGAACATACACTGTTTGTCCTTCTCCGATTGACTTATTTCACTCAGCATAATACCCTCCAGTTCCATCCACGTTGAAGCAAATGGTGGGTATTTGTCGTTTCTTTTTTTTTTTTTTTTTTTTTTAACTTTTATTGGTGTTTAATTTACCAACATACAGAAAAACACCCAGTGCTCATCCCGTCAAGTGTCCACCTCAGTGCCCATCACCCATTCCCCTCCAACACCCGCCCTCCTCCCCTTCCACCACCCCTAGTTCGTTTCCCAGAGTTAGGAGTCTTTATGTTCTGTCTCCCTTCCTGATATTTCCCAACATTTCTTTTCCCTTCCTTTATATTCCCTTTCACTATTATTCATATTCCCCAAATGAATGAGAACATACACTGTTTGTCCTTCAACACCCGCCCTCCTCCCCTTCCACCACCCCTAGTTCGTTTCCCCGAGTTAGGAGTCTTTATGTTCTGTCTCCCTTCCTGATATTTCCCAACATTTCTTTTCCCTTCCTTTATATTCCCTTTCACTATTATTCATATTCCCCAAATGAATGAGAACATACACTGTTTGTCCTTCTCCGATTGACTTATTTCACTCAGCATAATACCCTCCAGTTCCATCCATGTTGAAGCAAATGGTGGGTATTTGTCGTTTCTAATTGCTGAGTAATATTCCATTGTATACATAAACCACATCTTCTTTATCCATTCATCTTTCGATGGACACCGTTTTTATTTTTTTTAAAGATTTTATTTACTTATTCATGAGAGACACAGGGAAGGCAGAGACATAGGCAGAGGGAGAAGCAGGCTCCCTTTAGGGAGCTTGATGTGTGACTCAATTCCAGGACACCAGGATCACGCCCTCAGCTGAGGGCAGATGCTCAACCCCTGAGCCACCCAGGCGTTCCTATGTTGAGTAGATTTAATCAGAGAATTACTCCTATTTTGAAGAAGTTGACTATTTTTGCCCTCTAAAATCTATTCCCCTTTACACATGATGAGCCTCTGGACATTTGAGGGGAATTCTATCTCCAGTGTCTTCAAGTGTCTGTTATATTATCTAGTTTCAAGGCCTTCCACAAACCTGATCCAGTCAGCATTCTTCAAAATCAGTTTCACTAAATATCAATATCCTATGAGAAATCAATAAGTGACCCAGTCTTTTAAAAAATTATTTTATTTTTATCAAATGTTTGGGTAACTTAACAAAGTAAAATATTTTTATTCATTTTTTATTTTTTCTGTGTTCAAAGCGTTTTCTTTTTTTAAAATCTAAATTCAGTTAGCCAACACATAGTATACACTTAGTTCAATAATTCATCAGTTGTGTAAAACACCCAGTGCTCATCACATCATGTGCTCTCCCATTACCCAATTACCCCATCTACCCACCCACTTCCCCTCCAGCAACCCTCAGTATGTTTCCTATAGTTAAGAGTCTCCCATGGTTTTTCTCCCTGATGATTTCCCATTAATTCCTCCCTTCCCCTATGATCCTCTGTGCTGCTTCTTATATTCCACATATGAGTGAAATCATATCATAATTGCCTTTCTCTGATTGGCCTATTTCACTCAGCATAATATCCTCCAGTTCTATCCACATTGATGTAAATGGTAAGCATCCATCCTTTTTAATGGCTGAGTAATACTCCATTGTGTGTGTGTGTGTGTGTGTGTGTGTGTGTGTGTGTGTGTGTGTGTATGCCACATCTTCGTTATCCATTCTTCTGTTGATGGACATCTCAGCTTTTCCCACACTTTGGCTGTTGTGGACATTGCTGCTATGAACACTGGGGTGCAGGTGTCCCTTGAGATCACTACATTTGTATCCTTGGAGTAAATACCTAGTAGTGCAATTGCTGGGTTATAGGGTAGCTCTATTTTTAACTTCTTAAGGAACCTCCATACTGTTTTCCAGCTTGCATTCCCACCAACAATGTAAGAGGGTCCCCCTTTCTCCTCATCCTTGCAAACATTTGTTGTTTCCTGTCTTATTAATATTAGCCATTCTGACTGGTTGATGTGGTATCTAATTATAGTTTTGATTTGTAATTTCCTGATGCCAGTGATGTTGAGCATTTTTTCATGTGTCTGTTGGCCATCTGTATGTCTTCTTTGGAGAAATGTCTATTCATGTCTTCTGCCCATTTTTTGACTGTATTATTTGTTTTTTGGGTGTTGAGTTTAATAAGTTCTTTATATATTTTGGATACTAGTCCTTTATCTGATATGTCATTTGCAAATATCTTCTCCTATTCTGTAGATTGCCTTTTAGTTTTATTGACTGATTCCTTTGCTGTGAAGAAGCTTTTTAAGTTGATGAAGTCCAATAGTTCATTTCTGCTTTTGTTTCCCTTGTCTTTGGGGACATGTTTAGCAAGAAGTTGCTGTGGCCAAGGTCAGAGATATTGCTGCATGTGTTCTCCTCTAGGATTTTGATGGATTTCTGTCTCACATTTAGGTCTTTGATCCATTTTGAGTTTATCTTTGTGTATGGTATAAGGAAGTAGTCCAGTTTCATTCTTCTGCATGTGGCTGTCCAGTTTTCTCACCACCACTTATTGAAGACACTATCTTTTTTCCATTGGATAGTCTTTCCTGCTTTGTCAAAGATGAGTTACCATAGAGTTGATGGTCCACTTCTGGGTCCTCTATTCTGTTCCATTGATCTGTCTGTTTTTGTACCAGTACCATACTGTCTTGGTAATCATGGCTTTGTAATATAGCTTGAAGTCATGTATTGTGATGCCCCTAGCTTTGGTTTTCTTTTTCAATATTCCTTTGGCTATTCAAGGTCTTTTCTTGTTCCATATAAATTTTAGGATTGTTTGTTCCAGCTCTTTGAAAAATGCTGATGGTATTTTGATAGGGATGGCATTGAATATGTAGATTGCTTTGGGTAGCATAGACATTTTCACAATGTTTATTCTTCCAATCCATGGGCATGGAGTATTTTACCATTTCTTTGGGTCTTCCTCATTTTCTTTCATAAGATTTCTGTAGTTTTTAGAGTACAGATCCTTTACTTCTTTGGCTAGGTTTATTCCTAGGTATCTTATGGGTTTTGGTGCAATTGTAAATGGGATTGGTTCCTTGATTTCTCTTTCTTCTGCCTCATTGTTAGAGTATAGAAATGCAACTGATTTCTGTGCATTGCTTTTATATCCTGCCACATTGCTGAAATGCTGTATGAGTTCTAAAAATTTGGGGGTGGAGTCTTTTGGGTTTTCCATGTAAAGTATCATGTCATCTGTGAAGAGTGAGAGTTTGATGACTTCTTTGCCAATTTGAATACCTTTTATTTCTTTTTGTTGTCTTGATTGCTAAGGCTAGAACTTCTAGTACTATATTGAACAACAGTGGTAAGAGTGGGGTATTCCTGTTATATTTCTGAACTTAGGGTTAAAGCTCTCAGTTTTTCCCCATTTAGAATGGTATTTGCTGTGGGCTTTTCATAGATGGCTTTTATGATATTGAGATATGTTCCCTCTATCCCTACACTGTAGAGACTTTTAATCAAGAAGTGATGTTGTATTTTGTCAAATGCTTTTTCTACATCGGTTGAGAGGATCATATGGTTCTTGTCCTTTCTTTTATTAATGTGATGTATCACACTGATTGATCTGTGAATTTTGAACCACAACAGACCTATCTACAGAGACCTGGCAGGCCAGAAAGGGCTGGCATGATACATTCAAGGTACTAAATGAGAAAAACATGCAGCCAAGAATACTTTATCCAGAAAAGCTGTCATTCAGAATGGAAGGAGAGATAAAGAGCTTCCAGGACAGACAGAACCTAAGAGACTATGTGACCACTAAGCCAGCACCACAGGAAATATAAAGAGAAATCACGTAAGCAAAGAGAGCGCTCCAAAGTAACATCGACCAGAGAGAAACGGACAATCTACAGAAACAGGGTCTTTCCAGGTAATACAGTGGCACTAAACTCATATTTTTCAATAGTTACTCTGAATGTAAATGGGATAAATGTTCCCATCAAAAGACATAGGTATCAGATGGGATAAAAAAGCAAGAACTATCCATATGCTGTCTACTAGAGACTCATTTTAGACTCAGAGACACCTCCAGATTGAAAGTAAGGGTGTGGAGAACAATTTATCATGCTAATGGACTTCAAAAGAAAACTGAGGTAGGAATCTTCATATCAGAAAAATTAGATTTTAACTCAAAGACTGTAGTGTGGGATGCAGAGGAACAGTATATCATACTTAAAGGGTCTTTACAACAAGAAGATCTAATAATTATAAATATTTATGCTCCTAACTTGGGAGCAGCCAATTATACAAACCAATTAATAACCTATTTAAAGAAACATGGTGATAATAATACAATAATAATAGGTAACCTTAACTCCCCACTCACTGCAATAGACCAATCACCTATGCAGAAGATCAACAAGGAAAAGGGCTTTGAATGTCACACTGGATCAGATGGATTTCACAGATCTACACAGAACATTCACTGCGTCCTAATGCAACAGACTACACATTCTTATTGAGTGCACATGGAACATCCAGAATAAATCACATACTGGATCACAAATTGGGTCTTAACTATTGCCAAAAGATTGGGTTTATTACCTGCATATTTTTAGATCACAGTACTTTGAAATTTTAAGTCAACCACAAGAGGAGATTTGGAAGGAACTCAAATACTTGAGGGTAAAGAGTATCCTGCTTAAGAATGAATAGGTCAACCAGGAAGTTAAAGAATAATTTAAGAAGTTCATGGAAAGAAATGAAAATGAAAGCACAATGATTCAAAACCTTTGGGATGCAGCAAAGGCGGTCCTAAGAGGGAAGTACATTGCAATACAAGCCTTTTTCAAAAAATTAGAGAAATCTCAAATACACAAGCTAACCTTACACCTAAAGGAACTTGAAAAAGAGCAGCAAATAAAGCCTACACCGAGCACAAGAAAATAAACAATAAAGATTAGAGCAGAAAATCAATGAAATAGAAACCAGAAGAATAGTAGAACAGATCAAAGAAACCAGAAGCTGGTTCTTTGAAAGAATTAATAAGGTCAATAATCAAAAAAAAAAAAAAAAGGATCCAAATTAGTAAAATCATGAATGAAAGAGGAGAGATCACAACTGATACCAAGTAAATACAAATGATTTTAAAAACGTATTATTAGCAACTGTATGTCAACAAATTAGGCAGTCTGGAAGAAGTGGATGCATTCCTGGAAACTTACAAACTACCAAAAGTGAAACAGGAAGATATAGAAATTCTGAACAGACCCATAACCAGGAAGGAATTTAAAACAGTAATAAAAAATCTCCAAAAAAGAAAAGTCCATTGCCAGATGGCTTCTCAGGGGAATTCTACCAAACATTTAAAGTGGAAATAGTACCTATTCTTTTGAAGCTGTTTCAAAAAATAGAAATGGAAGGAAAACTTCTAAATTATTTCTATGAGGCCAGCATTACCTTGATCCCAAAACCAGACAAAGACCCGATCAAAAAGGAGAATTGCAGACCGATATCCTTGATGAATGTGGATGCAAAAATACCAGGATACTAGGCAATAGGATCCAACAGTACGTTAAAAGGATTATTCACTATGACCAAGTGGAACTTAGTCCTAGGCTGCAAGAGTGATTCAACATTCAAGTGGGTTTTTAATGTAGGACTACACAGATTCCTTAATATTTTAATAATTATGACTATATAGGAAGTAATTTCAGTATGTATTCTTATGACCATGGGACTTTTCCCCACCTCCAAGTACCTATTAACATTTCATTTAAATGTGAGTAATTCATAGATCAGTTTGGGATATACTGCTCTGGAAACTTTCCAGTTTATTAATATCCAATGTAAGCTGTACCTTGTGGAACTAAGCACAATACTCTAGATGTTTTCTAGCTATTTCGCTGTACAATTAGGACTATTACATCTCACATTTTATGTATCATATTTTTATTAATGTAGCATAAATATAATTAGTTTATTTGTTGATAACATTACCCTCTTAGATTACTTTGAGCTTTTCAATCAAATAAAATCCACCAGATCTTATTGTCATGGCTGTTGTCTAGCCAATTGCTTCAATCTTACATATTACAAGATTTATTTTGAACATCGATGCAGGAATTTCTATTTATCCCTATTAAATTTCATCCTATACATTTCTCTCTAATCATTTCAACTCACATAAAACTTTGGACATTTTCAATTTATTGACTATTCAATTATTGACTATTGGTTTTAGCATAAAGCTATCTTTGTATTTGAATCAGCATGCCTTCTACATCTTTGAAGTTTTTAGCTAGCTTTACTGAGATATGAGTGACAAAGTTATAAAATATTTAAAGCATACATTATGATGAATTGATATATGTATATATTGTGAAAGGATTTTTCCCATCTAGTTAATTAACACTTCCATTAGCTCACATATTTATCTTTTTCTGAGGGGGGCATGAGAATACTTAAATTCTACTCTCTGAAAATTTCAATTATACAATAAAATATTATCAACTCTAGTCACCATATTTTACATTAGAGCTTCTGAACTAATTTATCTAGTAGCTAAAGATTTGTACCCTTTTCCCAACTTCTATTTCCTCCACACTCAGCCCCCAGCAATTAGTTTGCTACTCTCTTTTTTAACGAGTTTGACTTTTTTTTTTTTTTTTAAAGATTTCACATATAAGTGATACCATGCAGTATTTGTCTTTCTCTGTCTGGCTTATTTCATTTAGCATAATGCCCTCATGATCCATCCATGTTGTTGAAAGGGCAGAATTTCATTTCTTTCAATGGCTGAATAGTATTCCTGTGTGAGTGTTTGTGTGTGTGTGTGTTTGTGTTACATCTTCTTTATCCATTCATTTCTTGATGGGCACAAGTTGTTTCAATGTCTTGGCTATTGTGAATAATGCTACAATGAACACAGAGGTGCAGTTATCTTTTCTAGCACTCTGGCACTGTACTTAGGGCCACTTTATTTTTTATTTTTTTCCAGGGCCATTTTAAATGGTGAAGTCACCAACAAAAAAACAGAAATGCAAAAAATGTGGTAGTAAGTCAACCATGGAAAGGACATTTACTTATTTATAGTGAGAGAGCTGAAACAAGAAGGCAGGGGGTTGCCTTGCTAACCTTGGCTGGGAACATGCCTGAGTGACTCCAGTACTTCTCTGCTGAATGCATGCACATGTCCACAAATAACCACAAAAGTGCAGGGAGCACTGGTTTTGTGGTTGTGCATAAGAGGGTGAACTGTATTTCCTTCTGGGGGTTTGTGCGCATGTCTAAGCACATGTTAAGAGCTCAGAACACCACCTGGCACATTATTATATCACAGTAGATCTAAAACAAGGAAGCCCCTTTGGGGAGTAAAACAGACAGGAAATAAGTGGTCATCATTTTAGACTTACAGGTGGTACATTAGAGCCACTTACTGACAATATGGCCTATGGTCTCGGAGGCCAGCTCCACAGTGTTCCCTTTGTGATCTGAGGCTGCCTGGTGGAACACAGCAAAGATGTTTAAATTTTATATATATACATATACATACATACATATACATACATACATATATATGTGTATGTATATATATATGATGTGAGATATATTGAGATATTTATCTATATATATTTATCTATTGATGGACACAAGCTGCTTCCACAATTTGGCTATTGTGAATGATGCTGCAATAAACAAAGGGGTTCATATATCCCTTTGAATTAGTGTTTGTGTATTTTGGGGCTAAATACCAAGTAGTGCAATTACTAAATCCTTGCCAACACTTGTTTCTTGAGTTTTTGATTTTAGCCATTCTGACAGGTGTGAGGTGATATCTCACTGTGCTTTTGATTTGCATTTTCCTGATGATGAGGGATGTTGAGCACCTTTTCACATACCTGTTGGCTATTTGTATGTCTTCTGTAGAAAAATATCTAATCAGGTCCTTTGTCCATTTTTAATGGATTATTTTCTTTTTTCCTATTGAGTTGTAGGGATTTGTTATATATTTTGCATGTTAGTCCCTTATTCAATATATGATTTGTGAATATTTTCTCCCATTATGTGGGTTATATTTTCAATTTATTTATTATTTCCTTTGCTGTGCAGAAACCTTTTAGTTAAACACCGTCCCACTTATTTATTTTAGTTCTTGTTGCTTGTGTTTTGGTGATCCAAGAAATCATTGCCTAGACCAATGTCAAGGATCTTTTCTCCTATGTTTTCTTCTATATAGTTTATGGTTTTTAGTTTTACATTTAAATCTTCAATTTCAATTTAAGTTTTGTGGTAAGTATAAGGTATGGGCCCATTTTCATACTTTTGCAAGTGGACATTCAGTTTTCTCAGCACCAGTTATTAAAGAGACATTTTCCCCCTATTGCATGTTCTTGGAAATATTATCAAAGATAAGTTGATCATAAATATGTAGATTTTTTTCTCTGTCCTTTATTCTGCATTTTTCTATGCCAGTAGCATATTGTTTTTATTACTAAGGTTATAATGTAACTTGAATTCAGGTATTGTGATGCCTCCAGCTTTGTTCTTTAATTCCACTATAGTTAACATAGTGTTATATTAGTTTTGAATGTACAATATAGTGATACATAGTTTTATTCATTACTCTGTGCTCATCATGATGAGTGAACTCTTAATCCCCTTTACCTATCCCACCCATCTCCCTACCCATGTACCCTCCAGTAACCATTAGTTTGTTCTCTATAGTTAGGAGTCTGTTTCTTGGTGTCTCTCTCCCTCCCTCTCCCTCCCTCCTGCTAATTTTGTTTCCTTAGTTCTACATATAAGTGAAATCATATGGTATTTGTCTTTCTCTGACTTGTTTTGCTTAGCATAATAGTCTGATTTATCCATGTCAGTGCAAATGGTAAAATATCAGTCTTTTTAATGGTTGGATAATATCCCATTGTGTATATATACTACAGCTTCTTTATCCATTCTTCTATTGATGGACACTTGGGCTGCTTCCTTATTTGGTCATTGTAAACAGTGATGCAATAAATAAGGAGTGAATATATTTCAAAATTGATGCTTTTGCATTCTTTGGATAAATACTCAGTAATGGAATTAATAGAAAGGGTAGTTCTAATTTTATTTATTTTTAAAAAATATTTTATTTATTCATGAGTGACAGAGAGAGAGAGAGAGAGAGAGGCAGAGACATAGGCAAAGGAGAAGCAGGCTTCCTGCAAGAAGCCCAATGCGGGACTCGATCCTGGACCCCGGGATCCGGATTCAGATCCCGGAATTCAGATCCAGTCTGAGCTGAAGGCAGACTCTCAACCACTGAGCCATCCAGGGGTCCCGGGTATTTCTAATTTTAATTTTTGAGGAACCTCCATACTGTTTTCTGCCGTGGCTATTGCAGTTTGTATTCCCACCAACAAATGCATGGGGTTACTTTTTCTTCACATCCTTGCTGACCCTTGTGGTTTCTCGACATTTTGATTCTAATCATTTTGATAGGTGTGAGGTGATATATCACTGTTTTGATTTACACTTCCCTGATGATGAGTGATGTTGATCTTTTCATGTTTTTTGGCCATATGTATGTTTTTGGAAAAATATATATTCATGTCTTCTGCCCATTTTTTAATTGGATTATTTGGTGTTGAGTTGTATATTTATATATATTTGAACACTAACCCTTTATCGGGTATATCATTTGCGATTATCTTCTCACATTCAATAGGTTGTCTTTTCATTTTATTGGTTGATTCCTTCACTATGCAGAAGCTTTTATTTCTTAAAAATTTTTAAATATTTTATTTATTTGAGAGAGAGAGAAAAAGAGTGAGCACAAGATCAAGAACAAGTGGCAGGGAGGGGTAGAGGAAGACGGAGAAGCAGACATCCCACTGAGCAGAGAGCCCAATGTGGGCCTCAATCCCCAGGATCATGACCTGAGCTGAAGGCAGACACTTAACCAACTGAGTCACCTAGGCACCCCAAAATATTTGTTTTGATGTAGTTCCAATAGGTTATTTTTGCTTTTGTCTTCCTTGCCTCAGAAGACATGTTGAGAAAAATGCTCTTATGGCTAGTTGCAGAGAAATTACTGCCTGTCCTCTCTTTCAAGATTTTTATGATTTCAGGTCTTACATTTAGGTCATTAATCCACTTCAAATTTATTTTTGTGGTAGCATAAGAAAGTGGTACAGTTTCATTCTTTCACATGTAGCTGTCCAGTTTTCCCCACACCATTTGTTAAAGGGACTTTTTCCCATTGGATATTCTTGCCTGCTTTGTTGAAGATTAATTGACCATACAATTGTGGGTTTATTTCTGAATATTCTGTTCTACTGATATATGTCTATTTTTGTGCCAGTACCATCCTGTTTTGATTACTATAGGTTTGTAGTGTATCCTGGAATCTGGGATTTTGATGCCTCTGGTTCTGTTCTTTTCCAAGATTGCTTTGGCTATTCAGTGTCTTTTGTTGTTTCTTAATAATTTTAGGATTTTTCTTTAGGTCAATGAAAAATGCTTTTGGTACTTTGATAGAGATTGCATTCAATCTGTAGATTGCTTTTAGTAGTATCAACATTTAACTATGTTCTTCCAAGCTATGAGCATGGAATATCTTTCCATTTGTGTTGTCTTCAATTTCTTTCAAAAATGTTTCAATTTCTTTCAAAAAAGTTTTCAGAGTACAGGTATTTCATTTCTTTGGTTAAGTTGATTCATAGGTATTTTATTCTTTTTGGTGCAGTTGTAAATGGGGTTGTTTTCATAATTTCTCTTTCTTCTACTTCATTATTACTGTATAAAAACCACAAAAGTTTTCTATATATTGATTTTGTATCCTTACTGAATTCATTTATTTCTTCTATTAGTTTTTTGGTGGAGTCTTTAGGGTTTTCTATATATCATGTGATATTATCTGCAAATAATGAAAGTGATATTTCTTCCTTACCAATTTAGATGCCTTTTATTCCTTTTTGTTGTCTGATTGCTGTGGCTAGGACTTCCAGCACTATGTTGAATAAAAGTGGTGAGAGTGGACATCCTTGTCTTGTTCCTCACCTTAGGGGGAAAGCTCTCAGTTTTTGACCATTGAGTATGATGTTAACTATGGGTTTTTCATCTGTGGCCTTTATTATGTTGAGGCATGTTCCCTCTAAACTTACTTTGTGGAGGGTTTTAATCTTTTAAAAAAATATTTTATTTATTTGTGTGTGTGTGTGTGTGTGTGAGAGAGAGAGAGAGAGAGAGAGAGAGAGAAAGAGAGAGAGAGGCAGAGACACAGGAAGAGACACAGGCAGACATGGAGCCCAATGTGGGACTCGATATCCCCCCCCCCCAGGATTACACCCTGGGCTGAAGGCGGGTGCTAAACCGCTGAGCCACCCGGGCTGCCTGCAGGGTTTTAGTCTTGAATGGATATTGTACTTTGTCAAATGCTATTACCATCTATTGAAACAATTATATGGTTTGTATCCTTTCTCTTGTTGATGTGAACTGTTACATTGATTAATTTGTAAACATTGAACCACCCTTGCATCCCAGGAGTAAATCCCCCTTGATCATGGTAATGATTTTTTTAATGTATTGTTGCATTTTGTTTGCTAATATTTTGTTGAGGATTTTTGCATCTCTGTTCATGAAAGATATTGGCCCCTAGTTCTCTTTTTTTGTGGTTTCTTATATGGCTTTGCTATGCTGGGTCACACTGGCCTTGTATAATGAATTTGGAATCTTTTTTCTTCTTTTTATAACTGTTTGAGAAAATAGGCATTAAATCCTCTTTAAATGTTTGATAGAATTGCTCGGTGAAGCCATCTGGTCCTGGTTTTTTGTTTGTTGAGAGTTTTTTTTTTTTCTGTTTCAATTTCAATCTGTTTCAGTCTGGTACTCTGTTCAAATTTTCTATTTCTTTCTGATTCAGATTTGGGAGGTTATGTTTCTAGGAATGTATCCATTTCTTCTATGTTTCTAGTTTGTTGGCATATAATTTTTCATCACATTCTCTAATAATCCCTAGTATTTCTCTGATGTTGGTTGTTATTTCTCCTGTTTCATTTCTGATATTGTTTATTTGAACCCTCAGTCTTTTTTTTATGAATCTGGCTAAAAGTTTATCAGTTTTGTTGATCTTTTCAAAGGACCAGCTCCTGATTTCATTTATTTGTTCTATTGTTTTTTAGTCACCATTTCATTTACTTTTGCTCTGATCTTTATTTCCTTCCTTTGACTGGGTTTGGGGTTTGTATGTTTTTCTTTTTCTAGCTCCTTTAGATAGGTGTAAGGTTAGGTTGTTTATTTGAGATTTTTCTTGCTTCTTGAGGTGGGTCTGCATGACTATAAACTTCCCTTTTAGAATTGCTTTTGCTGCATCCCAGAAGTTTTGGACCATTGTGTTTTCATTTTCATGTGTTTTTAGATTTTTTTTTTGGTATCCTCTTTGATTACTTGGTTGATCCATTCATTGTTTAATACCATGCTCTTTTTTTTAAAGATTTTATTTTTATTTATTTATTCATGAAAGACACACACAGAGAGAGAGAGAGAGAGAGAGAGAGAGAGAGAGAGAGGGGCAGAGACACAGGCAGAGGGAGAAGCAGACTCCATGCAGGGAGCCCGACGTGGGGCTCGATCCCAGGTCTCCAGGATCAAGCCCTGGGCTGAAGGTGGCGCTAAACCGCTGAGCCACCTGGGCTGCCCTAATACCATGCTCTTTAAGCTTCATGAATTTGTATTATTTCCAGATTTTTTCTTGTAGTTGATATTTAGTTTCAAAGCATTGTGGTAAGAAAAAAAAATGCATAGTATGTGTTCCATGTTTTTTAATCTGTTGAGACTTGTTTTGTAATATATTCTGGAGAATGTTCTATGTACTTGAAAACATGTGTATTCTGATCTTTTAGGGTGCAATATTCTGAATATATCTGTTAGATCCATCTGGTCCAATGTGTCATTAAAACCCACAGTTTCCTTATTGGTTTTCTGTCTGGATGATCTATCTTTTGATGTAAGTGGGGTGTTAATGTCCCCTAGTATTATTGTATTATTATCAATTACTGCCTTTATGTTTGTTATTAACTCCTATATGTATTTGATTGCTCTCATGTTAGGTGTATAAACATTTAAAATTGTTAAATCTACTAGTTGGATTGTTCTCTTAATCATTAAGCAGTGTCCTTCTTTGTCTATTATTACAGTCTTTATTTTAATGTCTATTTTGTCCAAATTAACAATTACATTTACAATTGCAACCGAAATAATAAGATACCTAAGAAAGGGATCCCTGGGTGGCTCAGCAGATTAGTGCCTGCCTTCAGCCCAGGTTGTGATCCTGGAGACCCGGGATTGAGTCCCACATTGGGCTCCCTGCATGGAGCCTGCTTCTCCCTCTGCCTGTGTCTCTGCCTGTGTGTCTTTCATGAATATATAAATAAAATCTTAAAAAAAAAAGATACCTAGGAATTAACCTAACCAAAGAGGTGAAAGACCTGTACTCTGAAAATTATAAAACACTGATGAAAGAAATTGAAAATGACACAATGAGATGGAAAGACATTCCATGCTTATGGACAGAAGAACAAATATTGTTAAAGTGCCTATACTACCCAAAGCAATCTATAGATTAAATGTAATCCTTATCAAAATACCAACAACATTTTTCAGAGAACTAGAACAAATATTTTATATGGAACCATAAAACACCCCAAACAGCCAATGGAATCTTGAAAAGCAACACTCAAGGCATAACAATTCTGAACTTTAAGTTATGTTACAAAGCTGTAGTAATCAAAACAGTACAGTGCTGTACAACAATAGACACATAGATCATTGGAACAGAATAGAGAACCCAGAAATGGACCCTTAACTCTATGGTCAACTAATCTTCAACAAAGCAAGAAAGAATATCCAATAGAAAAAAAAACAGCCTTAGGACATCTGAGTGGCTCAGTGGTTGAGCATCTGCCTTTAGCTCAGGGCATGATCCCAGGGTCCTGGGATTGAGTCCCACATCAGGCTCCCTGTAGGTAGCCTACTTCTCCCTCTGCCTATGTCTCTGCCTCTGTGTGTTTCTCATGAATAAATAAATAAAGTCTTTAAAAAAAAGAAAAGAGATAGTCTCTTCAACAAATGGTGTTGTGAAAACTGGACAGTAAGATGCAAAAGAATGAAACTGGACCACTTCATTACACCATACACAAAAATAAATTCAAAATGGGTTAAGGACCAAAATGTGAGACAGGGATCTATCAAAATCCTAGGAGAGAACATAGTCATCTAACTTGATATTGACTCTAACACCCTAATTCAAAGGGATATGTGCACATTTAGAATAGCCAAGATATGGAAGTGTCCATCAGTAGATGAATGGTTAAAGATGAACACACACATAATGGAATATTACTCAGCCTTAAAAATGAATGAAATCTTGCCATTTGCAACAATGTGGATGCAGCTAGAGAGTATTATGCTGAGTGAAATATGTCAGTCAGAGAAAGACAAATACCATATGTGTAATTTAAGAAACAAAGTAGATGAACATAGGGGGAAAAAGAGAGAAATAGACCAGAAAACAGACTCTCAAATATAGAGAACAAACATGGTTACTGGAGGGGGAGGAAGGTAGGAGAGGTTTAAGTAGGTGATGAGGATTAAGTAGGGCACTTTAATGAGCACTGGGTATTGTATGTGATGAATCACTAAATTCTACAGCTGAAATTAATATCACTGTATGTTAATTAACTGGAATTTAAATAAAAGCTTGAAAGAAAAAAATTAAACAGTAAAAAAAAATCTGTCTTTCAAAGATTAAAAAAACCAAGCAATGGAAAAAAAAATAGGAGAGGGAGAGGGAGAGGGAGAGGGAGGGAGGGAGGGAGAGAGAGAGAGAGAGATGTAAAGTAAGAAACAGATTTAATTTTAGAGAACAATCTGATGGTTACCAGAAGGCAGATGGGTGGGGGGATTGGTTAAATAGGTGATGGGAATTAAGGAGTACAGTTGTCCTGATGAGCACAGAGTGATGTATGGAACTGTTGAATTACACTTGAAACCAATATAACACTGTATGTTTACTAACTGGAATTAAGATAAAAACTTAAATAAAAAAATTTAAAAAACTTAAAAAAATAACATCTATTTTGTTCAATGTAAGTATTGCTACTCGGCTTTCTTTTCACTTGCATTTGCCTATGTCTTTAGGTCTGAAATATGCCTCATAAGCAGCATGTAGATGGTTCTTGCTTTTTAAATCCATTCTGTTAACCTATGTCTTTTAATTGAACCATTTAGTCCATTTACATTCAAAGTTATTATTGATAGGCATATACTTATTGCCATTCTGTTACTTGTTTTATATTTGTTTTTGTAGTTCTCTGTTCCTTTCTTCTCTTGCTGTCTTCTCTCATGGTTTGTTGGCTTCCTTTAGTGATATACTTGGGTTCCTTTCTCTTTATTTTTTTCATATCTATTACTAGTTTTTGATTTGTGGTTATTAAGTTTGTATATTGTGCATATGGCATTTTTAAAAAAGATTTATTTATTTATTCAGAGAGAGAGAGAGAGAGAGAGAGAGAGAGAGAGGCAGAGACACAGGCAGAGGAAGAAGCAGGCTCCACGCAGGAAGCCCCATGTGGGACTTGATCCCAGGTCTCCAGGATCACACCCCGGGCTGCAGGCTGTGCCAAACCGCTGTGCCACCAGGGCTGCCCTGCATATGGCATTTGATGTTAAGTTAATGATTCCTTAAGTTTCAATCCATTCTTTATTACTCCCCCTCCATTTTTAAGGTATATGGTGTCATACTTTACATCCTTTTATTGTGTGAGTCCCTTGACTCATTTTTTAGATATATTTAATTTTATTGGTTTTGTGCTTCCTACTTTTCTTTGTGTGTGTTCGTGTTTCCTATTTTTCTTACTTCTACTTATGGCTTTTCCTTTCCACTCAAAGAGTCCCCTTTAACGTTTCTTGTAGTGACAGTTTAGTGCTTATGAATTCCATTAACTTTTGTTTGTCCAGAAAACTCTTTAACTCTCTTATTATGCATGATAATCTTGCTAGATAGAGTATTCTTACTGCAAGTTTTTTTTCTTTCAGCAATTTGAATAAATCATACTACTCCCTTCTGGCTGGCAATGTTTCTGCTGAAAAATCACCTGAAAGCCATTTGGGGCTTTCCTTGTATGTAACTATTTTCTTTTGTCTTGATGATTTTAAAATTCTCTCTTTATCACTACTTTTTGCCATTTTAATTTCCATGTGTATTGGTGTGGACCTCTGGGTTGGTTTTCACGGGATCTTCTTTCAGGAAGCACGGGATCTCCGTGCTTCCTGGATATGGATTTCTGTTTCCTTTCTCAGATTTGAGAAGTTTTCAGCTATTATTTATTCAATTAAATTTCTGCCCCCTTTTCTTTTTCTTCTCCTTCTGGGATCCCTCTAATTCAGATGTTAATCAACCTTGATGGGTTTGCTGAGTTCCCTACATCTATTTTCATTTATTTTTGTTTCTCTCTCCTGTTCAGCTTGATTGCTTTCCATTACTCTCTCCTCCATGTCACTAATCTGTTCTTCTGCTTCCTCTGGTCTACTATTTATCCCATCTAGTGTATTTTTAATTGCATTTATAGAGTGCTTCATCTCTGATTGGTTCCTTTTTATGTTTTCTATCTCTTTGTTAAGGGTGTCACTGAGGTCCTCCACTCTTTTCTCATTTCCAGGGAGTGCCTTTATGACCATTACTTTAAATTCTCTATCAAGAATGTTATTTATCTTTGTTTTGCTTAGATCTCTTGCTGTGATTTTTGTCCTATTCATTTCTTTGGGACATATTCCACTGTCTTCTCATTTTATCCAATTCTCTGTGTCTGTTTCCCTGTGTTAGGAATGTCAGATAGGTCTCTTGCTCTTGAAAGTAGTGGCCTTATGAAAAAGAGGTCTTGAAGTGCCCTGCAGTGCAATTTCTCCTGTCACCAGAACTTGGAACTTCAGAGATGTCTCCTATGTGTGTAGCATGTGCCCTGTTGTGGCTTAGCTATTTTGCCTTCAGTTCAGTCATCTGCATGGTTCTTTTAGCCTGCTTTTGGCAAAGTTTGGACCCTGTGTTGTCAGTGGGCCAGTCTGGGGCCGCCTTGGGCTTAGGATGAATAAGACCAGGCATTTGCCAGACATGCAGTAGCTGTGAACTGCAGGAGAATGCCAGCAAAGTCCAAGCCATCTAGAGGGGACCTTCAGCCACCATCAACTTGGGCAGACCAAGTTGAAGGGGTGGGCAGATGGTGTTAGCAAGGTTTTGGGGGGTCTACTATGGGAGGGGACAGAGCATCATGGCCTGGGACAGGAGGTATGTCTATAGGAGAATGTGGGGGCATGGTGCACTGTTAACAAACTATATAGCAAGTGTTGGTGATGCATTGGTATGAACAGGTGTCCGTGTGTTTATGCTGGGTGGTAGAGGAAGGAAATGACACTGCCAGCTTTGTTCCTGGAGAAGTCTCCTAACAATCTCTGTCCTTCCAGCACATGCTCTGAGATTAGTAAACAGATCTCCTTCCTGTATACCCCATGAAAATTTCAAATTGCTGCTTCTATACTGTATGTATGTGGGCTGTTTGTTGTGTTGTCCCTTTAAGAGCAAGGGCTCAGTTTCTTCTCACCCTCCTGGCTCTTCCTAGGAACCCACTAATCTTTAAATTTGCAGGTTTTAAGATGATTTTAAGACTTTGCAATATTTGGACCCTCTGGTTTTTTTAATGTTTTATTTATATGAGGGAGAAAGAGCACAAGCAGGGGTAGGGCAGAGTGAGAGGGAGAAGCAGGCTCCCCACTGAGCAGGGAGTCCAAAGTGAGGCTTGATCCTAGGACCCTGGGATCATGACCTGAGCTAAAGGCAGATGCTTAACCAACAGCCACTGGCACCTCAGGCTCTCTGGTTTTCAAAGCCAAATGTTACTGGGGATTTGTCTTCCCCATCTGGGCCACCTAGTGTAGTTTTTTTTCTCTTCCCCTCTCCACATCCACAGCCCCTCCCTCCTGTGGATAGTCCTGCAGATCTATTTAGCTCCCTTCCACATCTCTGCCCTTATTACCCTCTTCAATGTAGGCTCTTCTCTATATTTCGCTGTGGAAAATCTGTTCTGACAATCTTCCTGGTTTTTTTTCTGGGTTATTTACAATGATAGGCTTGACATCTAGTTGTATCCATGGGATGGGGTGAGCTTAGGATTCTCCTACTTCACCATTTTCTCTGGGCATATTTTTTGATGTCAAATTAAAATTTTTACCAAGATCAGTGTCAAGGAGCTTACCTCTTATGTTTTCTCATACCAGTTTTATAGTTTTGGGGCTTATGTTTACATCTTTATCCATTTGAGTCAATTTTTGCATATGATGTAAGCTGGGGTCCAGATTTGTTCATTTGTGTGTCGCTCTCCAGTGTTTCCAAAACCACTTATTGAGGAGAGTATCTATTCCTCATTGTATATTTTTGGTCCCTTCATTATAATTAATTGACCATATATGCATGAGTTTGTTTCTGGGCTCTCTGTTCTGTTCCATTCATTGATGTGTTTGTTTTCGTGTCAATATTTAGTATTTTAAAAACACAATTCTTGCATTATTTAAGTCCAAAAGCTTATTTTAACCATCAGAGTGTACATAAATGTTTGACATTGACCTGATAAGTAAAATCTTTGGATATGTTTTCACCAGCTAAAAATATACATAAATATATTCCAATCTATTCCTTTTTTATATGTCCTCATAGATGAACAATAGTTTGTTAGTGCCTTGATGAGATTCAGATATACCTTTTCAACAGATCCTCTCTTCAATGTACCAATTTCATTTTCCATAAAAGATAGCCTTGCCATAATTTATTTTTTAGTGAACTCATGACAGCTCTTGCTAGTGATTATATTTTTCCAATGTTCATGGTGTTTTTATGTACCAATCTGATCTGGAATTTTACTGTGGATTGAATTAACTTTACATAGATTGAACTATTTGTTTTATTCATTTACTAAGTCCCTATTATAAGCCAGATGTACTGCTAGGTGCTCTGAAGTATAAAAGAATGAATAAGATGTATATTTTTCATAAAATATTATAGATTAAATATAATTAGCTCAGTCAGACAAAGGGTAGTTTCCAAAGTTAAGATGTTGTGTTATGGGAAATAAACTTAGTGAAAATAAGGAGAGGGACCCTTTGATCTTTTGGGAGTTCCTTTGTTCTGCTTTGTTTTTTTCAAATAGTGATTTAATGTTCAGGTAAGTTATGTGTTTCAGCCTTCTGAAAAGATAACAGTGTAAATGTAAATAGTATTATGTGCATATGTCTTATTAGAATGTTGGTGTTAATTTTTTTTAAATAAGAAACAATTACAATCAATTTTCCCTTTAGGAAAGTTGCTTCAAAGAATGTGAAGATAAACATATACCCAAGAATATATTACTGATTTATAAATTGCTACTAATAAATAAATAATTCATTCTCTATTTAGAAGAGAAAATGGAGATTCCCAGTGTCCTTTTTACCCTTCATAAATGTATAGTGTGACACATTTTTTTGAAAGATATTATTTATTTATTCATGAGAGACACAGAGAGAGACAGAGACACAGGCAGAGGGAGAAGCAGGCTCCATGCAGGGAGGCCAACATGGGACTCAATCCCAGGTCTCCAGGATCATGCCCTGGGCTGAAGGCGGCGCTAAACCACTGAGCCACCCAGGCTGCCCGTGTGACACTTTGATGTCTATTTAGTCTTTCATTTCTTACTTTGTTCTCACAATATCACTGAGAGAGTGCAAAGTCATAGATGGTGAAACCAAGGCAAATGGAAGAAAAGAAATATGCCCAAGTTGACTCAGTTCAAGGAATAGAACATTAGCCTCTTAAACTCTGGTTCACTGTGTTTGCTGCTATCCCACTGCTACCTATACTAGAGCTGAAACTCAAGATAAAGTGAAAAATAAAAGTAAAAAAGAATAAACGATAACCATGAGGGAGGTAGGTATGAGAATAATAATAAATCATATCCCACTCCAAACTATTTGGTAGTGGTTGATAGATATAAGGCCATTGGGATGACTAAGACTTGAGGCTAAGTCTTATTTATTTTAAATAATTTATTGGAGTAAAATCTACATAGCATAATACTAACCATTCTAAAGTGAATGATTCAGTGGCATTAGTACATTTACAATGTTGTGCAACCATCACCTCTACCTACTTCCAATCATCATTCAAAGTAAAACCACATACCCATTAAACAGTTTCTCTTTTTTCATCCCTCTCCCCAGTCTTTTGCAACCATCAGTCTGTGTTTTGTCTCCATGTATTTGCTTATTCTGGATATTTCATATATGTAGAATCATATGATATGTGCCCTTTTGTGTCTGAATGTTTTCATTTAGCATAATGTTTTGGAGATACATCCATGTTGTAGCATATATCAGCATATTATTCCTTTTTCTGGCTGAACAATATTTCATTATGTGTATATACAATTTATTTATTTGTTGATGACTATTTGGGCTGCTTTTTGCTATTGTGACTAGTGCTCTATGAATATTCTTGTACAAACTTTTGTTTGAATAATTTTCAGTTCTCTTAGGTTTTTTAAATTGTGGGCTCAAAAGGTAATTCTATGTTTAGGTTTTTGAGGAATTGTTACACTGTTTAAACTATTTAATTAATTTATGGTGGGGAAAGGGAAAAAGAAGTCTATGTTTGAAATGAAGGTCTGTGTACTTTGTATAAATCTCACTATTTGTCATCGAAAATTGTGAGGAGGATTCTTTTGCACAAACACCCAAAAAATAGAAAGATGCTTATGGACATTTTCTGGATCACTGACTGATGAGGAGGGACGGTTTATATGGCAACGGGAAGACTACAACCATATGTTCATAAATGGTTTGACTTTCTGATGAAGAGGGGAAATATCAGGAAGGGAGACAGAACATAAAGACTCCTAACTCGGGGAAACGAACTAGGGGTGGTGGAAGGGGGGAGGAGGGTGGGTGTTGGAGGGGAATGGGTGACGGGCACTGAGGTGGACACTTGACGGGATGAGCACTGGGTGTTTTTCTGTATGTTGGTAAATTGAACACCAATAAAAATTAATTAAAAAAAGAGGTTGAATAAAATTAGGGCTTAATATAAATCTTCATAGAGTGGGTTTGGATCTGGAGTTAGACCAAAGAGATACCTAAGGGTTAATACAGGGAGTCATGTGTCATATCACCAATGAGTCCAGGAAGTCTTCAAGCCAGTGGTGCCCAAATTTTGATGCACATTATAATCCCCTGGGCTTATTTTTAAAATACTGATTTCCTTGTATTTTACTATAACAGAAATAACTGATTCCTGGCTCCTATCCTCAGATGTTCTGATTTAACTGGCCTAAGGTGGAACCAGGACACCAAGAGATTTAAAAGCTTTGTAGGTGATTCTAATATGCAGCTAACTTTGGGAACCACCACTTTAACTTTATGAGTCCCTGCCTAGAGAGGTATAGGAAAGTAATATTTTTTGTGCTTTATCTTTTCTTTTTATTCTCCACCTTGAAATTTCCAATTTCTTTCAACCACATCCTAAACTCCATACTAGAGAAGACTCTAGAGCATGAAAAAACAAAACAATTTATGATCAAATAGATGGTTACCAGATGCTCAGTAGATGAGCAGACTTTGCCACAAATAATCAAGCAGCATAGAAGCAGTTTTTGTTGTTGTTGCTGTTTTTTGTCAAAGCCTTTATTAGGTTGGTCAGGGTGGGGTAGGGGGAAAGAACAACAAACTATTGAAGATTATAAAGACCTGAGAAGCTTGATTCTCTACCTGATCAGTGTTAAAGAATGACTGACAGTAAGGTCACCCAGGTGACTTGAAGGAAGATATGTCTGACATCTTTCCATTTATATGCCTGCCTATCCTTTCATTCAACACTTCTTTTGATCACCAACTATCTGCCAAACATTGTGCTTGGTACCAAGGTTAGATTAGTAAATAAAATGGCAAAAATTCTTCATATTTATAATATAGTCCATGGGAGAGATTAACATTAAAAACAATCACACAATTTCTAATTACAAACTGATGGGAGATAAAATAACAGTACAACTGAATTCAGATTCAGGAGAAGGAATAAGGGAATACCTCTCTGATATAGTACCATTTATGCCAAGACCCAAAGAATAAGGGAATATTTACCAGCATTTCTCAGGTGGAGAGAGTACAGTATGTAAAGAATCTGAGGTTGATAAAGGCCTGGATTACAGAGACAAAGAAACAGTAAAACAGCTATTGGGGCTGGAACATCATAAAAAAAAGAGATGGAGGAGACAATGAAACTGTAGAGGTGGACCAAAACCAGATCATGCAGATCTTATAAGTCATGATAAGGACTTGAGTTTTATTCAAAGTATGTTCTGAAGATACAAGGTTTTGAATGGGAAAACCATCCCTGCAGGGAAATGATAAGATTTTGCTTTTAAAATAAATCATTCCTATGGGGAATGACCAGTTTGACAGCTTTATTCATTTATTTAATTCAACCAATATTTATAGGTCTCTTGGTATTGGTGCACTACATAGACACAAATGAGCAATATTTGATTCCTACCCTCAAGAAGCTAAATGTAGGTATTATGCTAAATAAGTCAGAGAAAGACAAGTACCATATGATTTAACTTATTGTTGAATCTAAAAATAAAATAAATGAACAAACAAAAAGCAGAAATAGACCCAGAGAATAAACTGATGGTTGTCAGAAGGGAAGGGGTGGGGGGTGCAGAATGGGTGAAGGAGGGTGGAACATATAGGCATCCAGTTATGGAGTGAATAAGTCATGGGGATAAAAGATACAGAATAGGGAATATAGTCAATGGTATTGTAGCTCACAGTAGCTATACTTGTGAGCATAGCATACAGACTTGTTGAATCACTATATTGTACACCTAGCATAACATCGTGTGTCAACTATATTTCAGTTAAAAAATAAGCTAAATGTATTGGGCAAAGCTGAAGTTTATAAAATTACAATAGGGTGTGATAAAGACAATAGAAGTATGTGTATGATACTGAGAGAGCAACAAGGGGTGTAGCCAGGGAATAAAGAACCAGAAAATGCTTTGAAAGGGGAAATATGTATATGTTAGAGGAAAAGTAAGTATTTGATAAACAGACAAGATGGCAGAGGGCATCCCAGGAAAAGAAGTACAGAAGACAGGATGTATAAAACACTGCATATGTGCCTAGTCATAGCAGAGCTAGCTATCATGGACTCTTCTCACAAACTAACCTTGCTGGAAATCATCCTGCCAATAAGCTGCCTTTGAGCTGATTCATCTTCTGAATACATTCCACATCACACTCCATCTTCTACATTGTCACACATTCAAGGGTTTTCACCCTCTCATCCATCACCAACATTTCCACATTTTAGTCTCTCTCTCTAATTTGATACATGAGCAGAAGATCCATTTTTTAAACTCATCCCTACAATAGTAGCTCTTGCAATTGCTTGCCATTTCTATAAGTTATCTGCAGTTCTCTTTTATAGTCTTCCTTTTAATGGATCTGAGACCTAGCTGTTACCACAAATCTGCTGTTAATATAGCTTCTTCCTGCTATAACTCTTCTCTAGACCGTTTCTTTCCTGAGATCCTATTATTGTGAAGAAGTAGAGAGCTACTAACTACTGTTAGAGAAGGCATAGGTCTAGAAAGCTAGAATAGGCCTAAGGTCAGAACTGCAGAAATTAAATCATGTGTTTGGCTTTAAGACCAATTTATCATATAACATCAAATGAGTACTTTGTCTTACAGTACAAAAGTTACCCCACTTACCACACAAGAATTCTGGTATATGTGCTGCCGAAGCGAGCACATTATCACACAAGAATAAACTATTTTTCTGATAGCAATAGCACATAAGTAACTTAAAAATTCACTTTCAAATAACCAGAACAGTGTTTCCATATCATGGTGATTGTTTAGGATCACCAGATGGTCACCACTATTTCTGAAAACATGACAGAAGGAAATAATAGCAGAATGTATTTAAGATAGAAGAAGAACTGGGAAGAACTTTTGGAATATCAGAACATTACCTTTTCTGCCTTTCTAATGAGGCTTTATGGACATAATTAACACTAATGTTTTAGTCAAGCTCTGATGGGATTTCTCCAATGGGATTCTTTGCCAGATCAGTCTCCCTTTCTGTCACTGAAATTCATTGGTTTTAGGTACAAATAGTCAGCAGTCTGGAAGCCTTCACACTGGAAGGAAAGGCATAAGGCAAATCAATGAGTAGAAAGTCTCTTCTGTCATTCAATCCAAAGTACCACCTTTGCAGTCCAATATAATGGATTTTGGAAATGATTTCTAAGAGAAGCAGTACTAGCTACATAGTGGACAATAACATGGTTCTGTATTCTGTCTTCTTTGATCTTCCTCTTCCCCAGCAAATTACCTTAGGGTGAAAACCATGTCCTATCAATTGCTCTATACCCCTGCAGTGCTGAGCATAGGGCTTTGCCCATAGAAGTATAGGAAAACCATAAATGAGAAATAATTGATGGATTCCTCTTGTAATCCACAGGCCATGATTTTTCTCTCTCTTTTCTTCTTTTAATTTTTTTTAGTTGAGTACAAAGCTCATATAAAAGATTTCTTTTCTTTCCCTCCTTCTCCTTTTTTTCCTTCTCCTCCTTTTCCTTCTTCCCTCTGTGGTATTACCTTCTCATTCTGCCTCACTTAAAGAGAGTTGCAAATGGATTTCTTGTGCCTGTCTACTCACTGCTTTCTGTCTTGGATTCTTTGTCAGTTCACCATCTGAACTGTGAGCAGCAAGGTTCCAAATCAGTACGCACCAGCTTTTTGACTAGTTCCTGTTCACTGTGACCTTTCACTGCTTTTTGTCTGATCTGTTTCTGTTAGTGTCTCTCATCTATCATCTTTTGGTTTCATGCTTGATTTCTTTGCTCTCTCACTCTCTCTCTTTCTTTCTCTTTTAATTATTAATCTTTCTCTTCCTCTGCGTTAGGTGATTCAGCATTCAACATAGGAGCCTCCCTAATAGAAATGGCATCAGTAGTTTAGAAACCTAGAAATGGATTCACTCAGGCCATGGATGTCCTTATAACTCTTTACCATTCAATATCTTATTGTTTCTTCAAAACTTGATACAAGGGCTTCTATGTGGGCTAGAAGATTAAATTCACAACTTTATTTCAGTTTATTCTAGCTGAGTGACCTCAAGAAAGTCACTTGACTGACCTCTCTGAATCTCCTTGTCCTTCCTGTGGTTACAAAGTGAGGATAACCAGTATACCTTCTAGCTCTTGAGGAAACTTGTGTTCTCTTCCAAATCCAATTCAGTAATAAATTATACATCAAAACATCCAAAAATCTGATCAATTTCCACTACCTCTATCACTACCAACTTGGTCTGAGCCACCATCATTTATCACCTGAATTATTATACAAGTCTCCTCTTGCTGAAATAGCACCTTCTCGGTGAGGCCTTTTCTAGTGATCCTATTTAAAATTTCACATCCCATTCCCAGCTTTATTTTATCTATAGTACTTATTGCATTATAATAGTTTACTTATATATTATCTGATTTCCCCCCACTTACAAGAATGCTATATAGGGTGTGGATTTTTGACTACCTGGTTCATTGCTAAATTGCCAAATGCTGCCCAGTCCATAGTAACTCCTCAATATTTGTTTAACGAGTGTATACTTACTTACGTTACAGATTTAGCATGAAAATCCAATGAGGGATCCCTGGGTGGCTCAGCAGTTTAGCACCTGCCTTTGGCCCGGGGCATGATCCTGGAGTCCCGGGATCGAGTCCCACATCAGGCTCCCTGCATGGAGCCTGCTTCTCCCTCTGCCTGTGTCTCTGCTTCTCTCTATATATATCTCTCATGAATAAATAAATAAAATCTTTAAAAAAATCAAATGAAATTATACACATACACACATATAAATATAAATATATATTGAAGAGCTTCATAAGATTAAACATTATAAATGTGAGCTGTCATTTTTATTATTTCCCTCAGTTGGAGTTGGACATTTCCTATCCAAAACTCATGTCTGTTGGTAAAATCCCAGTAGCACTTCTTTGCTTGAGGAGGGGTTATTTAGGTGTCTGTATTATAATTTTTTTCTCTCTACAAAAAGTGAAGGCCCAGTATCCTAAATTTAGGTTGGAATTGTTAATGTCAGACCTGGGTAGATAGTAACTAACATGTGGGCTACAAACGTGGAGATAAGAAAGATCTGAAAGGGGACACTGGGCTGGCTCAGATGATTAAGCATCTGCCTTCAGCTCAAGTCATGATCTCATGGGATCAAGCCCCATGTTGGGCTCCTGGCTCCCTGGGGAGTCTGCTTCTCCCTCTGCCTCTCCTCCTGCTTGTGCTCTCTTTGTCTCTGTCTCTGTTACTCTCTCTCAAATGAATAAATAATAAAAATAGTTTTTTAAAAAAGATCTAAAAGGTTGTCCTCAGGACTGAAATTGAAAGAGAGAGCTCAAGCAGACAATCCAATTAGTACAAACAATGCAGAGTAAGAAACCAGTTACCAGGCAACAACATGGAATATCATAACAGCAGAGCAAGAAAAGTGGGTTTTCTGAGTGAGATAAATAGAAGGAAAGGTAAAAGAAACTGGGGAGTTTTCTGAGATGTTGTTGCAAAACCACAGAAATATGCTATACATCATCTTTGGCCTTGCCTATGGGAGCTATTGATAGTTATGAGCTGGTTCAGATACCACCTCTCTGTAACCATTGATGTAGGTAGAATAAGACCATTGTTTCCCTGGAGACATTAATTAGAAGACTTGGACAGTCTGTAACATTCTGAAAGTGGGAGACAGCACCATTTTGGCTTTTCTGGGGATATCCCACTGAATCAGATATCAGAGCTAGCCAATGAATTGTATGTTTAACATCTCTTTTGAAATATGCCCTACTTTTCTGGATTATCCCAACTGATCCCTAAGAAAGAGATAGAATCTAGATGAAAGCATTAATGAGTAGAAATGCCCACAAGTCAGCTCCAGAGTCAGAAGGGAACTAGATTGATGATTACTGTTATCTTCAAGGGCACAGGAGAGTAAATGGTCATTCAGCTTTGAACACTGAGCTCAGATTTGGGATCGTAATTTAAATCTATTGAGAGGAGTGCCAAGTGTCATCTTTTTTTCCCCCAAGGTCCAGTATGGGTCAGCATACTCCTTATCCTAGCCCTTGGTCTGCCAGATATAATGAAGGTCATTTTGGAAACCTCATTTACTCAGGGAATGACAAGCTACCAGGGTGTCACTTATGGTAGTCATTTTGAGGAAATCATGTGGGTAGAAACTGCTCTGCTTTATGGAAGAGAGTCTTTTATAAGAAGGAGTGCACCAAGATAAATTGGTCAGGGGCAGTATCACTGGGAATATAGTAGTGTTGCAGTTTTTCAAGGACCCAGCTGATAAGCTCAAAACCCATGTGGACAGAAATGAGGTAGTTTGGTTGCCCATTGAGTATAAACACATTTTGAAAAACAGGATAAGAATGAGCAGCAATGAGTGGTGCATCATCCCATTGGAATATGAGATCAGAGATCAAAGATCAGAGATCAAAGTCCAAGATAACAATGCTCAGGGGATACTGAGGGTTGGGAAAAGTTGCAGTAAATTCTAGGGCCACATAGGTGTCACAGATAATGATATAATGTAGCATGATATTTCTCACTTGAGGCCATCAAAGATACCTGAGAGCCATACTCATTGTTATAAGTGAGATTGATTCACTGGAGTGGCTTAGTGGAATGCCTAGATATAGATTTCCTCTTTCAAAATATACATTGATTGACAGTTGTCAGCGTTCTATGTCTCTAAGGACTGCTGTTTATACAAATATAAATATTTAGGTGATTCCCCTGAGTATTGGTACACTTCCTATGCATGCTAGACTACATTCAGCAGGCAGACAGGATTAAATGACCACAAAATTTTCTATTATTACATCAAGTTCTCTATCTCATAATCTTTCAGCTTCCAGGAGAAGAATCAGAGAGATCATAAGTAGAAAAAACTGAAGAATAAACCATCCATCAGTGGTATTGGTCAAACCCAAGAATTTCTGAGTATGTTTAATGGACAGGGGATGAAAAGCCCTCACTTCAGAACTATTGACACCTTGCTAAGCATCACACAGACCCTGTGAAGGATAAGATGTGGTTCAGAAATTCCATCTTAGGAGTAGCAGATATGTATTCCTTTTTGTTGGCCCAGAGAAGATGCTGATATAAGTAGTACAAAATAAACTGAGTCAGGTATTCAAGAAATTTTGAGTTTGTAATGACAAACAGAAGGCTGATCAAATAAACTATTGTATCCAGAAGCATTATTTAAAAATATGGAGGTCATGAAGACTGAAAGGTAGCTTGGATGTTACACAGATCATTATAAGCATACCCCTCTTGGTGAAGACCTATCTGGAAGACTGTCTTCCAATCATTACTTTTTTTTTATATGCATGAAATGGACTAGACTTATTGAATCACTGTGTGTGTGTACTTGAACCTAATATAACATTGTGTGTCAACTATACACAAATTGAAAAAGATTCCTGTTTCCAAACTCATAATACGTTTTAAAAGCATGTTAAGTTCATAGAAGTCAATGTGGTCAAGGACAGTTCAGTATGGATTTGCTCAAAAGAGATGAGATCACAAATGTGTTAGCAAAAAACCCTACTCTAACTAATAAATAAATTCAGGAAAGTTGCAGGATACAAAATTGATACCCAGGGATCAGTTGTGTTTTTATACACTAATAATGAAGCAACAAACAAAACAATTAAGAAAACAATTCCATTTACAATTGTGCCAAGAAGAATAAAATATCTAGGAATGAACTTAACTGAGGAGGCAAAATACCTGTACTCTGAAACTATAAAACACTGATGAAAGAAATTGAAAATGACATAAATGGAAAGATATTCCATGCTCATGTATTGAAAGAATTAATATTTTTTAAATGTATGTACTACCCAAAGCAATCTACAGATTCAATGCAATTCCTGTTAAAATACCTACGACAGTTTTCACAGAACTAAAATGTATATGGAACCACAGAAGATCCCAGATAGCCGAAGCAATCTTGAGAAAGAGGAACAAACCTGGGTATATGACACTCACAGATTTCAAGATATACTACAAAGATGTAGTGATCAAAACAGTATGGTACTGGTACAAAAGTGGACACATAGATCAATGGAATAGAATAGAGAGCCCAAAGATAAAACAATGCTTATATGGTCAATTAATCTATAACAAATTAGGCAAAAATATACAATGGGGAAGAGATAGTATCTTCAATAAATGGTGCTGGAAAAACTGAATAGCAACATGCAAGAGAATGAACCTGGACCACTTTCTTAGACCATACACAAAAATAAACTCAAAATTTTAAAGACCTAGGTGTGACACCTGAAAACATAACAATCTTAGAAAAATATAGACAGTAATTTCTGTGACGTTGACCATAGAAACATTTTGCTAGATATGTCTCCTGAGGCAAGGGAAGCAAAAGCAAAATTAAACTACTGGGACTAAACCAAAATAAAAAGCTTTTGCACAGTGAAGAAAACCACCACCAACAACAAAAAAAGGCAACATGCTGAATGCAAGAAAATATTCACAAGTGATATATACAATAAGCAGTTAAAATCCAAAATATATAAGGAACGTACAACACCATAAAAACCTCCAAATAATTTGCTTTAAAAGTGGGCAGGGTGGGTGGAGTTAAGATGACAGAGGAGAAGGGGGCCCCTAAGTTTGTCTCATCCCTGGAATACAACTAGATAGGTATCAAATCATTCTGAACACTTGATCAATCAATCAGCGGTCTGAGAAAATGAATGCTGCAAGTCTACAAGTAGAAAAGTGACCACTGTTTGGAAGGTAGGAGGTACAGGGACTTGAATCCAGTGTGGAATAGTTGAGGATACAGTGGAGGGGAGGGAGCCTGCTTAAGGAAGCTACCACAAATTATTATAAGCAGGGGAGTGCAGAACTGGCATTTTTTTTCTTTTTCTTTTAATTAAAAATTTTTTTTATTGGAGTTCAATTTGCCAACATTTAGCATAATACCCAGTGCTCATCCCACCAAGTGCTCCCCTCAGTGCCCATCACCCAGTCACCCCCACCCCCTGCCCACCTCCCCTACCACTACTCCTGGTTTGTTTCCCAGAGTTAGGTGTCTATCATGTTTTGTCACCCTCACTGATATTTTCAATCATTTTCTCTCCTTTCCCTTTATTCCCCTTCACTATTTTTTATATTCCCCAAATGAATGAGACCATATAATGTTTGTCCCTTTACAATTGACTTATAGCACTTTTAGAAGTCTGCTATAGTGGGGGACCTGCCTGGCTTAAAAGTGCTCAAGTGATAAAGCAAGGTAGAACCCCAGGTATAACAGTATTGTCTCAGGATTCCCCAGGGTCCCAAGAAGAACAGGTGGTGCCTGACTGTGGCAGAGTTCCCAGGCATAGGAGTGGGGCAGCTGGCTGAGGAAGGAGTCTTGGTGCCAGCTTTCTGCTGGGTGTTGCCACAAACTGAATGGTCATGTGACAGCTTTCATGGGAGGGGTCCAGTAAAAGGCAGAAGCTTGGTGAGACCCCTCTCCCTCCGTCAGTAGAAACAGCATGGTGTGTGCCTTAGGAGTCCATAAAATTTGGAGTTTTGAAACTCAGTTGTGTGCTTGGGATAAAAATGCTTGGTTACAGGCCAGGTGAAAACAGAGTTCTGATAGAAACTGGGGCCACAAGAGTGATTGATTGCTTTTCTCTGAAGACTCCCTAAAGCATGAGGGGTGTGAATTTTCAGCTCTGGGGCTAGAGAGCAGGGCGCCACCATATTCATCCTACCCATCAATGCTGAAAGCCATCAGAGAGTAAAATAGCATCACATAATAGAGTCCACTTGACCCAGCCATGCCTCTGCATACTGGAGGCACATTTCCACTAGGGCAGTCCACCCAAGAATCAGCACAGTAGGCTCCTCCTCCAGAAGACCAGCACAACAACAAGCTTATACAAAGTTTACTGATCATAGAGGGCTGCAAAGCTTCAGCTCTTAGGGAAGACCATATATAGCATTTTTTGTGTTTTTATTCTTTGGTCTTTTACTATTTTTTTTCAGTGATTTTCTTATTTTTTCAATTCTTTGTTTATTTTTTATTTTTATTTTTATATATACTTTATATATTTCTTAACTTTGTTTCCTTCCGTTGTATTTTATGTTTTTAAAATATCTTATATTTATGTTATGTTTATATATATTATTTCATATATTTTAAATATTTTTATATTTTTTATACTTATACTATATTTATATCATATACACTTATATATTTTTCTTTCTTTTTTTGGGGAATCAGTTTCTTTTAACAGGCAGACCAAAACATACCCAGGATCTCTTCTTGTTGTTATTGGTCTTTTTGTTTTTGTTGTTTTTTCTCTTTCTTCTCCTTTTATTTTCTGGATAAAAGAATGAAATGGAGAAATTCACCATAAAGCAAAGAACAGGTGGTAATACTGCCAGGGATTTGATCAATATGGATATAAGTAAGATATCTAAACTAGAATTTAAAACAATGATTATAAAGATACTAGCTGGGTTTGAAAATGCAGAGAAGATACTAGAGAATCCTTTACTGTAGAAATAAAAGAAATAAAATCTAGTTAGGCTGAAATTAAAAATGATACTACCAAGATGTAATTCCAAGTAGAGTCTGTAAAAACAAGGATGAATGAAGCAGAGAGGGAATCAGTGATCTAGAAGGAAAAAAAAATGATGGAAAATAAGGAAGCTGAAAAGAAGAGGAAAAAAAAACCTGTTAGGTCACAAAGGAAAACTTAGGAAACACAGCAATTTCATAAAGCAATATAATGTCCATATTATAGGAGTCCTAGAAGATGAGGAGCAGGAAAAAGGGGCAGAAAGTATATTTGAACAAATTATAGCTGAGAACTTCCTAAATCTGGGGAAGGAAACAGGCATTCAAGTCCAGGAGGTACAGAGACACACCCCCCCCCAAATCAACAAAAATAGGTCAGCCCTTGACATATTATAATATGTGAAGCTTGGAAATTACAAAGATAAAGAGAAAATCCTGAAAGCAGCTCAGGACAAGAGGTCCTTAAACTACAAGGGTAGACACATAAGGCTGGCAGCAGGCACAGGGACCTGGCAGGCCAGAAATGACTGCCATGATAATTCAAAGTGCTAAATGGGAAAACCATGCAGCCAAGCATACTTTATCCAGCAAGGCTGTCATTCAGACTAGGACAGATAGTTTCCAGAACAAACAAAAACTAAAGGGGTTTGTGAACACTAAACCAGCCCTGCAAGAAATATTAAAAGGGATACTTTGTTCAAAGTAGTACTTTGTTCAAACTAACAAGTAACTTCAAAGTATCCCTAAACAAACTAACAAAGAACAGAAAGGAATAGAGATAATATACAAGAACAGCGACATTACATATAATACAATGTCACTAAATTAATATATCTCAATAATTACTCTGTATGTAAATGGATAAAATGCTCTAATCAAAATACATGGGGTATCAGAATGGATTAAAAAAAAAGACTGATCAATATGATGCTTACAAGAGACCAATTTTAGACCCCAAAAGACTTCCAGATTGTAAGTGAGGGGTGAACCATTTATCATGATGATGGACCTCAAAAGAAAACTGGGGTAGGGGCACCTGGGTGGCTCAGTGGTTGAGAGTCTGCCTTCGACATGGGGCATGGTCCTGGAGTCTCAGGATCAGGTCCTGTATCAGGAGCCTGCTTCTCCCTCTGACTATGTCTCTGCCTCTCTCTTTGACTCTTATGAATAAATAAATAAAATATTTTTAAAAACTGGGGTAGCAATTCTCATATCAGAAAAAAATAGCTTTTAAACCAAAGCCTGTAGCACGGGATGAAGAGGGACACTATGTCCCACTTAAAGGGTCTTTCCAACAAGAAGATCTAACAAATGTAAATATTTATTCCCCTAGTGTGGGAGCAGCCAAATATATAAATCAATTAATAACAAAATTAAAGAAACTCATTAATAATAATAATAATAATAATACAGTATAGGAGGGGACTTTAACACCCCACTTACAGAAATGGACAGATATTCTAAGCAGAAGATTAACAAGGAAACAAGGGTTTTGAATGACACACTGGACCAGATGGACTTAACAGATAAATTCGGAACATTTCATCATAAAGAAGAGGAATACACATTCTTCTTGAGTGCATGTGGAACATTCTCCAGAATAGATCACATACTACATTAAAAATCAGGTCTCAACTGGTACAAAAAGATTGAGATCATACCATGCGTATTTTCAGAATATGATGTTATAAATCTTGAAGTCAAGCACAAGAAAAAATTTGGAAGGACCACAAATACATGGAGGTTAAGGAATATGCTACTAAAGAATGAATGGATTATCCAGGAAATTAAAGAATTTAAAAGTGCATGGATGCAAATGAAATGACAACAGTTTGAAACCTTTGGAATGCAGCAAAGGCAGACCTAAGAGGGAATATAGGCCTTCCTCAAGAAACAAGAAAAGTCTCAAATGCACAACCTAAACTTATGCCTAAAGGGGGTTGAAATAGAACAGCAAATAAAGCCTAAATCTAGCAGGAGAAGAGAAATAATAAAGAGTACAGCAAAAATCAGTGATATAAAAATAAAAATAAAAATAAACAGTAGAACCAATCAACAAAGCTAGGAGTTGTTTCTTTGAAAGAATTAATAAGATAAATAAACCCCTAACTAGACTTATAAAAAATCATAAATGAAAGAGGAGAGATCACAACAAATACCAAAGAAATAAAATCATAAGAAAATATTATGAGCAATTATATGCCAACAAATTAGGCAAACTGAAAGAAACGTATTCGTTCCTAGAAACATATAAACTACTATAACTGAAACAGGAAGAAATAGAAAAGCTGAAAAGACCCATACCCAGCAATGAAATTGAATCAATAATCAAAAATCTCCCAACAAACAAGAGTCCAGGGCCAGATGGCTTCTGAGGGAAATTCTACCAAACATTTAGAAAATTAATACATATTCCTCTGAAACTGTTCCAAAAAAATAGAAATGGAAGGAAAACTTCCAAACTCATTCTCTAAGCCAGCATTACCTTGATCTCAAAACCAGACAAAGGCCCCACTGAAAAGGAGAATCACAGACCAATATCCCTGATGAACATGGATGTAAAAATTCTCACCAAGACTCTAGCTAACCAGATCCAAGAGCACATTAAAAGGATTATTTACCAAAACCAAGTGGGATTTATTCCTGGGCTACAGAGTTGGCTTAACATCCACAAATCAATGTGATCTACTGCATTAATAAGAGAAAGGACAGGGAATCCCTGGGTGGCTCAGCGGTTTAGCACCTGTCTTTGGCCCAGGGGTGATCCTGGAGTCCGGGGTTGGAATCCCACATCAGGCTCCTGGCACGGAGCCTGCTTCTCCCTCTGCCTGTGTCTCTGCCTCTCTCTCTCTCTCTCTCCCTCTCTCTCTCTCTCTCTCTCTCTCTCTCTCTCTCTTTCATGAATGAATAAAATCTTAAAAAAAAAATAAAAGGACAAGAACCATATGATCCTCTTTGTAGATACAAAAAAGCTATTTAACAGAATACAGCATCCTTTCTTGATAAAAACCCTTCACCATGTAGGGATAGAGGGAACATACCTCAACATCATAAAAGCCATCTATGAAAAGTGCACAGCGAATATCATTCTCAATGGGGAAAAACAGAGCTTTTCCCCGAAGGTTAGGAACATGACAGAGATGTCTATGCTCATCAGTGTTGTTCAGCATAGTACTAGAAGTCCTGACCTTAGCAATCAGACAACAAAAAGAAATAAAAAGCATTAAAATCAACAAAGAAGTGAAACTTTCACTTTTCAGAGACAACATGATACTTTATGTAGAAAACCCAAAAAACTACACCAAAAAATTACTAGTACTGATAGAGGAATTGAGCAAAGTTGAAGGATGTAAAATCAATGCACAGAAGTCAGTTGCATTCTCGGTGTCCATCGAAAGGTGAATGGATAAAGAAGATGTGGTCTATGTGTACAATGGAATATTCCTCAGCCATTAGAAACGACAAATACCACCATTTGCTTCAATGTGGATGGAACTGGAGGGTATTATGCTGAGTGAAGTAAGTCAATCAGAAAAGGACAAACATTATATGGTCTCATTAATTTGGGGAATATAAAAATTAGTGAAAGGGAATAAAGGGAAAGGAGAGAAAATGAGTGAAAATATCAGTGAGGGTGACAACATGAGAGACTCCTAACTCTGGAAAATGAACAAGGGGTAGTGGAAGGGGAGATGGGCGGGGGGTGGGGGTGACTGGATGATGGGCACTGAGGAGGGCACTTGGCGGGATGAGCACTGGGTGTTATGCTATATCTTGGCAAATTGAACTCCAATAAAAAATTAAAAAAAGAAGCCAGTTGCATTTCTATATGCTAATAATGAGACAGAAGAAAGAGAAATCAAGGAATTGATCCCATTTACATTTACATGAAAAACCATAAGATGCCTAGATATAAACCTAACCAAAGTGGCAAAGAATCTTTACTCTGAAAACAATAGAATACTTATGAAAGAAATTGATGAAGACACAGAGAAATGGAAAAAGATCCCATGCTCACGGATGGGAAGAATAAATATTGTTAAAATGTCTATGCTACCCAACGCAAACTACACTTTCAATGCAATCTCGATCAAAATACCATCAACAGGGCAGCCCGGGATGGGGGTGGGGGAGCTCAGCAGTTTAGCGTCACCTTCAGCCCAGGGTGTGATCCTGGAGACCCAGGGATCGAGTCCCACGTCAGGCTCCCTGCATCGAGCCTGCTTCTCCCTCTGCCTGTGTCTCTGCCCCCCCTCTTTGTGTGTGTGTGTGTCTCATGAATAAATAGATAAAATCTTTAAAAAAATACCATCAACATTATTCACAGAGCTGGAACAAATAATGCTAAAATTTGAATGGAACCAGAAAAGACCCTGAGTAATCAAAGGAATCTTGAAAAAGAAAATCAAAGCTGGGAGCATCACAATGTCTGACTTCAAGCTGTATTACAAAGCTGTGATCATCAAAACAGTGTGGCACTGGCACAAAAAAAGACACATAGATCAATGGAACAAAATAGAGAACCCAGAAATGGGTCCTCAACTCTGTGATCAACTCATGTTTGACAAAGCAGAAAAGAATATCCAATGGCAAAAAGACAGTCTCTTCAACAAATGGTGTTGGGATAAACTGGACAGCAACATGCAAAAGAATGAAACTGGGCCACTTTTTTACACCATACACAGAAACATCAAAAATGGTTGAAAGACCTAAATGTGAGAGGGGAATCCATCAAGTTCCTAGAGCAGAAGAGAGCAGGACTTCTTTGACCTTGGCCACAGCAACTTATTGCTAGCCATGTCTCCAAAGGCAAGGGACACAAAAGCAAAATGAAGATTTGGGACTTCAGAATAAACGTGTTCTTCACAGCAAAAGAAATAGTCAATAAAACTAAAAGGCAGCCTACAAACTGGGTGAAGATATTCATAAATGACATATCAGATATAAGGCTAGTATCCAAAATCTATAAAAACTTATTGAACTCAACACTCAAGAAAACAAAAAATCCAGTCAAGAAGTGGCAGGAGACATGATCAGAAATTTCTCCAAAGAAGACATACAGATGGTCAACAGACTCATGAAAAAATGCTCAATATCACTCAGCATCAGGGAAATACAAATCAAAACCACAATGAGATACTACCTGACACTGGTCAAATTAGCTAAAATTAACAATTGAGGAAACAAAAGATGTTGGTAAGGATGTGGAGAAAGTAGGTGTGAATGCAATCTGGAAAGCAGTCTGTGAAACGACTCTGGAAAACAGTATGGAGGTTCTTCAAAGGTTAAAAATAGAACTACACTGAAACCTAGCAATTGCAATACTGGGTACTTATCCAAAGGATACAAACATAATGGTTCAAAGGGGCACATGCACCCCAATATTTATAGCAGCAATGTCCACAGTAGCCAAACTATGGAAAGAGTAATATTGGAATATTACTCAGCCATCAAAAAGAATGAGAGCTTACCATTTGCAATGACATGGATGGAACTAGAGGATATTATGCTAAACGAAATAAGTCAGTCAGAAAAAGACAGATGCCATATGATTTACTTCATTTGTGAAACTAAGCAATAAACTAATAAAATAGATGAACATATGGAGGGGAAGGAAAAATAAAATAAGATGAAAACAAAGAGGGAGACAAACCATAAGAGACTCTTAACTATAAGAAACAAACTGAGGGTTGCTGGAGGGGTGGTGGGTGGGGGGCTGGGGTAATTGGGTGATGGGCATTAAGGAGGCCATTTAATGTAATGAGCACTGGGTCTTATATGTAAGTGATGAATGAGTCTCTAAATTCTACCTCTGAAACTAATAATATAGTATAATGGTAACTAAATTGAATTTAAATAAGACAATTGTAAAAATTGGCAGAGGGGGATCCCTGGGTGGCTCAGAGGTTCAGCACCTGCCTTTGGCCCGGGGCGTGATCCTGGAGTCCTGGGATCGAGTCCCGCATCAGGCTCCCTGCATGGAGCCTGCTTCTCCCACTGCCTGTGTCTCTGCCTGTCTCTCTCTCTCTCTCTCTCTCTCTCTTTCTTTCTCTGTCTCTCACGAATAAATAATAAATAAAATCTTTAAAAAATAAAATAAAAAATAAAAATAAAAATTGGCAGAGGATCTGAATAAACAGTGTTACAGAGAAGACATGCAGATGGCCAATAGACACATTAAGAGATGCTCAACATCACTTAATCATTAGGGAAATGTAAATCAAAACCATATTGAGATACTACCTTACTCCTGTTAGGGTGACTAGAATCAAAAAGATAAGTAATGTAAAAAGATGTAGGCACCCTTTATTTATTATATAATAATTTACAATAGCCAAGATATGTAAGAAATTCATAATCCATCCATAGATAAATGGATAAAGAAAATGTGATACTTTTCATATACACATACTTATATATAATGAAATATTACTCAGCCAGTAAAATGATGATATGTTTCCTTTTGCAACAACATGGACACACCTAGAGGGCACTATGCTAAGTGAACTAAGTCAAACAGAGAAAGACAAATACCATAAGAGTTCACTTATATGTTGAATCTAAAAAGCAAAATAAATGTATAAAATGCAGAATAAGACCTATAAATATTGATAATAAGCTGACAGGAAGGAGTGGCATGATGGGCAAAATAGATGAAGGCGAGTAGGACATACAGGTTTCCAGGTATGGAATGGATAAGTGTGACAAGAAATACAGCATAGGGATACAGTTAATGGTATTGTAATAACTGTGTGGTGACAGATGGTAACTATATAATGTATAGACTTGTTGAATCACTATGTTGTACACTTGACATTAATATTGTAAGTCAAGTGTACATCAATAAAAAAAAGGAAAGAAAAAAGTGCTAGAGGAAGTGAGGTTATCTGCATATTAAACATGGAGCCACTTATCAGGGATGTGGAAGGATACATACACCTGGGCTATAAATTGAGATGCAGATTAATGAAGAGGCGCTCTGCTTCAGAAGTGAAAATGTATATTTGATTGCTGGAATTTGAGCCTAATAGGCCAAAACCACTCCTCGGTCACATTCATAATGAGAATGGGGAACTGAGAGGTAAGGAAAGTCAGGAAGCAAATTCTTTGCTTCCAAATCTCTTAACAATCTTTTAATGGCATACTGGTCTAGAATCTTTAGCAATAAGATAATAGGCAGAGGTGGCCTAGCATGGGAACAAACTAATGTTGGCAGTAAAAGTCCAAATTGAAATCGTAAGGTATAGGTCTTCCATAAACTGCAACCAGAAAAGGCCAAGACCAGTAATAAATGTAGACATCAAATTACAAATAACAGCTGCCTTTCAACATTATTATTGTTTTCTTTAGTAATTTCCTTGTCTCCTAATGAGGATATTAGGAGATATTATGTTTACTGGGGAGGCAGCATTAGATCAGGTGGGCAGCAGAGCCTAGGTTTAATCTGTCAACAATTTTATCTGACTCAAGACTTTACTAAAGATCCTACACTATGAGTGCCACTTAAGAATTTCAGAGCATTTTTTTCCAATCTAGCATTTTTTATCTAACTTTATCTAATTTATTATTTAACTTCTCTCAATGGAACTGTGAGGGCAATTTTTTTTAAAAAAAAATCTTTGTTTTATTGCTATTGACCCCTTATTGAACCCTTGTGCACTGTTGGTGAGAAGGTAAACTGATACAGCCCTTGTGAAAAACGGTATGGAGTTTCCTCAAAATATTAAAAAATAGTCATACCATCTAAACCAGTAATTTCACTACTGGCATTTACCAGAAGAAAATGAAAACACTAACTCAGAAAGATATATACACCCCCATGTTTCTTGTGAGGGCAAGTATTGATATCCTCATTTCATAATAGCAGAAACTAAGACTAAAATGATTAAGGTACTTAGTCAGAAAATAGGAAATCCAGGACCCAATGTCAGGGCTACTGATTCTGTGTTTTAGGGAAAGATTAAAGCAGGGTAAGAGTGAACAGCATACCCTCACAGTCCCAGTCTTCCAATCTATGAATGCCTGGATTTGGTGAGATGTGGTATGTTTTCTAACAAAAGGTACTGAATCAAGGCCTAGCTATTTAAAAGCTGGAATAGGCAAAACTAAGAGCAGTGTAGGTACATGTCAACATAGAGGATGGCTCCTTAAGAAAATTTAAAAAGAGCATGTTCTAGCTAATACTGATGTAAGAAAAAAATATGAGAGTTTTCTGGCTTAACACAAGGTTAAGAAAAGACAGCTTGGCTGACAGTATGTTTGGAAGATGAAATTCTTCAGAATGGGGTCAAAGGTATAGGAAAACGGTAATAAAGACATGGGAGGAGGGACTCCTGGGTGTCTCAGCGGTTGAACGTCTGTGTTCGGCTCAGGACCTGGTCCCAGAGTTCCGGGATCGAGTCCCACATCAGGCTGCTGCATGGAGCCTGCTTCTCTCTCTGCCTGTGTCTCTGTTTCTTTCTTTGTGTCTCTCATGAATAAATAAATAAAATCTTAAAAAAGAAGACATGGAAGGAAAAACTACTGATTTTGAGTTGCAAAACAAAGATGTCTGATTCTAGGCAGAAAGCCTGGGTTATGCTCAATTCAGCCAAGCATATCTCATTAATTCATCCCATGACAAAGAATGAAACAATATCTTGCTGGCCACACATTAATCTACAGTGATTGCAAAGGAATACCTATTTCTGATGGAAATAGCCAATCCGTTTTGCTGAAAGATACCTATTAACTACCATTAAATCTAAACAGTACCGCTTTCAAACACTGAATGGACATGGTTGTACATGTCTCTTTGTACACATGTGTGAGGGCTTCTGTTTCACTTCCTTACCAACAGTTGGTACAGTCATGCTTCTAAATTTTTACCAGGTTGATAGCCATAAAATGCTACTTCCTTTTAACTTGCATTTCCTTGAATATCTAATGATTTTGGTTGTCATTGTCATTCATTGACTATTCAGATTCCTTTTCATGAACTGTTGTTTCCTATTTAAGTTATTCAATACACTGGCAATTAATGTTTATGTGTGTTCTGGGATAGGAATGTAGTTTTTACACATGAATAACCTGTAGTCCTGGCACATATTTCAACAGCACATGCTTTTCTGATATATAATGCCTTTCCTGCCATATATCAAGTTTTCATATATTTATAGTTTCTGCATGTACTATTCTGTTTCATTGGTTTTAATGTGTAGGCTCACTTCGAATGGGAGTGTTTGTGCTTCTTTTTACTTTTTTTGTTTTTATTTTATATTTTTAAGATTTTATTCATTTATTCATGAGAGACACAGAGACAGGCAGAGACAGAGGCAGAGGGAGAAGCAGGTTCCCTGCGGGGAACCCAATGTGGGACTCCATCCCAGGACTCTGGGTTCATGACCTGAGTCAAAGGCAGATGAGCTCGCTCAACCACTGAGCCACCCAGGCACCCCCTTTGTTGTTTATTTTAGTTAAATTTTGTATTTAAAAAATTAATGTATAATTTACATACAGTATAATTTGCTCTTTGTGGTAAACAATCATTTAACTACCAATACAAACCAGACATAGAACAGTTCTATCAACTAGAAAAATTCACTTATGCCTCTTTTTTGTTATTCTCCCCCCCCCCATCAGCCTGTGGCACCCACTGATCTGGTTTTTGCCTCTAGAGTTTGGCCCTTTCCAGAATGTCATATTAATGGAATCATATTGTAGTAGCCTTCCGTGTCTGGCTTCACTTAGATAATCCATTTGAGATTCACCCATGATTGTTGCATCTATTAGTAGTTCCTGTTTTTGCTGAGTAGTATCCTATTGTAGTTTATGGATTTACCACTGGAAAAACATTTGGAATATATTTATGGAATAAAGATTCTATAAACATAAACCTAAAAGTTTTAGTGTGACATAGTTTATATTTATCTTGGGTTAATACCTAGGAGTAGGATTGCTGAGTTGTATGCTTAACTTTATTAGGAATTAGTAACCTCTTTTTCAAAATGGACATACCATTAAATTCCTACCAGCAGTGTATCATAATTCTAGTTTTGAATCCTTGCAAGCACTTCATATTGCCTTTTGTTTTGTTTTTTTTTTCTTTTAAAAAAATCCTAAAGCTCTTTGAATAAGTTGCTAATGGTACCACATTATGGTTATAAATTGCATTTTCTGATTGCAGTTTTTCAAGTGCTTGTCATCTATGTATTTTCTTTGGTGAAATACCTATTTAGACCATTTGCAAGAAATTATGGGTTGTTTTTGGTTTCTTATTACTGAATTTTAAAATTTCTTTCTATATTCTATATACAGGTCCTTTGTTAGGAATAAAATGTAAAAATGTTTCTTCTAGGGACATCTGGGTGGGTCAGCTGGTTAAGCATTTGCCTTTGGCTCAGGTCATGATCTTAGGGTCCTGCAATTAAGTGCCATGTTGGGCTTCCTGCTCAGCCAGGAGTCTGCTTCTCCTCTACCTCTCCTCTGGCTTGTGTTCTCTCTCTCTTGGTCACTCTCTCTTTAAAATAAATAAATAAAATATTTAAAAAATATTTCTTCTAGTCATTGAATTTTTTAAAGCATTTAATTAGTGTCCCTGAATAAATTCTGATTTTCACTAGTATTTCTTTTATTTATCTATTTATTTTTCATAATGGTAAATATAATCTTTTATCCCCATCACCTATTTCACCCATTCTCCCACCCCCCTCCTCTCTAGTAATGACCATTTTACTCTCTATAGTTGAGAGTCTGTTTCTTGATTTGTCTCTTTTTTTTCCTTTGCTTATTTGTTTTGTTTCTTAAATTCTACATATGAGTGGAATCATATGGTATTAGTCTTTCTCTGACTGACTTATTTAGCTTAGCATTATAACTCTCTAGCCCTATCTATGTTGTTGAAAATAGCAAGATTTCATTCATTTTTATAGCTGAATAATATTCCATTGTGTATATATACCACATCTTCCTTATCCACTCATCTATCAGTGGACACTTGGGCTGCTTCCATAGTTTGGCTATTGTGAATAATACTGCTATAAACAAAGGAGTTCATGTATCCCCTTGAATCAGTATTTTTGTATTCTTTGGGTAAATATTCAGTAGTGCAATTGCTGGATCATAGGGTAATTCTATTTTTAACTTTCTGAGGAACCTCCATACTGTTTTCCACAGTGGCTGCACCAGTTTCCATTTACACCAACAATATACAGAGTGTTCCTTTTTCTCTGCATTTTTGCCAACACTTGTTTTTTCTTTAGTTTTTTATTTTAACCATTCTGAGAGATGTGAGGTGATGTCTAATTGTAGTTTCGATTTGCAGTTCCCTGATGATGAGTGATGTTGAGCATCTTTTCATGTATCTATTGGTCATCTGAATGTCTTCTTTGGAGAAATATATGTTCATGTCTTCAGCCGATTTTTATTTTTATTTATTTATTTTTTAAAAAGATTTTATTAATTTATTCATGACACACACACACACACATATATGTGGAGAGAGAGAGAGAGAGAAAGAGAAAGAGGCAGAGACATGGGCAGAGGGAGAAGCAGGCTCCATGCAGGGAGCCCGATGTGGGACTCAATCCCAGGTCTCCAGGATCAGGCCCTGGGCTGAAGGCAGCGCTAAACTGCTGAGCCACCCGGGCTGCCCTTCAGCCCATTTTTAATTGGATTATTCATTTAATAGGTATTGAGTTTTATGTTTTTTTATTTTTTGAGTTTTATAAGTTTTTAATATATTTTTGGATTCTAACCCTTTATTGGATATGCCATTTGCAAATATATTTTTCTATTCAGTTGGTTACCTTTTAGTTTTGTTGATTGTTTCCTTCACTGTACAGAAGCTTTTTTTAAATAAAAGATTGTATTTATTTATTCATGAGAGACTTAGAGAGAGGCAGAGACACAGGCAGAGGGAGAAGCAGGCTCCCTGTGAGGAGCCTGATATAGGACTTGATCCCAGGACCCCGGGATCACAACCTGAACCAAAGGCAGACACTCAACCACTGAACCATCCAGGCATCCCTGTACAGAAGCTTTTTGTCTTGATGGAGTCCCAGTAGTTTTTTTTTTTTTTGTCTTTTTACAATTTCTGAGTAATTTACTTTTCCAAGTATGATAAAGTAAATCTCTGTAATATATTACAGATTAATAGACAAGGTTTAAAGAGAAGATTTTCTGTATTTGGTTGATGTGTGAGTGTGCACCTGCATACAAACATATAAACATACAAACAATATGTATTTTTTTGTTTTCTTTACCTCAAGAGACATATCTAGAAAGATATTGCAACTGACATCAGCTGTGTTACTGCCTGTGTTCTTTTCTAGGATTTTTATGGCTTCAGGTCTCACATTTCGGTCCTTAATCCATTTTGGGTTCATTTTTATGTATGGGTGTAAGAAAGTGGCCCAGTTTCATTCTTTTGCACAAAGCTGTCCAGTTTTCCCAACACAATTTGTTGAAGAGACTTTTTCCCATTGGATATTCTTGCTTCCTTTGTCAAAGATTAATTGACCATATAATTGTGGGTTCGTTTCTGGGTTTTTTTCTTTTGTTTCATTAATCTTTTTTTATAAATTTATTTTTTATTGGTGTTCAATTTGCCAACATACAGAATTACACACAGTGCTCATCCCATCAAGTGCCCCCCTCAGTGCCCATCACCCAGTCACCCCCACTCCCCGCCCATCTCCCCTTCCACCACCCCTAGTTCATTTCCCAGAGTTAGGAGTCTCTCATGTTCTGTCTCCCTTTCTGATTTTTCGCACTCATTTTTTCTCCTTTCCCCTTTATTCCCTTTCACTATTTTTTATATTCCCCAAATGAATGAGACCATATAATGTTTGTCCTTCTCCGACTGACTTATTTCACTCAACATAATACCCTCCAGTTCCATCCATGTCAAAGCAAATGGTGGGTATTTGTCGTTTCTAATGGCTGAGGAATATTCCATTGTATACATAGACCACATCTTTATCCATTTATCTTTCGATGGACACCGAGGCTCCTCCCACAGTTTGGCTACTGTGGACATTGCTGCTATAAACATTGGGGTAAAAAAAAAACATTGGGGTCAGGTGTCCTGGCGTTTCATTATCTTTGGGGTAAATCCCCAGCAGTGCAATTGCTGGGTCGTAGGGCAGATCTATTTTTAACTCTGAGGAATAGACTCTTGATTTGTATTTCCCTGATGCCAGTGATGGGGAGCATTTTCTCATGTGCTTGTTGTCCATGTCTATGTCTTCCTCTGTGAGATTTATGTTCGTGTCTTTTGCCCATTTCATGATTGGATTGTTTGTTTCTTTGCTGTTGAGTTTAATAAATTCTTTATAGATCTTGGAAACTTAGCCCTTTTTCTGATACGTCATTTGCAAATATCTTCTCCCATTCTGTAGGTTGCCTTTTAGTTTTGTTGACAGTATCTTTTGCTGTGCAAAAGCTTCTTATCTTGTTGAAGTCCCAGTAGTTCATTTTTGCTTTTGTTTCTCTTGCCTTCATGGATGTATCTTGCAAGAAGTTACTGTGGCCAAGTTCAAAAAGGGTGTTGCCTGTGTTCTCCTCTAGGATTTTGATGGAATCTTGTCTCACATTTAGATTTTTCATCCATTTTGAGTTTATCTTTGTGTATGGTGTAAGAGAATGGTCCAGTTTCATTTTTCTGCACGTGGATGTTCAATTTTTCCAGCACCATTTATTGAAGAGACTGTCTTTTTTCCAGTGGTTAGTCTTTCCTCCTTTGTTGAATATTAGTTGACCATAAAGTTGAGGGTCTACTTCTGGATTCTCTATTCTGTTCCAATAATCTATATGTCTATTTTTGTGCAAGTACCATACTGTCTTGATCACTACAGCTTTATAATACAGCTTGAAGTCTGAAGTTGTGATACCTCCACTTTTGTTTTTACTTTAGATTGTTTTGGCTCTTTGAGGTCTTTTTTGGTTCCATACAAATTTTAGGATTGTTTGTTCCAGTTCTTTGAAAAATGCTGTTGGTATTTTGATATGTAGATTGCTTTGGATATGTATGCATATTTTAACAATATTTGTTCTTCTAATTTGTGAGTATGCAATGTCTTTTCATGTCTCACCTTCAACTTATTTCATCAGTGTTTTATTGTTTTGAGTAAAGGTCTTTCACTTATTTGATCAAGTTTACTCCTAGGTATTTTACTATATAGGTACAATTGTAAATGGAATTCTTTCCTATTTTTTCTTTCTGCTGCTTCATTATCAGTGTATAGAAATGCAGTGGATTGGGGATCCCTGGGTGGCTCAGCGGTTTGGCTCCTGCCTTAGGCCCAGGGCATGATCCTGGAGTCCCAGGATGGAGTCCCACATCGGGCTCCTTGCATGTAGCCTGCCTCTCCCTCTGCCTGTGTCTCTGCCTCTCTGTCTCCCTCTCTCTCTCTGTGTCTCTTATGAACAAATGAATAAAATCTTCAAAAAAAAATAAAAAGGAATGCAGTGGATTTCTGCACATTACTTTTGTATCCTGTGACCTTCCTGAATTCATTTATCAGTTTCTAGTGTCTTTTTGATGAAGTCTTTAGGGTTTTGTATATATAGTATCATGTCATATGCAAATAGTGTGTTTTACATCTTTCTTACTGTTTTTGATGCCTTTCTTTTCTTGTTTGATTGCTGTGGCTAGGAATTCCCGTACTATATTGAATAAAAATGGTGAGGGTGGACATCCTTGTCTTGTTCCTGATCTCAGAGGGAAAAGCTCTCAGTTTTAACCCATTGAGTATGATATTGGCTGCAGGTTTTTCATATAAGTCTTTTATTATGTTGAGGTATGTGTCCTCTATACTTCTTTTGTTGAGGGTTGTTATCATAAATGGATGTTGTACTTTATGAAATACTTTTCCTATATCTATTGAAATGATCATATAGTTTTTTTTTTAATTAACTTTTATTGGTGTTTAATTTACCAACATACAGAAAAACACCCAGTGCTCATCCCGTCAAGTGTCCACCTCAGTGCCCGTCACCCATTCCCCTCCAACACCCGCCCTCCTCCCCTTCCACCACCCCTAGTTCGTTTCCCCGAGTTAGGAGTCTTTATGTTCTGTCTCCCTTCCTGATATTTCCCAACATTTCTTTTCCCTTCCTTTATATTCCCTTTCACTATTATTCATATTCCCCAAATGAATGAGAACATACACTGTTTGTCCTTCTCCGATTGACTTATTTCACTCAGCATAATACCCTCCAGTTCCATCCACGTAGAAGCAAATGGTGGGTATTTGTCGTTTCTAATTGCTGAGTAATATCCCATTGTATACATAAACCACATCTTCTTTATCCATTCATCTTTCGATGGACACCGAGGCTCCTTCCACAGTTTGGCTATTGTGGCCATTGCTGATAGAAACATCGGGGTGCAGGTGTCCCGACGTTTCATTGCATCTGAATCTTTGGGGTAAATCCCCAACAGTGCAATTGCTGGGTCGTAGGGCAGGTCTATTTTTAACTCTTTGAGGAACCTCCACACAGTTTTCCAGAGTGGCTGCACCAGTTCACATTCCCACCAACAGTGTAAGAGGGTTCCCTTTTCTCCGCATCCTCTCCAACATTTGTTGTTTCCTGCCTTGTTAATTTTCCCCATTCTCACTGGTGTGAGGTGGTATCTCATTGTGGTTTTGATTTGTATTTCCCTGATGGCAAGTGATGCAGAGCATTTTCTCATGTGCATGTTGGCCATGTCCATGTCTTCCTCTGTGAGATTTCTCTTCATGTCTTTTGCCCATTTCATGATTGGATTGTTTGTTTCTTTGGTGTTGAGTTTAATAAGTTCTTTATAGATTTTGGAAACTAGCCCTTTATCTGATATGTCATTTGCAAATATCTTCTCCCATTCTGTAGGTTGTCTTTTAGTTTTGTTGACTGTATCCTTTGCTGTGCAAAAGCTTCTTATCTTGATGAAGTCCCAATAGTTCATTTTTGCTTTTGTTTCTTTTGCCTTCGTGGATGTATCTTGCAAGAAGTTACTGTGGCCAAGTTCAAAAAGGGTGTTGCCTGTGTTCTCCTCTAGGATTTTGATGGAATCTTGTCTCACATTTAGATCTCTCATCCATTTTGAGTTTATCTTTGTGTATGGTGAAAGAGAGTGGTCCAGTTTCATTCTTCTGCATGTGGATGTCCAATTTTCCCAGCACCATTTATTGAAGAGACTGTCTTTCTTCCAATGGATAGTCTTTCCTCCTTTATCGAATATTAGATGGCCGTACATTTCAGGGTCCACTTCTGGGTTCTCTATTCTGTTCCATTGATCTATGTGTCTGTTTTTGTGCCAGTACCACACTGTCTTGATGACCACAGCTTTGTAATACAACCTGAAATCTGGCATTGTGATGCCCCCAGCTAAGGTTTTCTTTTTTAAAATTCCCCTGGCTATTCGGGGTCTTTTCTGATTCCACACAAATCTTAAAATAATTTGTTCTAACTCTCTGAAGAAAGTCCATGGTATTTTGATAGGGATTGCATTAAACGTATAAATTGCCCTGGGTAACATTGACATTTTTACAATATTAATTCTGCCAATCCATGAGCATGGAATATTTTTCCATCTCTTTGTGTCTTCCTCAATTTCTTTCAGAAGTGTTCTATAGTTTTTAGGGTATAGATCTTTTACCTCTTTGGTTAGGTTTATTCCTAGGTATCTTATGCTTTTGGGTGCAATTGTAAATGGGATTGACTCCTTAATTTCTCTTTCTTCAGTCTCATTGTTAGTGTATAGAAATGCCATTGATTTCTGGGCATTGATTTTGTATCCTGCCACGCTACCAAATTGCTGTATGAGTTCTAGCAATCTGGGGGTGGAGGCTTTTGGGTTTTCTATGTAGAGTATCATGTCATCGGCGAAGAGGGAGAGTTTGACTTCTTCTTTGCCAATTTGAATGCCTTTAATGTCTTTTTGTTGTCTGATTGCTGAGGCGAGGACTTCCAGAACTATGTTGAACAGCAGTGGTGAGAGTGGACATCCCTGTCTTGTTCCTGATCTTAGGGGAAAGGCTCCCAGTGCTTCCCCATTGAGAATGATATTTGCTGTGGGCTTTTCGTAGATGGCTTTTAAGATGTCGAGGAAAGTTCCCTCTATCCCAACACTCTGAAGGGTTTTGATCAGGAATGGATGCTGTATTTTGTCAAATGCTTTCTCTGCATCTAATGAGAGTATCATATGGTTCTTGGTTTTTCTCTTGCTGATATGATGAATCACATTGATGGTTTTACGAGTGTTGAACCAGCCTTGTGTCCCAGGGATAAATCCTACTTGGTCATGGTGAATAATTTTCTTAATGTGTTGTTGGATCCTATTGGCTAGTATCTTGTTGAGAATTTTTGCATCCATGTTCATCAGGGATATTGGTCTGTAATTCTCCTTTTTGGTGGGGTCTTTGTCTGGTTTCGGAATTAAGGTGATGCTGGCCTCATAGAACGAATTTGGAAGTACTCCATCTCTTTCTATCTTTCCAAACAGCTTTAGTAGAATAGGTATGATTTCTTCTTTAAACGTTTGATAGAATTCCCCTGGGAAGCCATCTGGCCCTGGACTCTTGTGTCTTGGGAGGTTTTTGATGACTGCTTCAATTTCCTCCCTGGTTATTGGCCTGTTCAGGTTTTCTATTTCTTCCTGCTCCAGTTTTGGTAGTTTGTGGCTTTCCAGGAATGCGTCCATTTCTTCTAGATTTCCTAATTTATTGGCGTACAGCTGTTCATAATATGTTTTTAAAATCGTTTGTATTTCCTTGGTGTTGGTAGTGATGTCCCCTTTCTCATTCATGATTTTATTAATTTGAGTCTTCTCTCTCTTCTTTTTAATAAGGTTGGCTAATGGTTTATCTATCTTATTAATTCTTTCAAAGAACCAACTCCTGGTTCTGTTGATCTGTTCCACAGTTCTTTTGGTCTCGATATCATTGAGTTCTGCTCGAATTTTAATTAACTCTCTTCTTCTGCTGGGGGTGGGGTCTATTTGTTGCTTTTTCTCTAGTTCCTTTATGTGTAAGGTGAGCTTTTGAATTTGAGATCTTTCCAGTTTTTGAATGTATGCTTGTATTGCGATGTATTTCCCCCTCAGGACTGCTTTTGCTGCATCCCAAAGATTTTGAACGGTTGTATCTTCATTTTCATTAGTTTCCATGAATCTTTTTAATTCTTCCTTAATTTCCTGGTTGACCTTTTCATCTTTTAGCAGGATGGTCCTTAACCTCCACGTGTTTGTGGTCCTTCCATATTTCTTGTTGTGATTAAGTTCTAATTTCAAGGCATTATGGTCTGAGAATATACAGGGGACTATCCCGATCTTTTGGTATCGGTTCAGACCCGATTTGTGACCCAGTATGTGGTCTATTCTGGAGAAAGTTCCATGTGCACTTGAGAAGAATGTGTATTCAGTTGAGTTTGGATGTAAAGTTCTGTAGATATCTGTGAAATCCATCTGGTCCAGTGTATCATTTAAAGCTCTCGTTTCTTTGGAGATGTTGTGCTTAGAAGACCTATCCAGGGTAGAAAGAGCTAGATTGAAGTCACCAAGTATAAGTGTATTATTATCAAGGTATTTCTTGAGTTTGGTTATTAATTGGTTTAAATATTTGGCAGCTCCCACATTCGGGGCATATATATTGAGGAGTGTTAAGTCCTCTTGTTGGATAGATCCTTTGAGTATGAGATAGTGTCCCTCTTCATCTCTCACTATAGTCTTCGGGGTAAATTTTAATTTATCTGATATAAGGATGGCAACCCCTGCTTTCTTTTGAGGACCATTTGAATGGTAAATGGTTCTCCAACCTTTTATTTTCAGGTTGTAGGTGTCCTTCTGTCTAAAATGAGTCTCTTGTAGACAGCAAATAGATGGGTCCTGCTTTTTTATCCAGTCTGAAACCCTGCGCCTTTTGATGGGGTCATTAAGCCCGTTCACATTCAGAGTTACTATTGATAGATATGAGTTTAGTGTCATCATATCTATTCAGTCCTTGTTTTTGTGGATTGTTCCACTGAACTTCTTCTTAAAGGGGAATTTTAAGAGTCCCCTTAAAATTTCTTGCAGAGCTGGTTTGGAGGTTACATATTCTTTCAGTTCCTGCCTGTCTTGGAAGCTCTTTATCTCTCCTTCCATTTTGAATGAAAGCCTTGCTGGGTAAAGTATTCTTGGTTGCATGTTCTTTTCATTTAGGACCCTGAATATATCCTGCCAGCCCTTTCTGGCCTGCCAGGTCTCTGTGGAGAGGTCTGCTGTTACCCTCATATTCCTCCCCATAAAAGTCAGGGACTTTTTTTCTCTTGCTGCTTTAAGGATCTTCTCCTTATCTTTGGAATTTGCAAGCTTCACTATTAAATGTCGCGGTGTTGAACGGTTTTTGTTGATTTTAGGGGGGGATCTCTCTATTTCCTGGATCTGAATGCCTGTTTCCCTTCCCAGATTCGGAAAGTTTTCAGCTAGGATTTGTTTTAATACATATTCTGGCCCTCTGTCCCTTTCTGCGCCCTCGGGAACCCCAATTAAACGTAGGTTTTTCTTCCTCAGGCTATTATTTATTTCCCTTAATCTATCCTCATGGTCTTTTAGTTGCCTGTCTCTTTTTTCCTCAGTTTCCCTCTTTGCCATCAACTTGTCTTCTATGTCACTCACTCGTTCTTCCACCTCGTCAAGCCTCGTCGTTAGGACTTCTAGCTTGGATTGCATCTCATTTAATTGATTTTTAATTTCTGCCTGATTGGATCTAAATTCTGCAGTCATGAAGTCTCTTGAGTCCTTTATGGTTTTTTCTAGAGCCACCAGTAGCTGTAAAATAGTGCTTCTGAATTGGCTTTCTGACATTCAATTGTAATCCATATTTTGTAACTCTGTGGGAGAGTGGGCTGTTTCTGATTCTTTTTTTTGAGGTGAGGTTTTCCTTCTAGTCATTTTGCTCAGTGTAGAGTGGCCAAAAACAAGTTGTATTGGGAAAAGGAGAAAAAGAGAGAGAAGGAAAGAAAAGAGAAAAAGAAAAAAGAGAAAGAAGAAAAAAATAGGGGAAAAAGAGAAGAAAAAGAAAGAAAAAGAAAGAAAGGAGAAAAAAGAAAAAAGGGGGGGTGGGGGTAGCAATCAGAAATCAAGAAGAAAGAGAGAAAAAAAAAGCACAAAACAAAACAAAACAAAAAAAACAAAAACAAAAACAAAAAAACAAAAAACAAAAAAAACCACGGGGGAGTATCTTCCGATTCTGTGTAGTTTAAGTCCCTTGATTTCCCTTGGAACTGGTCCGTCTCGCTGGTCTTCTGGGGGAGGGGCCTGCTGTGCTGATTCTCAGGTGTTAGCACTTGGGGGAGCTGCTCTGCCCCTGCCTGGTGCAGGGGTCGGTGGGGGTTGTTCACCCCGTGAGGCCCCGGGAGGAAGCCACAGTGGCGGGGGCAGCTCTGGGACCCTGGAGTCAGCCCCCGCAGTAGCTCCGGGGCTCTCCTTCTGCAGGGCCTGGGGGCTCCGGGGCGGGGCCGCTGATCTGCTCAGCTCGGGGCAGGAGCGTCCTTGCTGTCCTGGGCCCTCCCGGCCTCTGCCTGTCCCGGGGGAGGCCGGATCCTGGGCTGTGTCCCGGCGCCCTGTGCTCCGGGGCCTGCGCTGTTGGATTCGCGCTCCCGGCGGTGCAGCCCCCTCCGCGGAGCCGCCGCCCGAGCCCCTCCGAGCTGTTCCCGGAGCCGCGCAGCCCCCTCTGCGCGGAGCTTCTTCCTCTGCGCGAGCCGCCGCCGCTGAGCTGTTCCCGGAGCCGCGCAGCCCCCTCCGCGGAGCCGCCGCCCGAGCCCCTCCGAGCTGTTCCCGGAGCCGCGCAGCCCCCTCCGCGGAGCTTCTTCCTCCGCCCGAGCCGCCGCCGCTGAGCTGCTCCCGGAGCCGCGCAGCCCCCTCCGCGGAGCCGCCGCCCGAGCCCCTCCGAGCTGCTCCGGGTCCCGCCGAGCGCTGCAGCCCTTAGGGAGCTCGGCGCATCTCCCGGGGCGCAGTTCCTCTGTTACTGTCCCAGGGAGCCCGAGGGCGTCCCCGCCTTTCTGGGGATCCTGCTCCAATTCCCGGGGAGCCCCTTTCCGCCGGGAAGGTCGGTGCAGCTCCTGCTCCTCCGGGACGGGGCTCTCCTGTCCTGGGGACACTCGCCCCGGCCTCAGCCCGGCTCCTTGCGGGGCCCCTCCCCCTTGGAGGCCTTTTGTGTCTTTATTTCTTTTTCCCCGTCTTCCTACCTTGATAGAAGCGCGAACTTTTTTCATTGTAGCGTTCCAGCTGGTCTCTCTTTAAATCTCAGGCCGAATTCGTAGGTTTTCAGGATGATTGGATGGTTTTCTAGGTAATTTGCTGAGGACAGGTGACCTGGAGACCCTACTCCTCCGCCATCTTGCCCCTCCCCTGATCATATAGTTTTTATCCTTTCTTTTATTGATGTGATATATCAGGTTGATTGATATGTAAATACTGAATCATCCCTGTATACCAGGAACAAATCCCCGTGATTATGGTGAATGATTTTTTTTAATGTTTTGGTGGATTTGGTTTGCTAATATTTTGTTGAGGATTTTTGTATCCACGTTCATCAGAGATACTGACCTGTAATTCTCTTTTTTTTGTTGTCTGTTTGGGGGTTTTTGTTTTTGGTGTTGTTGTTGGTGGTGGTGGTGGTGTGTGTGTGTGTGTGTGTGTGTGTGTGTTTATTGGAGGTATGCTGGCCTCAGAATGAGTTTGGAACTTTTCCTTCCTCTTCTATTTTTGGAAAAGTTTGAGAAGAATAGATATTAACTCTTATTTAAATAGTTGGTAGGGTTTACCTATGAATCCATCTGATCCTAGACTTTAATTTTTTGTAGTTTTTTGATTACCAATTCAATTTCATTACCAGTAATCAGTCTGTTCAGATTTTCAATTTCTTCTTGATTCAGTGTTGGAAGATTGTGTTTCTAGGAATTTGTCCATTTTTTTCTACGTTGTGCAATTTGTTGGCATATACTTTTTCATAATATTCACTTATAATTCTTTGTATTTCTGTGGTGTTGGTTATTTCTTCTCTTTAATATCTGAATTTGTTTATTTGAGTTCTCTCTTTTGATGAATCTGGATAGAGGTTTATCAATTTTGTTGGTCTTTTCAAAGAACCAGCTCCTGGTTCCATTGATCTGTTCTATTTTTTTTTCATTTCTGTATCATTTATTTCTGCTCTAGTCTTCATTATTTCATTCCTTCTGTTGGTTTTGGGTTTCTTTTCTTTTTCTAGCTCCTTTAGGTGTAAGTTTTTTGTTGTTGATTTGAGATTTTTCTTACTTCTTGAAGTAGGCCTGTATTGCTATATAGACTTCCTTCTTAGAACCATTTTTGCTCCACCCCAAAGATTTTGGACCATTGTGTTTTCATTTTCATTTGCCTCCAGGTATTTTTTTATTTCCTTTTTGATTTCTTGGTTGACATATTCATTGTTTAGTAGCATGTTTTTTAACTTCCATGTATTTGTGCTCTTTCCAAATTTTTCCTTGTGATTGATTTCTAGTTTTATTGTGTTGCAGTCAGAAAGATGCGTGGTACAACTCTTATCTTCTTAAAATTGTGGAGACTTGCTTTGTGACTTAATATGTGATCTATTCTGGAGATTGTTCCATGTGCCCTTGATAACAATGTGCATTCTGCTGTTTTAGGATAGACTGCACTGAATATGTCTATTAAATCCATCTGGTACCATGTATCATTAAAAGCCATCGTTTTCTTGTTGATTTTCTGCTTAATCTGTCCATTGATGTAAGTGGGGTGTTAACGTCCTCTACTATTATAGTATTACTATGGATTAATTTATTTTTATTTGTTAATTGTGTTTTGTACTTGGGTGGTCCTATGTTGGGTGCATAAATATTTAAAATTGTTGTATCTTCTTGTATTGTCTCCTTAAATGATTATATAGTGTCTTTCTTTGTCTCCTATTACAGTCTTTGATTTAAAGTCGATTTGGTCTGATATAAGAATGCTATCCTGACTTTCTTTTCACTTATATTTGCATGTTTAATGTTTCCTCATCCCTTCACTTTCAATCTACTTGTGACTTTAAGTCTGAAGTCTCTTATAGGCAGCATATAGATGAGTCTGTTTTTTATCCATTATCTTATCCTATATCTTTTGATTGGAGCATTTAGTCCCATTTAAATTCAAAGTAATTATTAATAAGTGTGTATTTATTGTAACTTGTTATTTGTTTTGTGTTTGTTTTTGTGGATCTTCTCTGTTACTTTCTTCCCTTGCTCTCTTCTCTCACCATAAGTTTGCTTTCTTTAGTGATATACTTGGATTCCTTTCTCTTTTGTTTTTGTATATGTGTTACTGGTTTTTGATTTGTTGTTGCTATTTGGTTTGTATATAACATCCACTGTATATAGCTTTCTATACTATGTCAATAATTGCATAAATTTAAACCCATTCTTCCTCTTCTCACCACCACATTTTAAGTATATGGTGTCATACTTTATAATCCTTTTATTTTGCGAGTCCCTTGATGAGTTTTACAGATATATTTACTGCTTTTGTTTTTCCTATTTCTCTTACTCTTACTTATGGTCTTTCCATTCCACTCAAAGGGTCCCCTTTAACATGTCTTTTAGGGATGGTTTGGTCATCATTAAAGTCACCTTTAATTTCTGTTTGTCTCAGAAATTCTTTATCTCTCCTTGTATTCTGAATGACAGCCTTCATTTTTTCCCCTTTTTTTTAAAAAAAAAGATTTTATTTATTCATGAGAGACACACAGAGGCAGAGACATAGGCAGAGGGAGAAGCACTTGAAACAAGCACTTTTAACAAGGTGGTGCTGATCATCTTCCACAGGGGACATGCATCTTCTGTGGAAACTGGGGTAGCCTGGACTTTCTTTTGCAGGGTGTGCAGTTTTAACAAGGTGCATGCATCCTCTGCAGGAGGTGACCAGCTGCCACTGCCACTAGGACCGATGCCCCACAAAGTATACAATGGGAGATGTTCTGTTGGCAAGGTTTGTACCTGTTTTCTCAGGGAGGTTACCCACAGTGCTGGAACTAAGGCAACCTTGGATAGAGGAGGCTGGGTAAAGTATAAACAAGTTAGGTAATGAATGTCAGGGTTGTGCTGGTTACAGCAGGTGGCTATGTGTTTATGCTGGGGGTAGAGGAGGGAAATGGCTTGCCATCTCCTTTATTCCTGCAGAAGACCCTCAGGGAACTCTAAGATTAGCAAATAACTCCCCCTACCAAATGCCTCAGGTGGTTTTCAAACTGTTGCCTCTATACCATATATCTGTGGACTCTTTGTTGCACTGTCTCTTTAAGGGTAGGGACTCAGTTTCCTATTGCCTTCCAGGCTGTCCCAAAGCTGAGCCACCAATTTTTAAAGTTCTAGGCTTTAAGTCCCACTGGTTTTAAGAACTCAAGAAATTAGGTCCTTGTGGTTTTCAAAGCCAAATATGGGGATTCATCTTTGCCAATCACACTCCACACTGTGACAGTCTGTTTCTCTTCCCTCTCTGCACCTGTAGCTCTCTCCCTCCAGAGGTCAGACCCACCATGTCTTCTCCTTTCCTACCCTCTTCTGTGCAGCCTCTTCTCTACATTTAGTTGTGGAGTTTTTTCTGCCAGTTTGGGTTATTTTCTGGATTATTTACACTAAGGTGAGTATTATTTATAGTTGTGTCCATGGGATGAGGTGTGCTTAGAATCCTCCTATTCCACCATCTTCCCCAAAAGTCCTCTTGCTTGTTTTAGCAGACAATCCACTTGATTAAATTCAGTCTGCAAGGTTTGCCTTGGTCTCTGTGGGTGGTGATGCCCATCTTTTTCAGTTTTCAAAGCCTTTGCTACCTTTGCTATGGTGCATTTGTTTTATCTCACACATGTATCTGTAAAAGATAGTCTAAGACTCGAGCTGTGATTTACATATTAGCTCATAGTTCAATTTTCAAAATCTTTGCTGTGCTTCTTTTGGTCTGTCCTATACTTTACTACTTAAGATTAGTCTGATATTGAGGTTGTAGTTTAAATCATTGTGTACTTAAAGTCTTTGGTATGGTGCCTTTCCTATGCATGTGCTCAAGGGTAAGCCTATGATTTTAGGGGTTCATATACTGAATGAGTGCATCCTTTTCTTTAACCCCCTTCCCTTTTGGATCTCCCCCACTGTCTTGTCTGCAGTGGCCCTTTTCCCCTGACTGTCTGGCAAGACAGATAGGGCTTTTTATTCAGAGGTTTGGCTGCTTGTGCCAGTGTCCCACTAAGCAGCATTGCATTTGAGGCGGAACTGCAAGAAAAAAGAATAAATCCAGGAAGCTTATTTCCCTGTAGATTGTTTCTCCAAGTTTTAACTTCCCTTTATAACCCACCTGTTCTTTTTAACTTTTCACAGTCCTTGGGTAATTGCTTTTATATTTTGTCCAGAGATTTTATTTATAATCAGAGGAAAATAAAGGCTGTAGTACACTTACTCCCTTACTCCACAATGCCAGAAACTAGTTTGGGGCAAGATGGTTTTGTTTTAATTTTAGTTTTTACTTTTACTTGCTGTATAGTGGTTTTGTGGTTTGCTTATACCCTGATCACTATCCTAATATGGACTTAAAATATTTTGAAGTTTCTTCTCCATTGTAATCTGCTGATCCATTCCTATTCTAACAAGCCACTTGGCTTAATTCCTAATCCCAAGACTATGTCTTAATACATCATGTCATCCCAACCCACCCGCTAACCCAAGCCTGGGTTAATCAGAGCCTTATACTAGGCATCAATCCAGCTTCACTTTTCTAGCCTCTTTACGAGGAGAGCCCCAAATCTGACAGGTACTCAGCCTGCTTCCAGCCACCCCTTTTGTACAGAAAAAATATTTTAGTCTTCTTAAATTATTAGTTTTTACTATTATTATGTTTTACTATATTATTTTTTAATTTTTTGACTGTCTTAATTTTATTTTTTTCTTATTTTAAATGTAAGCATAATTAGCACACAGTGTTATATTGGTTTCAGGTATACAAATAGAAGGATTTAACAATTCTATATGTTAGTCAGTGCTTATCACAAATTACTCTTAACCCTCTTCACCCATTTAACCCATCTCCCTCTCCCCTCTGGCAACCACCAGTTTGTTCTCTATATTTAAGAATTTATTTTGTTCATCTCTTTTTTCTTTGTTCATTTGTTTCTTAAATTCTACATAACATGGTTTCATATGGTATTTGTCTTTCTCTGACTTATTTCACTTAACATTATAACCTCTATATCCCATCAAATCCCATCTATGTTGTTACAACTGGAAGATTTTATTCTTTTTCATGGCTGGATAATATTCGTGTGTGTGTGTGTGTGTGTGTGTGTGTGTGTGTGTACATCACAATGTCTTTATCCAGTTATCTATGGATGGACATTTGGGTTGCTTCCATATCTTGGCTATTGTAAATGATGCTGCAATAAACATACGGGTGCATATATCTTTTTGAATTACTGTTTTTGCTTTCTCTAGGTCCAGTACTGGAATTACTGGATCATATGGTAATTCTATTCTTAAATTTTTGAAGAATATCCATACTGTTTTTCAGGGTAGCTGTACCAGTTTGCATTCCCACCAACAGAGCATAAGGGTTCCTTTTTCTCTACATTCTTGCTAACACATCCTATTTCCTGTGTTTTTTATTTTAGTGATTCTGACTGGCATGAGGTTATATCTTATTTTGGTTTTAATTTGCATTTCCCTGATGATGAGTGATACTAATCACTCTGTATGAGCACTGTTGGTCACCTGTATGTCTTCTTTGGAAAAATGTCTCTTCAGGTCCTCTTCTCATTTTTAAATTGAATGATTTGTGTTTTGGGTATTGAGTTGTGTAAGTTCTTTATATATTTTGAATATTGACCCCTTATCAGATACGTCATTTGCAAATATCTTCTTTCATTCAGTAGGTTTCCTTTTCATTTTGTTGATTGTTCCCTTCACTGTGCAAAATCTTTTTATTTTGGTGTAGTCTCAGTGGTTTAATTTTCTTTTGTTTTTTACACATTTCTTAAGGAAAACAGTGTATGTGCCTCTGGTAGCCTCTTCTAATCTATTATGGCCTTGTAAGCCATAATATTTTTGGTATTAGAATCATGGCAAAGTCAACCCCCCCTTTTTTTACAGATAATAAAACTAAGTTATAATTTGAGTCAGAGGAATTAGGCAAGAAACAGAAATAAAAGATATCCAAATTAGAAAGGAAAACGTAAAGCCATCACTATTTATTTTTTTAAATATTTTATTTATTTATTTATTTATTTATTTATTTATTTATTTATTTATTTATTCATGAGAGACACAAAGAGAGAGAGGCAGAGACACAGGCAGAGGGAGAAGCAGGCTCCATGCAGGGAGCCTGACGTGGGACTTGATCCTGGGTCTCCAGGATCACACCCTGGGCTGATGGTGGCGCTAAATTGCTGAGCCACCCGGTCTTTCCATCATCACTATTTATAGAGGACATGACACATCTATAGAAAACCCTGAAGACTCAACCAAAAAAAACTGTTAGAACTAACAAATTAATTTAGTAAAGTGGCAGCAAACAAAATCGATATACATAAATACATAAATCTGTTGTTTCTATACACTAATAACAAAATACCAGAAAGAGAAAATTAAGAAAACCATCTCATTTACAACTGCATCAAAAAGAATAAGATACCTAGTAATAAATTTTACCAAGGAGATGAACTACTTCTACACTAAAAACTATAGGACACTGGTGAAAGATATTGAAGCTGACACAAATAAGTGGAAAGATATTCTGTGTTCATGGATTAAAAAAATTAATATTGTTAAAATGTCCATATTACCCAAAGCAACCTACAGATTCATGCAATCTCTATCAAAACACCAAAAGCATTTTTTCACAGAACAAAAAATACTAAAATTTGTATAGAATCACAGAAGACTCCAAATAGCCACAACAATTTTTAGAAAGAACATAGCTGGAGGTATCATGCTCCCAGATTTCCAACTACACTACAAAGCTTATAATAATCAAAATAGTATGATATTTGCATAAAAACAAACACCTAGATTAATGGAACAGAATAGAGAGCACAGAAGTAAACTCATACCTATATTGTCAATTAGTTTACGACAAAGGAGCCAAAAATACACACTGGGAAAAGGACATTCTCTTCAATCAGTGATGTTGGGAAAACTGGATAGCCACATGCAAAAGAATAAAATCTGACCGCTATCTAACACCATACACAAAAATCAACTCAAAACGGATTAAAGACTTGAATATAAGACCTGAAACCATAAAATTCCTAGAAGGAAATGTAGATGGTAAGTTCCTTGACATCAGTCTTGACATTGAATCTTTGGATCTGATGCCAAAGCAGAGACAACAAAAGAAAAAAATAGAGTAGTGGGACTACATTAAACTAAAAAGCTTCTCCAAAGCAAAGGAAACCATCAACAAAATAAAAAGGTAGCCTATTGAATGGGAGAAAATATTTACAAATCATATATCTAATAAGGGGTTAATATCCAAAATACATAAAGAATTCAACTCAATAACAAAAGAAACAAACATATAAATAAACCAATTAAAAAATGGGCAGAAGATCTTAATAAAAACTTTCCAAAGAAGATGGCTTCTTATATCTTCTATAGATGATAGGCTTCTATAGGCTTCTTCATCTTCTATAGATGGCTAACAGGCACATGGAACAATGTTCAACAATACTAATTATCAGGGAAATAAAAGTCAAAACTACAATGAGATATCATCTCACACTTGTTAGAAGTTATTATTAAAAAGACAAAAAAATAACAGATGTTAGGACATGGAGAAATGGGAACCCTTGTACACGGTTGTTGGAAATGTAAATTGGCACAGCCACAGTGGAAAACATTTTGAAAGTTCCTCAAAAATTTTAAAAAAATAGACCTACCATGTGATCCACCTATTCCACTTCTGGATATTTATCTGATGAAAAGAGACAAGAGAAAATACTAATTCAAAAAGGTATGTGCACCTTTGTGTTCATTGTAGTATCATTTAGAATAGCCAAGATATAGAAACAACTTAAGTGGTCACTGATAGATGAATGAATAAAAAAGATGTTACACATATATACAATGAAATACTACTCGGCTGTTTAAAATAAGGAAATTTGGCCATTAGTGACAACATGCATGGCCTTGAGGGTATTATGCTAAGTGAAATAAGGCAGACAGAGAAAGGCAAATACCGTGATTTCATATATATATATATATATATATATATATATATATATATATATATATATACATATAAACAGAACAAATGAACAAACAAAATAAAAAATACCCATAGACACAGAGAATAGATTGGTGGTTATCAGAGGGGAAAAGAATTTGTGGGGTGGGAGAAAAGGGTGAAGGGGGTCAATTGTATTGTGATGGATGGTAACAAGACTTATTGTGGTGATCACTTTGTAGGGTATACAAATACCAAAATCTCATGTTGTACACCTGAAACTAATATGTTACTTACCAATTTTACCTCACTTTAGAAAATATATTTGCTGGGACACCTGGGTGGCTCAGTGGTTGAGCATTTGCCTTCTGCTCAGGGCATGATCCTGGGGTCCCGGGATCGAGTTCCGCATTGGGCTCCCCAAATATATGTTTATTTGCTGTACATTCCAGGTACCTGACACTAGATGGAGTAGCATAAACACAGTGCTAGGCTGCTAGCCTATCAAATGTTAAAAGCTGTGAGCCTTGCCCAGTCTGTAAAAGAGGGTGTGAGTCAATTGCAGAGATTAGATTAGAGCTAACACAGACTCTTGTAACTTCTACTCCCTTAAATCACCTGTTTGTTACTTCTCTGGAGAGTTTATCTGTAATTAATACTATTGGGGGGTGGAGTCGCTGAGGACTTATGGTTTCTTAGTCCCAAAGGGTTGTCAAACAGAAAGGCTATTAACATAAGAGAGCACTTCAGCTCTCAGATCTGTGAAAACCTGTCCATAAGTCACTGTAACTCACTCTCTAAATTCATGTAACTAACCAATCCAGACAGTCACATGGGAGCTTATTTCCTCCAGTCCAGTCTCTCTTCCAGATAAAAAGTATATACAACAATAAGTGCTGCTTCTTCAATGTTCTCAGTGATCTGCAAATAGGAAAATGAAAAGTTAAGGTTTTGTTCTCCTAGCCAAGGTTCCAGGCCTCGAAGTCTCACTGTTCTTAGGAAGATTGTCATTAGAAAGAATTGAAGAGCCCATTTTGGCCTATAATGAGAAAAAGGGTATAGCTAGTTGGCTTTTGTTCATAGCATTCATCTTATGAGCTTATCTCTAATGGAATTGTGACAAACTTTCACCACAAATCATTTTGGTGTCAGTAAAAAGAAAAAAAAATTAGACCGGAGCCAGAAGAAAGTGAGTAAGGGATAGTGAGGATGCATAAAACCATGTCAAAGGGAGAGGAGACATAATCAAAAGAAGTCAGAATATTTAGTCTGGAAAGGAACAAGAAGAGCAAATTTAGGGGTATTGCTATCACTTTCTTTCAATCTCTGCAGGTCTTTAAATCTCACAAGATTAAGAAGCAAACTTTGTTGTGTGAATCCAAAGGGTGGTGCTAAGACCAATGTTTATATGTGTGCTAAGGCGGAACAGCTAGAGTTGGGAAACCTACTTTGATTTTTGCTCAAAGGAGAAAATTCGTGATTTCTTGGGAACCTATTTGTTTGTTTTATTGATAATACTTAAGTATATATCCTTTTTTAATGTATAAATTTATTTTTTATTGGTGTCCAATTTGCCAACATACAGAATAACACCCAGTGCTCATCACCCAGTCACCCCCACCCCCCGCCCACCTCCCCTTCCACCACCCCTAGTTCGTTTCCCAGAGTTAGGAGTCTTTCATGTTCTGTCTCCCTTTTGGGAACCTATATGAAGTCCAACTAGAAAATACAGAATGTTATGAACAACATGTTCAATGTAAACACAGTGATCACTCACTGATTGGCTTATCTTTACTCTTTCAGATCAAAGTTAGCAGAAATAATATTGGGACTGGTTGGGAATACAACTGAGGGCTAAGATCATATGCGTTCAGGAGCTTCAAGTACTTCCAATATCCGGTAAATTTGCAAAAGGAAAGCATAATTTTGTTCTCCTTTGGTTTCAAAGGAAGGAAGGAAGGATCCACAAATCAAATAAATCACCAAGGAGCATGTGAAAATAATTGTTAAGCAGTGGAGGAGAGGCCCTTTTATCTCTCTATAAACTCATATCTCACATTTGTTTCTCCTAAGACTATGAATAGGGGCTATACTATGAATTGTAGCCCTCAGCAGTTCTAGTCTAATTCACTGGTATTTTCATTGATTTAAATGAAAGAGCCAACTCCTAGTCATTCTTTCATACAGAGAAGCAGGAATAGTGAGTGGACACTCTCTTCTATGTCTGGGACCCAGGACCTTAGATTTTTGGGTGACTTTTGTCTATTTTTCTTTTACCCATTTATTCTTCGTTGCCTTTTCCTTCAATCCTTTTCTGCTTATCTCTTCTCTCCACCACCACCCCCCCCAGTTATTTACTCTCCTTCTTTTTTTTTAAATTTAATTTTATTTTATTTATTTATGATAGGCACACAGTGAGAGAGAGAGAGAGAGGCAGAGACACAGGCAGAGGGAGAAGCAGGCTCCATGCACCGGGAGCCTGACGTGGGATTCGATCCCGAGTCTCCAGGATCGCGCCCTGGGCCAAAGGCAGGCGCTAAACCGCTGCGCCACCCAGGGATCCCCTCTCCTTCTTTTTTTATACCAGTGTACTAGACCAAACTTCCCAACTCTTTCCTTGCTGCAAAGGCAGGAAAATGTCTGAAGCTTGAATGAGCCCTAATTCATTGGGAAAGCATCTATTCTCCAGTTTCCTTCTTAGCAATCAAGGGGTGCCTTTTAAGTAAAAGTGAATAGTTGAGAGACAGGAGGGGCACCAAATTTCCATAAAACCTCCTACTTTCCTCAGGCAGCTTATTTCTTGTTACCAGTGGGTACCTTTAGTCAGATGCTTTTTCTTGGCCTTGCAGTTAGAGTTCCTAGTTAGTACAAAAGAAATTCAGAATTTGGATGGTCCCGTACCCTCATTGTACAAGAACACAGCTAAAAGGAAAACGGTCTTGTTCAAGTTATTCAGCAAGTCAGGGGCAGAGATCCAGAACACAAGCCTTGCCATCTTAGCCCAAGACTCTTTGTTATAGCCATTCTCTTTCTACCCACAGTGACTCCACTCTCCCTTTGGTGCTCTCCTGCAACTTAACTTTACCACCATTATCTTTCTCCTTTTTTTTTTTCCTGTAGTCTAGGTAACCTGTTTTTAGTCTGCTTAACTATCTTACAATTTTACAGTGATGTTGGTTTAGAAAGCTGTTCTATATCTAACTATATCCTGCCTAGAATATTCAAATGTAGTTGTGCTCTCTTCCATTAATTAGTTAATTTTTTTATGTCTTCGGGGGTAGGGCAATACTTCCCTAGCCAAATAACCTGGGAGTGTATCTGAAGGGACAAGTTTTCAAGGAGGCATATTCTGGGTCCTGAAGTGTTTTGTCTTCTTCAAGCATAGAAATGGCTCTGAGAGAAGCTTATACCCTAGACGAAAAACAAACTACTTAAAACACAGCTCTAAGGGTGCTAGGGTGGCATAGTCTGTTAAGCAACCAATTCTTAGTTTTGGCTCAGTATGTGATCTCAGGGTTGTGAGATCGAGCCCCATGAGATTGAGCCCTGCAAGATTGAGCCCCACAAAATCGATCCCCACAAGATCAATCCTGGCAAGAGTGAGCCCTGCAAGGGCAGGCTTTACATTGGGCTCTGTGTGGGGCTCTGTGCTCAGTGTGGAGTCTGCTTGGGATTCTCTTTTCCTCCCTCTCCCTCTGCCCCTACTTCCCTGCTCATGCACATACACATTCTTTCTCTAAAATAAATAAATAGATCTTTAAAAATAAGTAACACACAGCTCTAGTTTCAAAGATATTATTTTCTGATTAAGCCTGGGAGTAAGGTGTGTGGTTTTTTGTTGTTGTTGTTTTGTTTTTTAAATAATTTTTTATTACATTTAGTTTTATGCTTTTATGTGCAAAATAATAATTACCACTTAATTGCCACTTTTATATATAATATCTGCTTTCAGGGATATTCAATTTCTTTCTTTACATTTTATTTTGAAATAATTTTAAACTTAAAGAAAAGCTGAAAAATGTTACAGAGAATTTTTATGTATGTTTCACATAGCTTCGCTGCATAATTAGAGGACCAAACCAAGGAAATAACTTTGGTACAATACTATTAACAAAACTACAGACTTATTTTCATTTTGCCAATTTTTCCACTAGTATCTTTTTCCCCAGTTTCCTGTCCATTTAGTTTGCATTGCATTTGGTTTCAGATCTCCTTGGTTTCCTCCAATCTGTGACAGTTTCTCAGACTTCCCTTGACTTTCATGACTTTGACACTTTTGAAGATTAATAGTCAATTTTTTAAAAGATTTTATTTATTTATTCATTATATATATATATATATATATATATATATATATATATATAGAGAGAGAGAGAGAGAGAGAGAGAGAGAGAGAGAGAGAGGCAGAGACACAGGCATAGGGAGAAAGCAGGCTCCTTGCCGGGAGCCTGACACCGGACTTGATCCCGGAACTCCAGGATCATGCCCTGGACCAAAGGCAGGTGCTAAACCGCTGAGCCACCCAGGGATCCCCATTAGTCAATTTTCTAAATAGAATGTCCCTCACTTAGGGTTTGTTTAACATCTTGTTATGATTATGTTGAGACTGTACATAGGCAAGACTGCCAAAGAAGTGATATCCCCTTCCCACTGCATCATATCAAGGGCTACATGATGTAGTTATGTCTTATCAATGTTGAGGTTAACCTTGATCACTTGATTAAGATGGTGTATGCCAGGTTTCTCCACTATAAGGTTAACATTTTTATCTTTAAAATGAATAATTATTTGGAAGAAAGTAATTTCAGACTATGCAAATATCTCATTTCTAATGAAACCTTCATCCATAAATTTTAGCAACCATCAAAATATTGGGTCTGCAGCAATTATTACTGTGATGCTCTAATGGTGATTTTCCATTTTTCTCATTCCTTTTAAATTTTTCAATTAGTGCCCTTTTGTAAGAAAGCTATCTTGGGGTGTGTAGGTGGCTTAGTCAGTTAAGCATCTACCTTTGGCTCAGGTAATGGTCGCAGGGTCCTGAGATAGAGCCCTGCATCAGTCTCTCTGGTCAGCAGGGAGTCTGCTTCTCCCTCCCTCTCTCCCCGCACCTCCCCCTGCTTGTGTGTACTCTCTCTCTCCCAAATATATAAATAAAATCATTTTTTATTTTTTATTTATTTTTTATTTTTTTATAAATTTATTTTTTTATTGGTGTTCACTTTGCCAACGTATAGAATAACACCCAGTGCTCATCCCGTCAAGATGTGTGTTTTGATGAGTTGACTTTAGTGCTAATTATTCTTCTTCTTCTGAAAATGTAATTTTAGTGGCTATGCACTGTGGCCTTGAATATACTCAGTGCCTGAGTAGAAGAACAGTGTATTAAGCCCAAGGGATGGTTCTAGAAAGTAGGAAGCCAACAATATCTAAAGTACATCTGGACCAGAACCCAGGATGGGATGAATAGAGTGAACATGTTTCAGATGGAGTGTGTTCCCTACCTCTCTGTAAGATAAAAGAAATAGTGCTATAGACTACATAATCAGCCTAATTTATATTATTTATATTTATATCTATAAATATATAGATGTATTTAAATATATATAAATATGCATCACATCTTATGTAGGCCCTATTGGTATTGGCTGTGCTACTGGTGTACTCTACTGGGGTTTGGTGTGCTGGGCCAAAGTGGGATTTATTTGAATTTAATATAATGATGAGGTATTTTGTAGGCTGGAATAGGCTGCCCTGTGTTCTATTTTAGGAATGCTGGAGTATGTGGGCTAGTTTGAGCTACAATGGGGTAAACAGGGCTGGCTGAAGCAGGAAGAGAGAGAAATTTAGCAATGAAATCACTTCACTTCTCTGAGTATCATTTTCTAACTTGTCAAATATGTGAGATTCATTCATTTATACCAAAAATGTTCAGTGAGTACCATCTAAGTAATAGGCTCCTTTTTAATGTACTGAGAATACAGAGATAACAAAACAGGGACACTGACATACAGGAGCTTTTGGGTAAGTTGGGGGAGGTAGCCAAGTAAATAGTACAATAAAGAAAAATAAATGCAAAGAGAATGTATCAGGTAATATCAGTCATTTTTAACTCTCAGTCACTTAACCCAATGAAAGTTTATTTCTCATTCATGCAAAGTCTGTTATGGACCCAAGCAACTTTCCAGGGCAGTTATCCTTTATGTGTTAGCTCATCATTCCAGGCTGTTTCAATCTTATGGTAGCTCTATAACGATATGTTTCCATGATGGCCATGGCAGGAAGGGTCTTGCATTGGATATTAATTGTTCCAGCCAGAGAAGGACACATATAACTTCCTCCCACAACCAAAAACAGTCACATAGCCTTTCCCTATGTTAAGTGGGCAGGGGAGTGGGGGTGCAAACATTCTATGTTTCTGGAAGTATTAAAGTTGGATATTAGAACATTTGTAACCTACCACAGGTAAGAGTAATCCGGATGTGAGGGTCCAGCACATATGACTACCAATGATCTCTCAGGGCTTTTCTTAAACTTTGGAGCTTGGGGATTCTGTTGTCATTCTCAGTGATATCTAAAGGTATAAACTTTGTACCTGTACCTAGCACATAACGTGAAGAAATAGTACAGGTCAGAGGTTTTCCATCATATGTCAAGTAACCTTTCTCAGAAGTAGCAAGTTAGCTGTCATTTGGAATACTGCACTGGACTCTTTCTGAGCTTAGGGAACTGATTTTCATGACACTCTGCTTTTCTGCTTTCTTTGGCCTAGATGCGGTGACTGAAGTGAAGACTGATATCTATGTGACCAGTTTTGGCCCCGTGTCAGACACTGACATGGTAAGTATAATTCCTGGAAAGGTAAAAGTGAAAGATGATGCAACAGATCAAAGAAAACAAATTGGAGTTTATAGCTATGTTCTAGGGAGAAGCGTTCTCTCACATGAATTCCCTATCCTCACTATCCTACATTTCGCGAAATTCGTCTTTTTCCCTGCTCTCCCTACCCATTCACATATAAAGCATATACCTTCATCAGGAATACCCTTTCTTTCCACAACACATCTTTCAAAGTTCAGCTTGTATCCCTATCCTCAATTAAACTTTCCCTGTCTTCTCATTTTGTCAGCACTACACACATATTTACAGAGATAAGTCATGTGAGGACAACATTGTGGTGGGGACTTTCAAAGAGTCAAGCAGCCTGTGGTATCATCCAAGAAGTCTGCTTCTTGTAAACAGGCCCTATTCACTGGGGTAATAGACTGACCATGGTGATGCAAAATATTTGGCGAAAGAGTCAAAATCACTTCTGGAAATTCGTCCTTCTACAGATGTGAGCAGGGGAAAGCTTCAGAGTAGAGTCAAGGAATAGAACATGGCACAGCAGAGCTAGTAAGGGGAAACTCATGAGCCATCTTCAAGGACTTCTCCTTCCATTGCCTCTTGTTGTCAAAGCAAAGAATGCAGTGGAAAGTTGAGGCAGGAGACCCCATCCTAATGGGCCACCTGATCAATACCTACTAAATATCAGATATTTGATTGAATAATGATCATATAAGCAAACAAAGAACTATTATATGCTCAGTATGCCTGGCAGTTAATAGATGCTCGAAGAATTTTTGTTGAGTGAGTGACTTTGTATGGAAAATAAAAATCTTAAAATCAGAAAATGTTTAAAGAATATGAAGTGTCCAAAAATATGAAATGTCTATGTTCATTACTTAAATTTTTTTCTGTGTATCTTCATTGGGACTACTACTTAGCAGAGGATAAGGCTTCTTTAGACCTTTTGGGTAAATATAAACAGTTGTATAGGAATGTGATAGAGTTTACCTGTAGGTAATATAAAATGATTGAGTGTATTCAAGTAGGACAGTCAAAATATACATGTGTTGTTTTAGAATGATTGAGAATGACCTATCAGTCTGTACAGCATGGACTGCAGGGGGGAAAAGATTGGAGGCTGAGAGTTGGTTTAGGTATGTTGACTTTACATGGCTCTTTCTTCAATCAGGCAAGGTCTACAAGTCAGTTGGACAAGAAGACTAGTTTTCAGCAGAGGGAGTCATGAGTGGTTGTGAGGCAACGCCTGTACTTTGTCTTTTAAGTGTGGAACAAAGAGGATACTGAGATATAACAGATTCCCTGTATACTCCTTAAGGGCAAGTACCAAGTCCTCATGGCTTCCCTGATACTTAATAGAGTACTTGACACATAGGGAGAGCTCAGTAAGGGGCATGTTTGATGTACAAGGGGTGGAGGAGACAGGTCTCTCCTAGGGGCATCAGTAAAGCCTGTGTGTCTAGATTGCTCCCTCTCAACTGCTCCAGGTCTCAACTTGACTACTAATGCCCACAGTTTCAGATCCAGGCATGTGTTAAAAATATTGTCAGTTGGTCATTCAACAAGTACTCCTCAGAAGCCTAACTTTGCATTTGGGGCTCTAAGGATCCCTATATTTAGAGAGCTTATAGGCCACTGGAGATAATCAGATTCACCAGGGATATGCAACTCTCTCTTTGTATTGCTGGGAACTACTGATGGATTAGGATTTTTACAAGAAAGTGACTGTAGCTACTCTTTGAACACATATACGCTTACACTCACACACTCTCCTTTACTCTCACTCATGCACCAACATCCACAAATACATTCAGAAAAATATACATGCACACAAGAAAATACATACAGAATAAAAATAGTCCAGCTGCTATCCCAGGCACTTCATGAACACATGTGTGCAAACAGATACCTAAATCCAGGAATACTACAGAAACACACATGTAGCCCTTACCCAAATCAGCTCCTCTCCTTGCTCCTTCCCCACCCAAGTAGGCACACATAGGAATGCAGAGGCACTGGAGACATTTCAAACACTCCAGATTTTCTATATCTTGAAGTTTCATATTCTACTTTATTATTTGTTTTTTTCCCCTTATGGTTAAGTAGAAGCAATAGAATGGCTTTCCTGATAGGAAGGGCAGATTTGATCAAATAAATTTCAGGTTATTTTTAGCTGCACTTCCATCTTGTTACAAGGTAGAATAGCTATGATCACTCAGGCTGGGAAACACATTAATAGTGCTTTTAAAAATTTCTTCTTCTGTACTATTTCGTATACTGTGGCAATTGACCCTGGGTCAGGGATGACTTTGGGTGAAGCATCAGAAAGTTGTCTGACTTTAGCAACTAGCTGAAGCAATAACCCACACTCCCCTGAGACTACAGACTGCTTGGGTGAGTAGATGAAAACAAGAGCTGGCTGTGTTCTTGACTCACTAACAGCCAAATGTAATTTTGGTCCAGAATACTTTCCTAAGGAAATAGAGACAAGTTTATTGTTCATAAAGAGGAAGAATTGTGGTGCCAATTTGAGCATTGAAGTAGTATCACCCAAACCCTTTGCAGCCATTATATTCCTTACTCAAACACTGATCCCCACAGACATAGATCCTGAGTTTGACAAAAAAGCTCCATGAGGGCCATACCTATTTTGTTAATCCTGCACTACCAATACCTAATGAATGTTTGGCACTTGGTAGACTCTCAACTATTTGTTAAATGCAAGAATAAATGAGATGGAACAAATTAAATTTGAGGGGAAAATTATGACTGTGTTCCTTCACTTGATTGAAAGTCCTTCAAAGGTGGAGAACATGTCAGGTATATTTCTGTGTCTCTAGTACCTAGCATAGAACCTGATACAGATTCTTTGTAAATGTTCATTGAAATGATATGAAACATTAATAGCAAGTTGTGCAAAGAGTAAAAGTAGCTTTCTTTAGAAGACACTATGGAGTAGCAAGAGTAATGAGTCAATGATTGATGGCTCCAAGCTTTGGGCTACTGATTTTGGTGGCTGCTCCATTTTTTTAAAGTAAGGAACTGTGACAATAGGGAATTAGGCAGAGACAAAAGCAAACAATAGTAGATATTTCTAAGGGAAAAGTCAGAGAATGAAAATGTATTAAAGAGTACAAGATATAAATTGGAAACTACAATGGGAATTTTTACAGGCATCACAAATGAAAGCCTTGTGTTAACCATTTTAACAAATAAACCTTGATGGTCAAAAAAAAAAAAAAATACATGCTGTTCCTCAGCAGTAATATCAATCCTGTACCTATGGTCTTCAAGGAGAGAAACAGAATAAGGGATACAATCCCAATTTGAATTATCTAAGGCCATATGACCTTCTATTACTTTCTATTTTCAGAAGAATTTACACCATTTTCTCAATCCATGTATGGGAAGACAGTATAGTGGCAATGAGGGGAAGACTGCAAAAGATTTAGTGAAAATGCAGTTTCATTGTCACTTCTCTCTCAAATTGGGTATGTCCATTCCTTACCAGTGAGCAATGTCTCTTGGCAAGTGGAAATTTTCCCTGGTTTCCCAAGATCCTTTGAATTAGAATGTAGAGAAAGTGGGATACTGACTTGAAAACGGAATGCTATGCATATGGTCAGTGGTTGAAAAGGAAGGTAGAAAGGTGACAATTGATATTTTCTGAGAGACCTTAAGTGTTCTTACCACACATACAAACACACACACACACACACACACAGGTGATATATGAGTTAATTTGATTGTGATAATCATTTTACAATGTATACATATATTAAATGATCACATTATACACCTTTAGAAATAACATTGTACAACCTAAATACAATTTTTAGTTGACAATTGTATCTCAATAAAGCTGGGGGAAAAAGAAAGCTAACAGCTGAGAAAGAACTTTGGATGCTCTCCTGCTCCAAAACATCTTCTGAGGGACGCCTGGGTGGCTCAGAGGTTGAGTGCCTGCCTTCGGCCCATGGCATGATCTGGAATCCTGGGATCGAGCCCACATCAGGCTCTCTGCATGGAGCCTACTTCTCTCTCTGCCTGTGTCTCTACCTCTTTCTCTCTGTGTGTCTCTCATAAATAAACAAATAAAATAAAATAAAATAAATCTTCTGAAAAAAACTATTCTAAATCTTATCCTAAGGCCCTAGGTTCTGACATGCCACAGGTTCAGGGACCCGGCGTCCTGAATTATGTATTTAATGAATATTTATCTGAATATACTGATAAAACTAGTGAGCAAATACAGAGGACAAAGAGTAGTGTTAGTAGAGTCAGAACAAGAATAACTGGGAAAATTAAGATGCCAATTCTATGTATTGTCAATTTCAGTCTTTTCCCAGGGATACTTTAACTCTTTAGATACCTGCTAGGTAACAAGTGCCAGCTGCTGCTTGCCAACAGAGAAACTTCCTAGAGTATACAGTGGACAGCTAGGTAATGAAGCAAGTACAATACAATAAGAGAACTAATCGTATAGCATAATGGAAAAAAAAGAAAATAGAGGCTTGGGAAATATGAATTCATGAAAGATATAATTCTCGATACAGATGGCATACATTTTGATGTGACTTCTTGTGAAAATCATGCAAAGTTACCAGAGTATCAAAGACCATAGAGGAAAAAAATGATGTTGATTAAAAAGAAAGTAGTAGCAAGGGACCTCTTTCTTGGTGGCAGTAGCCATGAAATTATTGTTTCCCACCTAGCACTGGAAAAGTGGCAATATTCACTTCAAGCCCTCACTTACTGGTAGTCTCAGGCACAGAATGAAAGGGGGCCTTTATCTATTTTGAAAGCCTGTTGGGCTGTCAGTTTCCTTTTATTCTATAGGATATCATGTTTCTAGGTACAGTATAGAAAGGAGTCCATGTCTGTGGGGTTTTGCCTAGGAGTCCATGACCAGGAATCTTCTGGGCTACTTTTATGTAAAATAGGCAGGACACATAAACAATGCTAATAAGACTATTTCAAGGATTAAATGCAACTGAAAGGGGCAGATGGACTATGATTCTTCAAAATTCAGAATGATGGTAAGAAGGCAAAGAACAAAGAGAAGACTGGATAGTCAAAATAAGGGGGGGGGGGCAGTGTCCTGCCTATGAGGCACTAACAATGCCTTCACTGTAATGCAGTTGTCAAGTATCTTGGCTCCAGACTCTGCTAAAGTTAAATCAGCCTTGCAGTCCCTTTCTGGCAGGCTGCTTTGATACACTGCACAGTGTTAAAAAATTGAAGACACTCAGGGTCTAACACCAAACCAGAAATTTCCCCCCAGGTGGTACATATCATCTTTGCCTAGTGTAGTACCTTTTCCAGGAGGCAGATTTAGCCAGCCTTATTATCTGGAATATTTTATTTCAGTGCCTCACAAAACAATGAAATTTATTTGTCAATTTGGAGGCCACCATTTTTGGAAAGTATATGATTCAATTTGCAAGGAAGGAATTGATTACATTGCTAGAATGGTCAGTTCAAAATTGATTGCTTTTGGTCAAAGGTCATTGGATACTTATGGAGCAAATAATCACTATCTGATCTTCCCCAGTAGTTCTGACTATACAGAAAATAATATATTAAAAAATAGGTACTCATCACTCAACTTTTTAAATCTTAAAAATCTTGCCATATTTTTTCTCATAAGAAAAAATCTTTACTGATACAGATGAAGTCCCTTGTATACCTTATCCTGATCCCATTTTTCTCCTCCCCCCCAACTAGAACTAATTAAAACAATGAGTTTTCTTTTCTTTTCTTTTTTTTTTTTTTTGGTAATTTCCACACATATTATAGACTTAAAACTAAAGATGTATATATCACATGCAGTGACAAATATAATAAATGACACAAAGTGGTTTTCATGCTTTCACACTATAAATATATTTCAAACTGTAAAGTGCATCATAGCTTCTGTATTATTTTACAATTCATTTTTTCTTTTTTTTCCTTTTTTTAATTGGAGTTCAATTTGCCAACATATAGCATAACACCCAGTGCTCATCCTGCCAAGTGCCAATTCATTTTTTCAACCATGTATTGGAAGCCTTTCTTTCTGATGCATTTAACTCTGATTGATTTATTTTAACTGCTATAGACTACTCCAGTGTATGCATATTTTTTATTTATACATTTGTCCAATTCTCATGACAATGTGCATTTAGACTCTTTCCAAATTTTTCCTATTACGAACACTGATAACAACAAACATTCTTGTATACATCTTCTTGAGAATATGTTTGAGTTTCTGTAGGGTATGTACCTGCAGATAACATTTTTTATTTGTACATTTTTAACTTTCTTCAGATAGGACCAAATTACTCACTTGATGGGCTGTGCCAATTTATAATCCCACTGGCATTGTATGGTCCATTTCGCTGCACTTTTGCTAACTTTCTATTATTATAGTTTTTGCCATTCAGATGAGCATGAAATGGTGTCTAATTGATATTAGTGGAATTTTCCTGATTACCTTTGAAGTTAAGCCTTTGCCACCACCTGCACTACCCCACAGCAAAAGTAGAAACTCCATGCAGATCCTATTCCTTGTTGACATTTCTGAAGTTTCCTGTGGGATGCATGTGTACATGCATGTGTGTGTGCATGTGTTTGAGTGTGTATGTTTGTGTGATTGCTATTTCTTAGGTCACTAATCTGATTCTAGATAAAAAAAATTGGTAATTTAAGTTTTGACTCCTATTTATTTATTTATTTATTTATTTATGATCGTCACAGAGAGAGAGAGAGAGAGAGAGAGAGAGAGAGAGGCAGAGACATAGGCAGAGGGAGAAGCAGGCTCCACGCACTGGGAGCCCGACGTGGGATTTGATCCCGGGTCTCCAGGATCGCGCCCTGGGCCAAAGGCAGGCGCCAAACCGCTGCGCCACCCAGGGATCCCCTGACTCCTTTTTTTAAATAATAAATTTATTTTTTATTGGTGTTCAATTTACCAACATACAGAATAACACCCAGTGCTCATCCCGCCAAGTGCCCCCCTCAGTGCCCGTCATCCATTTCCCCCACCTCCCGCCTTCCTCCCCTTCCACCACCCCTAGTTCATTTCCCAGAGTTAGGAGTCTTTATGTTCTGTTTCCCTTTCTGATATTTCCCACACATTTCTTCTCCCTTCCCTTATATTCCCTTTCACTATTATTTATATTCCCCAAATGAATGAGAAAGGATGTTTTGACTCCTAATTTAAGAGAGCAGAAGTCATGGGAATTTCTACAAGATATTCTAGAAAGGCCAAATGATAGTAAACAGTAATAAATATGATAGATAGATCTACTCTACATCTGTTCTTAGTTTTTTAAGGTGTGTATGTGTGTGTTATATATGAAATTTTGCAACTTCTCTTTTGTCTCCTATTAAGATGATTGCATGATTTTTCTCCTTTAATCTATTAATGCAGTTAATTACATTAATGGGTTTCTCTGATGTTAGGTCATCTTTTACTTTCCTTGAAAGAATCAAACTTGATAATGATTTTTGAATACATGTATTGATTTTAACTATTATTTTATTCATGGTTGTTTGTATCTGTGTTCATAGGAGTTCCCAGCTTAAACTACTTCTCATTACCTCAACTGGTAGTACTCTGGTTCAGGCCACCCTTGCCTCTAGCATATCCAACTGTAAAAATCCCTTAACTGATTTCCTTGTCTGTACTCTTGTCACCCTATTATCTATAGGATGGTAGTGATTATATATATAATACACATATATACACAATAATTTAATGCAATTGCTCAGTTCAAAAATTAACATTTTTTGCAAATCTTATTTAATCTGTATTCTTACCCCTAACCCCATATGTTCTCCCCATTTTATCTCTTTTTCTTTATTAAATTTATCAGAAGTTTTCTATATTGTTAGTGTTGCCAAAGTAACCTGTTTGGGGTTTTTTTTTCATCACTCACATGTATTATTTATTTTTGTTTTTTGTTTCACCACTTTTTGCATTTGTCTGAGTCATTTTTTTCTTTTATTCTTCCTTCCCTCTCTCTCTCTCTCTCTCTCTCTCTCTCTCTCTCTCTCTCTCTCTCTCTCTCTCTCCTGTCCATCCATATTTACTTTCTTTTCTTTTTTTTATTAGAAGCTCATCAGATCTCCACCATCTATTGGGCCACGTGGAGGAGCACACAGTGAGGGGACTAACATACACATCGTGAGCAGTGGGAGGGGGTGGAGGCAGCACGGTGGCTCCAGGGTGCCCATGGATGGTTGGAGGTTGGGGAACAGGGGCAGAAATCAGAGATGCTCCTGCCCCTGCTGTACCCCTGCCTTCCACACAAACATCAGTTATCTTTTTCTTTACTTTACTTGAGTACTCTGTGGTCCTTCTGGTTTCTTGAGGGAGATTAGCTTTAGGCTTTTACTTTTTTAAGGCAATCTTTAAGGCTTCTTTACAGCTATCAATTTCCTTCCAAGTACCACTTGAGTGTCCCACTACAAGATTTCATATTTTATAAGCATCTTTACTGTTGTTCAGTACTAAGTATTTTCTAATATCCTTTATGATTTTTCTTTGCTTCTTGAAGTCTTTATAGTAGGATTTTCAATTTTTACATATAAAACTTTGTTATTAATTTCTAATTCAATGCCTCATATTGAAAAAGGATGACTTGAAGGTTATGAAATATTTTTGTGTCTTGAGATTTGCTTTATGACTTAGCACATGATCACTTATTTTTGGCAAAAAAATGTATTTTTACTAAGTGTCAGGTGGATAAGTCTATATATATATACAGATACGAAAAAATATATATATACAGATACTTATCTATATAGAGATATAGAGATAGGTTGATAGATATCTGCATATATATACATATATGTATATATATCCCTTAGCTCATCTTGTCAATGGATTGTTTGCATATTTTAATCATGCAAATTGTTGTTCTGATTGTTCATTTATTGAGAATCTATGGGTTTGTCACATTCTCCTTGTAATTCAAATTTGCTTTATGTATTTTAAGTCTATGTTATCTTATACATAAAAATTTAGAATTGTTATTTTTCCACTGAAGATACTTTGCTTTTTAATGTAATGATATTTTATCCCAAAGAAAAATGTTTGTCTTACAGTCCACTGTGTACTTTATAATTCTACCACATTATTTTGATAGTATTTGCTCATATATATGTTTCTATTACTTACTTTCAACCTGTGTTTTTAGGTTTCTTTAGGAGTGACTCTTGTATATACATAGCATGTGGCTATACTGTTTATTTATCCTTAGAGTACAGTAAGTTTGTTTCTACCAACTTATGGCTTCTTTTCCCCATATTTTTCCATGGATTATTTTTACTTGTTTTCTATAGATTGAAGCATTTTCTATATCGCCAATTGCTTTTCTCTACTGCTTTATAAGCTTTATATTTTATGTCTGGTACATTCTTTAGTGGTTTCTTTAAACATTAACATACATACTTGACCTAAAGTTTAATATCTCCACCCTCCTCCCAAGTAATACAATAATGCATTAATCAACATATCCCTACTCCCTCCTTCCATTAGGTTTACTCAAGTTATTTATTCCACCTAGTTTTTATAGTCCTTATTATTATTTGTAGAGAGCCATTATTTGTTTAATTTAACCATATGTTAGTTAATACTTGGTGCTCGCTATTTCTACTTCCATCTTCCTGCTGTTTTAGTTTTCAACTACATAAATAACTTATTTTAATAGTTCTTTTCATGAGGATATAGTCAATCATTTATTTATGAAAAGTATTTATATTTTATATTTTCTGAAGCTCTTTGGTAGAGGGGTACAAGATGGTGGAGTAGGAGGACCCTAAGCTCACCCCTTCCCATGTTTACAACTAGATATCACATCTAAGTCAATAAACCTGAGAGTGATCCAAAGACTGGTAAAACAAACTCCACAACTAAATGTAGAGAAGTGCATCAGAGAGGTTAGGAAGGGCAGAACCTGTAGTGTGGAGCCGCCCACAGAAGGGAAGGAACAGCAGTCATGGAAAGGAGAAAGGACAAGGCAGCCCACAAAGGGAAAATGAATCCCAGTAACATCTGGCCTTGAAAAGCAGAGGGGCTGAATTCCATGAATTTGTATAACCAGCAGGACTTTGTATAACCAGCAGAGCCTGCAGCTTTAAAAGTCACCTGACTCAGGGCTGGGTAAGCTGGGAGGATGAGTGATAGCCAGGTCCCTGCTCTTAAAGAGACAACAGATTCAGGAAAGGAAACATAGAAGTAACAGCTTGCACAACTGGAGGGAGATCTGTTTACACTGTTGTGGATTTTATTGGGAGACTTCTCTGGGAACAAAGGAGCTGGCAGCTGCCATTTTCCTCCCTACCCCCATCATAAACTCAGAGCCACCTATGACAGGTGGTACCACGCAGACACTTGCTACCTAACCTGTTAGCAATGTGTCTCACCCTTGAGTTTTCCTGAGGATTGTCTGACTCCAGACCTGCTGGCCTCTGCCCTGGACCTAGTTTAAGCTTTGTTAATACAACACATGTCCTGCCCAGCTGCTGCCTTCCTGTGTTCCACCCATATGGCGACTATACTTAGGGATCCTGCCTAGGACTAGTGGCTCAGTGAAAATTTTGTTAATGCCACATGTGTGCCTTGACCAGTGGCTGAGTGCATAGTTACCTTGTACCCCTGACCACCTCTGCTGTAGCATGCCACACCCCAGGCTACCACCATGATTTGAGGAATTAGCCTAGGACTAGCAGCTCAATGCAAATTTTGCTAACACCAACACTCCACTCCCCAGCCCTCTTATGGTCATGCTCTGCCTCAGAGCTAGCCTGTATGGGTCTCACACTACAGACTGCAAGCAAAGCTGACAATGGGCAGAGAGTCAGTGTAGAGTCTGGACTGAAAGGGAAAGCTACACACACACACACACAATAGCAGGACATAAGCAACACACATAGGATACTGCCCTGAAGTGCCAGGTTCTGATGAACAGGGCACACTGCACTGCAGGGCACTACAAAACCTCTTCTTCATAAAGGTTACTTACTACTTACAAGAGCAAAGATGTAGCTGACTTTCATAACACAGAGAAACAAACACAGAGAAGTAGACAAAACGAAGAGACAGAGGAATTTGTCACAAATGAAAGAACACAACAAAATCACAGCAAGGTATCTAATTGAAACTGAAATAAGTAATATGCTTGATAGAGAATTTAAAGAAATGATCATAAAAGGTACTCATTGGACTTTAGAAAAGAGTGGAGGACATCACTGAGACCCATAACAGAGATAAAAAATAACATATCAGAGATGAAGAACTCTGATATAAGTATTGCTACTCCAGCTTTCTTTTGACATCCATTTCCATGATAAATGTTTCTCCATCTCCTCACTTTCAATCTACAGGTATCTTTTAAGTCTGAAATGAGTCTCTTATAGGCAACATATGCATTGGTCTTCTTTCTTTATCCACTCTGACACCCTGTGTCTTTTGATTGGAGCATTTAGTCCATTTACATTCAAAGTAATTACTTTTATTACAGTAATTACATCTATTTTATAAAAGTAATCACATCTATTTTATAATAGTAATTACATTTATTTAAATGCAAATAAAAATGCAATAGATGGAATACAGAGTAGGCTACAGGAAGCAGAAGATCATATCAGTGACCTGAAGGATAGAGCAATGGAAAGCTGAACAGATGAGAGACAAATATAGCATCATGAGACTAGAGTTAGGGAACTCAGTGACTCCATTAACCATAATCACATTGATATTATTGGGATCCCAAAAGGAAAAGAGCAGGAAGGGAGGCAGAAAATGTGTTTGGAGAAATGGTTGAAAACTTCCTGAATCTGGAGAGGGAAACAGATGTCAAAATTTAGGAGGCATAGGGATCCTCCAACAATTTCAACCTGAGGAGGTCCACATAGTAATAAAATGCCAAAAAAATGATAAAGAATTTTAAAGATTACAAGAGTAAAGAAGACAATTACATACAAAGGAAACCCAATAAGGAAATAAGCTGATTTTTCAGCAGAAACTGTGCAGGCTAGAAGAGAGTGGTATGATATATTCTAAGTGCTGAAAGGGAAAAAAATCTGAAGCCAAAAATACTCTATGCAGCAAGGATATCATTCAGAATAGAAGGAGAGATAGAGTTTCTCAGACAAACAAAAAAGTAAAGGAGTTCATGACAACTAAGCTACATCTACAAGAAATACTAAAGGGGATTCTCTGACAGGAAAGGAAAGACCATAGCTAGGAGTAAGAAAAGTAAAAAACAAGAAGCAGTAAAAATAAGTATATCAGTAAAAATCAGTCAAGGGATTCATAAAATAAAAAGATTTAAAATATGATATCAAATATCTGAAACAAAGAGGGGGCAGAGTAAAAAATGGATTTAAAATTAAATGACCATCAGCTTAATATAGACTGCTATATGCAGATGTTATATATAAACCAGATGGTAACCACAAATCAAAAAACAGTAATATAAATGCAAAAAATAAAGAGAAAGGAACTCAAGTATATCACTAAAGAAAACCAACAAACCATGAAAGTGAGAAATAGAAAAAAGGATGAGAAAAAACTACACAAGAATAAAGCTACAACAAACACAAAACAAATAACAAAGTGGTAATAAATACATATCTACCAGTAATTACTTTGAATGCAAATGGACTAAATGCTCCAATCAAAAGACACAGGGTGTCAAAATGGATTAAAAAAATAAGACCAATCCATATGTGGCCTATAAGAGACTCATTTCAGACTTAAAAGACACCTGTAGATTGAAAGTGAGGAGATGGAGAAACATTTATCATGGAAATGGATGTCAAAAGAAAGCTGGAGTAGCAATACTTAGACAATATAGAGTTTAAAACAAAGCCTATAAAAAGACACCCAGAAGGACACTAGGTAATTATAAAGGGAACAATCCAACAAGATGACATAAGAATTATAAATATTTTTTCACCCAACATGGGAGCACCCAAATACACAAAACAGTTAATAACAAAAAGGAACTAATTGATAGCAATTCAATATTGGTACAGGACTTTAACAACACATATCAATGGACAGATCATCTAAGCAGAAAATCAATAAGGAAACAGTGGTTTTGAATGACACACTGGACTAGATGGATTTAAAATATATTTAAAATATTCTATCCTAAAAGATCAAAATACATATTCTTTTCAAGTACACATGGAACATTCTCCAGAATAGATCACATATTAGGCCATAAAACAAGTCACAATAATTTTTAAAAAATCAAAGTAATACCATGCATGTTTTCTGACCACAATGCTATGAAACTGGAAATCAACCATAAGAAAAAATATGGAAAAAAGTAAAAATTCATGGAGGTTAAATAACATGCTACTAAACAATGAATGGGCCAAACAAAAAATAAAAAAGTATGTGGAAACAAATGAAAATGAAAACACAATGGCCCAAAACCTTTGGGATGCAGCAAAAGTGGTCCTAAGAGGGAATTTATAGTAATACAGGCCTACCTAAAGAAGCAAGAAATATCTCAAATAAACAGCTTAACATTATTCCCAAAGGAGCTAGATAAAGAACAAACAAAACCCAAAACCAGCAGAAGGAATGAAATAATAAATATTAGAGCAGAAATAATGATCTAGAAACTAAAAAAGAAATTGAACAGATCAATGAAACCAGGAACTGGTTCTTTGAAAAGATCAATAAAATTGAGAAACCTCTAGCCAGATTAATCAAAAAGAGAAGTACTCAGAAGTGAAGGAGAAATAATAACCACAACAGAAATACAAGCAATTATAAGAGAATATTATGAAAAGCTATTTGTCAACAAATTAGACAACCTAGAAAAAATGGATAAATTCCTAGAAATATATAATATACCAAAACTGAACCAGGAAGAAATAGAAAATTTGAACAGACCAATTATCAACAAGTATATTGAACCAGTAGTCAAACCACGCCCCCAAAACAAAACAACAACCCAGCAAACAAAAGTCTAGGACCAGACAACTTCACAGGGAAATTCTACCAAACATTTAAGTAAGAGTTAATATCTATTCTTCTCAATTCCAAAAAATACAAGGAAAGCTTCCACATTCATTCTGTGAGGCCAGTATCACCCTGATACCACAAAAGAAGAGAACTGCAGGCCGATATCTCTCATAAACATGGATGCAAAATTCCTATACAAAATATTAGCAACCAGATTCCAACAATATATTTTTAAAACATCATCACAATCAAGTGGGATTTATTCCCAGCATTGAGAGTGGTTCTGTATTCACAAATCAATTAATGTGATACATCACATCAATGAAGGGTTAAAAACCACATGATCATTTCAACAGATGTAGCAAAGTACATCAGTTTCACAAAGTACAACATTCATTCATGATAAAAGCCCTCAACAAAGCAGTTTCGGAGGGAAGCATACCTCAACATCATAAAAGCCACATATGAAAAACCCACAGCTAATATCATCCTCAGTGGGGAGAAACTGCGAGCATTTCCTCTAAGGTCAGGAATAAGACAAGGGTGTCCACTCACCACTTTTATTCAACATAGTACTGGGAGTCCTAGCCACTGCATTAGACAAAAAAAAAAAAAAAAAAAAAGGCATACAAATCAGTAAGAAGTAAAATTTTCACTCTTTGTAGATGACATGATACTATATGTAGAAAACCCTAAGACTTCAGCTAAAACCTATAAGAACTGATTAGTGATTTCAGCAAAGCCACAGGATACAAAATCAATGTGCAGAAATCTGTTGAATTTCTATACATTAACAATGAAACAGCAGAAAGTGACATTAAGAAAACAATCTCATTTATAATTGCACCAAAAATAATCAGACACCTAGGAATAAATCTAACCAGAGTGTGGAAGGCATATACTGTGAAAACAAGACAATGCAAAGAAATAGACATTCCATGCTCATGGGTTGGAATAACAAATATTGTGAAAATGTCTATACTACACAAAGCAATCTACACATTTAATGTAATCCCCCTCAAACTACCAACAACTTTTTCACAGAACTAGAACAAACAATCCTAACATTTATATGGAACCACAAAAGACACCAATAGCCCAAGCAATTTTGAAAAAGAGAAGCAAAATAGGAAGTATCACAATTACAGATTTCAAGTTCTGTCACAAAACTGTAGTAATCAAAACAGTGTGGTAGTGGCACATAAATAGACACATAGATCAGTAGAACGGAATAGAAGACCCAGAAATAAACTCACAATTATATGGTCAACTAGTCAACAAAGAAGGCAAGAATATCCAATGAGAAAAAGACAGTTTCTTCAGCAAATAGTGTTGAGAAAACTGGACCACTTTCTTTTGCCATGCAAAAAAATGAATTCAAAATGAATTAAAGACTTGAGTGTGAGACCTAAAACCATAAGAATTCTAGAAGAGTGCTCAAGCAGTGATGTCTCTGACATTAGCCATAGCAACATTTTTCTAGATATGTCTTCTGAGGCAAAGGAAACAAAAGCAAAAATAAACTATTAGGACTACATCAAAATATAAAATTTATGCACAGCAAAGGCAACAACCAACAAAAGTAAAAGGCAACCTACTAAATGGGAGAAGGTATTTGCAAATGACAATCCAATAAAGGTTAATAATCAAAATATGTAAAGAACTGATACAATTAAACACCCAAAAAAACAGATAATCCAATTAACAAGTGGGCCAAAGACATGAACAGACATTTCTCCAAAGAAGACATCCAGATGGCCAACAGACACATGAAAAGATGTTCATTATCATTTAACATCAGGTAAATGCAAATTGAAACTACAGTGAGATGTCACTTACACACCTGTCAGAATGGCTATAATCAAAACCATAAGCAACAAGTGTTGGCAAGGAAGTGAAGAAAAATGAACTTTCCTGCATTGTTGATCAGAACGCAAACTGGTGCAGCCACTATGGAAAACAGTATGGAAGTTCCTCAAAAAGTTGAAAATAGAACTATGCTACAATTCAGTAATCACACTACTAGGTTTTTATCCCCAAATGCAAAAAATATTAATTTGGAGTGATACACGCACCCCTATGTTTATGGCAGCATTATTTACAATAGTTGAACTATGGAAGCAGCTCAAGTGTCCACTGATACATGAATGATACGGAAGATGTGGTATATATACACAATGGAATACTATTCACCCATAAAATGAGTGAACTCTTGCCGTGTGCAAGGTGGAGAATATACTGCTAAGTAAGATAAGTCCGAGAAAGACAAATACTATATGATCTCACTCAAATGTGAAATTGAAGAAACAAAAGAAAGGAACAAAGGGGAAGGAGAGAGAGAGAGAAACCAAGAGACAGGCTCTTAACTATAGAGAAGAAACTGATGGTTACCTGAGGGGGGAGGTAGGTGAGGAATGGGTGAAATAGGTGATGGGGATTGAGTGTACTTGTCATGATAAGCACTGGGCGATGTATGGAATTGCTGAATCACTATATTGTATACCTGAAACTAATATAACACTGTATGTTAACCCTAGTGGCATTAAAATAAAATTTAAAAAAATGTTTATGGAGCACCTATTGTATGCCAGGTGCTAGAGTTATAGTAGCAAATAAACCAAAGTCTCAGGTCTCATGAAGCTTCCAGGCTAGTGAAATGAAAGAAATATTAACCCCCCCCCCAAAAAGAAAAATAGTAACCAAATAAAAATATATTTTATCAGTGCTGACAAAATAATGCCTGAAGAAAAATAATACAAGGGAAAGGGAAATTAGTATTTATGATAGAATATTGCTTCTTTGATATGATTACTTCTGAATAAGATCTGAATGCTGTGATTGATGTAGCCATGGAACTATGTTACTTCTTTCATAAAAAAAATTATCTATATTTGACCTTGCTCTTTTTTTTTAAGATGTATATTTTTTTATTTATTTTTTATTTTTTTAAAAATTTTTATTTATTTATGATAGTCACAGAGAGAGAGAGAGAGAGAGAGAGAGAGAGAGGCAGAGACACAGGCAGAGGGAGAAGCAGGCTCCATGCACCAGGAGCCCGATGTGGGATTCGATCCCGGGTCTCCAGGATCGCGCCCTGGGCCAAAGGCAGGCGCCAAACCGCTGCGCCACCCAGGGATCCCTACCTTGCTCTTAAATGATAATCTTGTTGGCTATATAATTCTTTTGGTTTCTGTTACTGTTTTCATGAAGTCTTCTATCAGTGAAATTGTTATTTCTTTGTAGGTAATATGCCTTTTCTGTTTTGCCATTTTTAAGATCTCTTCTTTGATATTCTTCAAATCCACTATGTGTTGGCTTGGGTCTATTTTATATATTGAGATTGTAACTCATTATGGGCCTCAAAGCTAGGGATGCATATATTTTAGCAATTTTAAGAAACCGTCATCTATTAGTCCTTCAAATATTGTTTCTCACTCATTTTCTCTATTCTCTAACTTTCAAATTTTATTAGATTATGCTGAACCTTTTCATTTTATCCTCCTGGTACTATAACTTTCTTTCATGTGTGTTTTTCATCATTTATCTGTCTGAAATGTGCACTGAGCCATTTTTCTTCAAAAGCATTTCCAGTTTTCTAATTTCTCTTCATTAATGTGTAACCTTGTATGTAACATATCCATTGAGTTTTTATTTTTGATATTCTTAATCCCTCCTTTGGAACCTTTATCATTTTAATTATATTTCTTTTATAGTATCTATTTGAGTATTCTGTTATGTGAAGGAGGGGTCTAATTCAGTTACATGTTGTATCAGCTAACTCTCTCTCATAACCATTTCCTTAGGTGTTCTGTTGTGCATTGTAAGCTTATTTTAGCAAGCATTTATTTATGGTCATGTCCTTCCAGAAATGTTTTTTCATTTTGTTTTTTAGATTTTTAAAAAAATTTGTTTGTGAGAGAGAGAGAGACAGACAGAGACAGAGAGACAGAGACAGGCAGAGGGAGAAGCAGGCTCCATGCAGGGAGCCCCATGCAGGACTTGATCCTGGGACCCCAGGATCATGCCCTGGCCCAAAGGCAGGGGCTACACTGCTGAGCCACCCAGGGATCCCCCCCGGAGTGTTTTTGTGTTTGCTTTTGCAAGTCAATATAGAGGCATCCCCACTTTGAGGCAAATCCCTGTGTTAATTTCTCAGTTTGTAAGCTCAAAACCAGGCAGATACTATGTATTTAAACATCAATAATCCCATATAAGTATGGACTTAAGGTTGCTAAATCTCAGTAGAAATGCTTCCCTTAAACCTCTCTCCATTCTGAATCTATGCTTCAATAGACAAGTTTCCTTTTTGAATTTTCATGTTGTAAATTGGTTTTGTCTAGTTCATTTTATCTAACTCTCTTTTGCTGAAGTTAGAGCCATTCAGGGTCTTGGTTTTAGGTAGGGGTCTAGTTCCAGCTTTTTACCTGGCACAGTCCTGGTTTACACCTCTTGTCCTGGTGTAACTTTTGATAAAAACTCTTCTGACTTTGAATGTGTCCCAAGTTAGATGATATTTATAGACTATTCTAATCCTTAGTCAGTAATGTACTTGGTATGCTAGAGAAAGAGAAAACCCAGACTGGCTAATTGTTAGAGGACAGAATGGTTGGAGAAGAGCTCAGAGAAGAGAAGGGTCATACTTTTTAAGTATGGGAAGGATATTTAAACTTATTTTATATTATGAGTAAAAGCCATTAGGGATTTTTAAGGCACAGGATTTTAGGCTACTTCTTTAGTTTACCTGGATACCTAGAAGTGTCCCCTATGCCTTGTGTAGTTTAGTGGTCAGAGATTTGGGCAGGATTTGCACTCAGATTTGGGGACTCACCCTCTCAGTGGCTCTCATCCTTCCAGGGCCTTGTCATGAATTTTCAGCCCTTTGACCAGGCTTGGGGCCTATCCTCTGAGATAATAAGCCAATACATTTTCTAATTTCTGCTAAACTTACAAGCATTACTCAGCACAGTTTTGTCATCTGTCATTTTGTGGAAGATTCCCCCTATAGTTTCTGGCTGCATTTTTTTAACAGAGTCCCCAAGTCTTGCTCATGTGTGTATAGTGTAATAGCCAAAATTTGGGGCAGGGTATATATGCAGACTTGAGGTCCCATCCCTTCAGTCACTGTCTTACTTCCAGGAGTACCACCCCTAAATCTTCAGATTATCTGCCAGCTTGAGCCAGTAAAACTGTGGTATCTGCCATGGGAATTCTAGATTTGGGGGAGCACCCACTGCTGCTGCCATCTTTCAGGAGTAAACTTTCCTCAAGTTTTTGTCTGCTTTTAGTTGCACCCCATTGCTTTTATTTTTTTTTAATTTTTTTTATTTATTTATGATAGTCAAAGAGAGAGAGAGAGAGAGGCAGAGACACAGGCAGAGGGAGAAGCAGGCTCCATGCACCGGGAGCCCGATGTGGGATTCGATCCCAGGTCTCCAGGATCGCGCCCTGGGCCAAAGGCAGGCACCAAACCGCTGCGCCACCCAGGGATCCCCCCATTGCTTTTAATAGATTCTTCCTCCCTTCTTCTCCCCTTCTCCTTTTATGTTTTAATTTTATAATTAATAGCTACAAGAAGATACAGTCAAGCAATTTAGTCTGCTGTCACCAAAACCTGAAACATTTATTGTTATTTTATGTTTAGATTAACAGCAGTTTTGAAATTTTTTGTGCATGTTTCTTAGCAATTTTTATCTATTTTATGATTTTTTGTTATTCTATTTACCTTTTTCTATTTGTTTTTATTTATAGGTAAGCATTCCTTATTTATTGAAGATAATAAAATATAAACTCATCAGATGTATCATTTCCGTGAGACTCAAATGTGTTTTAAAGTTTAAGGTTTTGGTTTTATGATGATTGTTATATTGGCCTTTGATATTCATATGGGATCATTTAGTAAAAGAGATGAGGTAAAGAATTTGTTATTATTGGAGATGCCACTGAACAGAGAAGGGAGCTCTTGCCTTTTCATAAGGCAGAGTCTTATGGTCAGCTTGTATGATGCCCATGGCAGTGTTGGTAACGACCTCCCTAACAAAATCTTGTCAGATGTAATATTTTCATACTTATTGATCACCATAGCTTTATTTTTCAATCATAATCATTTGCCATACTTACCAGTAAGTACTATTAATAGACTGCTGCTTCTGTGCATTGGAGGAAATATTGTATTGCAAGGTGATTAATATTTGCTAAGTGCATTGTGTGCACCAGAACTCTGTTCAAACATTGTTCTCTCTTTTTGTCTGTAGGAGTACACCATTGATGTATTTTTTCGACAGACATGGCATGATGAAAGACTAAAATTTGATGGACCCATGAAGATTCTTCCACTGAACAATCTCCTGGCTAGTAAGATCTGGACCCCTGACACCTTCTTTCACAATGGCAAGAAATCAGTAGCCCATAACATGACCACACCTAACAAGCTGCTCAGACTGGTGGACAATGGAACCCTCCTCTACACAATGAGGTCAGAGAGTGGTACTCCCATCTAAAGTATACGGGGGGTGGGGTGAGGGGTAGGATTGGACTTGAAAGCAGTGTTTTAGGCTATCTATTGAAAGTTCTATAAAAAACAAACAAAGTTCTATCAAGTTTACAGATTAGAAAAGCACATGTAGGTATATAGTTCTTAACATATTTGCAGGTACACATGTTCACAGACATATATTATAGATATACAAATAAATAGAGAATTGAACATATGAACATTCTCAGACACACAGAGATATATGTTCATGATGTATAAAATGTATGCATATGCAGAGACACATATGGACCAACACATAAACGTACACATTCAAGGACCCTTAAATATAGACTCATAGCTGTAAACACAGGCAGAACACTGTGACAAAATAAGCTATTTAACTGCAGCAACAAACTTTCCCTGTGATGTAGAATTGTGAGAATCAAATGAGATAATGATGGATATTTTCTGAAGCATACAATGTTATATATAATATATCCAAAATTACAGCAACACATCTTTTATGCCACATTGCCTGGAAAGCTGAGGAGTTTGATGTAAATGAGGTTTCCAAGCAACCTAACAATGTTTCTTTCATTCATTCATTCATTCATTGATTCATTCATTCATTCATCTATTTTTAAGATTTTATTTACTTATTTGAGAGAAAGGAAGGTAGAGAAAGAGAGTGGACAAGCAGGGCAGGGGGCAGAGGGAGAAGCAGACTCCCTGCTGAGCAGGGAGCCCCACACGGGCCTCAATCCCAGGACCCTGAGATTATGACCTGAATTGAAGGCAGCCACTTAGCCAACTGAGCCGCCCACCCAGGTGCCCCAGAATGTTTCCTATAAATATCATTTATATACAAGGGCACCAGGGTGGCTCAGTCAGTTAAGCATCCAATTCTTGGTTTTGGCTCAGGTCAGTATCTCAGGGTCATGAGATGGAATCATGCATCAAGTTCTGCACTCAGTAGGGAGTCTGCTTGAGATTTTCCCTCCTCTTGTATTCTCTATCTAAAATAAATAATCTTTAAAATAAATAAAATCATTCATATACATATATACACACATACACAATTATATGTATTACATATAATTTTGCTTTCAAAAATAATAGTTCTGTATTATTGGGACTTTATTATTTTTTTTAAATAATGACTTTAAAAACATTTCCAGTTCCATAATATTCTTTGCTCCAACACCAAAAAAAGTCCTTGGTTCTTGTTTTATGTTTTTGCTAGCTCCTGTACTGACAGTTATCCTGAAGCTCCCTCATACATGAATGAGTGTCAGTTTTAAGTAACTGAATTCATATTATTGAATGGAGAAATGTGATTTTTCAGTGCATATTCTGTGGCTGTTTTAAATTTGAGTATTTGTTATTTTGTACAATGAAACTGAAATATGTGGTGAATACATGAAGTGTCCTTGTCCATATGCTAGTCTTTCATTATATTAAATTTGCTGTTTATTAGTGTTTTTTTTCTGAAAGAATTTGGTAGATAAGAGGATAGGCAAAGAAGAATGGATAGCAAATGGATACTTGGAGAAAAATTGAATTAGACAGGAGGAGCTGAGAAACTAGAGGAGAAATGAGAATAGAGGAGATAATGATAGAGAAAAGAAAGTGAATAGAAATGGGTGAAAAGATGGTGAAAAGAAGGGAAGAGTAATCTGGAGAAAGGGTCAATAAAATTAACACATATATTTTATTGATCTCTTTCCAGATCCTACATATTTACGCGTGTGTGTGTGTGTGTGTGTGTGTGTGTGTGTGTATAGAGCACCTGATTATTAGTATTAGCATTCATTTTGGTACTATTCAGTAAGTAGAATGTATTCAAAATAATTATAGGTGTAAAGTGGAGAAAAGACAGGAAGTACATTCTAGGCAGAGAAAACCAAGTGAGCAGTTGTAAGAAATTGGAATTGTTTCCTTCAATAGAAGCAAGAGAATGAAGTGGTCAGTTTTTTATTTTATATATGGCTTTCCAGTTACTGTACAAAGCATGTATTTGAAAGGAACAGGGTACTTGATGGGATGAGCACTGTGTGTTATACTATATGTTGGCAAATCAAACTTCTAAAACAACAAATGAAAAAAATGAAAGGAGCAAAACTGGAATTATGGAAACTGGTTAGCAGACAGCTTAATTAGTCTAGGCAAGGAGTGGTAAAGTTCTAATTCAGAGCAGTGGATTAATATGGAGAAGGAGAGAGACGCTGAAGAAATGGTAAAAAGAGCCATTGTTAGAATGACAGGAGGTATAGGAGTCAAGGTAGTCAAGTATCCAAATAACATGGATGAAAGATGGTGCTACAAACTGGGGCAGATCATATAAAAGTTAGGAGAAATTTAGATAGGATAAGTCTGCAAGGTTAATTTTGGGCAAGATAAGCCTTAAAAGATTGTGGTTATCTAGGGATAGAAGTCTAATAGCATTTGGATATACAAATCTTAAGATCAGGAGATCATATGAGCTAGAGATGTAAAGTTTGGTATTGTTAGTATATTGGGATGACCATGGGATTGGATGTGATCATTTCAGGAAAGTATACAGAGTGAGAAGAAAATCATGCCAAGGATCCAATCATGTAGTATCATATCATTAAGGCAGAAGGTGAGAAAGAGGAACCTGTGAAGGAGACCAAGAAGAAAAATTAAGAAAGGTGTTGATAGAACCTCTAGTGTGCAGTATCTTGGAAGCTAAGTTTGATAGTCAGGACTGCTACTTTTCAGTATTCTAATTCATGTTCTTCTGTGTACATGGTCATATTGTACTTCCATAAAGCCTTGAAGTTAGGCATGTGTAGATGACTTTGGCTAACCAAATGTAACTAGAAATAATATGTATTAGTTCTGAGGGGCGATGGGAAGCTTTTAAGAGTAGTACATATTTTTTCATGTTCCTGACCACAGTGAGTGACATTATGCCAGATGTCCTTGGCTTTATCATTCTGTGCCCCTATTGAAGATGACACAGAAGATGGTGCCCCTCCCTACAACCTGAGATAGACAAATAGAATGAGTGAGAAATAAATCTTTGTTGTTTGAGGACACTGAGATTTTGGGATTTTTTTTTTTGTTAGTGCATACTAACCTGACCCATTTTGAGTAAAATTATATCAAAGAGTAAAAGGTTTCAAAAACTGACATTGATCAATAATAATAACAACACCAGTAATAGCATAAATATAATAGTTAACATCAATATAGTATCTATAATGTGCCATGCACTGTTCTTATCCCTTCACTTTTGTAAACTAACAACTCTGTAAATAGAATGATAGGTAAGATAGGTACTATTATTCTCACTTTTCAGATGAGGAAACTGAGACACAGGTAGATAAGAAAAAATTTTAAGATCACTTAGGAGTAAATGGTTGAGCCAGCATTCATACTTTACAAGTTTGGCTGTAAGTTCATGATATTCACCATTATTTGTACATTTTTACAGCATTGTTGATTATTACAAAGAGATCAAGTAATATAGAGAATTAAATGTATTAGTTTTGGCAACATGGAAAACATTGGTATTCTTCACATGCACAGTTTCAATGTAGTATTTAGTGCAGTGGTGAGTTTTTAGGAGTTGACATAGAAGTAGTGAAAATACTAAACAATACTTTCTGAGTCTTGTTTAAAAATGAAAGGATGAATATATAATAGATACATTCAGAAGTAAAAGAAATAGTTGCTTTTTTTGAATGCAGATACTGGCACTTTTTCATGAGATAGCAGAAAGAGAAAGATTGAAGATATTGGTAGAAATGGAGTTCTACTGACATCAGGTTGCCAGAGAAAACTGTAAGTGGAATGGTATCAAAAGTATCTTGAAAGTTTTAAAGGAAGAGGGACGCCTCTTCTCAACACTGCATGAAAGGATATGAGGTTAGATAAAAATGGAAAAGGAGATAGGGAGGGTGGGACAGAGTAGAAGTATGAATAGATAATGTATGAAGGAGAATTGGGGGCATAAGTGGAGAAATATAAGAGAGACATACTTGTAACAAAGTGCACAAAAGAGTTTGAAGAAGAGATGGGAGTGTGCAAAGTTATTGAAAGAATGAAGCAGAGTATACATAAACAGAGGAGGGGATTGTGGAATGAGGTAGTTGGACAGACGGATAAGGATGATTATTAGATATGAATGGGTAAAAAGATATAAGAAAATGAAGACAAAGGGGTGCCTGGGTGTCTCAATTGGTTAAATGTCTGCCTTTGGCTCAGGTCATGGAATTGAGCCCTGTGTCAGGCTCCCTGCTCAGCAGGGAGTCTGCTTCTCCTTCTCCCTCTGCCCTTCCTCTTGTTCTTATTCTTATTCTCTCCCTCTTTCCCTTAAATAATAAAAAAAAAAGAAAATGAAGAGAAAGTGATGAGCAGGAAGATTGAAGAGAAAGAATAGAGAGTGAATGAGAACAGGACAGTGGAAAGAGTGAATAATCAAAGAAAAAGGATCAATGATAGGTTTGAGTTTTGGAGGAGGAGTAGAAAAGAAGAAAGAAGGGAGAGTGGGAATGTTGAAATATGAAGAAGATAGAAAAATGATGAAATATGAAGATTGAGGAGTACAGAAGATGAAGCAGATCAAAGGATTAGCCACCTGATAATAAAGTTAGATGAATGGGAAGAAGATGACCATTGAGTCCTTCATTCTATTCTGAATTGGATAAGAAAGTGGAGTTTGATAAAATAGGATTCTATGTTGGATGCCCTTGTGTTTATTTTGAAGTACAGAATAAAAGAAACACAGAAATTCAGAAGCATGATAAAGTCATTGGTTCCCTTACATAGTAGATGATTCACTATGGATCCAGGAAGGTGGGTCTGGAGGAAGACCTAGGTTCAAAACTGAAAATATTAAAGCTTGGCTTTATTCATGGCCCCACAATTTATTCATTTAGTGACTTTTTCAAACACAAATTATCTACTTTCTTATTCTGATAATAATGTAGCTACTGCCTGTCTTACAGACAGATGAAAAGTATGAATTAGATAAGGCCTAAAAGAACACTTTGAATTTTTTGGGAAGTGTTATTCTATAACATTATTATTATTATTTTGACCCTTGGAAATCTTACCTAGATTTCATGGAAAGCTACCGAAGGTCAGCTTCTTAGAAAAATCTGACCAAGGATTGCATAGCTATGTAACTAGGACAGTTTAGAATGAAACCTCATCTTGGAACCTCGGAACAAACATAAAAATGCAGGCCAAAGCTCATTACCTGGTGCTTGCTTCAGCAACACACATACTAAAATTAAAACAGTACAGAGGAAAAAAAAAAAAAAACAGTACAGAGGAGATGAACAGAGCCCAGATTAGGATGATATATAAGTTCAGTAAGTGTTTTACATTTTTTTCTATACATGGATATATAGGAAAAGCTCATTTCTATTAATGACATTTATTGATGAAGATATAGGTAAATATAGTCATCGAATTGCTCTTTATATATATAGTACATAAATGTCCATAATATATAATGCAGTAAAAGCAAGTTACACTGATTATTTGAGTAGGAGGGATAAGTACTCATTTGATTTAGATTTTATCGCATTTTATTAGATTTTATTTTTTATTATTATTATTATTTTTTATTATTTTTTTAAATTAATTTTTATTGGTGTTCAATTTACCAACATACAGAAAAACACCCAGTGCTCATCCCGTCAAGTGTCCACCTCAGTGCCCGTCACCCATTCCCCTCCAACACCCGCCCTCCTCCCCTTCCACCACCCCTAGTTCGTTTCCCCGAGTTAGGAGTCTTTATGTTCTGTCTCCCTTCCTGATATTTCCCAACATTTCTTCTCCCTTCCTTTATATTCCCTTTCACTATTATTCATATTCCCCAAATGAATGAGAACATACACTGTTTGTCCTTCTCCGATTGACTTATTCCACTCAGCATAATACCCTCCAGTTCCATCCACATTGAAGCAAATGGTGGGTATTTGTCGTTTCTAATTGCTGAGTAATATTCCATTGTATACATAAACCACATCTTCTTTATCCATTCATCTTTCGATGGACACCGAGGCTCCTTCCACAGTTTGGCTATTGTGGCCATTGCTGATAGAAACATCGGGGTGCAGGTGTCCCGACGTTTCATTGCATCTGAATCTTTGGGGTAAATCCCCAACAGTGCAATTGCTGGGTCGTAGGGCAGGTCTATTTTTAACTCTTTGAGGAACCTCCACACAGTTTTCCAGAGTGGCTGCACCAGTTCACATTCCCATCAACAGTGTAAGAGGGTTCCCTTTTCTCCGCATCCTCTCCAACATTTGTGGTTTCCTGCCTTGTTAATTTTCCCCATTCTCACTGGTGTGAGGTGGTATCTCATTGTGGTTTTGATTTGTATTTCCCTGATGGCAAGTGATGCAGAGCATTTTCTCATGTGCTTGTTGGCCATGTCCATGTCTTCCTCTGTGAGATTTCTCTTCATGTCTTTTGCCCATTTCATGATTGGATTGTTTGTTTCTTTGGTGTTGAGTTTAATAAGTTCTTTATAGATTTTGGAAACTAGCCTTTTATCTGATATGTCATTTGCAAATATCTTCTCCCATTCTGTAGGTTGTCTTTTAGTTTTGTTGACTGTATCCTTTGCTGTGCAAAAGCTTCTTATCTTGATGAAGTCCCAATAGTTCATTTTTGCTTTTGTTTCTTTTGCCTTTGTGGCTGTATCTTGCAAGAAGTTACTGTGGCCGAGTTCAAAAAGGGTGTTGCCTGTGTTCTCCTCTAGGATTTTGATGGAATCTTGTCTCACATTTAGATCTCTCATCCATTTTGAGTTTATCTTTGTGTATGGTGAAAGAGAGTGGTCCAGTTTCATTCTTCTGCATGTGGATGTGCAATTTTCCCAGCACCATTTATTGAAGAGACTGTCCTTTTTCCAGTGGATAGTCTTTCCTCCTTTATCGAATATTAGATGACCGTACATTTCAGGGTCTACTTCTGGGTTCTCTATTCTGCTCCATTGATCTCTGTGTCTGTTTTTGTGCCAGTACCACACTGTCTTGATGACCACAGCTTTGTAGTACAACCTGAAATCTGGCATTGTGATGCCCCCAGCTATGGTTTTCTTTTTTAAAATTCACCTGGCTATTCGGGGTCTTTTCTGATTCCACACAAATCTTAAAATAATTTGTTCTAACTCTCTGAAGAAAGTCCATGGTATTTTTTTTTTAATTTTTTTATTTATTTATGATAGTCACAGAGAGAGAGAGAGAGGCAGAGACACAGGCGGAGGGAGAAGCAGGCTCCATGCACCGGGAGCCCGATGTGGGATTCGATCCCGGGTCTCCAGGATCGCGCCCTGGGCCAAAGGCAGGCGCCAAACCGCTGCGCCACCGAGGGATCCCAGTCCATGGTATTTTGATAGGGATTGCATTAAACGTGTAAATTGCCCTGGGTAACATTGATATTTTTACAATATTAATTCTGCCAATCCATGAGCATGGAATATTTTTCCATCTCTTTGTGTCTTCCTCAATTTCTTTCAGAAGTGTTCTATAGTTTTTAGGGTATAGATCTTTTACCTCTTTGGTTAGGTTTATTCCTAGGTATTTTATGCTTTTGGGTGCAATTGTAAATGGGATTGACTCCTTAATTTCTCTTTCTTCAGTCTCATTGTTAGTGTATAGAAATGCCATTGATTTCTGGGCATTGATTTTGTATCCTGCCATGCTACCAAATTGCTGTATGAGTTCTAGCAATCTTGGGGTGGAGGCTTTTGGGTTTTCTATGTAGAGTATCATGTCATCGGCGAAGAGGGAGAGTTTGACTTCTTCTTTGCCAATTTGAATGCCTTTAATGTCTTTTTGTTGTCTGATTGCTGAGGCGAGGACTTCCAGAACTATGTTGAACAGCAGTGGTGAGAGTGGACATCCCTGTCTTGTTCCTGATCTTAGGGGAATGGCTCCCAGTGCTTCCCCATTGAGAATGATATTTGCTGTGGGCTTTTCGTAGATGGCTTTTAAGATGTCGAGGAAAGTTCCCTCTATCCCAACACTCTGAAGGGTTTTGATCAGGAATGGATGCTGTATTTTGTCAAATGCTTTCTCTGCATCTAATGAGAGTATCATATGGTTCTTGGTTTTTCTCTTGCTGATATGATGAATCACATTGATGGTTTTACGAGTGTTGAACCAGCCTTGTGTCCCAGGGATAAATCCTACTTGGTCATGGTGAATAATTTTCTTAATGTGTTGTTGGATCCTATTGGCTAGTATCTTGTTGAGAATTTTTGCATCCATGTTCATCAGGGATATTGGTCTGTAATTCTCCTTTTTGGTGGGGTCTTTGTCTGGTTTCGGAATTAAGGTGATGCTGGCCTCGTAGAAAAAATTTGGAAGTACTCCATCTCTTTCTATCTTTCCAAACAGCTTTAGTAGAATAGGTATGATTTCTTCTTTAAACGTTTGATAGAATTCCCCTGGGAAGCCATCTGGCCCTGGACTCTTGTGTCTTGGGAGGTTTTTGATGACTGCTTCAATTTCCTCCCTGGTTATTGGCCTGTTCAGGTTTTCTATTTCTTCCTGCTCCAGTTTTGGTAGTTTGTGGCTTTCCAGGAATGCGTCCATTTCTTCTAGATTTCCTAATTTATTGGCGTACAGCTTTTCATAATATGTTTTTAAAATCGTTTGTATTTCCTTGGTGTTGGTAGTGATCTCTCCTTTCTCATTCATGATTTTATTAATTTGAGTCTTCTCTCTCTTCTTTTTAATAAGGTTGGCTAATGGTTTATCTATCTTATTAATTCTTTCAAAGAACCAACTCCTGGTTCTGTTGATCTGTTCCACAGTTCTTTTGGTCTCAATATCATTGAGTTCTGCTTGAATTTTAATTAACTGTCTTCTTCTGCTGGGGTTGGGGTCTATTTGTTGCTTTTTCTCTAGTTTCTTTATGTGTAAGGTGAGCTTTTGAATTTGAGATCTTTCCAGTTTTTGAATGGATGCTTGTATTGCGATGTATTTCCCCCTCAGGACTGCTTTTGCTGCATCCCAAAGATTTTGAATGGTTGTATCTTCATTCTCATTAGTTTCCATGAATCTTTTTAATTCTTCCTTAATTTCCTGGTTGACCTTTTCATCTTTTAGCAGGATGGTCCTTAACCTCCACGTGTTTGTGGTCCTTCCATACTTCTTGTTGTGATTAAGTTCTAATTTCAAGGCATTATGGTCTGAGAATATACAGGGGACTATCCCAATCTTTTGGTATCGGTTCAGACCCGATTTGTGACCCAGTATGTGGTCTATTCTGGAGAAAGTTCCATGTGCACTTGAGAAGAATGTGTATTCAGTTGAGTTTGGATGTAAAGTTCTGTAAATATCTGTGAAATCCATCTGGACCAGTGTATCATTTAAAGCTCTCGTTTCTTTGGAGATGTTGTGCTTAGAAGACCTATCGAGGGTAGAAAGAGCTAGATTTAAGTCACCAAGTATAAGTGTATTATTATCTAAGCATTTCTTCAGTTTGGTTATTAATTGGCTTAAATATTTGGCAGCTCCCACATTTGGGGCATATATATTGAGGATTGTTAAGTCCTCTTGTTGGATAGATCCTTTGAGTATGATATAGTGTCCCTCTTCATCTCTCACTATAGTCTTCGGGGTAAATTTTAATTTATCTGATATGAGGATGGCTACCCCTGCTTTCTTTTGAGGACCATTTGAATGGTAAATGGTTCTCCAACCTTTTATTTTCAGGCTATAGGTGTCTTCTGTCTAAAATGAGTCTCTTGTAGACAGCGAATAGATGGGTCCTGCTTTTTTATCCAGTCTGAAACCCTGCGCCTTTTGATGGGGTCATTAAGCCCGTTCACGTTCAGAGTTACTATTGACAGATATGAATTTAGTGTCATCATATCTATTCAGTCCTTGTTTTTGTGGATTGTTCCGCTGAACTTCTTCTTAAAGGGGAATTTTAAGAGTCCCCCTTAAAATTTCTTGCAGAGCTGGTTTGGAGGTTACATATTCTTTCAGTTGCTGCCTGTCTTGGAAGCTCTTTATCTCTCCTTCCATTTTGAATGAAAGCCTTGCTGGGTAAAGTATTCTTGGTTGCATGTTCTTTTCATTTAGGACCCTGAATATATCCTGCCAGCCCTTTCTGGCCTGCCAGGTCTCTGTGGAGAGGTCTGCTGTTACCCTAATATCCCTCCCCATAAAAGTCAGGGACTTTTTTTCACTTGCTGCTTTAAGGATCTTCTCCTTATCTTTGGAATTTGCAAGCTTCACTATTAAATGTCGAGGTGTTGAACGGTTTTTGTTGATTTTAGGGGGGGATCTCTCTATTTCCTGGATCTGAATGCCTGTTTCCCTTCCCAGATTCGGAAAGTTTTCAGCTAGGATTTGTTCAAATACATATTCTGGCCCTCTGGCCCTTTCCGCGCCCTCAGGAACCCCAATTAAATGTAGGTTTTTCTTCCTCAGGCTGTCATTTATTTCCCTTAATCTATCCTCATGGTCTTTTAATTGCTTGTCTCTTTTTTCCTCAGTTTCCCTCTTTGCCATCAACTTGTCTTCTATGTCACTCACTCGTTCTTCCACCTCGTTAACCCTCGTCGTTAGGACTTCTAGCTTGGATTGCATCTCATTTAATTGATTTTTAATTTCTGCCTGATTGAATCTAAATTCTGCAGTCATGAAGTCTCTTGAGTCCTTTATGGTTTTTTCTAGAGCCACCAGTAGCTGTAAAATAGTGCTTCTGAATTGGCTTTCTGACATTGAATTGTAATCCATATTTTGCAACTCTGTGGGAGAGAGGGCTGTTTCTGATTCTTTTTTTTGAGGTGAGGTTTTCTTTCTAGTCATTTTGCTCAGTGCAGAGTGGCCAAAAACAAGTTGTATTGGGAAAAGGAGAAAAAGAGAGAGAAGGAAAGAAAAGAGAAAAAGAAAAAAGAGAAAGAAGAAAAAAAGGGGAAAAAGAGAAGAAAAAGAAAGAAAAAGAAAGGAGAAAAAAAGAAAAAAAAAGGGGTGGGGTGGGGTAAGCAATCAGAAATCAAGAAGAATGAAAGAAAAAAAAAACACAAAACAAAACAAACAAACAAACAAAAAAACACAAAAAAACCAAAAACAAAAATAAAAAAAAAACAAAAACAAAAACCACAGGGAGTATCTTCTGATTCTGTGTACTTTAAGTCCCTTGACTTCCCCTGGAACTGGTCCGTCTCGCTGGTCTTCTGGGGGAGGGGCCTGCTGTGCTGATTCTCAGGTGTTGGCACTTGGGGGAGCTGCTCTGCCCCTGCCTGGTGCAGGGCTCAGTGGGGGTGTTTACCCCGTGAGGCCCTGGGAGGAAGCCACAGTGGCGGGGGCAGCTCTGGGACCCTGGAGTCAGCCCCCGCAGTAGCTCCGGGGCTCTCCTTCTGCAGGGCCTGGGGGCTCCGGGGCGGGGCCGCTGATCTGCTCAGTTCCAGGCAGGAGCGTCCTTGCTGTCCTGGGCCCTCCCGGCCTCTGCCTGTCCCGGGGGAGGCCGGATCCTGGGCTGTGTCCCGGCGCCCTGTGCTCCGGGGCCTGCGCTGTTGGATTTGCTCCCGCCCCGCAGCCCCCTCTGCGGAGCCGCCGCCCGAGCCCCTCCGAGCTGTTCCCGGAGAAGCGCCTCCCCCTCCTTGCGGAGCTTCTTCCTCCGCCCGAGCCGCCGCCCCTGAGCTGCTCCCGGAGCCGCGCAGCCCCCTCCGCGGAGCTGCCGCCGGAGCCCCTCCGAGCTGCTCCCGGAGCCGCGCAGCCCCCTCCGCGGAGCTTCTTCCTCTGCCCGAGCCGCCGCCGCCGAGCTGTTCCCGGAGCCCCGCAGCCCCCTCCGCGGAGCCGCCGCCCAAGCCCCTCCGAGCTGCTCCGGGTCCCGCCGAGCGCTGCAGCCCTTAGGGAGCTCGGCGCATCTCCCCGGGGCGCAGGTGCCTGTTAGTGTCCCAGGGAGCCCGAGGGCATCCCCGCCCTCCTGGGGATCCTGCTCCAATTCCCCGGGAGGCCTTTCCGCGGGGAAGGTCGGTGCAGCTCCTGCTCCTCCGGGACGGGGCTCTCCTGTCCTGGGGACACTCGCCCCGGCCTCAGCCCGGCTCCTCGGGGCCCCTCCCCCTTGGAGGCCTTTTGTGTCTTTATTTCTTTTTCCCCGTCTTCCTACCTTGATAGAAGCGCGAACTCTTCTCACTGTAGCGTTCCAGCTGGTCTCTCTTTAAATCTCAGGCAGAATTCGTAGATTTTCAGGATGAGTTGAAGGTTTTCTAGGTAATTTGTTGAGGACAGGTGACTTGGAGACCCTGCTCTGCTGCCATCTTGCCCCTCCCCCTCCTCTTTTATTAGATTTTAAATCTAATATCCAAATTAGATTTAATTAGATTTTATTTATTCATTCAACACATTTATGAGTGCTTATTATGTTTAAAGCTTTGGGATGTGTGCTGAGCTACAGAGATAAAGAAGATACAGCTTATGCTTTTAATGAACTTACAGTCGAGTAGTTAAAGCAGACATTGTATACATATAGCTGCACAATAATATAAAAGCCCTTAAACTGAAGGAGGTGCAAAATGTGATGGAGTCACAGGGTAAGGATAATCCATAATTATACAGAGGCAAGGAAAGTTGTATAAAGGAGCCAATTAATCCAGTATCTTGAATCTTGAAGGAGGTATAGGTAATTACTAAGCAGCTGAGGGATGAGGTAAGGTATAGGAGGGTATTCCAGGCAGAGGAAATAGCATGCACAAACATAGGTATTCATGAATTGACGTCACGCATCAGAAAATTCATATCTCTTGTTAGAGCTTTCATTAATTTATTCTTCCAAAAACCATTTCTAGAGGGCTTAATGAGATCTAAACAATATTCTCGGTACTAGGAATAAAGTGGTGAGGAAAAATAGATGTGGTCTTTGCCCTCACATAACTTACATTCTAGTGGGGAAAACAATTAAACCATAATGATAACATAGAATAAGATCAGGGAGCTAGGGATGCCTGGGTGGCTAAGTGGTTGAGCATCTGCCTTTGGCTCAGGACATGATCCCGGAGTCCCAGAATCGAGTCCCACATCAGGCTTTCTGCATGGAGCCTACTTCTCCTTCTGCCTATGTCTCTGTCTCTCTTTCTCTTTGTGTCTCTCATGAATAAACAAATAGAATCTTTTTTAAAAATCAGGGAGTTACATAGTGCTATGGAAGCATCTAGCAGAGATAATGAAGGGAGTCTGTGGGGGAATATCCACAAAGAATTTCAGAGGAAATCTTTTTTTTTTTTTTAAGAGAAAGAGAGAGAGTATGAGGGAGGAGGTGGAGAGGGAGAGAGAATCTCAAGGAGACTGTCTGCTGAGCACAGAGCCTGATGCAGGGCTTGATCTCACAATCCTGAGGTCATGACCCGAGCCAAAATCAAGAGTCTGATGCTTAACTGATAGAGCTCCAGAGGAAATTGCTTTTAAATAGAGACATAAACGATGTGTAGAAATAAATTAGACTAAAATATAGGAAAGAAATGTTTCAGAGAGGGAAAGTACAGCAAATATAAAGTTGAGGGGGATGAAGTGTGTGTGTATGGGGGGGTGGTAATAATACACTAAAGAAATGAAAGGAAGTTAAGTATGACCAGACCATAGAATAAAGTGCAGAGAAGTGACCTCAGGTGGAGAGGAATGCTACATTGGCATAAAAGTGATAGGGATCTATTAAAGAGTTTATTACAGGAGAATGGCATAGATTTGCATTTTAGACAGATTGATTGCTTTGGAAACCATGTGGAAGGTAGATTGGAAGAAGACAAGGATGAAGATGAGTTATAATACTCTAACATAATAACTAATAAGTTGTGTTGGACACCTACTATGTGCCAGACGCTTTATGTAAAACATCTCTAATCTTCACAAGAACTATTCAATATAGGCATTATTATCCCTATTGAACTGATCCAGAAAGTGAAGCTTAAAAAATTAAAAATGGGAGGGGTTCCTGGGTGGCACAATTGGTTAAGCATCCAACTCTTGTGATCTCAGGTTCATGAGGTCAATCCCCATGTCAGGCTCTGCTCTCAGCATTTAGTTGGCTTAAAATGATCTCTCCCTCTCCCAACCCCTCTCACGTGTGCTCTCTTTCTCTCTCTTTAAAATCAATCAATCAATCAATCTTTAAAAAATGGGAGAAGTGTTAAGATGGTGGAGGAGTAGGGGGACACTATGTTTGTCTCATCCCTCAAATACTTCTAGATAGTTATCAAATCACTCTGAACACCTGAGAAATCAATTGGAGATCTGCGAAAAGAAATGCTGCAAGTCTACATGTAGAAAAATGACTATCTTTTGGAAGGTACGAGATGTGGAGGCTTGAATCTAGGTTGATATAGCTGAGGATACTGTGTAGAGGAGGAAGCCTGCTTAAGAAGGCTACCGCAAAGTATTATAAGTTGTGGAGTGCATAATCGGAACTTTTAAGATTTTTATTTATTTATTCATGAGAGACACAGGGAGAGAGGCAGAAACATAGGCAGAGGGAGAATCAGGCTCCTCTCAGGGAGCCCGATGTGGGACTGTATCCCCAGACCCTGGGATCATGCCCTGAGCCAAAGGCAGACACTCAACTGCTGGGCCACCCAGGCATCCCCAGAACTTTAGAAGCCTGCTACAGTGGGGGACATCCTGGCCTCAAAGGTACTCAGGTGATGAAGCAGAGTGGAATCCCAGGTGTGCTAGCATAATCTCAAGTTCCCTGGCATCACAGGAAGAATGGGTGGCACCTAAGTGTTGCACTGTTCCCAGGCAGAAATGTGGAAGCTGGGTAAAAACAGCAAGCATAGGTGCCAGCTTTCTGCTCTGCAGAGCTATAAACTGTGAACTGCTACACAGTTGTGTGACTGCTTTCCTAGGCAGTTTCCAGCAAAAGGCAGAAGTGTGGTGATACCCCCCCTTCTCTCCCTGGAAAGAACAGTATGGGTCCATGCCACAGGAGTCCATAAAATTTGGAGCTTTGAAATTCAGTAATGTGTCTGAGATAAAAACATTTGGTCATGGGGCAGGAGAACATAGAGTTCTGATTGAAACTCAGAGACAAGAGTGATTGATTGCTTTTCTGTGAGGCCTCACTGAAGCGTGGAGGGCATGAACTTTCAGCTCCAGGGCTACAGAGTGGGGCACCACCATAGTCATCCCACTCATCATTGCTGAAAGCCTTTTGGGAACAAAAGGGCATCACGTCCAGAGCCGCTTACCCTGAGCCCTCCTCTGTGCAAGGGAGGTGCATTTGCAATAGGCCAAGTCCACTTGAGAATCAGTACAACAGGCTGCTCCCCCAGAAGACCAGGACAATCAACTGGCTCACTTCAAATTTACTGATCATAGAGGACTACAAATCTTCAGCTCCTGGGGAAAATTGTCTTCAGCATTCTTTGTATTATTACTTAGTCTTTTATTTTTTTTAAAGATTTTATTTATTTATGCATGAGAGACACAGAGAGAGAGGCAGAGACACAGGCAGAGGGAGAAGCAGTCTCCATGCAGGGAGCCTGATGTGGGACTTGATCCCAGGACTCCAAGATCACACCCTGGGCCAGAGGCAGGTGCTAAACCGCTGAGCCACCCAGGGATCCCCTTCCTTAGTCTTTTAGTATTTATTCACTTATTTTCCTGTTTTTTAAATTTTTTTAATTTTTAAACTTTTATTTTTATAAATACGTTATGTATATGTTCTTATTTGTTTCCTTTCATTGTATTTCATATATAAATATATATGAATGTATATATGGTTTTCTTTCTTAATTTGGGATTTAGGTTTTTTTTGACATGCAGACAAAAATGTATCCAGGATCTAGTTTTTATTTTTTCCTGTTGTTATTGATCCTTTTGTTTTCGTTTTCTCTTTCTTCTTTTCTTTTCTGGACAAAATGATGAGATGGAGAAATTCACTGCAAAAGAAAAACGGGAGGGAGTACTCACTGCCAGGGATTTAATCAATATGGATATAAGTAAGATGTCTAAACTAGAATTTAAAACAATGATTATGAAGTTACTAGCTGGGCTTAAAAAAGCAGAGAAGACACTAGAGAATCATTTACTGTAGAAATAAAAAACTAAAATATAGTCAGGCTGAAATTAAAAACACTATTGCCAAGATGCAATTCCACGTGGAGGCCATGAAAATGAGGATGAACAAAGCAGAAGAGTGAATCAGTGATCTAGAAGATAAAATGATGGAAAATAAGCTGAAAAGAAGAAGAAAAGAAAACTATTAGATCATGAAGGGAGACTGAGAGAACCCAATGATCCATAAGGAGAAGTAATATCCATATTATAGAAGTCCTAGAAGATCAGGAGTGGAGAAAGGGACAGAAAACTTATTTAAACAAATTATAGCTGAGAATTTCCCTAATATAGGGAAAGAAATAGGCATTCAAATCGAGGAGGCATGGAGACCTCCCCCTCAAAATCAATAAAAATAGGTCAACATTTTGACATACAATATTGAAGCTTGGAAATTTCAAAGATAAAGAGAAAATCCTGAAAGCACCTCAGGACAATAGGTCCTTAACCTACCAGGGTAGACACATAAGGCTGGCAGCACACCTGTCCATAGGGACCTGGTAGGCCAGAAAGGACTGGCATAATAGATTCAACGTGCTAAATGGGAAAAATATGCAGCCAAAAATACTTTACCCAGCAAGACTGTCATTCAGAATAGAAGGAGAGATCAAGAATTTCCAGGACATTGGGCAGCCCAGGTGGCTCAGTGGTTTAGTGCCATCTTCAGCCCTTCAAGTCCCACATCAGGCTCCCTGCATGGAGCCTACTTCTCCCTCTGTCTGTGTCTCTGACTCTCTCTCTCTCTGTCTCTCATGAATTAAATTAAAATAAAATAAAATAAAATAAAATAAAAAGAATTTCCAGGACAACAAAAACTAAAGGAATTTATAATCACTAAACCAGTCCTGCAAGAAATATTAAAGAGGATTCTTTGAGCAGAGGCCAAAAGTAATAAAGACCAGAAAGGAACATAGACAATCTACAGGAACAGCAACATTACAGGTAATACAATGGCATTAAATTCATATCTTTCAATAATTACTCTGAATGTAAATGGACTAATGCTCCAATTAAAAGACATAGGATTTTAGATTGGATTAAAAGAAAAAGACCAATCAATATGCTGCTTATGAGAGACTCACTTTAGACCCAAAGATGAAACCCCTGAGTTGAAACTGAGGGAATGAAGAACCATGTATCATGCTTATGGACATCAAAAGAAAGCTAGAGGGGTACCTAGATGGCTCAGTCAGTTAAGCATCTGCCTTCAACTCAGGTCATGATCTCAGGGTCCTATGATTGAGCTCCACATCAGGCTCCTTGCTCAGTGCAGAGTTTGTTCCTCCCTCACCCCCATCTCTGCCCTTCTCCAAACTACTTTGCTCTCTCCTACACACACATTCTCTCTCTCTCTAAAATAAATAAATCTTTAAAAAAGAAAGCTAGAGTAGCCATCTTTATATAAGACAAAATAATTTTTATTTTTTAAAAGATTTTATTCATTTATTTGAGAGAGAGAGAGAGAGAGAGAGAGAGAGAGAACGAGAACAAGAAAGTACACAAGCCAGGGGGAGAGGCAGACTCCCCACCAACCAGGAAGCCCAATGTAGGGCTCGATCCCAGGACCCTGGTGATCATGACCTGAGGTGAAGGCAGACACTTAGCTGACTGTGCCACCCAGGCATCCCAACAAACTAGATTTTAAACCAAAGATTGTAATAAGCGATGAAGGACACTACATTATAATAAAAGGGTCTATCCAACAAGAAGATCTAACAATTGTAAATATTTATGCCCCTAACTTGGGAGCAGCCAAATATATAAACCAATTAATAACAAAATTAAAGAAACTCATTGAAATACTACAATAATAGTAGGGGACTTTAACACCCCACTCATAGCAATGGACTGATCACCTAAGCAGAAGGAAATAAGGACTTTGAATGGACCAGATGGACTTAACGGATATATTCAGAGCAATCATCCTAAAGGAGCAGAATACACATTCTTTTTTAGTGCACATGGAACATTTTCCAGAATAGATCACATACTGGATCACAAATAAGGGCTGAACTGTTACAAAAATACTGAGATTGTACCATGCATATTTTCAGACCACAATGCTATAAAACTTTTGAGGTCAACAACAAGAAAAAATTTGGAAGGACCACAAATACATGGACGTTAAAGTATATCCTACTAAAGAATGAATGGGTCAACCCAGAAATTAAAGAAGAATTTAAAAGTACGTGGAAGCAAATGAAAATTAAAACATGACAATTCAGAACTGTTGAGATAGCACAAAGGCAGTCCTAAGAGAGAAGTATATAGTGATACAAGCCTTCCTTAAGAAAAAAGAAAAGTTGAAAATATACAACCTAAATTTACAGCTAAAGGGGCAATGATATAGAATTAAAAAAAAAAAACACAGTAGAACAGATCAACAAAGCTGGGAGCTTGTTCTTTGAAAGAATTAATAAGATCAATAAACCACAAACTATATTTATCAAAAAGAAAAGAAAACATAAAATAAAATAATAGTTGATAACAATCAACACTGAAGAAAAAGTATAAGAGAAGTATAAGAGAATATTATAAGCAATTGTATGCCAACAAATCAGGCAATCTGGAAGAAATGGGTGCATTCCTAGAAACATATGAGCTACCAAAGCTGAAACAGGAGGAAATAGAACAGCTAAACCGACCCATAACCAGCAAAGAAATGGAATCCGTGATTGTCCTTCTCTGATTGACTTACTTCACTCAAAATAATACCCTCCAGTTCTATCCACATTGAAGCAAATGGTGGGTATTTGTCGTTTCTAATGGCTGAATAATATTATATGGTTTCACTCATATGAGGAATATAAAAAATAGTGAAAGGGATTAATGGGGAAAGGAGAGAAAATGAGTGGGAAATATCAGAGAGAGTGACAGAACATGGGAGACTCCTAACTCTGGGAAATGAACAAGGGGTGGTGAATGAGGAGACAGGGTTACTGGGTTATGGGCACTGAGGGGGCACTTGACAGGATGAGCACTGGGTGTTATACTATATGTTGGCAAATCAAACTCCAATAAAAAATATACCCAAAAAAAATGGGGAAAATATAAAAAAATAAAATGCTTGGATGGATCCAGGGAAGGAAAAAAATAATTAATATCTATTTTTTGAAACTGTTCCAAAAAACAGAAATGGAAGGAGACCTTCCAAACTTATTCTATGAGGCCAGTATTACCTTGATCCCAAAACCAGACAAAGATCCCACTAAAAAGGAGAATTATAGGCTAATATCCCTGATGAACATGGATGCAAAAATTCTCAAGACACTAACAGGATTCGATAGTACTTTAAGAAGATGTGGTTTATGTATACAATGGAATATTACTCAGCCATTAGAAACGACAAATACCCACCATTTGCTTCAACGTGGATGGAACTGGAGGGTATTATGCTGAGTGCAGTAAGTCAATCGGAGAAGGACAAACAGTGTATGTTCTCATTCATTTGGGGAATATAAATAATAGTGAAAGGGAATAGAAGGGAAGGGAAAAGAAATGTTGGGAAATATCACGAAGGGAGACAGAACATAAAGACTCCTAACTCTGGGAAATGAACTAGGGGTGGCGGAAGGGGAGGAGGGCGGGGGGTTGGGGGGGAATGGGTGACGGGCACTGAGGCGGACACTTGACGGGATGAGCACTGGGTGTTATTCTGTATGTTGGTAAATTGTACACCAATAAAAATTAATTTATTAAAAAAAAAAGATTATTTGGGCAGCCCCTGTGGCTCAGTGGTTTAGCTTTAGTGCAGCCTTTGGCCCGGGGCGTGATCCTGGAGACCTGGGATCCAGTCCTGTGTCGGGCTCCCTACATGATGGAGCCTGCTTCTCCTTTGCCTGTGTTTCTGCCTCTCCCTGCCTCTCTGTCTCTCTCTGTCTCTGTCTCTCTCTCATAAATAAATAAAATCTTAAAAAAAAAAGGATTATTCACCACAACCAAGTGGTATTTATTCCTGGGTTGCAAGGGTGTTTCAACATTTGCAAATCAATCAATGCGATACACCACATTAACAAAAGAAAGGAGAAGCACCATATTATTGTCTCAATAGATGTAGAAGAAGCATTTGACAAAACATAACATCTCTTCTTGATAAAAACCTTCTACCATGTAGGGATAGAGGGAACATACCTCAACATCATAAAAGCCATATACAAAACCAAAAGACTCACAGCAAATATCCTCAACAGGGAAAAACTGAGAGCTTTTCTTCTAAGGTCAGGGACATGACAGGGATTTCCACTCTTACCACTCTTGTTCAACATAGTGCTGGATAACCTAGCCTCAGCAATCAGACAACAAAAAATTAATAAAAGGCATCCAAATCAGCAAAGAAAAAGTGAAATTTTCACTCTTCACAGATGATGTGATACTTTATGTAAAGAAACCAAAAAATTCCACCAAAAAATTTTCCGAGAACTGATACAGGAATTCAGCAAAGTTGAAGGATATAAAATCAATGCACAGAAGTCAGTTGCATTTTTATACACTAACGATGGAGCAGAAGAAAGAGAAATCAAGGAATCAATCCCATTTACAATTGCACCAAAACCCATACGATGCCTAGGAATAATACTAACCAAAGAAGTTTCTGTACTCTGAAAACTATAGAATACTTATGAAAGAAATTGAGGAAGATAGAAGGAAATTAAAAAAACATTTGAACCTCATGGATTAGAAGAACAAATATTGTTAAAATGTCTATGCATTTTAGAATGCATAGACATTTTAGAATGCTACCTAAAGCATTCTACACATTCAATGCAATCCCTATCAAAATACCATCAGCATTTTTCACAGAGCTGGAATAAACCATCCTAAAATTTGTGTAGAACCAGAAAAGACCCTGAATAGCCAGAGGAATGTTGAAAAAGAAAACCAAAGCTGGAGGCATCACCAATCAGGACTTCAGGCCGTATTACAAAGTTGTGATCATCAAGACGGTGCGGTATGGGCACAAAAAGAGACACAGATCAATGGAACAGAATAGAGAACCCAGAAGTGGACCCTTAACTCAATGGTCAATTAATCTTCAACAAAGGAAGAAATAATATCCAATAGAAAAAAGACAGTCTCTTCAACAAATTATGTTGTGAAAATTGGACAGCCACATGCAGAAGAATGAAACTGGATCACTTTTTTTATACCATACACAAAAATAAACTCAAAATGCATGAAAGACCTAAATGTGAGACAGGAATCCATCAAGATCCTAGAGGAGAAGGCAGAGGCAGCATCTTCTTGTTAGACACATCTTTAAAGGTGAGAGAAACAGAAGCAAAAACGAACTGTTAGAACTTCAGGATAAAAAGCTTTTGCACAGCAAAGGAAACAGTCAACAAAACTAAAAGACAACCTACAGAATGGGAGAAAATACTTGCAAATGCCTATCCGATAAAGGGCTCGTATCCAAAATCTATAAGAAACCTATCAAACTCAACATCCAAAAAAAAAAAATCTGGTCAAAAATGGGCAGAACAGCTAAAGCTTGACATTTAATATTTTGAAAACAAAGCCAGCAGAAATTGAAAGAAGAGTTTTTCCCAGAGCTGGGGTATATTCTGCAGCTGTAGTTGAAGAAGCAGTCTTTAAAAGTTGGTATGAGCACAAGCCAGCAGGTAAAAATTTAAGCTGCACTGTTAAGCTATATTAGAGGTAAAAACAAAACAAACAAACAAAAACTAGTTTTCATACTGGGCAGGCATTGGCCAGTTGGTATAGAATTGGAAGTTTCAAGAAAGTTAGTTTACCTTTGCTTTAGGTCATAAGTTTCTTATGTGATTGCTGTATATGAACACACAGCTCTTTTTAACATTCTCTATTTGGTGATTTGAAACTACTCAAGACACCAGTGTCCTGCTTCAGGGTACATTGTAGAGCTGAACTTTGAGTTACTGTGCAGGATTTTTTTCTTTTCTTTTCTTTTTTTTTTTTTTGCAAGATTTTTTTCATGCTGTCATTTGTAATATGCTTGTGAAAATCCTTGGGATTAAAGTTTTGGTTACAAAAAAAAAAAAGGCAGAAGACATGAACAGACCTTTTCCAAAGAAGATGTACAAATGACCAACCAACAGACACATGAAAGATGCTCAACATCACTGAGCATCAGGCAAATACAAATAAAAACCACAATGAGATACTACCTCACACTGGTCAGAATGGCTAAAATTAACAACTCAGGAAACAGCAGTGTTAGTGAGGATGCAGACAAAAGGGAACCCTCTTACACCGTTGGTGGGAATGCAAACTGGTGCAGCTACTCTAGAGAGCAGAGTTTTTGTGGAAGTTCCTCAAGAACTACTATAAGCTACTCTATGATCCAGCAATTATACTACTAGGTACTTATCCAAAGGGTACAAACCTAGTGATTCAAAGAGGCACATGCACCCCAATGTTTATAGCAGCAATGTCCACAATAGTCAAACTATGGAAAGAGCCCAGATGTCTATAAACAGATGAATGGATAAAGAAGAAGTGATATATTTGTACAATGCAATATTACTCAGCCATCAAAGAGAATGAGATCTTGCCATTTGCCATGATGTGGATGAAACTAGAGGGTATTATGCTAAGTGACATAAGTCAGAGAAAGACAATTATCATGATTTCACTCATATATGGAATTTAAGCAACAAAACAGATTAACACAGGGGAAGGGAAAGGAAAATAAGAGAAAAACAGAAAGGGAGTCAAAACATTAGAGACTCTTAACTATAGGGTGGGCAGATGGGGTAACTGGGTAATGACCATTAAGGAGGGTACTTTGAAATAGCACTGAGTGTTATATGCAACTGATGAATCACTGAATTCTACCTCTGAAACTAATAATACAGCATATGTTAATTAAACTGAATTTAAATAAAAAGTAAAAAAAATAAATGAATAAATACTTTTAAAAATAGATTATTTGCTGAAATCATGCATTTATTGAGCAAATGCAGGTCTGTCTCAAGCTACTGCTTTTTCCACTAAATAAGTTTGAAAAAGGAGATGGATATACAACATGTAGCATTGGTGGTATTTGGTGCCTAATTGGAAGTTGGTGATGATCAGTATGTCGTGAGTGCTCCCAATAAGTAAAGAAGTCCCCTGGGATAATGGAAGTACGGTTAGAGAAGTGACAATAATTCAAGTATTAACATTCCTATTGAATGTGGAGCAGTAAATAAGCTTTTGGAGAATGGCAGTGATAAGGTGGGGTAATGCTAAATATAGCCACATAGCATGCCTATTTGGAAGGGATTTTGCATAACAGATAAGGGATAATAATCTGGAAGAGATACAGAATATATTCATTCTGTACTTATAGGGAAGCATTATTAGTTTTTCTAAAAAGGAGCAGCATGCTCAGATCATTTATGTGACAATTTTGTGAACCCAAAAATGTATAATAGTTTAAACCTGATGGAAGTGTATTTTTTGCTCTATAAATTTCAAAGCAGGTGGCTCATTCCTAAGTGCTGTTTCAGGGACCCAAGCTCCTTTCATCTGGTGTTTCTACCATATTCAATACATGTCTTCCAAGACCACTGTGCTTCTCTTTATCAAGTGAGTCGAAAAGGAAAGAGCATGGAGGATTGTATGTGGGAAGTGTTTAAAGTCTGGATTTGAGTAGTATACTTATTTCTACTGATATTTCTTTGACTAGAATGAGATCACATGGAAATGCCTAACTGCAAGACAGGCTGGGAAAAGAAATGGATTTGGTGAACAGCTGACAATTGTCTGCCAATTCCAGAGGTTTTGTTTTGTTTTGTTTTGTTTTGAAATTAAAATGTCAGGTTGCACTCTGGAGAATCAGTTCGAAGCAGGGATACCAGTTAGTTGACCATCTTGTAGTCCAGAGAAAACTATTTATGGATGAAGCAAAGGCAGCAAAAAGTAAGAGTGGAGAAGAAAAGAGAGGTTTCAAAAGAACTTGGTGTCTAGCTAGATGTGGGATAATGAAGAAGAGAGCATAATGAGAATGTCCCTTACAACTCTCCCTGGGTACTGAGAGGATTGTGATGGTATTTTTTTAAAGCAATGTAAAAGAAGCAGCAGATATTTTATAGAGAGGAAAGTGTGTTTAGAGAATTTACACTTATTTAGGATTTTCTATATACCAGGTGATGTGCTAGGTGCTTCACATATATTTATCTCATTTCTCATGGCAGTGATTGTGCATTATTGCACACAGCGATGTGATTAAGAAGATACGTTCTGCAGTAAGACTACTGCTAATCCTTTATCTATGAAAAGGATCCATTGTTAAGATTCACAGTGCCTGTCTCATATGGCTGCTGTGGGACGTAAATGTGATAAGCCTTATGAATTGCTTGATACATGTTGTGGCACATGTCCACTCTGGAGATTTTTGTGTTAATAACCCCCACTTTTATATTTAATAACTGAAGTTTCAATAGAGCCAAAGTCATACCAGTAGCAAGTGGTAGAGCTGGTACAGAAACCCAAATCATTCTTAGGTTAAAGCAAAAAGTTTTTTCTCCAATCCATCCTACCCTTTTCTCTAACAAAGGAATGTAAGGGATATAAAACTTAAGCATAATGAGTCTGAGGTGCACGTGGCAAGCTGCAGTTGGAAATTCAGTTCTGGAACTCAGAACTTCGACACAATGGGATTTTGATAAAATTGAATACATTGCACAAGATGTCTTTTTGTGTTAAGCTACACAGTAATATTGTCCTACATTTAGCTGAAAATTAGAGAAAACAAGAACTCACTTTCTATGTTGCATCATTGAGAAAAAATGAAAAGAGGCTTCCTGTCATATTCAGACCTTCACGCCTTCCTTTATTCTTTGATTGTACAATTGGGTCAGTTTTGCTTATGTACTTGGGATTTCCAAAGACAAATTATTTCAAAGGTAAATGGTGAAAATGATAACAGGAAAGCTAGTCTTTTCCTACTTTAGATGCAAATAGCTTGCATATGAATCTTTATTATAGAGATTGCCTCTGAAATGGCCAGGAACCAGGGAAGGCATTTGGATCACATTGTTAGCTCTGTAGGATTTAATGTAGTCGAATCAGCCACGCGCCAATAGCTTTGTTTCCCAGTCCTTTTTTTTTTAATGGCTTTTGCCCTTTCTACCTGTAGTTCCTCTTCCATTAAGCTAGAAACTGACTCACGGAACCATACTTAGTGAGCCTCACTCTAATGAATAGAGGTAAGGGCATAGAAGATGTGGAGTGGCTCATTTTGGGCTCTGAGAAAGCTTACAATGAGGTGAGAAGCAAGTAATAGTAGAAGTCCTCAATCAATCACAAATTATGCTGCATACTCTGTGTGGTGATATCAATTCCTACCTTCCATGAACTCATATCCTGGCAGGAAAGATGGGACAGATCATTCATTGTACTACGAGGCATATTAGAATTTTCACAAAAAGCCAAGAATGAAGTGCTTTGAACTAAAGAATACAGGTTTCCCTATGACTTGGAGGCATGGGTCTAGATGTGGAAGGGTTTCACAGGAGAACTGGCATTGAGCTGGAGGGAAGAAAGGAAGAATGTATTAACAAATGGTCAGCTGGAAGAGGAAATCAGGGCCTCGAAATAGCAAGAATTGCCTTTATTCTTAAAGGCAAGAAGCTGATCTCCAGACAGATTGAGTCTGTTTAAAAAGCTCATTCTAACACGAAAGGGGAGGGGATTTACAGATCACCAGAAGAGTCCCTCTAATCCCAAAGAATGAAGCTATTTTAGATGCTACTCCTAGACATAGTGGAGACTGTATGTCATAGTGAAATGAACTTTATTTATTTATTTTTTTTTATTACAGTCACAGAGAGAGAGAGAGAGGCAGAGACATAGGCAGAGGGAGAGAAGCAGGCTCCATGCACCCAGAGCCCGACGTGGGATTCGATCCTGGGTCTCCAGGATCGCGCCCTGGGCCAAAGGCAGGCGCCAAACCGCTGCGCCACCCAGGGATCCCCTGAAATGAACTTTAGAGTAGGAAGTAGGAGCTCTGGGTAAGAGCCCCAACTCTGGCCCATATCAGCATGTAACCATGGACAAGGCATTTCCCCTCTCTGGGCCCTAGTTTCTTCTTCTGGGAAACAGGATTGAAAATAACTACTTAATCTTACAGAATATTTATTAGGTCGAGAAGCATTTATTGCCTATCTCCTATGGGCAAACCACCATAAGAGGTGTAGGATTATAATGATAGAGACTCTTCTTTCAAGTTACAGTCCTGTTCAGGAGACAGACACATAAGCAGATCCTGATAATCTTATGCGCTACTAAAAATGATTAAAGAAAACAATTTAGTTAATACTAACAAACTTTATTTCACTTCATGAAGTGGACAGTCTCTTTTTGCAAAATTGAAAAATGGGGCAGAAGACAGAAAGCTTTCATAGGATAAAGAATAAAGAAGTAGGAAGAGAAAGGTAGAAAATATCTGATTGGCCAGGGCCATATAGTCAACCTTGTTTGGGATGAAAAGGTCCAGTGTTGGCTTGGCATTTGGGGATTGGCTGACTAAATATACTGTATTTCTGGTTAAGTAGAATATTTATAGGAACACAGAAGTCATCTAAGTTTCAGTTTGTTGACGTAGCATCCAAAGCAGGAACAGCTTCATCTTGGGCCTAGAAAGTTTTTTGAACAGTACTAAAAACTAAAGTATTTGTCTAAAGAACTCTGGGATTTCTGTGGGCTGGAGAACTCACTATGCCTACAGCACATATACAAAGTATTATGGAAGAGGTAATATTTGAGCAAGGACTTGAAGGAAATTTGTTGCACATATCAAGGGAAATGACATTTTAGGTAGAAAAAAAAAACACAATGTGTCCAAAGACAGAAACATGAGAGCTTTGTGTGGTGAAATCACACATATCTGCAGATGGCTGGAGAGTCAGGGAAAGTGTGAATGTTAGAAAATGAGGCTGGAGCTACACGTCTGAGGTAATTGTTAAAACTTATGTGTACTCCCTAAAAGGCTAAATTCAGTGGTAAATGGCAGTTTTCCAATTAGGAAGCCCAAGGGCCTTCCAGTGTACTAAAGCCTTTTGCCTATACCTCAAGGATTTAATGGTAAGCCTGCAGACATGTGGGATTCTTATGACTAATGTGCTGCTTGGTTTTGGTGTTTGGTATTTGTATATCTGAAATGGCTCATCCTCTACTGATAATGGCTAGTAATGATTTACTCTCTTTTCTTTTTTAGCATAGATTTCACATCCTGTCCTTTATTCTATGGTCATAGAAAGAGACTGCCTCGCCTCTCAATCACTTCTGGAATAGTGTTTTTTACCCTTTGGTTTTTAGAAAGAACATTTCTCAGAATTCAGAGCAGATTGTTCCATTTGTAAAACACCAGGTGACATATTGTCTACAGTGAGACTCATACTGAACTCCAGAGACCCTTGTGCCAACTAAATTTAAGCTTCTTCTTCCTTTATTAATGTGTTGACTATCTCACTGAACAATGAGTGCATATACTCAATAAAATTTAGATCTTTAACCTTTAAAGCTTCAGTTCAGAAACTTCTCTAGATTTTTTTCCTATGTTACGCCTCTACTTTAAAAAAAATTGGTATTCTATATGCATAAATCTAGAAATAATGTGATGTTTTTCTGTGTGGCAGTTGAGAACTAGGTGATTCATTTTGATTCATATTCATTTTATAGTTTCTAGAACTCTTGAGGTATGACATGCATATTTTGGAGTGTACAAATGTTATGCATATAGCTCCACAGTGTTCTAGATAAGGAATGTGTTGTAGGCATTGCAGTAGTAGAAGGCTAAAGAAATGACATGTAGCTTAGTAAAGTGAGAAGTATTATCAAGATATGAGGACCAGAGACTCATTTTCCAGGAGGATTGCTTTCTTGGGCCTAAGGCAAATGGGTACTGAGAACATGGATGCATTAACATCTGAGTTGGAGATTTTTTCTTGTTGGGTTAGTACATTTGGGTACATTACCACCTAAAAGCAAATGACTTACGTGTGGTATTCAGTCTAGTTCAGGAGACAAGTTCCAAAAAAATTCTAAAAATGCAAAGCACTATATAATAAATATAAGTAAGCCTTGGCTTTTGTGTCAATGATATAGTAAAAAAATAATCAGCAAATCACATAGTAAGAATAGTCTCTGATATGTGTGCTCATTTTGGAAATGTACTTAGATATTTCCATTGGGGATGAGATAGGGCACCAAATAACCAAGTCACAAATTTGTCTCAGTTCCAAAGGAGTAGAAAAGAAACTATTGACTCAGTGGCTCTAAGTCACTAGCAGGTATTCTAAATGAGATGGCATAGCATGATCATTGGGGTAAACATTTTCAGACCACCATAGTCAGCCTGTCATTTACCTCCTTATTTCATGCTTCCTTTCCACTTTGAGATTCTGATACATACCTTCCAAGAGAGGTAAAATTTATACTATCCATTGGTAGTGCATAATATAGGAAATAGATGAGATCTTGATGATCACTGGTATTAGGATCCATTGTAAAAGACATTAATCCAATTATTGTACCCTGAATCTCAGCCCTTAGACTTCTTGTCTTCCTTCATAATGTTATCCATTTTTAGAACTTTAATTAGCATTTGTAAAATGTAAGCTAACAAAGCACAGAGAACTGAAATAACTTGCATATAGCTACTAAAAGGTAGAGTTGGGCTGTAAATATTATAGTCTAGCTTTGGAATCCATGCTCTTAAAAGCTATGCTATAATGCCTCTCTTGCTTTTTTTAAATTTTATAAGAGCTCTTTTTGAAGTATTATTTACATATGATAAATTTATCTGTTTTAAGAGTACAATTCAATGATTTTTAGTAAATTTACAGAGTTGTGCAACTATAACCACAGATTTAGAATATTTCTATCACCTCTAAAAAATTCTCCACGAATCTGTAGTCATCATTGATTCCCAACCCCAGTCTCAGGCAACCACTAATCTACTTCCTGTCTTTATAGATTTACCTTTCCTGGACACTAAATGTGAATAGAAACATACAGTATGTGACCTTTTGTGTCTGGTTACTTTCACGTAGCATAATGCACTTGAGAATCATCCATGTTGTCCTTATGCTTGTTTGTTTTTAGAGAATGAGCGAGAATGTGCAAGGAGGAGGATGGGGAAACGGAGAGTAAGAGAGAGAGAGAGGATTTTAGGCAGGGTCCTGCCCAAGTACAGAGTCTGCACAGGGCTCTATCTGGACCCTGAGATCATGAACTGAGCTGAAATCAAGAGTTGGGTGCTCAACTGAGCCATCCAAGTGCCCTCATGTTGTTGTCCTTATTCCTTTTCATTAATGATTAATATTCTATTGTGTGAATCTACCACATTTTGTTCATTCATTATTTGGTGGACATTAGGTTGTTCCCAACTTTTGGCTATCGTAAATAATTCCATGAACAAGTTTTTCCATGGACATATGTTTCTCTCTTGGATAAAAAAGAATTAGAGTGGAACCACGGGCTTTTAAAGGAAGTATATGTTTAATTTTTTAAGAAACTGCCAAAATGTTTTCCAAAGTGTGCTTTAGCATTATACATTTCCACCAATGATTTATGAGGTTACATTTTATCCAAATTCTTGGAAACACTTGATATTGTCAGTCTTTTTTTTTATTTTAGCCATTCTGATATACATGTAGCAGTATCTCACTGTGATTTTAATTTGTATTTCCCTAAATGACTGATGAGGTTGTGTATCTTTTTATGTTCATATTACTTGACAAAAATTTTTAAATTAAATGTATATTTAAATATCTTCCTCATTTTCAAATTGGGCTGTTTTTCTCATTTTTGAGTTGTAAGAATTATTTATATTTTCTTAATACAGATTCTTTATCAATACATGATTCACAAATATATTTACCCATTTTATGGCTGTCTTCATTTTCTTTTTTTCTGTCTTTTCATTTTCTTATGGTGTCTTTTGAAGAGCAAAATGTTTAAATTTTGATGAGTCCATTTTTTCATACTTTTTCATACTTTTTATTTTTTATAGCTCATATTTTTGTTGTTCTAAGAAATCTTTGCCTGACTCCAGATTATAAAGATTTTTCTCCTATGATTTTTTAGTACTTTTAGCTCTTAAATTTTAGTCTATGTTCCATTAGAGTTGATTTTTGTTTATGATATAAGAGTCTATGTTCATCTTTTTTGCATGTAGATATTCTCCCAGCACCATTTATTGAAATTGCTATTTTTTTATGCATTGAATTGCCTTGAATCTTGGTCAAAATCAACTCACCATAAATGTGGAAGTTCATCTCTGGGCTTTCTATTCTTTTCCTTTCATCTATATTGCCTATCTTTAGACCAAGTCCATGCTGTATTGATTACTGTAGCTTGCTGGTATATTTTGAAGTTGGGAAGTAAAAGTACTCACAGTTTTTTTTTTCTTTTTAAATATGTATTACTTATTCTAGATTCTTTGTATTCCTATATAACTTTTAGGATCAGCTTGCTATTTTTACAAAAAGAAAAGCTTCTGAGATTTTGATAAGGAATGTGTTGAATCTATTGATTAATTTGGAGAGAATCTTAATGATGTTAGGACTTCTATAAACATGGAATATCTAAAAACTGTTACTTGAAATTAAAGACAGTTTTGCCTCTTATTTTCCCTTTTTTATATCTTTAACTTCTTTAGCTTGCCTAAATTTTTTAAAAGATTTCATTTATGTATTTAAAAGAGAGAGAGAGGGGATCCCTGGGTGGCGCAGCGGTTTAGCACCTGCCTTTGGCCTGGGGCGCAATCCTGGAGACCCGGGATCGAATCCCACGTCGGGCTCCCGGTGCATGGAGCCTGCTTCTCCCTCTGCCTGTGTCTCTGCCTCTCTCTCTCTCTCTCCCTGTGTGACTATCATAAATAAATAAAAGTTTAAAAAAAAATAAGAGAGAGAGAGAGAGAATACACACCTGAGCAAGGGGGGAGGAGCAGAGGGAGAGGGAGAAGCAGACTCCCTGCTGATCAGGGAGCTCAATGTGGGGCTCCATGTGGGGCTCCATGTGGGCCTTGATCCCAGGACCTGAGATCATGACCTGAGCCAAAGGCAGATGCTTAACCAACTGAGCCACCAGGCACCCATAGCTTGCCTAAATTTGTAAATAGCTTTACTGAAATATGATTCACATGTCCCATAATTTACCCTTTTAAAGTGTATAAGTAAATGTTTTCTGATATATTTACAGGGTTGTGCAGGCATCACCAATATGTAACTTCAGAATATTTTAATTGCTCTAAAAAAGAAACTCCATAACCATTAGCAGTCACTTCCCATTGCTTTTCTTCTTAGACTGATTAAAATCTCCAAGAAAATGCTTAATGAGAGAGAGTGGACATCATTATCTTGTTCATGATTGTAAGAGGAAGTAGTCTTTCATCATAAAGTATGATTCTAAATGTAGATTTTTCATAAATATTATTTATCAGATGACAAAGTTACCTTCTATTTGTAGTTTTTTGAGAGTTTTGGATCATGAATGGGTGCTGAATTTCATCTTCCTGCTGTTGCCCTGCAAGTTATTCTTTACACAGCTGCCAGAATAATCCTAAAACATTAGATCAAATCACCATTCTACTAAAAATCATGCAATACCTCCATATTTCATTTAAGGTGAAAACCAAAATATTCTAGGAGGGCCATTTTCCCATAATTTCCTCTTTAAATTTGTCTTTTATTAATCTTTCTTCTTCATGTCTCCACTATAGCCACAGTGGTCTACTTGCTATTCCTTGAATATACTGGACAAACTTCTACCTCAAGGCCTTTGCATTTATTACTCCCACTACTTTTAATGTTCTTCCTCCAAGTGTCTACAAGGCTCAGTCTCATTTCCTTCAGGTCATTGCTCAAATGTCACCTACTCAGTGAGGTATTCCCTAAAAACCTTATTGAAAATTGCAATCCCTCTCTAATACTTTTTACTCAAATATTATTTTTCTTCCTGAGGCATATTACCTTTTACTATATGATTTATTTATTTATTTTCTTACTTACTTATTTACCTTTTAATTATTTTTGGTCTTCCCTCTACTCAAATGTAAGCCCTAGAGAGCAGCATTCTTGGTATGTTTACTAATGTACTTAAATTGCTTAGAATAATAACTGACACCTAGTAGGTGGTCAAAAATCTTGATGAGGGATGCCTGGGTGGCTCAGTGGTTGAGTGTCTGCCTTCAGCTCAGGGCGTAATCCCTGAGTCCCAGGATCAAGTCCCACAATGGGCTCCCTGCGAGGAGCCTGCTTCTCCCTCTGCCTATGTCTCTGCCTTCTCTCTGTGTCTCTTATGAATAAATAAATAAAATCTTTAGAAAAAATATTTGATGACTCCACCAAAGAATCAGGAAATTTTTAGTCAGCTCTGGACCAGACTTGTTAGGTGATATGGACAATTTCCTTCCCTTCAGTTTCATCATATGTAAAACACCTGAGGAAATAAAACCAGATGTTTTCAATAAGGCAGCAAGGAAGCCAGTGTGGCTAGAACAAAGTGAACAATGGAGGGCATTGTAGGAGATAAGCCAGAGGGGAACAGAAGGTCATACAAGACCCTCTCAGCTATGACAAGGACTTTGGCTTTTTGTCTGTAGGAGATGAGGAATCATTAGGGGCACCTGGGTGACTCAGTCTGTTAAGCATCTTGCCTTTGGCTCAGGTCATGTCCCGGGCTCCTGGGATTGAGCCCCATGTCAGGCTCCCTGCTCAGCGGGGAGTCTGCTTCTCCCTCTCCCCCTGCTTGTGTGCATCCTCTCTCTTTCTCTTTGTCAAATACATACATACGTACGTACATACATACATAAATACATACTTAAAAATGATAAGGAAGCATTAGAAAGCTATTGTGTGGAGAATACACTGTAAAAGCAAAGGGTGACAGAAGAGAGACCAGTTAGGGGGCCATAGCAGTAATAAAACTGTAACTTTTTACTCTGGTGTAATAGAAACCAACTGTTGAGCAGCAAAGGGTAGGGTGACAAGGAAGCCAGGATGCTGCAAAACACAGTAATGGAGGGGAGGGTGTGTGTGTGTGCATGTGTACACATGTATGCACACATGCAGTGCTAAAAAGGGCTTCCTTTCTATCCTGTATCCTTTACCCCCAGAGAAAGAGATTTCCTGAATTGCCTCTTATTTCCTGAATTGCCTCTTACTTCCTGTCTTGTTTTTTTCTTTTTTTCCTGTCTTGTTTTTGCGTAAGAATCAAAGCAGGCCAAACCTTGGACTGGAACAAAGTCCCTATGATCTGAATGTCACATTTTGAGGGGCCTCTGGCCTTTCATGAAAAACCCACTGAAGATAATTTGCTGTACAATAGGTCTCTAGGACTTATTTACCTTGTAAACTAAGACTTAGTACTGTTTCACTAATATCTCCCCCTTCCCTCCCCATCAGGCCCTGGCAATCACCATTCTACTCTCTGCTTCTATGAGTTTGACTATTTTAGATTCTACATCTAAGAGAGATCATAGTATTTGTAGTTATTTGTCTTTCTTTCTCTGGTTTATTTCACTTAGCATAATGTCCTCTAAGTTCATCAATGTGGTTGAAAAGGCAGGATGTCCTTCTTTTGTTAAGGCTAAATGATATTCCATTGTATGTTTATATACATTTTCTTTTTTTTTTTTTTTTTTTTTGCTTTGATCAAGATATATCTTTATTCTTAATCCTAGGATATTCCTATTTCACCTGTTTTTTTTTTTTAATTAACTTTTATTGGTATACAATGGAATATTACTCAGCAATTAGAAACGACAAATACCCACCATTTGCTTCAACGTGGATGGAACTGGAGGGTATTATGCTGAGTGAAATAAGTCAATCGGAGAAGGACAAACAGTGTATGTTCTCATTCATTTGGGGAATATGAATAATAGTGAAAGGGAATATAAAGGAAGGGAAAAGAAATGTTGGGAAATATCAGGAAGGGAGACAGAACATAAAGACTCCTAACTCGGGGATACATTTTCTTATCCACCTATTGATGAATACTTAGATTGCTTCCATGTCTTGGCTATTGTGGATAATGCTGTAATGAACATGGGAGTGCAGATATCTCTTTGAAATCCTGATTTCAGTAACTTTGTATATATATTCTTAAAAGTAGGATTGCTGGATCCTAAGGTAATTCTATTTTTAATTTTTTGAAGCACCTCCATACTGTTTTCCCTAGTGGCTGCACCAATTTACATTCCCACTAACAGTGCACAGGGTTGCCTTTTCTCCACATCCTCATCAACACTTGCTATCTCTTGTCTTTTTTGATAATAATCTATCTAACAGGTATGAGGTAATATCTCATTGTGGATTTCATTTGCATTTCCCTGATGATTAGTGATATTGAGTGCCTTTTAATATACCTGTGTTATATGTCTTCTTTGGAGTAATATCTATTCAGGTCCTTTTCTCAATTAACAATATTCTATAGTATACTTAAAAATTTGCTAAGTGGACAGATCTTATGTTAAGTGTTCTTGTCATATGAAACAACAACAATAACAACGACAATAATAAAAAGAGAGTGGAAGGAAACTTTTGGAGGGGATGGAAATGTTTATGACATAGATTATAGTGATGAGGATATTAGTCTGAGTATAGTTAGTCTGCTTTCTGCTGCAGAGAAGCTTGAAGGGGTCTTGAAAGTTCTAACAAGGTAAAGAGAAGGAAGAAAGGAAGAAGACAGCATGACATGGGATGTCAGAGAGCATTAGGATGTGCTTAAGAACCAGTGAGAAGGGATGCCTGGGTGGCTCAGTGGTTGAGTGTCTGCCTTCGGCTCAGGGTGTGATCCTGGGGTCCTGGGATTGAGCCCCACATAGGTCTCCCTGCAGGGAGCTTGCTTCTCTCTCTGTCCATGTCTCTGCCTCTCTCTCTATCTCTCATGAATAAATAAATAAAATCTTTTTTAAAAAAGGACAACATTAAAAAAAAAGAACCAATGAGAAGAACACGGCACATTGGGGGCACCTGGGTGTCTCAGTCAGTTTGGCATCTGCTTTTGACTTGGGACATGATCCCTCCGTCCTGGGATAGAGCCCCACATTGGGCTCCCTGCTGAGCAGGAGCCTGATTCTCCCTCTCCCACTGCCCCTCCTTCTGCTTGTACTCTCTTTCTCTCTCTTAAATAAATAAAATCTTAAAAAGATCACAGTATAAACTGGCTTGTGAAATACCCTGCTCTCACCCACATCTGCTCTCTCCTCTTTGCTGTGTGCCTAGGTAGGATGAGCGCAGAGTGTGTGGGAAAGAAGACAGAAAAGTTATATAAATAAGATCCTCCATTAATCAGAAATCAGTACCCTTTGCATCTTGCTTTGATAATCTATTTGTTGTGGTCTTATTTGCCATGTCTCCAGGACTGCTGGGTAGACATAAAGTAATTTCCCCTTGGTATTACTCATAAAAGGCAGTGTCTTAGAAATACTAATATAAGTGGAAAGAAGGAACACAATTTTCTTTATTAAACCCTCATGAAATCTTTTAAGTATCCAACACAAGGAACAGGTTTCTGAGTAAAATACATTTCCGTGTGTCAAATTCCTTGAATTATGAAACCCCTTTTATTCCTTGAGAATAAAGAGTGAATTGGTAGGATATTGCAGGCTGACTTGAGAATTAAGCTTTTGTCCAAGACACATGGAAAATTTTATGAATATCAAAGGGATTAATTAGGTCTACGAGGACACTTGCCATCTAGTTTCTATCTCTTACTGTTTAGATAGGAGAACTAAAAATAAGAGATGGGCATATACTTGTTTTCTGCCTTTTATCCTAGAGTTGTTGCTAATACACACCTGAACATATTTTTTTTAATCAGCCTGCTTTGTACATTGTCTAGTATTGTTCCTCTGATCATTTGTGAAGTGTTACACATTCATCAGGTTTAACAATTAACTAGGATTGGAGATGCTGGCAAGTTGGCCACCTAGAACTCCAAGAGGATGGCATAGATTGAATCCAGTATAACTGGGAGATATACTGATTAACTAGAAATAACTAATTAGAGCTAGGCTCCAAAGAACTCTGAATTTTTGCTGTGTAGGTCCCATTTCTACATAGGAGGCTACTATCTATGTAGGAAAGGAAAGGAAAACTAAAGCTCAAAATTCTTTAAAGAACCCAGAGGGGAAATCTTGAATAGATAATTTAAGCAGACTAAAGCAGAAAGATGAATATGTGGGCATGGCAAATCATACCCCATTCAGATTTTCATTGAGGAATCCATAAAGTCTCTCCTACAGGTTATTCCTATTAAAAAAGCATGAGATCTTTAGACTTAACCTCTGAGGTTTTTGATGTCCCCCATTACCTTTATATATTTTTTTCCTGACTAGTTGTGTGTGTGTGTCTGTGTGCACGTGTATGCATGTGCATGCATACACAAGTGTGTATATGTGTTCTCCAAGAGTCATCTTCTTCAACAAAGCTATCGCAGTTGCTGTACGCAGCAGAGCCATCTTTCATTCTTATTCATTATCAGGGTAAAGATATTCATCTTTCCAGTGCAGTCTTTAAATTGGTTAACTTACTTGATAGCCTGTTGAGAATTACTTAATAAATAACTAAACTGCTACCAGGAGTGAATGAGTCAGAATCTTGTGTTTTCAGGCTTCTTTGAGGAGGAGAGCTGAGTAAAGGAACTCAGCTACAGAAGATAATTATATTTGTTTCTCTAAAAGCGGTAAGATGGGATTCAAATCTGATCTAAAAATCTGAATGCTGCTTTGAGAGACTCTCTAGTTCATTTAATTCATCCCTTGTGTTCATAAAGACTTCAATCTCACTAAACCTAAATAAACAAAACCCCATTATTCTTAGAGGCACCCCATTGTTGGTGAATAGGAACTAAGTTCTGTGTTTAACCCCATTCAGTTTAGCTTAATCTCATTTTCTGTTCTCCTTTCTTTTAGGTTAACAATTCATGCTGAGTGCCCCATGCATTTGGAAGATTTTCCTATGGATGTACATGCCTGCCCACTGAAGTTTGGAAGCTGTACGTATTTTGTCACTTTCTGTTTACCTGATCTTCTTCCAAAAGAAACAGTATTTCCTGTTCTGTCCCCTAGTAGTTTCTAAAGCTGAAATCTAAAGCTGAACCAGGCTGGTATGGGAATGGGGTAGGAGCGTGGGGTTGAATAGTACTAACTGATCAGGAGGAGGAGACTTAGCTTTTAATTGTTTTCTTTCTAGATAGCAAATATTATCTCACCATTTCAGACTCATTTTTGTCATTAGATTGAAACATTAACATCTGTTTCCTAATTGTCCAGAAGGTATAGCAAGACAGAGTTAATATATTGTGATGAACACTGAGTGTTGTACATAAGTGATGAATCATTACATTGGAACACCTGAAACTAACAGTACACTGTATGTTAACTAACTGCAATTTAAATAAAAACTTGAGAATGAATGAATGAACAAAACAAAACAAAAAAAAAACCAGAGCCAATATAGAGTATAGTAGCAGCTTCCAAAGGACAAGATTTCCAAAAGAGAATGTATTTATATTTTTGAAATGCCTATTTTACTTGCATCTCATATAGTTCTATCTAATTCTCTGCAGTAAATGGTAGATAGAAAGAGACCCTGGAAATTTTCTCATTTTTACAGAGTATTGCCTTTACCATTAACTGTAAATCTGACAGAGAAATGAGTAAATACATAGCCCATTTTCAAGAAAATTAGAAAAATCAAAATTGAATAGAATTTGAGTGAGTTTCTAACTCTAAGAATTTTAAAGTAAGTTTCATATAGGGAGTCATCTGAGCAATATATCAAGGTCTGTGTTGATTGTGTCTAAATTAAATTTAGCTCTATATTTTAAAGTAGAAAGTACATTTGAAAAGACCCAAATAATTACATGTGACATATTTTTTCAATCATTGTCAAATACTTATAGATTGTCTCTTATGTGCCAGGCTCTATTGTAGGAGTTTAGAATACATCCATGAATAAAACAAAGACCCTGTCTTTGTGGAGCTTATATTATAGAGGAGAGAGGGATGGTGGAAGAGAAAATAAACAACAGATTAAAATGTAAAGTATAAAGTATATTGTAAAGTGAAAATTACCATGGGAAGATATAAAAGTACTGCAGAATAAGGGGAATCAGTCTTGTCTAGGTGGAAGATAGGTGTTGCCATTGAAATTTAAAATAGGGCAATCAGCATAGGCATCTTTGAAAAAGTGACAATTAAGCAGAAATTTTAAGGAAGTAACAGCATTAACAATGCAGATATTAGAGGAAACTATGCTCCAGGTAGAGGGAACATCCAAGGATAAGACCCCAAGTCAGAAAAGTGTCTGGCTTCTCCAAGGAACATCCAATATAGCTAGACACAGTAAAGGGGAAAGTACTAGGAGAGGATGAGATCAAAGAAGAGGCCATGTCATCCAGAGTCTTGTAGGACATTAAAGGGCTTTGAATTTTAAGAGAAAATGAGGAGTAGTTGGAACATTTGGAACAAAATGATTACATTATCTGACTTATGTTTTAAAAGAACCATTATGGATACTCTATTGAAAATATAAATATGAGAAGAATAGAAGAAGGAAGTCCAGTTAAAAGGTTACTGCAGTAATTCAGATGAGAAATGGTAATAGCTCAGATTACAGTGACAGTGGCAAAAATAGTGAGAAAGAGTGTCTGTGGGTGAACAGTGCTCCCCTCATGAACAATTAGAAAACCTAGTACAGTAGAAGCAATGAGAACCAAAAGACAAAAATTCTGGAAAAAGAATAGAATCTCTTATAGATGAATTTGTGATCTGCAGCTTCTTAATTTTTTTGTGGTATTTGACAATTCTGGCCACAGATTGCAGCTTAGAATTCAAGTTTGGCCCTAAGCTTGGGGCTGCTGCTAGATGATAGGGGAAAAAAACAATAGTTTTGATGGTCATGATGGTCACAGAGAGCTAACGTGATAAAAATAGAGATCTAGATGGTCTCAAACTCTTGGCTAATGTCCCTCTCAACACAATTGCTAAATTTTGAATATGCACAAATCCTAAGGTTAAAAAAAATATGAACACCTCTGAAAAGTAAAGCTGGTTTACCAATGCTATAAAAAATAAGTCACACCAGGCTATCAGTTTAAAACTCCATAGAAGCTATGTCCTAGTTACAGGGGAACAGCAGAGACATACCAAATTTAACCAAAACTATAATCCAACTCAGTCTCTTATGGGATTAAGGTTATAATTCGCCCACACTAGCTGTTTAGCAAGGAAAGAATGAAGCCTTTCTGGTGGAAATCAACATCATCTGAAAATTCTACAGTTTGTTATACTATGTCTGCAAATCAATAGAAAAATCATTAGGCATAGCAATAGAGGACCATATGACCTTTACCAAGTATTATTTTTATTTTATTTTATTTTATTAAGATTTTATTTATTTATTCATGAGAGACCCAGAAAGAGTGAAAGGCAGAGAGACAGGCAGAGGGAGAAGCAGGTCCCATGTAGGAGCCTGATGTGGGACTTGATCCCGGGACTTCAGGATGACGCCCTATGTTGAAGACAGGTGCTAAATCCCTGAGGCACCCAGGGATCCCTATGACTCATATTTCTGATGATCTTTTTCATTTCTTTTTTTTTGTGTTCTTTTTTCTTAGATCTTTTACTATTTATATTTGAATTTATGGGTTTCATCCTCTTTCTTAGCTTTTCCTTTTTTTTAAATTAATTTTTATTGGTGTTCAATTTACCAACATACAGAAAAACACCCACTGCTCATCCCGTCAAGTGTCCGCCTCAGTGCCCGTCACCCATTACCCTCCAACACCCGCCCTGCTCCCCTTCCACCACCCCTAGTTCGTTTCCCAGAGTTAGGAGTCTTTATGTTCTGTCTCCCTTCCTGATATTTCCCAACATTTCTTTTCCCTTCCTTTATATTCCCTTTCACTATTATTTATATTCCCCAAATGAATGAGATGATATAATGTTTGTCCTTCTCCGATTGACTTATTTCACTCAGCATAATACCCTCCAGTTCCATCCATGTTGAAGCAAATGGTGGGTATTTGTCGTTTCTAATGGCTGAGTAATATTCCATTGTATACATAGACAACATCTTCTTTATCCATTCCTCTTTCGATGGACACCGAGGCTCCTTCCACACTTTGGCTATTGTGGCCATTGCTGCTAGAAACAACGGGGTGCAGGTGTCCCGCCGTTTCATTGCATCTGAATCTTTGGGGTAAATCCCCAACAGTGCAATTGCTGGGTCTTAGGGCAGGTCTATTTTTAACTCTTTGAGGAACCTCCACACAGTTTTCCAGAGTGGCTGCACCAGTTCACATTCCCACCAACAGTGCAAGAGGGTTCCCTTTTCTCCGCATCCTCTCCAACATTTGTTGTTTCCTGCCTTGTTAATTTTCCCCATTCTCACTGGTGTGAGGTGGTATCTCATTGTGGTTTTGATTTGTATTTCCCTGATGGCAAGTGATGCAGAGCATTTTCTCATGTGCATGTTGGCCATGTCCATGTCTTCCTCTGTGAGATTTCTCTTCATGTCTTCTGCCCATTTCATGATTGGATTGTCTGTTTCTTTGGTGTTGAGTTTAATAAGTTCTTTATAGATTTTGGAAACTAGCCCTTTATCTGATATGTCATTTGCAAATATCTTCTCCCATTCTGTAGGTTGTCTTTGAGTTTTGTTGACTGTATCCTTTGCTGTGCAAAAGCTTCTTATCTTGATGAAGTCCCAGTAGTTCATTTTTGCTTTTGTTTCTTTTGCCTTTGTGGATGTATCTTGCAAGAATTTATTGTGGCCGAGTTCAAAAAGGGTGTTGCCTGTGTTCTCTTCTAGCCCACAGCAAATAACATTCTCAATGGGGAAGCACTGGGAGCCTTTCCCCTAAGATCAGGAACAAGACAGGGATGTCCACTCTCACCACTGCTGTTCAACATAGTTCTGGAAGTCCTCGCCTCAGCAATCAGACAACAAAAAGACATTAAAGGCATTCAAATTGGCAAAGAAGAAGTCAAACTCTCCCTCTTCGCCGATGACATGATACTCTACATAGAAAACCCAAAAGCCTCCACCCCCAGATTGCTAGAACTCATACAGCAATTTGGTAGCATGGCAGGATATAAAATCAATGCCCAGAAATCAATGGCATTTCTATACACTAACAATGAGACTGAAGAAAGAGAAATTAAGGAGTCAATCCCATTTACAATTGCACCCAAAAGCATAAGATACCTAGCAATAAACCTAACCAAAGAGGTAAAAGATCTATACCCTAAAAACTATAGAACACTTCTGAAAGAAATTGAGGAAGACACAAAGAGATGGAAAAATATTCCATGCTCATGGATTGGCAGAATTAATATTGTAAAAATGTCAATGTTACCCAGGGCAATTTACACGTTTAATGCAATCCCTATCAAAATACCATGGACTTTCTTCAGAGAGTTAGAACAAATCATTTTAAGATTTGTGTGGAATCAGAAAAGACCCCGAATAGCCAGGGGAATTTTAAAAAAGAAAACCATAGCTGGGGGCATCACAATGCCAGATTTCAGGTTGTACTACAAAGCTGTGGTCATCAAGACAGTGTGGTACTGGCACAAAAACAGACACATAGATCAATGGAACAGAATAGAGAACCCAGAAGTGGACCCTGAAATGTATGGTCATCTAATATTCGATAAAGGAGGAAAGACTATCCGCTACCAAGATTTTAAAACAAAAATGGAATATGGGAATAGATCAGCAGGTGACCCAGATGTGAGTTTATAGACGAAGACTTTTAAAAACAATGGTTAATATGTTTAAGAAAAAGAAGAAAAGATGAATAAAATAGATAAGAGATAAAACAGAATTTCAACAGAAAATTAGAATATATAAAGAAAAACAAATTAGATATTACTTATATGCAAAATTCAGAATTCAGTGCATAGGTTTAAAAGTAGAATACAGAATTGGATAACATTAAAAAATGGGTAATCAAAAAAAAAAAAGAACAAAACTGAGCACAGAGAGACGAAATACAGAAAAGAGTAAGAAACATGTGGGATGCAGCAAAATAAATTGTAGTGTGTGTAATTTTGCAGAAGAAAAACAGAAGAGAAAGGAGCAAAAACAATAATTAAGTAGCTAAAGGCTAAATGCTTTTAAAGTTATCAATCCAGGGACACCTGGGTGGCTCAGCAGTTGAACATCAGCCTTTGGCTCAGGTTGGACTCCCTGTTGGGCTCCCTGGGTGGAGCCTGCTTCTCCCTCTGTCTGTGTCTATGCCTCTCTCTCTGTGTCTTTCATAAACAAATGAATAAAATCTTTAAAAAAATAAAAAATAAAGTTATCAATCCAAAGATTCAAGAAGTTGGTAAACACCAAAAAGGATAAATACAAAGAGAACAATACTGATTCCAAAGTTGTTTTTTTAAAAAGATTTTATTTATTTATTCATGAGAGACAGAGAGAGAGAGAGAGAGAGAGGCAGAGACACAGGCAAAGGGAGAAGCAGGCTCCACCCAGGGAGCCCGATGTGGGACTTGATCCCGGGACTCCAGGATCACCCCCAGGCTGAAGGCAGGTGCTCAACCACTGAGCCACCCAGGGATCCCTGATTCCAAAGTTTATATAGAAATATAAAAGTGCCAAAAATAAATAAGGCAATCTTGAAGAAGAAAAATAAAACTGGAGAACCTACAATCAAACCAAATCTAGTACCAGTATCAAGACTTATATTTTAAAGTTTTAAAGCTATAGGTATTATTGTTGGAAAGATAGGCAAGTAGATTAATGGGATATAATAGAAAGTCTAAAAACAAAGAGAGGGAAAGGGAAAAGGAGGGAGAGGGGGAGAAAAGGAAGGTAGAAGAAAGAGAAATCTTGACTTGTATCTCTCATTATACACAAAAATGAATTCCAGATGGATATAAATAGATATAAAAAGGTGAAAGGTAAAACAATAAATTTTTTAGAGGAAAATATTAGAGAATGTCTTCATGATCTTGAAAGAGGTAGAGATTACTTAAACAGGACTTAGAATAGTGCTAATCACAAACGTAAAAGAGGATGACTTAGAATATATTAAAAATTCATTCTTTTTATCAAAAGACAATGGTGAAAAGGCCAGCCATAGGAGGAGAGAAAATTTTGCATTGCATATGCATGACAAATGACTCAAATCCATAATTATTAAGACCCTCCCCCTACAAATCTATAAGTAGTAGACAGAAACCTCAATAGAAAACAAAAGTCAAAGTGTTGAACAGGCACCTTGTAAAACAGGGTTTCCCAATCACACATACATGTAAAGTGATCCATTACATTAGTCAGCAGGGAAATGCAAATTAAAATCCAGAGGGTACTACTCCACACCAACTAGAATAACTAAAATGAAAAAAGATAGAAAATACAAAATCTTGGTGTGGATATGGAACACAACGGTACTCTTATGTACTGTTAATAGGAATGTAAAATTGTACAAAGTTTCTAGGAAATTGGTGTTATCTACTAGTATTGGACAGATACATATAATATAATCTAGCATTTCTAATTCTGAATATCTCTCTCTTCTTTTGAACATTTATTTATTTACTTGAGAGAGAGAGAGAGAGAGAGAGAGAGAGAAGGCAGGGAGGGGCAGAGGGAGAGGGAGAGACAGTTTTATGCAGACTCCACAATGAGCATGGAGCCCAACTCAGGGCTTGATCTCACGACCCTGAGATTAGGACCTGAGCAGAAACCAAGAGTTTGATGCTTTAACCAACTGCATCACCCAGGCACCCACTAGTCCTGTATATATTTCTAAAAGTCAATCAGTATTTAGGTCTACCAAAAGGCATACACTGAATGTTCATAACAGAGCTAATTTTAGTTGAGCCAAACTGAAAACTAATATCCATCAGAACAGATTAAAAAATCTATGACATATTCACACAATGAAATGCTATACAATGACAAGTATATCATACTCAGAAACATGAATGAGGTTACAGATTTGATGCTGAGCAAAAGCCAGACACACTAGGTATATGGTGTATGGTTCCATTTATATCATATACAAAACCCAGCAAAATTAATCTGTAGTATTAGAAGCCTTTAATAGTTTATCTACCATTGCTATTGATAATATTATCCAAACTTCTGACATATTGAACTATAGGATTTAGGAATAAGAGTTGGAATGCCTAAAAATTTTATAAATCAAATATTATTCATAAAACATTTCCAACCTTCTTAATGTTCCTTACTCATTGCTATGAATATCCAAGTTTTTAAATAAATAAGACATAGTTTATAAGCAGTAGCAAAGACCAGTAGCATATAAAAGATACTCAAAAACTGGAAAACACCAGGAAATCTTACTATATAGTATTTGAATAACAATATTTTTGGATCTCTTAGCAAGGTAAACAGCACTACACAGGATCAAAAGTCAAAACTGTCAATTTAAGGGTTTATTTTGCTTCTCAAACTAATTCTTGAAAGAACACTTGCAGACTATGCATGTATATATTGTATATTGTATACTATGCATGTAGATTTATTAATGTACAATTTATAAGAATGACTCACCATTACCAGAATACAGGGCCACAAACATACACTTAAAGTAAGCAGAATCAACTGATAAGATCATCATATACTTCTTTACTGATACCTGGACATTTTACAACTTCTGACTTGATATGCCAGCATTTCTTGGTCTTGCTTTTGACTTGACATTGGTAGGTTTCTTCAAATAAGTAATATGTCTATGTCCATTGTTAAGCTTTAGTAGTTATAGGAGAATTATAAAACTTTTTCCATTTTGCTCATCTTTCAACTATTTTTATAGTATTTAATATAGTATTTAATATTCAGAAAAATATATAAATTTTCTAATAAATGCCAGGAAAGAATTTCCACATAGAAACAATATTCAGGAAAGTGGTTACTTGTGGTGGGGTTGTGTTTAAAAAGGGACAAAAACAGTGCTTCTGAGTGCTGATTATATGGGATGTTAAGTCTGGTGTTCAGAAAAGATGACTGGAGATTTAATTTAGGTGACATCCATAAAAATAGCATTTAAAGCCATAGGTGAGGAGAGATCACTTAGGAAATGACTGTATATAGATAAGTATCAAGGATTGTCTCCTTAGTATAATATTTAAAGGCTACAGAGAAGAGAATAACTCAGGAAATATGGAGGCAAGGAAAAGTGAAGTATGAGGAAACTTAAGGAAACACATCATCCTGAAAGCCAAAGAAAGTGTATTAAGAAGGAAAGAGTGATTTAAGTTCTTAAATTCTTAAGTGGGCAGTGAAAATCAGCCTTAAAATAATCTCTAATGAGGGATGCCTGGGTGGCTCAGTGGTTGAGCACCTGCCTTTGGCTCAGGTGGTGATCCTGGGGTCCTGAGATCGAGTCCCACCTCGAGCTTCCCACAGGCAGTCTGCTTCTCCCTCTGCCTATGTCTCTGCCTCTCTCTCTGTGTGTCACTCATGAATAAATAAATAAAACATTTAAAATAAATAAATAAAGATGGCCTTCCTAACCCCGAAGTCATGGTGCATCATGATAACTTTTAAAAAGTAATAATCTCTAATGAGAACAAAATGGTGATTACCAGAGGGTAGGTGGGTGGGAGGATGGGTGAAATAAATGATGAGGATTAAGAAGTATACTTGTAATGAGCACTGGGTGATGTGTGGAATTATTGAATCACTGTAATGCATGCCTGAAACTAATATAACACTCTATGTTAACTATACTGGAAATAAAATATAAAATAAATTGACAAAAACCCCATCTATAATGAGGAAGCAATTCTGAAATGGTAGAGTAAGGACTTCTGAAAAATCTCTTCCATAAAACCAAGGAGAGCTCAAAATTATCAAAATAAGCTTTCTCTAAACTCTTACCAAAGGCTCACAGCAATCTACGGAGTGTTATTCAAGAAAAGTACTTATTCTCAGTAAAATCAGGGAGCCCTGTTCCCATCGTCTTCCTCTGCATTCTGACGAAGTCTTGAAGATTTTGTAATAATAGAAAGATCAATCCATCAGGAAGTTATCATGATTATAAAGATATATGTACCTAACCACAGAACCCCAATATACATGAAGTAAAACTGAAAGAATTTAAAGGATAAATAGACAACAGTAATAACTAAAGATTTCACTACAAAGGATAAATAGACAACAGTAATAACTAAAGATTTCACTACTCCACTTCTAACAGATCACTAGACAGAACATCAACATAGTAATAAAAGCTTTTTTTAAAAAATGTTTTTTTATTATTTATTTATGATAGTCACAGAGAGAGAGAGAGAGAGAGAGAGAGAGAGAGAGAGAGGCAGAGACACAGGCAGAGGGAGAAGCAGGCTCCATGCACCAGGAGCCCGATGTGGGATTCGATCCCGGGTCTCCAGGATCGCGCCCTGGGCCAAAGGCAGGCGCCAAACCGCTGCGCCACCCAGGGATCCCCAAAAGCTTTGAACAAAATTATAAAAAAACTAGATCTGACAAACATACCACACTCTACCCAACAGTATCAAAAAACACATTATTCTCGAGAGCACATGGAACATTTCTCTGGAGTAGACCATATGTTTTTTTTTATATTTTTTATTGGAGTTTGATTTGCCAGCATATAGCATAACACGCAGTGCTCATCCTGTCAAGTGCCCCCCTCAGTGCCCATCACCCAGTCACCCCGTCCCCCTGCCCACCTCCCTTTCCACTACCCCTTGTTCATTTCCCAGAGTTAGACCATAAAACAAGACTGGGTAAGTTTAAAAGTATTAAAATAATATAAAATGTGTTCAGTTGAATGAAATTAGAAATAAATAAGGGAATTTGAGAAATTCACAAATGTGTTGAAACATGCAGTTCTACATAAACAGTGCACTCCTAGATAAAGAATGGGTCAAAGAAAATATCACAAGGGAAATTAGAAAATATTTTGAAATGAATGAAAATGATGCACAATATACCAAAATTTATGGAATGTAAAGCTTAAAGCAGTGTTCATAGGGAAATTTATAACTATAAGCCTATATTGAAAAGACAGATAAAGAAGTAATAATCTGACCTACTTTAAGAAGCTAGAAATAGAAGAGCCAACTAAACCCCAAACAAGTAGAAGGAATAAAATAATAAATATTGGAGTGAAATTAAATTAGAGAATAGAAAAATATTAAAGAGAATCAAAGAATCTAAAAGTTGGTTCTTTGAGAAGATTAACAGAACTGGTAAACCTTTAGCTAGACAGACAAACCCAGAAAAGAAGAATTGAAACTACTAAAACTAAAGGAAGGGACATTACTACTGACCTTACAGAAATAAACAGGATTATACAGGAATACTATGGGCAAGTGTAGGCCAACTCCTTAGACACCCTAGACAAAATGGAAAAATTCCTAGAAATATACAAATTACTAAAACTAAAGAATAAATAGAATTTTTATTGGACCTATAACAAAGCGATTAAATTAGTATTGTAATAATTCCCCCCTGAAAAAACAGACCTAGATCGCCTCACCATTGAATTATACCAAATATTTGAAGAAGAATTAAAACTGTCTTCACAGAGTATTGCAAAATATAAAAGAGGAGGTAACGTTTCTTAACTCATTCAATCTGGTCATTATTACTCTGAAAAAAAAAAACACAAAGACACAAGAAAACCACAAATATTTATTATGAGGATAGACAGGAAAAATCTTTAACAAAATACTAGCAAACTGAATCAAGCAACTTATAACCAACTGATTAATTTTTCTTTAAAACCTATTAAACTTTAAAACTGTATTGTGTTCCATTTCTTAATTTATTAGATTCCGCATTCTGGTTGTTACATACCTCTTTAACTTTATTTCCCTTTTCCCTTTTGCATAGCAAAGCTAAAGTAGCAGAAGGAGGCAATGAAATGCTTGTGCCATCAGAGTCCATCCAGTATATGTTGAAAGGGCCATTCTGGGAATGCGATAGTTCTAATCCTCTGGTAGCTCTCCTTTCTGCAGCATCCATCCCCCAATACACACACTCTATCCCTGCTCTTCCGTGAAAATAGAATGATTGGAACTGAGAAGAAAGGGTAGGGAGGAAAGGTGTGGGAGGAAAGCTGAAACGTTAAAGGAGCCCAAGGTACATGAAGGAAAGAGAAGAAAGAGAAAGGCTAAAGGAGAAGAGTTCTATTCCCCAGTGAGTGAATGAATTTCATCATTATCTATGACTTGCAAAAGCTACAATTTTAAGGTCATGTAAAATTCTTCCTTAAATGTCCTCCATTCCTTTCTTAATCTTAATGAAAAGCTATCAGTTATAATCCATTCTACCTCTGAAATCTCTTCTCTGTTCCACTCAGTTCAGCCCACTATCTGTTACCATATGTTATGCTGTAAGGGTCACTTACACCAAACATTGTGATGGCCTCTTAACTGATGTCTTAGCTTTAGTTTCACTATTTCTAGCCAGTCATTCATACTGCAGCTAGCACAGTCCTTTAAAAGCATATATTTTGCTATATCATCTCTCTACTTCAGGCACCTCCACAACTAATAGCCTATGGACTAAAACTCTCATTTTTATTGTAGGCAACTAGGGCAATATTACCTCAGCTTCTCTCTAGCCTGTAAATCCAGGGATACCATTAATTTCCTTAATACTGATGCCCTTGTATGCTTTTTGCCTTTGCTGTGTTATTCTTTTGCTAAGAATGTCCTTCTGTCACCTTTTAAAAGTGGTCTCATTTTCTAAGCATTTTCTACTTTATGAACCCTTCCCTCATATTCTACTCGGGGCAGAAGCAATGGCACCACCCCCACCTACCGCCACCATGAGTGCCTTTAACTTCTGTTTACTATTACAGAGTTAGGCTGTGAACAAATAGTTTTCAATTTGTTTTTTGAATTTATTTCTCCTTCTTCCTTCTCTTCCTTTTTTAGTTCCTGCCTTTCCTACTTTGACCTTCTTCATACAAGAAGACATAAATCCCTCTGTTCCCATATATTAGTGTCAAAGAAATGAAACTATTTCTTTTTGCTTAATGCAAATTGTTACTCTGGGCCCAATGAAGTTTCTACATAAATCCCTCTGTTCCCATATATTAGTGTCAAAGAAATGAAACTATTTCTTTTTGCTTAATGCAAATTGTTACTCTGGGCCCAATGAAGTTTCTAAGGTACTGATAGCTGCATGTTTTATTGTCACATCTGTACTAGGACATGCTAGGATTTCTAGGGCCAATATTCAGGATTATCTGCTCAAAGTAGTCAGCTTAAGTTAAGAGGCCCACCAAGAAATTCATTTTCTTTCTTAGGGGTGAAAAATATCTTCCATCTGCTACACTTTTCCTGAACAGACATGTTCTAGTCTTTACATTGTCAAGATCTTGAATATATTGGGCAGAGCATCTCATTATCTTTTAAACATAGGGAGTGGGCACCTGAGTGGCTCAGCGGTTGAGCATCTGCATTTGGTTCAGGTTGTGATCCCAGAGTCCTGAGATCGAGTCCCTCATCAGGTTCCCGGCAGGGAGCCTGCTTCTCCCTCTGCCTATGTCTCTGGCCTCTTTCTCTGTGTGTCTCATGAAAAATAAATAAAATCTTAAAAAAAAAAACATAGGGAGTTATAACCCCCTAAATAGCAAAGATAAGAATATATATATATATCGGTCACGGTATAACGGTAGTGAAATGGTCACAGTCCCTCAGCAAGGTGCGCAGGGGGGCGGGCGGGGACGGTGCGGCCACCCCACCTCCACCCGACACAGAAGGGCAGGCTCCGTCTGTAAATCAGCTTGCAGGCATACCCCAGCTATGCGTGAGTGATAAGGGGAATAACTCGGCACATAATGAGCAGAATTCCCAAACACCATCTCCAACGGACTGCCCGTTGTTCATTCTTAGGAGGCAAAGTTCCTTGACCTTGCACGGCTCTGACCCGGAGCAGGCCCGATGGAGCTTGCTGACCGCCATCCACTCGGGGGAGGCCGCGGCCAGGCTGAAAAGGGTTACTGTTCCATCAAATACAATATCCGTGAACGGAAGGTCAAGACTCAGCCATTCCATGTCCTCTGATGCCCAAGATGGCCACTAAATGTTGCCCTGTTACAATGCACACTTCACCTTTGCTTCACAGAACAACTTCATACTAATGGAGGATGTTGGCAAATGTATATTCAGATGTACACTAATATATTGTCAAAGTGTAAGAATTTGTGCTGTGGCTTTTAATGCCAAAAGAAGAATTACAGAATTTATAAGTTATGATATTTTTTGGCCTTTTGTTTTTGCCTTAAAAGCTGACTATGCTGCTTTAGAACTTTAAGACAAGGTGTTAATGACTTTCATTTTTTTTTCAAATGAGAAATAGTCACCTTTTGTTGATTTCACTTACTGACACATTCTCTACAATGGTGACTTCGACAAAAGGATACATGGAGATTCGTAGACTTATATTTGTGTGACACATAGCAAATGTAGATCTAACATTTACTGCCTCAATGTTACAGTTTAATTGGAAATGTTTATAAGTTATATTAAAGTCTCTTTTGGCTGAAAGTATGATCTAGAGAACTAATATCAAACAAGTATATTCAGTTCAACAGTTAATTGAAATGATGAATCACTTAAAAAATACATATATATATATTGGTAATTCTCTGTTTAGGAAGAGTAGAACCCCAAACATATATACTGAAGATGGAAGGCACTGGGGAAAATGAGAGGACAGGGCCTTGTGATAGTCTTCACTTAATAGTCTTATAAGTCTTAAATACGGGAGTGAGAAAACTCCTGAGGAGAGGATTTCCCTTTCCTCTTGGTAATAATAGTGTAAAGATCTACAATTCCATTTGGAGCCCCTAGATACGCCATAGGCAGCAGTGGATGCTTTATTTCCAAGGTTGAATCACAAAGGACCATAGCTGTCTATAGGGAAGATCTCTAGACCAGAAGTTGCAAATTGGTGATTTGCAAATGTGATTTGTTTGATCTATGTAGTGTTTATAACTTTTAAAATTATTAGCAAAGATTTGAAATTTGGGAGATGTCACATAAAACCCCAGATTTGTTTGTGTTTTATGAAATCAGAAGATATGACAAAATTGGTCTCAAATTCTCACATTGTCACAATCAGCTAAGTGGTGGTTGTCCTTGTAAGTGGGCACGTGCTTGTCCATTCCCCCAAATCTCCATCCCTCTCCCTGAAAAAGGGTCCAATGTCATTTGCCATTAGTCAACTCATTTGCACCTTTGTATTACATATAGTAGAATTAACAGCTCCTAGGAGAATTAAGAGGAAAGTGACATAGTTCTTGCTATCAAAACTTAAGGAAAAAAAGCAAAGACTGAGAGAACTGGGTGGCAGGCACTGAGGGGGGCACTTGACGGGATGAGCACTGGGTGTTATTCTGTATGTTGGCAAATTGAACACCATAAAAAATAAATTTATTAAAAAAACAAAACAAAACAAAACCAGGGGAGTTTGCATTTCCTTATAGAAATGAAGAATATTTCTGCATCTTTACTATGCATACAAAGTATGCCTTTGTGGAGAAATAAAACCAGATATTAACGTTATGTAATTTGTTATAAGGAACTATATATAACTGATATATAAAAAGGATGTACAATGAAAGTCTTAATTAGCTTTAAAACAGACTGAAAGTTCAACAGGTTTTGTGTTTAAATGCATACACTGAGTGTTGCTGCTGGGAAATACAATTGTATATTAAGCAACAAAACTTCCCAGGTATCAAAATATTTTATAGATGCCAAATTTATTTTAAAAATGTCTATTGCAGAAAAATTATATGTTGAACTACAAGTATTTTTGTTTGTTTTGAATAAATGAGACCATATATAGAGCATATTATGTGGAAAGCTGGATTTCTTGTGGCATTTTCTTCTGTAGCTTATGAGAGCGCAGATATTAAAAAATACTGCAGAGTTTTGTATATTTTTTCATGATTTCAATGAGAATTTTGATGTGAATGAAGAAATTTTTGGCTGTTGCCTATTACAACCAAATCAGAAGATGGTTGGAGTATATTGAAAAAAGTCTTAAGAAGTATAATATAAGCAGACCACAATTAGTACATGTGAATGTTAATGTCAAACTTATTAAATGTATGTCCAATGTTGCAAAGTTTTGTAGAGACACAGAATTTATGTTTGTTCACTGGTAGATTCACTAGGAATTATTTGCTTTGTGGTAAAAGGCTTAAATAGAGCATATTATATAGACAGCAGCTGTCACCACCAGCTGGAGACCTCCCACTGACTTGAAGGACAGCTCAAAAGTTGGGTGAAATGAGTGAATAGTATGGTTTGGCTTCTCTTTATGAACCTAAGTGCCTGAGTTAGGGCAAGATGCTCACCCCAAACATAAAACCCACTGTACAAAGAGTAAATCCATGTCTGGAAAGAAAGAGACGTTCTTCCTTTAAGATACTGACTTAAACTAAATAACCTCACTCCTTATTCTTTCACCATTTCCCTTACCCACAGCCCTATTAAAACTAATCCATACTTAAATTCTGTACACAACATGGGAATTCCAAATACAAGACCTGACATTAATACTTTGGTGCAGAAGTAAAGGGGACAGATTTCCATTTTGCAAATCAAAATGGTAATAATTTTTAAAAGAACATTGTAATAATCAATTATTGCTATTTTTAATTTGAGGTTTTTATGTTTTTAATTTAAAATATCTCTACTATAATTTTTTGACCTTATATGCTCATCCCATGATAATTAAAATTGTACTACACTTCTGAAAGTTGATTTTTACAACTATCCTGATTTAATTATTTAAGATCCCACGCCTACAGGCATTTGATTTTGGGACATCTGCATTAGATAATATTTTAGCTATTCCTCCCCTTGCCTCTACTGCCTATCCTCCAACACAAGGAAAAGTTTAACAATTTCTTATCAGTCCAGAATACTGTGAAGGCAATTGAAAGAAGAGACCACTTTGGGTTCACTCCTGTCTACCCAGCATAAACTATAGTAGTTATTCGGTGAGTGTTTACTAGATGGATGGATAAATGTAATTCAGTTGAAAACAGAATGCATACCCAGAACTCTTCCAGGATGGAAGCCGTATTTCAATCTCCTGCAAGTTCAGTTTTAAGGATAATTATTTTCTTTTCCTTTAAACTTCTTCTTGACCCTTTTCTCCCGTAGATGCCTATACAACAGCTGAAGTGGTTTATTCCTGGACTCTTGGGAAGAACAAATCTGTGGAAGTAGCGCAGGACGGCTCCCGCCTGAATCAGTATGACCTGCTGGGCCATGTTGTTGGGACAGAGATAATCAGGTCTAGTACAGGTATTTATTTATTTTATTTAATAAGCATTTTTGTAACCAGACCACATACAAGTCTTATACCTGTGCCTTTAAAAACATGTAATCTTCAAAATAGTCTTGTGATGTCAGTACTATTATCCAAAGGAGATTGAGACATAGAAATGTTCAGTAATTTGCCCCATGTTACATTATGTAATATCAGAACCAAGATCTGAACTCAGACAGATTGGCTCCCAAACCAGTGCTTTTAACTATGATACCTTGCTTTCTAAATGGGTTAGAAGGTCAAGAACATTAAGGCTGGACTCTGGTAAAATAGAAGGCAGTGGAAAGCCATGGTGGTGGGAAAACTGAACTTTGGTCCTAAAGGTTTCATGAAGACATTTGCTCAACTCTGCCAATGCTGAGATGACAAATTAATAATCCAGGAGAGTCCAGGTACACAGCCAGGAGGTCCAAGAATGAACTACGGAATTATTTGTTAAGTTAATCACCCATCTCAAAAATAAGTCTGTCTGGCAAACCTTGCCAGGTCCTCTCAATAGCTAAATCCTTGGATATCAATAAATGGAACCTAGAGATTTATTTTGTAGCCATGAGTTCTGTTTAGAGACTGACCAGTTACAGGGGCCTGAGGAAGGAGATACCCTGAATCTGAACTAACTTTAGGGTATTTGGCAAAATGGAGTATATCTTGGGGACCCACATACCTTACAATATTTTTTGCTGTTAAGGGAAGGAACTTACAACACCTGTCTTGGTGAAAGACCTGAGTCCACAATTATAAATGAATTAGGGTACTCTTGTTTTTATTACATTATCTGGACACTGTTCCCACTTGCAATGTTATAGTATATTATCTTGACTGTACCCTGTTTTCCCTTCACCGCAGGACCAGGGGAGGGTACCTAATAAAGAAGCATTTAAAATAGATTTCAGGGACAACAGGATTTCAAGATTTGGAATTTGGTGTGGTGAAAGACTATTACAGAGAAAAGACAATACTGAGGTATCAATGTGAAAACATGTCCTGTTGGAGAAACTGCAACTGGTTCAGAGTATAAGAGGTGAATGGTATAGAGAGTATGGGCCACAGGGCTGTGGACTGCTCTCTCTGAGAGGATTTTGGGGTTTGGCCCATGGAGTTGGTAATTGCTGGACCAGGATGAGTAGCTGGGCAGGCACTAATGCACATAGCTAGCCCAAGTCCAAGAGTTCTCCCTCCAGCCAGTGTGAGTTAGCTGCTGGAGCCAGGTGCCTAGTTTTGGAGAAAGTATACAGGTGCTAGAGATGAATGTGCCCAGGCCACCTGGATTTCACTACTTCGCTCCAAAGAGCACCCCATGCCTCCACGGGTGGTCTACTCTGCTGCTAGGGCTCAGATTCTGGCTATGCCTCCTATCCTCTGGAAGCACTGAAAGTGTGGTCTGGGGCCAGTTGCCCAACTTCCCCAACTTGTTTTTTTCACACTGGATGTGTACCATGGTATAAGTATTGCCCACTGGTTGCAGACCTAGTGCTAAGTTTGCATGTCCTGACCTGTGAACTGGGCACAGGCCTTATTATTAGAGTGCTCAAAACCCACTTACTTCCTGGGACTCCGTGAAAGGGTAGGGCCAAGGGTACCTCAGCTGGACTTGGTGTGTATATGTAGGGGGTAGTCTTCCCTACCTAGACAGTGATTCTGCTCTCCCCAAGCAGGGGGAGGGATCAGAATCTTCAACACTGCATTCCTTCTGTCGTTTGGTACCCCTTAACGTTTTCAAGCAGAAGCCTTTGTCTTGCTCCTGGGTGCATCTGCATTGTGCTGCCTTTGCAGCTGGGGCCAGGACCTCCCTTCTGTGATCACATACTTGAAAGCATGCCTGTTCTCCATCCCACTTGAGCTGTGGGCAAAGGATCCAGGATCATAGAGGAGGTCATGTGTGTTTCCATGGGTGACAAGGCTCTGCTCAGAGCAGCACAGAGGGACCCTAGAGGCCCAGGGCACACATGACCACTGAATATCTACCCTGGGGGAGGGAAGAGAATTCCCTGCTACATCTGTTGGCTCCTCACTTCCCAGTCCTTCCTTGGCATGGCTCACTTGGCATCAACTTTTGAGATCCATCATTAGCTCTCCAAGCAGCCCCAGCTCCCATTTCATTTGGTTAAGCTCCTGTTTGTTTAGTTTTTATCACACAGGCAATGCACATTCATTATAGGAAAAATAGAATACACAGAAGAGCAAAATATGGAAATTAAAATATTCTTTAATCCCATCATTAACTGATTATTGTACATTTTGGTGTATAATCTTTAAGAAGTTTCCCTTTGCATTTTTTTACATAAATATCATTGATACTGTTTTTAATTTAATTTTATATTTTAAGTTAGTTTTCTTGTCACCAAATATACAAAATCCAAATAAAATATACATGCATTAGTAATATTTGTTTTGAAATATACTTGATATTATATTAGTTTCAGATATACAACATAATGATTCCACTTTTATATATATAGCAAAATGATTATCACAGTAACTCTGGTTACCATTTGTCAACATATATAGTTACATTTTCTTTTCTTGAGAACTTTTAAGAACTACTCTCAGCAACTTTCAAATATGCAATACAGTATTATTAACTATAGTCACCATGCTGTACAGTACATACCCATGACCTATTTAGTTTATAATGGAAGTTTGTACCTTTTGACCACCTTCACCCATTTTACCCACTGCCCCTCCCATACTCCTGGCAACCACCATTCTGCTCTGTGAATCTATGAACTTGGTTTGTTTGCTTGTTTTTTGTTCTTTTTTTAAAAATTCCATATATAAGTGAGCTCATACAATGTTGGTATTTATCTGACTTTTTTAGCAATAATGCTAAATAAGGTCCACCCATGTTGTGGTAATTGGCAAGATTTCCTTCTTTTGATGGCTGAATAATATTCCATTGCATATATGTGTGTGTGTGTATGTGTGTGTGTGTGTGTGTGTGTATATATATATACATGTATATATCTGTATAAAATGTATATACATTCACAGCACATTTCTTTACCATTCATCCATCAATGAACAATTAGGTTATTTCTGTATCATCTTGACTATTGTAAAAATGCTACAATTAACATGGGAGTACATATATCTTTGCATTAGTGTTTTCATTTTCTTTGGAAAAATACCCAGAAGTGGCATTGCTGGATCATATGGTAGATCTATTTTTAATTTTCTGAGGAACCTCCATACTAGTTTCCATAGTGGCTGCACCAATTTATATCCCATCAACCAAAGCGCACAAAGGTTCCCTTTGCTCCACATCCTTGCCGATACTTGTTGCTTCTTGTTAGTCAGTTATAAATAATAATATTTAAGCAATTAGAATAGGCATAATAAACATTAATTATTAGTTGTTTTAGGTACTTTAAAAAGAAAATTAAGAAGCACTCCAAGGCTACAGAATTCTTGACAGTGATTTGATTAGTATTGTTATCACTGGAAAGTGTACCATTTCATCGTGAAACTCAATAAAATAATATCTTCATTTTAATAGCCTCATATGTGTGGATCATCATCCATTTAACTAATCATTTAGTATTATCTTCTGTGTTTTATGCTATAAACAGCACTGTGAAAACCTTCTTTTCCTATATCACATTTTGTCCCTGTGTAATCATCTGCCTAGGAAAGTCAGAATATTGAGATTGCTATTTCAGAAAGTAGACACATTTTTCACAATTTCAATACATATTGACAAATTGCCATTTTAAAAAAGGTTAAACAATTCATTTTCCCATTATCAGTGTTTTAGCATGTCAATTTCCCTTCACTATTGGCAATGCAGATGTAATGGGTTGAATTATGTCCCCTCAAAAGATATGTTGAAGTCCTGATTCACAGTACCACAGTAAGTGACCTTATTTGAAAATAGATATAGTTATATTACATCTCAAATTAGTTTTGAAAACTGATACAACATGTATCAATAAAGAGGTGGTTTAATGTATTAAATTCATTGACATAATACTATGCAGCTGTAAGAAGGAATGAGGACATTCTTGATGTATCATTCAAAGGAAATGTCTGCAGGATATACTGAGTGAAAGAAAGCAAAACACAGAACACTGAACAGTTAGGAATATATACTGGTATAAAGATAATATTTCTAGAAGGATACACAAGAGGTTGTTGTTTTTGTTGTTGTTTTGTTTTTTAAAAAAGAATATTGTAGAAATTACAACTTTTTAAAAAGATTTCATTTATTTATCTTGAGAGATGGAGAAAGAGTGCATGTGAGCCATGAGCAGGGGATGGGGCCAAGGGAGAGAATCTCAAGCAGACTCCATGCTCAGCACAAGCCCTACACAGGGTTTGATCCCACAACCCTGAGATCATGACCAAGAGTCAAAAAAGAAAAGTCAAAAGAAAAAAAAAAAGAAAGAAACCAAGAGTCAGACAATTAACTGACTGAGCCACCCAGGTGCCCCAAGAGGCTGTTAATCATAGGAGGAGAAATGAGATGGGTGGTTTGGGGGCTTCTATGGGAGGGAGACTTTTTGCTGCACATTCACTGATACCCTTTGATTTAGGAACCATATTAATATTATTACCTCACATATATGTGTATTGTTTTCATGTGATTATAAATTATGGACATTATTTTCTGGATTCTAAATATGCTACTCCATGTGGGGTCCAGCACATTAATGGAATGCTGGACTGGAGAAAGACCCATAATCTGTGGATGTTCAGTTTTATGAGTGGCTTTCCTCTCTGAATGCTCTCAGTCCTCAGTATGAAGTGCAGGCATACCTCGGAGAGTTGAGTTTCAGACCACCAAAATAAAGCAAATATTTCAATAAAGTGAGTCAAGTGAATTTTTGGATTCCCTGTGTATATAAAAGTTATGTTTATAATACATTTTAGTTTATTAAGTGTACAATAGCATTATATATTATGTCAAAAAAATGTATATACCTGAATTTTGAAAATACTTTATTCCCAAAAAGTGCTAGCCATCACCTAAGTTTTCAGCAAGTTATAATCAGTGATCACAGATTATCATAATAAATATAAAAATAATGAAAACTTTGAAACATTGCAAAATTTACCAAAGTGTAACACAGAGACAAGAAGTGAGCAAATGCTTTTGGAAAATTGGCACTATAAACTTGTTTGACAGAGGATTGCCATAAACATTCAATTTATTAAAGACACAGTATTGAGGTATTTACTTAAAGAAAACAACAATAATTAGAAAAGATATATGCACCTCTATGTTCATTGCAGCATTATTTATAATAGTCAAGATATGGAAGAAAATGAAGTGTCCACAATATACAAATGGATAAAGAAGATATGATACACACACGCATATGCGTGCACACACACACACACACACACACACACACATACTAGAAAATTACTCAGCCATAAAAAATGAAATCTTGCCGTTTGGGACAACATGGATGGTCATAGGGGGTATTATGCTAAGTGAAATAAGTCAAACAGAAACACAAATACCACATGATTTCACTTACATGTGGAATCTAAAAACAAAACAAAAGAAATGAACAAGATATAGAGAAGACTCATAAATACAGAGAACTGGTGGTTTCCAGAGGGGAAGGGGTGGGTTATGGGCAAAATAGATGAAGGGGATTAAGAGGTACAAAATTCTAATTATAAAATAAATATGTTATGAGGATGAAAGGTAAAGCATAGGGAATATAGTTCATAATATTGTAATAACTTTGTATAGTGACAGTATGCTTATCATGTGAGCATTGTGTGCTGTATAGTATTGTCAGATCACTTTTGTGCTCTTGAAACTAATATAACATTTTATGTAAACTATACTTCAATAAGATAAATAATCAAGTAAATGAAATGAGATATGCATGTAATTCTAAGCAGAGGACTCCTCTTCTTTGCTCCAGATTCAATATTGTGTTAAATAAATGAATAAAAAGTCCTCAAACTCTGTGTTTAGCTGTTCATACCATTCCCTATTTCAGCACCAATTCCATTTTCTCTCATTTGGCAAAATTACATTAATTTTCTAAGTAGAGGATGTGAATATATGATCTTATTTTTCCATTCCTAGAAATTTGACCATTTGTTAGAATAACATTTTTATTATTGTCACTGTATATATTATGTTTCTAGACATGTAGTCTAGATAAATATTCAGAAAATAAGAGTGAGACACAAAGACAAGTCAGAGAGATGGAGATGAAAGGAATAAAGAAGGAAAGATAAAAGTACAAGGAACAGAAAAAGAGAATTGAAAGATGAACAAATTTAAGAAAATATATCCACTCAGTATAATGAGTGAATTTGCCAAGCTATTTAAAAAATCTTCTTGTGTCTTTCACAACCTTTGATACTAGTTAAATTGTGAATGTGTTTTACATTGTATTGTCAAATATTTCACATTTAACACAAATGGAACTTAATAGGCTGGAATGCAAAGGCAGGGGAAAATTCCCCAAACCATTTAGAGGGTCATCTTTCATAATCAGACACACAAAGAGAGGCATCAAGAAGAGGGGGAATATAATGATCCACTTTATAGAAATATATTCAGTTATATAAAGCATTAATTTGCTGAACTGTTCTGTATTTCTAATCCATAGATAAAAACTAATTTGTGAATACATATGCATTTTATGTTTTATATTGTACCCTTCAATATTTCACACACAACACAGATGGTACTTAATAAGCTTAATAGTAAGTTCTGTATTTCTAATCCATAGATAAAAACTAATTTGTGAATACATATGCATTTTATGTTTTATATTGTACCCTTCAATATTTCACACACAACACAGATGGTACTTAATAAGCTTAATAGTAAGCTGAGAGTAAGGGTGGAAATAAAATGAAGAAATTGTAAAAAAAATCTTCCAATCTGATCAAAGCTTTGGTTCTTGCTTAGGTAGAGAAGAGTATGGAAAGAGATACAAAATTATCAGAGTTATATTAAGAGAACCTAGTCAGTTAATTGACACAGTGAATTAATTTGCTAAGCTTTCTAAACATTCACTTGTGATTTTTTCACCCACAGAAAGTATCTAGGCTATTAAAAAAATTTATTGGAGTTCAATTTGCCAACATATAGCATGACACCCAGGGCTTCTATGGTTACAACTGTTTTAGATCCCACACAGTATTTGTCTTTGTCTTTGCCTTATTTCACTCTCAATAATGTCTTCTAGGTTCGTCCATATTGTCAAAAATGTCAAGATTTTTTTCATTTTTTACAGCTGAGATAGTACTCTTTGTGTGTGTGTGTTTAACGATATATCACATTTACTTTATTCATTCATCCAGTGATGGACAGTTAGGTTGTTTCCATATCATGACTATAGTGAATATGCTGCAATGAATATAGGGGTGCAGATATCTCTTCTATATACTGATTTTGTTTCCTTTGGACATGCCCAGAAGTGAGCCTGCTGGATCATATGCTATTTCTATTTTTAAGTTTTTAAAAAACCTTCCATAGTAGTTTCCATATTAGCTGTGCCAATTTATATCCCACCAATGATGCACAAGGGTTCCCCTTTATCCACATCCTTTCTAACACCTGTTATCTCTTGTCTTTTTGATGGTAACGATTCTATTAGGTGTGAGGTGATATTTCATTGTGGTTTTGATTTGCATTTCCCTGATGATTAGTAACATTGAGCACATTTTCATGAACCTATTGGCCATTTGTATGTCGTCAAAAAATTCCATTTAGGTCCTTGGCCCATTTTTAATTGGATTTTTTTGTTTGGTTGGTTTTTTTACTATTGAGTTCTAAGAGCTCTTTATATATTTTGGAGTATAATCTTTTTTTAAGATTTTATTTATTTATTCATAAGACACACACACACACACACACACACACACACACACACACACACACAGGCACAGACACAGGCAGAGGGAGAAGCCGGCTCCATGCAGGGAGCCCAATGCGGGACTCAATCCCGGGACTCTAGGACCACACCCCAGGCTGAAGACGGCGCCAAAACGCTGAGCCACTCGGGCTGCCCTAGAGTATAATCTTTCGTTTTGTTTTGTTTTGTTTTGTTGTTTTTTTTAATAATAAATTTATTTTTTATTGGTGTTCAATTTGCCAACATACAGAATTACACCCAGTGCTCATCCCGTCAAGTGTCCCCCTCAGTGCCCATCACCCATTCACCCCCAACCCCGCCCTCCTCCCCTTCCACCACCCCTAGTTCGTTTCCCAGAGTTAGGAGTCTTCATGTTCTGTCTCCCTTTCTGATATTTCCCACACATTTCTTCTCCCTTCCCTTTTATTCCCTTTCACTATTATTTATATTCCCCAAATGAATGAGACCATATAATGTTTGTCCTTCTCTAATTGACTTATTTCACTCAGCATAATACCCTCCAGTTCCATCCACGTTGAAGCAAATGGTGGGTATTTGTCATTTCTAATGGCTGAGTCATATTCCATTATATACATAAACCACATCTTCTTTATCCATTCATCTTTCGAGGGGCACCGAGGCTCCTTCCACTGTTTGGCTATTGTGGACATTGCTGCTATAAACATCGGGGTGCAGGTGTCCCGGCTTTTCATTGCATCTGTATCTTTGGGGTAAATCCCCAGCAGTGCAATTGCTGGGTCATAAGGCAGATCTATTTTTAACTCTTTGAGGAACCTCCACACAGTTTTGCAGAGTGGCTGCACCAGTTCACATTCCCACCAACAGTGTAAGAGGGTTCCCTTTTCTCTGCATCCTCTCCAACATTTGTTGTTTCCTGCCTTGTTAATTTTCCCCATTCTCACTGGTTTGAGGTGGTATCTCACTGTGGTTTTGATTTGTATTTCCCTGATGGCCAGTGACGGGGAGCATTTTCTCATATGCGTATTGGCCATGTCTATGTCTTCCTCTGTGAGATTTCTGTTCATGTCTTTTGCCCATTTAATGATTGGATTGTTTGTTTCTTTGCTGTTGAGTTTAATAAGTTCTTTATAGATCTTGGAAACTAGCCCTTTATCTGATAGGTCATTTGCAAATATCTTCTCCCATTCTGTAGGTTGTCTATATATAAAATTATGTCATCTGCAAATAGAGACAATTTTACTTCTTCCTTTCAAATTCTGATGCCTTTTATTTCTTTTTCGTACCTGATTGCTCCAGCCAGGACTTTCAGTATTATGTTGAAAGGAGTGCTAAGTGTGGAGACTTATGTCTTCTTTTGATCTTAGAGGAAAAGTTTTCAACCCACCATTGAGTACAATGTTAGTTGTGCTTGCCATATATGGACTTTTTTATATTGAGGTACATTTCTTCTATACTCAATTTGTTAAGAGCTTTTATCATGAATGAATATTAAATTTTGTTAAATTATTTTTCTGCATCTGTTGAAATGATCATTGATTTTTTTCTTTCATTCTATTAATGTGATGTATCACAGTTATGGAATTGCAAATGTTGAACCATTCTTGCATCCCAGGGATAAATCCCACTTGAATCATGGTGTTTGATTCTTTTAAAGTGCTGTTGAATTTCTTGTCAGTATTTGTTGAGAATTTCTGTGCCTGAATTCTTTAAGGATATTGGCCTGTACAGTTGACCCTTGATCAACACAAGTTTCAACTGTATGATTCCACTTGTATGTGGGGTTTTTTCAAGAAATATATTGGAAAAATATCTGGAGATTTGTAACAATTTGAGGAAACTCACAGATGAACCACATAGCCTCAGAATATCAAAAAAAATTAAGAATAAGTTTGATACGTCATGAATACACAAAATATATGTAGATACTAGTCTATGTTTTTGTTTACTACCATAAAATATATACAAATATATTATAAAAAGTTAAAATTTATCAAAAGTTATGCACATATACAGAAATGGCTCATGGGATCATTCACAGTTGAAAGAAATGTAAACAAATGTAATGATGCAGTGTTAAATCATAACTGCATAAAATTAACCACAGTACATGCTGCATTATATTAAGAATTTTATAGCCACCTCCTGTTGCTCTTATAGTGAGATCAAGTGTTGTGAGTATCCACTTAAAACACTATGTAATGCTAATCATCTCCCTGTGAGCAGTTCGTCTCTACAGTAAATTGTGTGTCACAGTAGAAAGTGATCTCTCATGGTCCTTGCATATTTTTCATCATGTTTAGTGCAATACCTTGAGTAACACCATGGAAGCCATACAAAGTGCCACTAGTGATTCTAAGAGAGCTTCTAAGATGCAGAGAAGTCATAACATTACAAGAAAAGTTCAATTGCTTGATAATGTACCATAGATTGAGGTCTACAGCTTCAGTTTCCCACCATTTCAAGGTAAATAAACCCAACATAAGTAAGGACCATTACAAAAAGAAAAAAGGAAATTTGTGAAGGTATCACTGCAACCACATCTGCAGGTAAAAACCTTGTATTTTTTATGAAATATCTTTGTTTTTTTCATTGAAAGTGCAGCTTTTATGTGCAGGATTGCTATAAGAAAAGCATATCTGTAATATGATTTAAGAAAAAGTGAAATCATTATATGTCAATTTAAAGTAAAGGGAAGGTGAAGGACTTAAAGTATGGGAAGTTAATGGCAGCAAAGGATGGTTTGATAATTTTAGAAAGAATTTTGGCTTTCAAAATGTCAAAATAACAGGAGAAAGAGATTTTGTAACCAAGAGGCAGCAGATGAGTTCCCAGACACCATTAAAAAATCATTAAGGAAAAAAGATATCTGCCTATACAGGTTTCTAATGCATAATTTCTAATGCACAAAATGAAAGTGACCTATATGGAAAAAATGCCACAAAAAACATTTATTAGTTAGGAAGATAAGTGAACACCAGGATTTAAGGATGGGAAGGACAAGACTAACTCTACTGTTTTGTGAAAATGTAGTCAGGTTTATGATCAAGACTGCTCTTATCTATAAAACTGCTAACCCTCCAACCTTGAAGGGAAAAGATAAATACCAGCTGCCAGTCTTTTTGTTGTATGGCAAGAAGGCAAACACTTCTTCTGGATTCTTCCATCAATGTTTTGTCCCTGAAGTCAGGAAGTACCTTGTCAGTAAGGGACTGTCTTTAAAGGTTTGTTTTTTTTTTTTATATTGAACAATGCACCTGGCCACCCAGAAACCCATAAGTTCAACATCAAAAGTATTGAAGTGGTCTACTTGCCCCCAAGCACAACACCTCTAATTCAGCCTCAGCATCAGAAGGTCACAAGGACCTTTAAGTTTCATTATACATGGTACTCTATGTTAGAGATCATCAACTCTGCAGGAGAACCCCAATACAGAGAACAACATGAAAATCTGGAAGGATTGTAACACTGAAGATGCCATCAAGTCTGAAACAATCAATTCCTGCTGGAGAAAACTGTGTCCAGATGTTGTGCATGACTTCACATGATTTATGATAGAACCAAAGAAATAATGAAAGAAATTGTGCTATGGCAAAAAAAAAAAAGTGGGGATTGAAGGGTTTCAAGATATGGATCTTGTAGAAATTCAAGAGCTAATAGACACATCTGAGAAATTAACAGAAGACAACTTGATGGAGATGAGTGCTTCTGACCAGTGCCAGACAATGAGGAAGATGATGTAGAAGTAGTGCCAGAAAACAAATTGACATTAGAGGATCTGGAGGAGGGGTTCCAATTATTCGAGACTGCTTTTGACTTTTTTATGACATGGACCCTTCTATAACATGGACACTGAAACTAAGGCAAGTGGTGGAAGAAGGATTGGTATTATAGAAATGTTTTTAGAGAAATGAGAAAACAAAAACAAGTCAGACGGACATTAGAATGTATTTCTGTAAAGTTATGCTGAGTGTGCCTGCCTCTCCTACCCCCCTTCTATCTCCTCCACCACTTCCATCTCTGCCACCCATGAGGCAGAAAAACCAATTCCTCCTCTTCCTCTTCCATGTACTCAACTGGAAGACAAGGAGGATGAAGACCTTTACAATGATCCAATTCTACTTAATGAATAGTAAATAATCATCATGGCCTATAGTTGATTAACTTATCTGTTGTGTGTTTGTGTCCTTAAGTGAATATCTAATAACTGTAGCAAGAATTGTATGAGACATTATTGTGTCATCATCATTACCTAAATATTCATTGTGAAGAACATCCTGTGTTAAGGCTTGCATGGAAGTGGATAGCCAATCCTTACATTAACATAAAGCGAGTGATATTTAATATAAAACTAATAATGGGGGGGAGGGGCAAGACGGCGGAAGAGCAGGGTCTCCAAGTCACCTGTCCTCAACAAATTACCTAGAAAACCTTCCAATCATCCTGAAAATCTACGAATTCGGCCTGAGATTTAAAGAGAGACCAGCTGGAATGCTACAGTGAGAAGAGTTCGCGCTTCTATCAAGGTAGGAAGACGGGGAAAAAGAAATAAAGAAACAAAAGGCCTCCAAGGGGGAGGGGCCCCGAGGAGCCGGGCTGAGGCCGGGGCGAGTGTCCCCAGGACAGGAGAGCCCCGTCCCGGAGGAGCAGGAGCTGCACCAACCTTCCCCGCGGAAAGGCCTCCCGGGGAATTGGAGCAGGATCCCCAGGAGGGCGGGGATGCCCTCGGGCTCCCTGGGACACTAACAGGCACCTGCGCCCCGGGGAGATGCGCTGAGCTCCCTAAGGGCTGCAGCGCGCACAGCGGGACCCGGAGCAGCTCGGAGGGGCTCGGGCGGCGGCTCCGCGGAGGGGGCTGCGAGGCTCCGGGAGCAGCTCAGGGGCGGCGGCTCGGGCGGAGGAAGAAGCTCCGCGCGGAGGGGGCGGCGCGGCTCCGGGAACAGCTCGGTGGGGCTCGGGCGGCGGCTCCGCGGAGGGGGCTGCGGGGCGGGAGCGAATCCAACAGCGCAGGCCCCGGAGCACAGGGCGCCGGGACACAGCCCAGGATCCGGCCTCCCCCGGGACAGGCAGAGGCCGGGAGGGCCCAGGACAGCGAGGACGCTCCTCCCTGGAGCTGAGCAGATCAGCGGCCCCGCCCGGGAGCCCCCAGGCCCTGCAGACGGAGAGCCCCGGAGCTACTGCGGGGGCCGAATCCAGGTTCCCAGAGCTGCCCCCGCCACTGTGGCTTCCTCCCGGGGCCTCACGGGGTGAACAACCCCCACTGAGCCCTGCACCAGGCAGGGGCAGAGCAGCTCCCCCAAGTGCTCACACCTGAGAATCAGCACAGCAGGCCCCTCCCCCAGAAGACCAGCGAGACGGACAAGTTCCAGGGGAAGTCAAGGGACTTAAAGAACACAGAATCAGAAGATACTCCCCCGTGGTTTTTTTTGTTTGTTTGTTTTGTTTTGTTTTGTGTTTTTTTTCTTTCTTGTTGATTTCTGATTGCTTCCCCCACACCCCCTTTTTTCACCTTTCTTTCTTTTTCTTTCTCTTTTTCTTCTCTTTTTCCCTTTTTCTTCTTTCTCTTTTTTCTTTTTCTCCTTTCTTTCCTTCTCTCTCTCTCTTTCTCCTTTTCCCAATACAACTTGTTTTTGGCCACTCTGCACTGAGCAAAATGACTAGAAGGAAAACCTCACCTCGAAAGAAAGAATCAGAAACACTCCTCTCTCCCAGAGAGTTACAAAATCTGGATTACAATTCAATGTCAGAAAGCCAATTCAGAAGCACTATTATACAGCTACTGGTGGCTCTAGAAAAAACCATAAAGGACTCAAGAGACTTCATGACTGCAGAATTTAGATCCAATCAGGCAGAAATTAAAAATCAATTAAATGAGATGCAATCCAAGCTAGAAGTCCTAACGAGGAGGCTTAACGCGGTGGAAGAAAGAGTGAGTGACATAGAAGACAAGTTGATGGCAAAGAGGGAAATTGAGGAAAAAAGAGACAGGCAATTAAAAGACCATGAGGATAGATTAAGGGAAATAAATGACAGCCTGAGGAAGAAAAACCTACGTTTAATTGGGGTTCCCGCGGGCACTGAAAGGGACAGAAGGCCAGAATATGTATTTGAACAAATCCTAGCTGAAAACTTTCCAAATCTGGGAAGGGAAACAGGCATTCAGATCCAGGAAATAGAGAGATCCCCCCCTCAAATCAATAAAAACCGTTCAATACCTCGACATTTAATTGTGAAGCTTGCAAATTCCAAAGATAAAGAGAAGATCCTTAAAGCAGCAAGAGAAAAAAAGTCCCTGACTTTTATGGGGAGGAGTATTAGGGTAACAGCAGACCTCTCCACAGAGACGTGGCAGGCCAGAAAGGGCTGGCAGGATATATTCAGGGTCCTAAATGAGAAGAACATGCAACCAAGAATACTTTATCCAGCAAGGCTCTCATTCAAAATGGAAGGAGAGATAAAGAGCTTCCAAGACAGGCAGGAACTGAAAGAATATGTGACCTCCAAACCAGCTCTGCAAGAAATTTTAACGGGGACTCTTAAAATTCCCCTTTAAGAAGAAGTTCACTGGAACAATCCACAAAAACAAGGACTGAATAGATATGATGACACTAAACTCATATCTGTCAATAGTAACTCTGAACGTGAATGGGCTTAATGACCCCATCAAAAGGCGCAGGGTTTCAGACTGGACAAAAAAGCAGGACCCATCTATTTGCTGTCTACAAGAGACTCATTGTAGACAGAAGGACACCTACAACCTGAAAACAAAAGGTTGGAGAACCATTTACCATTCAAATGGTCCTCAAAAGAAAGCAGGGGTAGCCATCCTTATATCAGATAAACTAAAATTTACCCCGAAGACTATAGTGAGAGATGAAGAGGGACACTATCTCATACTCAAAGGATCATTCCAACAAGAGGACTTAACAATCCTCAATATATATGCCCCGAATGTGGGAGCTGCCAAATATTTAAACCAATTAATAACCAAACTGAAGAAATACTTTGATAATAATACACTTATACTTGGTGACTTCAATCTAGCTCTCTCTATACTAGATAGGTCTTCTAAGCACAACATATCCAAAGAAACGAGAGCTTTAAATGATACACTGGACCAGATAGATTTCACAGATATCTACAGAACTTTACATCCAAACTCAACTGAATACACATTCTTCTCAAGTGCACATGGAACTGTCTCCAGAATAGACCACATACTGGGTCACAAATCGGGTCTGAACCAATACCAAAAGATCGGGATAGTCCCCTGTATATTCTCAGACCATAATGCCTTGAAATTAGAACTTAATCACAACAAGAAGTTTGGAAGGACCCCAAACACGTGGAGGTTAAGGACCATCCTGCTAAAAGATGAAAAGGTCAACCAGGAAATTAAGGAAGAATTAAAAAGATTCATGGAAACTAATGAGAATGAAGATACAACCATTCAAAATCTTTGGGATGCAGAAAAAGCAGTCCTGAGGGGGAAATACATCACAATACAAGCATCCATTCAAAAACTGGAAAGAACTCAAATTCAAAAGCTCACCTTACACATAAAGAAACTAGAAAAAAAAAAAAAGAAAAGAAACTAGAGAAAAAGCAACAAATGGACCCCACCCCCAGCAGAAGAAGACAGTTAATTATATTTGAGAACTAAATGAAATCGAGACCAAAAGAACTGTGGAACAGATCAACAGAACCAGGAGTTGGTTCTTTGAAAGAATTAATAAGATAGATAAACCATTAGCCAACCTTATTAAAAAGAAGAGAGAGAAGACTCAAATTAATAAAATCATGAATGGGAAAGGAGAGATCACTACCAACACCAAGGAAATACAAACGATTTTAAAAACATATTATGGGGATCCCTGGGTGGCGCAGCGGTTTGGCGCCTGTCTTTGGCCCAGGGCGCGATCCTGGAGACCCGGGATCGAGTCCCACATCGGGCTCCTGGTGCATGGAGCCTGCTTCTCCCTCTGCCTGTGTCTCTGCCTCTCTCTCTCTCTCTCTCTGTGACTATCATAAATAAAAAAAAAAATTTAAAAAAAACATATTATGAACAGCTGTATGCTAATGAATTAGGAAATCTAGAAGATATGGACGCATTCCTGGAAAGCCACAAACTACCAAAACTGGAGCAGGAAGAAATAGAAAACCTGAACAGGCCAATAACCAGGGAGGAAATTGAAGCAGTCATCAAAAACCTCCCAAGACACAAGAGTCCAGGGCCAGATGGCTTCCCAGGGGAATTCTATCAAACGTTTAAAGAAGAAATCATACCTATTCTACTAAAGCTGTTTGGAAAGATAGAAAGAGATGGAGTACTTCCAAATTCGTTCTATGAGGCCAGCATCACCTTAATTCCGAAACCAGACAAAGACCCACGAAAAGGAGAATTACAGACCAATATCCCTGATGAACATGGATGCAAAAATTCTCAACAAGATACTAGCCAATAGGATCCAACAACACATTAAGAAAATTATTCACCATGACCAAGTAGGATTTATCCCCGGGACACAAGGCTGGTTCAACACTCGTAAAACCATCAATGTGATTCATCATATCAGCAAGAGAAAAACCAAGAACCATATGATACTCTCATTAGATGCAGAGAAAGCATTTGACAAAATACAGCATCCATTCCTGATCAAAACCCTTCAGAGTGTTGGGATAGAGGGAACTTTCCTCGACATCTTAAAAGCCATCTACGAAAAGCCAACAGCAAATATCATTCTCAATGGGGAAGCACTGGGAGCCTTTCCCCTAAGATCAGGAACAAGACAGGGATGTCCACTCTCACCACTGCTGTTCAACATAGTTCTGGAAGTCCTCGCCTCAGCAATCAGACAACAAAAAGACATTAAAGGCATTCAAATTGGCAAAGAAGAAGTCAAACTCTCCCTCTTCGCCGATGACATGATACTCTACATAGAAAACCCAAAAGCCTCCACCTCAAGATTGCTAGAACTCATACAGCAATTTGGTAGCGTGGCAGGATACAAAATCAATGCCCAGAAATCAATGGCATTTCTATACACTAACAATGAGACTGAAGAAAGAGAAATTAAGGAGTCAATCCCATTTACAATTGCACCCAAAAGCATAAGATACCTAGGAATAAACCTAACCAAAGAGGTAAAGGATCTATACCCTAAAAACTATAGAACACTTCTGAAAGAAATTGAGGAAGACACAAAGAGATGGAAAAATATTCCATGCTCATGGATTGGCAGAATTAATATTGTAAAAATGTCAATGTTACCCAGGGGAATTTACACATTTAATGCAATCCCTATCAAAATACCATGGACTTTCTTCAGAGAGTTAGAACAAATCATTTTAAGATTTGTGTGGAATCAGAAAAGACCCCGAATAGCCAGGGGAATTTTAAAAAAGAAAACCATAGTTGGGGGCATCACAATGCCAGATTTCAGGTTGTACTACAAAGCTGTGGTCATCAAGACAGTGTGATACTGGCACAAAAACAGACACATAGATCAATGGAACAGAATAGAGAACCCAGAAGTGGACCCTGAAATGTATGGTCATCTAATATTCGATAAAGGAGGAAAGACTATCCACTGGAAAAAGGACAGTCTCTTCAATAAATGGTGTTGGGAAAATTGGACATCCACATGCAGAAGAATGAAACTGGACCACTCTCTCTCACCATACACAAAGATAAATTCAAAATGGATGAAAGATCTAAATGTGAGACAAGAGTCCATCAAAATCATAGAAGAGAGCACAGGCAACACCCTTTTTGAACTCGGCCACAGTAACTTCTTGCAAGATACATCCACAAAGGCAAAAGAAACAAAAGCAAAAATGAACTATTGGGACTTCATCAAGATAAGAAGCTTTTGCACAGCAAACGATACAGTCAACAAAACTAGAAGACAACCTACAGAATGGGAGAAGAGATTTGCAAATGACATATCAGATAAAGGTCTACTTTCCAAGATCTATAAAGAACTTATTAAACTCAACACCAAAGAAACAAACAATCCAATCATGAAATGGGCAAAAGACATGAAGAGAAATCTCACAGAGGAAGACATAGACATGGCCAACATGCACATGAGAAAATGCTCTGCATCACTTGCCATCAGGGAAATACAAATCAAAACCACAATGAGATACCACCTCACACCAGTGAGAATGGGGAAAATTAACAAGGCAGGAAACAACAAATGTTGGAGAGGATGCGGAGAAAAGGGAACCCTCTTACACTGTTGGTGGGAATGTGAACTGGTGCAGCCACTCTGGAAAACTGTGTGGAGGTTCCTCAAAGAGTTAAAAATAGACCTGCCCTACGACCCAGCAATTGCACTGTTGGGGATTTACCCCAAAGATTCGGATGCAATGAAACGTTGGGACACCTGCACCCCGATGTTTCTATCAGCAATGGCCACAATGGCCAAACTGTGGAAGGAGCCTCGGTGTCCATCGAAAGATGAATGGATAAAGAAGATGTGGTTTATGTATACAATGGAATATTACTCAGCAATTAGAAACGACAAATACCCACCATTTGCTTCAACGTGGATGGAACTGGAGGGTATTAAGCTGAGTGAAATAAGTCAATCGGAGAAGGACAAACAGTGTATGTTCTCATTCATTTGGGGAATATAAATAATAGTGAAAGGGAATATAAAGGAAGGGAAAAGAAATGTTGGGAAATATCAGGAAGGGAGACAGAACATAAAGACTCCTAACTCGGGGAAACGAACTAGGGGTGGTGGAAGGGGAAGAGGGCGGGTGTTGGAGGGGAATGGGTGACGGGCACTGAGGTGGACACTTGACGGGATGAGCACTGGGTGTTTTTCTGTATGTTGGTAAATTGAACACCAATAAAAATTAATTTAAAAAAAACTAATAATGTATTAGTTTTCTGTTTTATAACTTTGCTTTCAAAGAATTACATTACCATACAGTAATTCTCTCTTCTAATTGGAGATAATGCATATCAGTCTATCATCACAGGCAAGTGTTTTCTTTTTAAGTATCAGTGTTTCCAATACCACATTATGAATATGACTATAATACTGTATGCCATAAAAATGTTATGATGATTCATTCATCAGTGTATGGGCTAAGCCACCATGAAGCAATTGTATTGATTATACTGGGCTACCATAAAGCAATCACATTGCTGCTTCTTTGATATCAATGCATGAATTGTTATATTTGTAAATAAATATTAATTTCTTTTTCACATGTTCATTTTTGATGTCTAGTGTCAGTTACATGTATAGCATTTATAGTGTTTTGTATTATAAAGACAGTATTGATGTAGGCACCAACAGATGGTTTGTCTTATAAATAGATGAGGTAAACTTATAGTATCAATAAATACAGCACTATAAATATATTTTTCATCATTATGATTTTCTTAATAAAATTGTCTTTTCAAAAAAAATAAAAAAATAAAATTGTCTTTTCCCTAACTTTATTGTAAGAATACAGTACATGATACTTATACAAATTGTATGTTAATCCAATGTTATTGGTAAGGCTTCTGGTCAACAGTTGATTATAGTAGTTAAGTTTTGGGGGAATCAGAAGTTATAGGCAGATTTTCCATCATGTGAGGCTTTGGTGCCACTAACCCCAGCATTATTTAAGAGTCAACTGTAATTTTCTTTAATTCTAAATCTTTATCTGGTTTTGGTGTCAGGGCAATGCTAGCCTTCTAAAATGACTCTGGAAGCACTTTCTCCTTTTCAATTTTTTGGAAGAGTTTAAGAAGGATTGGCATTTATTATTCTTTAAATGTTTGGTTACCCATGAAGCCATTTTGTCCTCAGCGTTTCTTTGTTGGGAGTTGCTTTATTACTGATTATATCTCCTTGTACCATATTGCTCTGTTTAGGTTATCTATTCATGATTCAGTGATCCATGCTCCACTAATTCAGCAGGGCCACAGGAGGCCTCTGTTGCATGGGGAACTAGCTACTTGGCAGCAGTTGGGTACCGCACTATTTTGAAACACAGGTTAACCCTGGCATGCTCTACTGCTTGAGGGCAGGGATCCCCAGGTATTACAATGGGCCTGTTTCAACTTACTTATGGAGGTCATCACTTTGGGGATTGGAATGCCACGATCCCTTCCCCCTCTCAGCAGTGCAGCAGGAGGTATTGACCTGTGGGGGTTTCCATTTTGGTAGTTTGGGGTCACCATGACCCCCAGGCAAGACAGCCAGGCTGTTTTAGACCTGTGCAGGTCACTATTTTGGTAGGTGGAGGCACCAGGACATCAAGGGGTATGTTCGTTTTGTCTAGACTACCACGATTAGGTAAGGCCTCTGCTGGAGTTTTGCTGCTGGTCCAAACTCTGCTGTTGGATAGTACCTCTGCCTGTACTCATCTGTTTGCCAGAGTTGCAGGCTGCTTTCAGAGGTTGAGTTTCCTGTACAGGTGGGGACAGACTGCTGGCTGGACTCTGATCAGGCAAGTTTGCTAGCAGGGACCCAGTATTACCACCAAGATCCAAGCACAGGTGGCTGTAAGTTTCATCACCCCCCTTCTTTCTTCCTAGTTGACTCCAAATGGTCTAGCCTTCCTGATTCCTCCAGTAGGCAAGGTAGAAATGGGCCTCCAGAGGAATGCTCTGGAATACTGGGGGAAACTGGTTATCTGCCTTAGGCTCTCCTTTTCCCTCTAGAAAAACCCCAGACCCAGAGGAATCCTCTAGGTGCTACATTGGGCTGGCCTGGGGGAGAGAAATAGGTGGCGAAGTGAAGCCATTTCTCTTACCTTTCTAATGTGGCTTGTCTTGGATTTTGTGCTCCAAGAGGATGCTTCAGTTACTCCCCTGGTTCTCAGACTTTAACAAAGGTATTATTGTCTGTAAATAATTACTAATCTATATATTTGTGATAGGATACTGGAGCAGGGATGTCCTATTTCACCATCTTGCTCATCTTAGGCATACTCTTTGCTTCTTTGGAAATGAGATAGGAAGACAGAAATTGAAAGAAAGAAAGTTATAAAAGAAGATTGAAGGAAATATATTCAGTTATTTAAAACTAATGCCTGATTTGATAAGTTTTTTAAAAGTCCACTTGCTTTGTCTTTTAGATCTACAAATATAACTAATTTATGAATAATATTTATTATACATTTTATATATTAAATATTCCACATGATCAGATACAGGATTAATAGGAGTTTAGAGATATGAGACTAAGATGTGGAAGGGGAAAAATTGTCCTAGTTAATCAAAGTCCAACTTTCATTAAAAATAAATCTTCAGTGCATTTTCTTTGGAGAGAGAGAGGCTGAAGGGAAGAATAGGGAGAGAAAGGAGTGGAAATGCAAACAGACAAGAGAGGGGGATGGGGAGAAGGAAAGAGCAGGTGAGTACAGGGAACAAAGGCAGAAATAAAAGCATTGAAAAAGAAAAGAGAAACTCCAAAGTTAAAATGAAGAACGCATTTTATAATTTTGTATGAGAGTTCTTTGCTAAATTAAAAATAAGCCAATTTGTATTTTCCATATTCACATAAACAAGTTGGAAGGTGAATACACACACAATATAGGTTGTATAATCAGGGCTCCTGAGTGGCTCAGCTGGTTAAGCATCCAACTTTTTTTTTTTAGATTTTATTTATTTATTCATGAGAGACACAGAGAGAGAGAGAGAGAGTGAGAGAGAGAGAGAGAGAGGCAGAGACACAGGCAGAGGGAGAAGCAGGCTCCATGCAGGGAGCCCAATGCGGGACTCGATCCCGGGACTCCAGGATCATGCCCTGGGCCAAAGGCAGGCGCCAAGCTGCTGAGCCACCCAGGGATCCCAGCATCCAACTCTTGATCTCAGTTTAGATCTTGATCTCAGAGCCATGAGTTCAAGCCCAGCACTGGGTTCCACTCTTGGCATGGAGCCTACTTTAAAAAAAAAAAAAGGATTGTATCTTAAGCTTTGGATGACCAGACGCTGCTTCCTATGCTTAGGTATGAGGGAGTGGGTGGGGTAACAAAGTGGGAAATTGCCTATGGGAGACCTGCCAAAACCAAATGTGGGTAGAGGGAGAGAGATGAAAAATAATAAGCTCTAATAAGCAAAATAGTAGAGCAATCAGATTGCATGGGCCTTTGGGGACTATTTTGGGGAATTTGGCTTTTTTTTTTAACTCTGAAAGATGGGAAGCCACTGGAGTCTTAAGCAATAGAGAGACCAGATCTGACTTATGTTTTAATATGATCGTTTTTGACTACTATACTAAGAATGCTTTGAAGGGGGTGAGACGATTAGAAAGCTATTACAGGATCTAGGGAAGAGATGAGTGGTAGTAGTGGAGGTAATGAGAAGTAGTCAAAGTATGAATATTTTTTTTAAGAAGGAACTATCAGGGTTTGTTGATTGATTGGATACCTTTGTGTGTGCACATAGATGCATGCATGAAAGAAGGAGGGAGAAAGAGAAGTCAATGATGGTTGCCAGCAATTTGTGGCATTCCCTGGCTAATGGATGCATCTCTCCAATCTTTGCCTCTATCATCACATGCCATCATATATCTCCCTGTGTGTGTCTATCTTCTTTTTTTTTTTTTTTTTTTTTTTTTTTTTGAAATGGATCAGTTGTTTAATTAGGTTCTTTGTAAGAAATTTAGAACACCAATTTGTGAGGGTAAACTCCATTTGTGAGAGAAAACACAGAGCGGAGGTAGCCCTGAAGCTGAGGAACAGCTTTGATTTTTGGCAGAATTTGTGAGTCCACAGCTTTCTGATCAACCTTGCGCTGCTCTGTAATCTCGTATTTCTCCTTCTCTGTGTCAAAAATCTCCCCTTCCTGGTGTCTGGGTTTACGCAGCTTCTTCTTCTTGAAATAAGCATCAGTGAGATGTTTGGGGATTTTCACACTGCTTATATCAATTTTGGTGGAAGTGGCAATGACAAATTTCTGGTGTGTTCTACGCAGAGGAACTCGGTTGAGGGCCAGAGGTCCAGTCACAAGTAGCAAGCCACTGCTCAGTTGCTTCAGGAAAACTACCCTCTTGCCTCTGTGGCGCCCAGTGAGGATGATCAAAATGGTCCCAGGAGTGATGCTAGCTCGCAACTTTCTCACATGCTGACTGAAAGGTTTTTTGCCATGGCTCAACAGCTTGCGAGGCACATCTTCAGTAGGATAATACCTAGGCATTTTGCGAAGTTTGACCACTCGGGTACCACCATTCTTGTCACCACCAACTGGTTTTGTAACGGTAGCAAGAACCTTCTCCTTCTTTTTCTTTTCAACCCTGGATTTAGCTGCCGAATACTTCCTCTTGTACATGGCTTTTCTGGAATACATAGCCGATCGGGAATATCTGCCAATTCCTCTGACTAGGACAGGGTTTCGGCTGCAGTGGGGCTTCCCCTTCTTTGGCGTTTTAGCCTTTAGGTTACCCTTCTTTGCCTTGCCACCAGCATTAACCTTCTTAGGTTTCTTCTCCTTAGTATCCGGCTTCTCGGCTTTTTCGCCCGCCATCTTGCAAGATGGAAAAGAGAACTAAGATCTCTATCTTCTTTTTATACAAACATCTGTCATAGTGGTTTAGGGACCATCCTACTCCAGTATGATCTCATCCCAACTAATTATACCTGCAACAACTTTTTTTATTTTTTTCTAAAGAAGGTTACATCCTGAAGTCCTCAGGGTTAGGACTTCACCATATCTTTCTAGGAGACACAATTCAACCCATAACAAGTAGGAAGCCTAGGTGGAAGATTTTTTTTTTTACTTTTTTTTAAATGTATTTGAGAGAGAGAAAGGGCAGAGGCAAAAACACTCAAAGTTGTTTGTCACATAGTAAGAGCTCAGTAAGTGTTCACTATTCTTTTGGAATGGGGTGATATAGGCCAACCCACATTCTGCTATATGAACTTTTGGTTCTAACTCTGTAAGTCCATTCAAACAGCAGAGTGTAGTGGTTAAAAAGTATAACCCTGTGGAACTCATATGGCCTTGAATTCAGGCTCCACTGCTTAGTAGCTGGATAACCTTGCATAAGTTGTTCAATGTCTCTTTGCCTCAGTTTATTGGACTATAAAATAAGGATAGCAATAGTATCTACCTTTTAATATTTTTATAAACATTAAGTATTTTAAGATATTAAATGTTAAAGTGCTAGAAGAGTGCCAATCACATAGCAAATGCTGTAGAAGAGACTGTTTTTTTATTATTATTTAAGACACTGATTTATTTGGATGAATCTGTATCAAAATTGCTCTGAACAAGCTGTGTTGGTACAGTGTTAGCATACATTTTTGCACAAAAAATTGTACTACTTCATGATTATTAAAGAGATATATATATCTCTTTATTGGAGATATATATATATATCTCTTTATCTCTATATTGGAATATATTGGAGCCCACCTTGGTTTAACAATGTTTATGCAGCTATATATTGCCTAATTTTACTCTCTCTCCAGGAGAATATGTCGTCATGACAACCCACTTTCATCTCAAACGAAAAATTGGCTACTTTGTGATCCAGACTTACTTGCCATGTATCATGACTGTCATTCTGTCACAAGTGTCTTTCTGGCTCAACAGAGAATCTGTCCCTGCCCGCACGGTCTTTGGTGAGTGTTGTTTTATGGATAATGAGTAGGTGGGGGCATTGGCAAAGTCATACAATGGACTGTTAGAGTAAGGATAAGGAAAGTGGATGGGAGCAATGCCTCAGCCCAATGTTAGTAATTGAGACATCAGATCCTGGTGTTTCAAGCAACTGAATTCTTAACAAAAAAGTTGAAATAAGAAGAGTGTTGGAGTAGTAAGATTACTAAAATGCCTCCTGTCTCAGTCACGTTTGCTTCAAGAACTGGGGAGGGACTGAGCCTTCAGTGAAAAAGAGGAAATTAGTGAGCAGAGCTAGAGACCGTGACAAGTAGGAAACTAAGTTGACAGCAGAGAATTGGATTGAGTACTTTTTTATGATCCTTTTTTTTATAATCATCTGACATTGCTGTTTCTCCTCTAGCTTTTTTGAAACTACAAATTATCAGTAAATGCTACACAAAGTTTGAAGGGTTTTTCAATAGTACCCATAATCAGGGAAATTTACTTCAATAGAAAGTTACTGATGTCTTAAAAGAGATTTATACATCATTAGCATTTTCTCCTGGGAGACTTAAAACATATAGAACATTTTCTGCTTGTTTTCCCTTCATGGCAGTGGTGTCTGTGAGGCATACACATGGATATACTGAGTACCCACACAGAAGGCCAATATTTCCTACCAATATCCCGAAGCTATACTGTGTAGTTAAATAGTAAATAATGTCTTAGAAAGAAGCAGTATTTAGGTCAGGTAGAAGAGACAGCAGTAGAGAAAGTGAAAGAGTAACCTGTAAAGTAGGGGGAAAAAAACTAGAAGGATGTGATAGCATGGACGTCAAGAGGAGAATGTTTCAAAAAGCAGGAAATAATAATCTGGTGTAAATTCTGTGTTTTTTAGGTAAGAAGCATGTAGAGACTGTTGAGTATGGTGATATGCTTGGTTCTTGAAAAGTTCTAATGAAGTGGAGAGCAGAATCTATAAAGGAGTCAACAATTTTTAGAAATATAACAAACTACACACCCTGAAAAGTCTTCTACAAAATCCTAGAAAAGCTAGACAAAATATAAATACATTATTTTTAAATATCTTAGCTGATAAGAAATTAAAGGAAATACTCAAGGACCCAAATGGAAGAGGGAACTAAAAATTGGAGTGTTAATCACATGAACTGATACTGAACTGATATAGTTTAGTTGGAAGATGGATTACTAGTCTTAGTAAATAATATTTTGAGTTTTAAGGTTACACAAGAAAGGCTTTGAGCCCAAGTGAAGTTTAGGATTATAACTAGGGCTGTGGTAGACTAAATCATGGCCCCCAAATAGTTCCATGTCCTAATCTCTGGAACCTATGAATGTTATCCTATATGGCAAAGGGACAGTGCAAATGTGTAGTAAATTAAGAATCTTGAGATGGAGAGATTACCCTGGGTTATCTGGTTGGGCCCTAAGTATAATCACAAGTGTCCTTATCAGAGGGAGGCAGAAAGATATTTGAATACAGAGCAAAAGGCAGTGTGATGTAGGAAGGTGGAGAGATTTGAAGATACTATATGCTATTGGCTCTGAAAGAGGGGGAAGGGGTCCATAAAACTGCCAGATCTCTCGCCTTTAGTAGTGTAAGAAAAAATATTTGTGTTGTTTTAAGCTACTAAATGTGTGGTAATTTTTTCACATAAACCATAGGAAATGAATACAAAGATTCATCCCATAAATCCAATACCTTTGAAGGATTATGCCCTAGAAAGAACATTAAGAAAAAATATAGTAATCAGTGCAGGGAGAGGAATGTCTATTTTGACCTGAGCTCTGTATAAAATATAGGATTCCTTAAGAATTTATTATTTAATTTAAACGTGGCCTCACATGAGTTTAGAGTTCGTATTTACACTTACTGCATTGATGTAAGAACCTCCAACATAAAAGGTTAATTTAAAAAGTGATTACAGGGATGCCTGGTTGGCTTAGTGGTTAAGCATCTGCCTTTGGCTCAGGTGGTGATCCCAGGACCCTGGGATCAAGTCCTGCATCGGGCTTCACGTGGGGAGCCTGCTTCTCCCTCTGCCTATGTCTCTGCCTCTCTCTCTGTGTCTCTCATGAATAAATAAATGATCTTTTAAAAAAATAAATAAAAAATAAAAAGTGATTGCAGACTTTTTATGAAAGAACAAAGAGCCAAGAATAGCCAATATCTTCCTGAATAAGGACAAAGTGGGGGCACCTGGGTGGCTCAGTCAGTTAAGCATCTGACTCTTGATTTTGGCTCAGGTCATAATCTCAGGGTTGTGAATGTTGGGCTCCACATTCAGCAGGGAGTCTTCTGGAGATTCTCTTTCCCCCTACCCCCAATTATGTGCTCACTCTCTCTCTCAATCTCTCTAAAATAAATAAATAAATCTTTAAAAAAAAAAACAAGTGGAGGGATTTGCCCAACAAGATGTCAAAAATGATTTAAAAACTATAGCAATTAAGAGTGTGTGTTATAGACACAAGGGAAAAAAACAAATACTATAAAGAGAATAAAAGTAGGCACATGTAAATGAAAACTTGATTTATGACAGAAATGGCATTGTAGAGAATTAAAGATTGATCACAGGTTTAAATATAGAAGCTAAAAATGTCATGCTTTTAGAACATGTCTTTGTAGCCTTTGGAAGGCAGAAATTCCTTAATGTACAAAGAATAAGTGAAGAATACAAGAATAAGTTGTATTTCATTAAAATTAAAAATTTCTACTCATCAAAGAATAACATTAAGAGAATGAGAAAGCAAGCCATAGACTGGAAGAATGTGTGTGTGTGTGTGTGTGTGTGTGTGTGTGTGTGTGTGTGTGTATGACAAAGTATATATTTGAAAAATATAGGAGATCCTAAATTTCAATGATAAAAATACCAAGAGTCTAATTTTAAAACTTGGCAAATACATGGATAGACGTTTCATCAAGAATAAATGTAAATTCCCCATAAGAACATGAAAAGATATTTAACATCATTTTATATCAGGAAAATACAGGTTAAAACCACATGGAGACGTCACTTTATAAATACCATAGTAGCTAAAATTAAAAAGACTGACAATTCCAAATATTCATGAGGTTGAGGAGCAATTGGAATCCTCATACACCACTGGTGAGGATATAAAATGGTACAACCACTTAGGAAAGACAGTTTTGCCATTTCTTATAAAGTGAAAAAATACATTTACCCTAAAATCTAGGTACCCAATCTTCATACCCAAGTGAAATGACAAAATATATATAAAAGGCTTATACATATATAAAATGCTTATACAAGAATGTTCACAGTAGCTTTATTTGTAAAATCTTAAATTTGAAAATATCCAGATATACATCAACAAGTGAATGGGTGTTTATTTTTAAAGATTCTATTTATTTATTCATGAGAGAGAGAGAGAATCAGAGAGTCAGAGACACAGGCAGAGGGAGAAGCAGGCTCCATGCAGGGAGCACGACGTGGGACTCCATCCCAGGACCCCAGGATCGCGCCCTGGGCTGAAGGCGGTGCTAAACTGCTGAGCCACCCAGGCTGCCCTGAATGGGTGTTTATATTGTGGCATATTCATACGGCGTATTGACAACTATTGATTCACAAAACAGTATAAGTTAATATCAAAAATTATGTCAAACTAAGAAGCCAGACACAAAATAGCATATATGATTTCATTTATAGAAAATTCCAAGACAGGTGAAACTAAGCTACAATGTTAAAAACCAAAGCAGTGCTTTCCTCTGGAGTGGTAGATTGACTGAAAATGGGTATAAGGGAACTTATTGGTTTGGTAGAATATTCTATATCTTCATTGGGGTAGTAGTTATACAACTGTGTACATTTGCCCAATTTGAAATGCACAACCACACTATTTTTACTTTGTTACATATAATTTATAACCCAATTAAAAATACTAACCTACTATAACTCCAGATATTTGAGTTATCAAACTTTCAAATAGCTGTGATGAACATGTTTAAGTAGGTGGAACTAACATGATAATTCTATCATGTAGACAGTGTGTTGTGTAGAGAAAACACACGAGAGAGTAATAAGCACAGTGGAAATTCTAAAACTTGAATATATAGATAAAAACTCAGTGGTTTACATACAGTTGAAGGGAAAACCCATGAACTGAAAGAAAATAGAATAAGACTCAGAAAGACAAAAATGTATAAAATGCAGAAAAGTAAGAAACAATATATAATTTATTGAAAAGGTATAACACAGAAGTAATTAGAATTCTAGAAGAAAAGTGAGAGAATGGTATAAAAGCAAGTTTTGAAGAAATAATGGCTGAATCCTATCTAAGCCTGATAAAGGACATAAAAGGAACAAATACAAAAAGGCTTTATGAACCCAAGTAGGATAAATTAAAAGACGAGACACGTTATGGTGAAACTTTTGGAAACAAAGAAACAAAGAGAAAAATCTTTAAAGTAGCCTAGGAAAAAGTGCATTGACTTTAAAGTAATAATAAATAGACTATCCTGACTTCAACAAAATAATAACCCTTTCAAACAAAAAAATAAAACTAAAAATTTATTATCATCAAACCATCATTAAAGGGAGTTCTTCAAGCAAAAGGAAAATTATCCCAGAAGGAGGGTTTAACATGCATTTAAAAAGTAAAATTAATAAATATATGGGGAATGCTAAATGACTATTGAATGTATAAAATAATAAGTGGGCATACAATATATTTTGAATAAAAGACTAGACCATAATGTAGCATATTTAAGTTGAGATAGAGATAAAATGCTCTAAGGACTTTCATTGTCAGGGTTTATGTATATAAAGGTACCAACTAATATTTAATTTGCATAAGTCAAAAGTCTATGCTGACTGAAACTCATACATCCAATGGAAATGTTAAATGGTACGAGCACTTTAGAAAACTGTTTGGCAATCTCCTATAGTTACACATATACTTACAATATAATCATGTAGTCCCATCCCTAAGTGTTTACTAAGAAAAATGAAAACATGCTCACACAAAGACTTATATGTAAATCTTCCCAGCAGCTTTATTCATAATAGTTGAATACTGGAAACAGTCCAAATGTCTATTAATAGCTGAATGGGTAAACAGATTATATCAGTGCAGTGGAATGGCACTCTGAAATTAATAGGAATGAACTACAGATAGATGCAACAACATGAATGAACCTAAAGAATACTATGCTGAGTGAGGAAAGCCATACACAAATGAGTACATACTGTATGATATGTATGAAACTCTAGGGGGAAAAAATCTAACCATACTGGAAAAAAAGCAGAGAAGTGGTTACCTGGGGCCAAGGAGGGGACAGAATGGTCACAAAGTAGCCTTTAGGTTGATGAAAGTATTCTATAGACAATATCTATGAGAAAGGATGAAGAGGGGGTAATGGTAGAAATGGTCATGGTAGAAATAGAAATCTCACAGCACAGATTACCATAGACTATGACAGTGTAATGGCCTAAGGAATACTAGAGATCAAGGAAAATACATACCTCTATATCTTGAGTTCTTGATTCTGAAGGATCAACCATGTTTTGAGAACTGAAACTAGTACATTCAATATGAGGGTCACGTTTTAGTTAAGATCAAGAGAGGTTGTGCTTTTGAAGAAGTTGGGAATATAAGTGAATCTGCTGGTCATAGAATAGCAGAGTTGGAGAGTTAGAAGAGTTTGGGAGAAAGGGGTTGTAAAGAAGAAATGAGTGACTGGGTCATACTCAGTAATGTACTTTCTGGAACAGGATTAAGCCTGAGTGACAGTGAATTAACAAAAAGCTTTGCCCCCCCCCAAAAAAAAGCTTTGCCTTTGTGGTGGTGTCTGAGTTCAGCAGGTACATGATGTATGATTAACTCTAATTGTCTCCTGGTGAAAGTAAGCACTCATTTTGAATGTTGTGGTCTGAAATGTTTTGGTTTTTGTGTCCCTAGGACCTAACTCTGTATGGCACAGAATAGACAACTTGTTAATGTTGGGAGGAAAGAAGAGAATAAGAACTAATATAATAATAATAACAATATAGTTACTCTAAGAAAAGTAGTACATTATTCACTCTGATGGGAACACATGTATTGCAGTGCCACACGGGTTGCAGGCTGGGTGGAGCAATTTCAGTCATCACATCACACATGTACTATGCACTTACTCTGTGCCAGGTATTCTATTCAGGGTTGAGGGGATAGAGATAGATTACTCATGATCCCTATTCTTAAGCAACTCCTGCTTTAGTAGTATAGACAGACATGTGTTATCAAAGAAGTGTCCTAGCTTTTAGAAGTTCTCAAAATAAATGCAGTTGGAGCAGTCATAAAATTCTTTAAGAGTCTTGAAAAATAAGCACTGGTGGTAGGACTGGATCTCTTACAATGCCAAACCTTATTTCCATCTGTAAAGTGTAAATGCTTGATTGAGGGTCCTACCAGCTGACTAGCTAAGAGCTTAGAGCTCTTCATAAGATAATTATTCTAATTAAGCTCTAGAGGCTAGAATTCTAAAAACTTCTACTGAGATATGGTATAGAAACATTTATATTGCAGTATAGTTCTCCCCATTCATCCAGTGACACACTGCTATTACTGTGCCAAGGTAGACAATTGCATTTGTTAATAACCATAAATGAGGTAGTTTGTTTCTCCCATGAATCACTCCTTGCCCAGTGTGGTCAGAGGATTACTGAGCCTTGGGTTAAGTTCGGGAACTTACCAGGCTACAAATTCAGATAGTTTGTTAGTAAGTCCTAGTTATGTGGCTAATTCCTGACAGGGCTTAAAATTTGATTTGCTAATCAGCCTTGATAACTACTTTGTTTGTACAAAGGCAATAATTTGGAGTCCTCTGTTGAAATCATACTATCATTTCCAGTATGAATTATCATTTACATAGTAAATGAGTAAGTAAGGTACTAGAGGTAACAAGATATGAAAGAAAACCAAGAGGCTATAGCACACACAGCTGACTCTCTTGGCAGACTTAATAGGCCTTTTTTCTCCTTGCTTTTCAATTTTTTCAACTTTTTACTTAAATTCAATTTAATTAAAATACTGTATTATTAGTTTCAGAGGTAAAATTCAGTGATTCATCAGTTGCATACAACATCCAGTGATCATTACATGAACTCCCCTCCTCAATGCCCATCTTCCCACCCACCTCAGTTTGCTTCCTATAGTTCAGAATCTCTTCTGGTTTGCCTCCCTCTCTGTTTTCCTCTTACTTTATTTTCCCTTCCTTTCCCCTATGTTCATCTGTTTTGTTTCTTAAATTTCACATATGAGGGAAATCATATGGTATTTGTCTTTCTCAGATTGACTTATCTCGCTTAGCATTATACACCCTAGTTCCCTCCACGTCATTACAAATGTCAATATTTTGTTATTTTTGGTGGCTGAGTAATATTCCATTGAACAAACATACCACTTCTTCTTTATCCATTCATCTGTCTACAGACATCTGGGCTCTTTCCATAGTTTGGCTATTGTGGACATGGCTGCTATAAACATTAGGGTGCATGTGCCCCTTCAAATCACTACATTTGTATCCTTTGGATAAATACCTAGTAGTGAAATTGCTGGGTGATAGGGTAGTTCTATTTTTTACTTTTTGAGGAACCTCCATACTGCTTTCCAGAGTGGCTGCACCAGTTTGCATTCCCACCAACAGTGAAAGAGGGTTCCCTTTCTCTGCATCCTCGCCAACATCTGTTGTTTCCTGAGTTGTTAATTTTAGCCATTTTGACCAGTGTGAGGTGGTATCTTATTGTGGTTTTGATTTGTTTGTTTTTAATTAATTAATTTATTTTACATTTTTAAAATTTAAATCCAATTTGCCAACATAGAGTATAACACCCAGTGCTCATCCCATCAAGTGCCCTCCTCATTGCCCGTCCCCCAGTTACCCCATTTCCCTACCCACCTCCCCTCCCACAACCCTTTGTTTGTTTCCCAGAGTTAGGAGTCTCTCGTGGTTTGTCTCCCTCTCTAATTTTTCCCACTCAGTATGCTGAGTGAAATAAGTCAATCAGAGAAGGATTATAAAGGAGAGGAGGGGAACTGAGTGTGGCTTGATTTATATTTGCCTGATGCTCAGTGATACTAAGCATTTTTTACATGTCTGTTGGCCATTTGTATGTCTTCTTTGGAAAAATGTCTGTTCATGTCTTCTGCCCATTTCTTGACCAGATTTCGTTTTGTTTTGTTTTTGAATGCTGAGTTTGATGAGTTCTTTATAGATTTTGGATACTAGCCCTTTAATATGTCGTTGCAAATATTTTCTCCCATTCTGTAGATTATCTATTAGTTTTGTTGATTGTTTCCTTTGCTGTGCAAAAGCTTTTTATCCTGATGAAGTCCTAATAGTTCATTTTTGCTTCTGTTTCTCTTGCTTTTAGAGATGTGTCTAGCAAGAAGTTGCTGTTTTATTTGGGTTCTTCCTGTTTTCTTTTCAGTAAGTCTGTCTAGGGGTTTATTGATCTTATTAATTCTTTCAAAGAACAAGCTGATCTGTTCTGTTTTTTTAAATTTCTCTATCATTGTTTTCTGCTCTACTCTATTATTTCTCTTCTCCTGCTGGGTTTACATTTTATTAATTGTTCTTTTTCCAGCTCCCGTAGTTGTAAGGTTAGGTTTGTATTTGAGACCTTTCTTGTTTCTTGAGAAGGGCCTTATTGCTATGTACTTGCCTCTTAGAACCATCTTTGTTGTATCCCAAAGGTTCTGAATTCTATGTTTTCATTTTGTTTTGCTTCCATGTTTGTTTGTTTATTTTTAAAGATTTTATTTATTTATTCATAAGAGACAGAGAGGCAGAGACATAGAGAGGGAAGCAGGCTCCCTATGAGGGCCTGATGGGGGACTCAATCCCAGGACCCTGGGATCATGACCTGAGCCAAAGGAAGACACTCAACCACTGAGCCACCCAGGTGCCCCACTTCCATGTATTTTTAACTCTTCTTTAATTTCCTGGTTGGCCCATTCATTCTTTTGTAGGGTGTTCTTTAATCTCCATGTATTTGTGGTCATTCCAATTTTTTTTTCATGTAGTTGACTTTAAGCTTTAAAGCACTATAGTCTGAAAATATGAATGGAATAATCTCAATATTTTTTGCACTGCTCAAGACCTGATTTGTGCCCCAGTATGTGATCTATTCTGGAGAATGTTTTATGCGCACTTGAGAAGAATATGTATTTTGCTGCTTTAGAATGAAATGCTCTGAATATATCTATGAAGTCCATCTGGTCCAGTGTGTTATTCACAGCCCTTCTTTCCTTGTTGGCCTTCTGTTTAGATGATCTGTCTATTGATGTCAGTAGGGTGCTAAAGTCCCCTACTATTATTGTATTATTATCAATGTGTTTCTTTAAATTGTTGTTAATTGGTTTATAGATTTGGCTGCTCCCATGTTAGGGACATAAATACATACAACTGTTAGATCTTCTTGTTGGATAGACCCTTTTAGTATGTTATAGTGTCCTTCATCTCTTCTTACAATCTTTGGTTTAAAATCTAGTTTGTCTGATATAAGGATGGCTACTCCATCTTTCTTTTGATGTCCATTTGCATGATAAATGGTTCTCCACCCCCTCACTTTCAATCTGGAGGTGTCTTTGGGTCTAAAATGAATCTCTTATAAGTAGCATATCAATGGGTCTTCTTTTCTTTATCCATTTTGATACCCTATGTCATTTGAGTGGCACATTTCGTTCACTTAAATTCAGAGTAATTATTGAAAGATATGAATTAGTGCCATTTTATTACCTGTAAAATCGCTGTTCCTGTAGATTGTTCCTTTCTGGTCTTTATTACTTTTGGGCTCTCTCTTCACTGAGAGGATCCCCTTTAATATATCTTGCAGGGCTGGTTTAGTGTCACGAAATCCTTTAGTTTTTGTCCTGGAAACTCTTTATCTCTCCTTTTCTGAATGACAGCCTTGATGGATACACTATTCTTGGCTGCATATTTTTCCATTTAGCATGTTGAATATATCATGTCAGTCCTTTCTGGCCTTCCAGGTCTCTATGGACAGGTCTGCTGTCAGCCTTATGTGTCTATCCTTGTAGGTTAAGGACCTCTTGTCCCAAGCTGCTTTTGCTTTTAGAATTTTCTCTTATTCTTTGAAATGTGCAAGTTTCACTATTATATGGCAAGGTGTTGACCTATTTTTATTGATTTTGAGGGGGGTTCTCTATGCCTCCTGCATTTGAATACCTATTTCTTTCCCCAGATTAGGGAAGTTCTCAGCTATAATTTGTTTAGATAAGCCTTCTGCTCCTTTCTCCACTCCTGATCTTCTAGGACTCCTATAATATGGATATTACTTCTCTTTATGGAAGCACTGGGCTCTCTCTGTCTCCCTTCATGATCTAATAGTTTCTTTTCCTCTTCTTTTCAGCTTCCTTATTTTCCATCAGTTTGTCTTTTATATGCTGATTCTCTCTTCTGTCTCATTTATCCTTGCTGTTAAAGCCTCCATTTGTGACTGCATCTCAGTAATAGCATTTTTAATTTCAATCTGATTAGATTTTAGTTCTTTTATTTCTATAGTAAGGGATTCTCTAGTGTCTTCTATGCCTTTTCCAAACCCAGCTAGTATCTTTATAAGCACTGTTTTAAATTCTAGTCCAGACATTTTACTTATATCTAGCAATTCAGATAAATCCCTGGCAGTGAGTATTACCTCTTGTTCTTTCTTTTGGAGTGAATTTCTCTGTCTAGTCATTGTGTCCAGAAAAGAAAGAAGGAAAGAAAAAAAAAAAGAAAAGAAACCAGCAAAAAACAGCAATAACAACAACAGCAACAACAAAAACTTCCCAAAGTGTTTCTGGTGTATCCTATGTACGTTCTGCTCTAGTGTTTTGGCTGCTCTTTCCCACTGGTTCTTCCTGCTTCCTTGTAGTTGGGAGTGTTTGGACCTTTAAGTAGGTGTGCTTTGATTTGTTTGTCAAAATAAGCCTTGCATCTTGCCAGATTGTCTCCCTCCAACTGTGAAGATTGTTTCCTTAATCCTCAGATCATCTTCCTCATTGTTCAAAATAGTTGATGTTGGTCTAGTTGTATTTGAAGGACAAGGCAAGTTCATGGTCACCCTAATACTCCAACATCTTAACTCTGCCACTCTACTTGCCTTTCTATGTAATATATCTCACCTCATTAGGACTCCTTCCACGCTCTACTTAACCCAGACTCACATTCCCCATCCTCTTGAGCATTCCGACACTCAGAAAGAGGATCTGATTACTCCTCCTTCCTCAATTCTGGATTGCTTTGGGTACAATTGCCTTGTCAATATCCTAAGGTATAGAGACTGTAGGAAATATTGATAGATGAGGAGAATGGAGGCACAGAGAGATCAAGTAAATTGCCCAAGATACAAAGCAAGTAAGTGGCAGAGCTCAAGACTTACAATTTCTAGTGTAGATATTGGAGGCTAGAATACTACTGCTAACAATAATGAAATAATTATTATAATGTTATTATTTATAATGTGTTTATAATATAATTATATAATTATGATATTGTTAACAGTAAAAATAGGAGCAATGTTAATTGTAGAAGCTACTATTTCTTGAGTGTTTACTCTGTGCCATATATTATGCTATGGGCTTCATAAACATCATCTCATTGGATCCCCCAACAAATTTCTGAGTCTGGTATAATCACACATTTTACACATAATAAAACAGGCTTAGTGGGATACATTATCTTGTTCAAGGTAGTAAGTGGAATTACCAGAATTTCAGCCTATTTTCTTTCTTTTTTTTAAAGATAGTTATTTATTTATTCATTCATGAGAGACACACAGAGAGAGGCAGAGACATAGGCAGAGGGAGAGGCAGTGATGTGGGACTTGATCCCACGACCCTGGGATCATGACCTGAGCCAAAGGCAGACGCTCAACCACTGAGCCATCCAGGTGCTTCTCAGCCTATTTTCAATCCGACTGTAAAGCGCATGTTGTTAGCCACAATACTATATAGCTCATATGTAAATCTAAAATACAAACAGATTAGAAAAATAATTTTAATAGAATTTTAAAGTGAATAAAGAGAAGTCTTAAATTTAGTTTAATAACACCACCAAGAAGAAGAATCAATAGATCTAAAAGCAAGCTCTGGTTTGACAAAAACTCACAAGAAATAGGTTTTGGAGTAGCTTTGGTTGTCCACAAAGCTCAAAAGGACCTAGACTGCGATGCAGCTAAAGTACCATTTTCTACAATGGTTGTTGCAGTATTAGGAGAATAGTGTTCACAGTAAGGGAAGTGAAAATCCTGAGTCTTGGGCTCATATTCTGGGTAGTTCAGAGGAGAACTACCATTATGAGGAAGGAAGAGAAACAAGAGAAGGAAGTGGCCATGTCCATTATGGAGATTAACAGACTCATGAAGAATCATGACCACCCTCTCCAACTCTCTGAAGGCCTGTCCTGGAAAGGAGGAAGCAGGCTTCTCTTTCCTGTGTTGTCACAGAAAGAACTCTGAAATCAGTCAGTGGGCTAGGAGTTAAAGGAAGGCAGGTTTCAGCTCAGCAGGCAAGGTTTTCTGCTTAAAAAGTGCTCTTACCATAAAACAGATTACTTGTTCTTCAGTAGAAATGTTAAGCAGAGGCTAGAGGACAACTTTTAGAAGTGCTTTACTGGAGATTCCTATTTCTGTGATAACTGGGATGGAGTAATTACTAGGTAGAACCATCCCATGTTAACATTCCCTATGTTTTACTTTAAAGGGGCCATTTTGAATGGGGTATAGCTCCTCCTTGTAAGTAAGAAGTTGGTGATCTCATCATGTATGCTCCGAATGTCTCCCAGTGGCAACTGGTTCTCATCTTTTCTCTCCCCAGGTGTCACCACTGTTCTCACCATGACCACTTTGAGTATCAGTGCCAGAAACTCCTTACCTAAAGTGGCATACGCGACGGCCATGGATTGGTTCATAGCCGTCTGTTATGCCTTTGTATTTTCTGCGCTGATTGAATTTGCCACTGTTAACTACTTCACCAAGCGGAGTTGGGCTTGGGAAGGCAAGAAGGTGCCGGAGGCCCTGGAGATGAAGGTGAGATACAGTGAGGGTGGGGGCTGGGAAGCACTCCCTGAGAGAACTGTATTGGAACCAGGAGTGGGCAGCCTGCAGCCTGTGGGAACTGGCCAAGGCTGTGTGCTATTCACTGGGGTCATCAATCCAATTCTCAACTGGAGTGCTTCTTGGCAATGTGGAGTGTTTGCTGGGGGTCAAAGAAAAGAGGGTAGGTATCATAGAAGGTTGATGTCTTGTGATGAGGGACTGACCCTGAGTACGATACTGCTAGAATCAAGGGGAACACATTGTGTACTTTTCTGAGTGGCTCTATAAATACAATCTCTAGGGCTAACTCTGCCCTTCACTTTTCAGTGTATTCCCACTACAATCAAACTAAAGTGACCATTATTCCTTCTGGGTCTATGCTTATTTATTTATGCTGTACCCAGAATATTCTTTTATTTTTTCCTGCCTAGTGAAGATCTACTCCTTTTTTTTTCCTACTCATTCTTCAAGGCACAGATTAAAAGCTATTTTCTCCATAGAATCTTTCCAAGAATCATCCAAATAGTTTTAGCTTTTCTTTCAGTAGGGAGAGGGTGCTCCTCCTATTAAAATCCTGTATTTGTATTAGAGTTGTTTATCTGCTTACTCATTAGACTGAACATCTTGAGGGCAGGGGCTTGTCTGCATCATCTTTCTAACTAGCCAGTATTCTTGCACAACACCTGATTCATAGTAAAAGCTGAATAAATGTTAGTTGGATTGGTGGAGAAATGGGAAGGAGGGGGATTAAAAACCCAATAAACCAACTAGAGTTGGTAGGAATAAAACAAATACTGTGAAATCAAGATTATTGTCCTTGGCTGCTTTAAAAGAGTTCAGATCTCTAGATCTATATGAAGACTATCCAAAGAGGCTAAAAAGAACTGGCAGATGTGGTCCCAGAACCATTCCAGTACTATGAAGAATCATGGAGAAGAGAAAAGATAATGAAGATTTTTCAAACTGGAGGAAAAGATATATTTCATAGAATACAGACTGGTGAGTTGGCAAAATTTTAGAATAGATTTTCACTATATAGATAGAATTTATTAAGTCCTTGCTATAAATTATGAAGAAATAAGCTTATTTCTACTAACTATATCTACTCTATCATAGGAAATTTTGGTTGGTTTTATTATTATACTTAGTGTAGTTGTTTCCTTTGTATCCTTAAAATATTTTGATCCATCTAATACTTGATTTGTCATCTATGAACAACGTCTATTGACCCCTCACATGCTACAAGACAAGGAAAATAGTATACTTATCTCTCACCTTCTCTGTTCTTGTCATTTCCTAATTTTTGTTTGTTATAATGCTGTCAATGCATTGTCAAACTATTTCTGCATTGTTGAGGCTTATAACATTTACATGCTTTTGTGCATCCATAATTCCTATAGTTGTTTAGTCATAGTTCTACATTTAAATGGATAAAAGGACTATTTTAAGAAGATAGCCCATTTTTCCATTCATTGCTTAGTTACCTTAAGGCTATCTTCTAGATTTTTTTTCCTTTTTAAAGCTCATGGGAACTATATTTCCTACTATCTTGCACGTGTTAAATTATCTGTCAATTGTGTTTATACTTGAACTGTAGTTGGGCTGTTGTAAATTCATGGGTCCCATTCTCTCTGATGTCCATGTAGACACTGATTGCTATGCTCAATTCTATCACTGTTGTTCTGAAGAATTTTTAAAGAAGAGTTTATGTATTTATTTGAGAGAGAGAGAAAGAGCAAGAGGGAGAGGGCAGAAGGTGGAGGGAGAAGCAGGCTCCCCACTGAGCATGGAGCCTAATGTGGGGATCAATATCAGAACCCTGAGATTATAACCAGAGCCAAAGTTGGATGCCTAACCAACTGAGCCACTGAGGCACCCTTGTTATGAAGAAATTTAAAAGCCAAACTGAAAATCTCTTACAGAATAGAGGATTTGATTTTATGGCCTAGAAGCCCATACATATGTATCTTATTACAAATTCCAGTTACTTTACAAGGATATATTTTGGTCTATCTGTATGAAATTTTTCCTAGGAGAGCATGTGGGTTTTTTTTCAAGTTTTTATTTAAATTCCAATTAGTTAACTACAGTGTTAATATTAGTTTCAGATGTCCAACTTAGTAATTTATCACTTACATACAACACCCAGTGCTCATCAAAACAACTGCCTTCCTTAATCCATTTAATCCACCCCCCTACCCACCTCCCCTCCTGTAACCATCAGTTTGCTCTCTGTAGTTAAGAAGTTTTTTTTTTTATAGTTTGCCTCTCTTTCTCACTCTGTGTTCATTTGTCTTGTTTCTTACATTCATCATATGAGTGAAATCATGATATTTGTCTTTCTCGGACCAATTTATTTCATTTAGCATTATACTCTCCAACTCCATCAATGTCATTGCAAATGTCAAGATTTTGTTCTTTTTTATGGCTGAGTAATATTCCATTGTATGTATGTGTGTCTATATGTACAAATACATATATACAACTTTTTAAAAACTCAAATTCAATTAGTTAACATATACTGTATTAGTTTCTAATGCAGAGTTCAGTTATTCATCAGTTGCATATAACAGTGCTCATTATATCACATGCCCTCCTTAATGCCCATCACCCAGTTATCCCGTCTTCCCACCCTCCTCCCTTCTACAACCCTTAGTTTGATTCCTATAGTTAAGAGTCTCTTATGGTTTGTCTCCCTCTATGATTTCATCTTATTTTATTTTTCCCTCCCTTCCCCTATGATCCTGTTTTATTTCTCAAATTCCACATATGAGAGAAACCATGTTATAATTGTCTTTCTCTGATTGACTTACTTTGTTTAGCATAATACTCTGCAGCTCCATCTACATCATTGCAAATGTCAAGATTTTGTTATTTTTTATCCTCAGTAATATTCCTTTATATATAATGAAAGCTGTGAGGTATATATATCTCACACAACTTCTTAATTCATAAGTTGATGGACATTTGGGCACTTTCCATAATTTGGCTATTGTGGACATTACTGCTACAAACATTGGGGTGCATGTTTCCCTTACGATCAATATTTTTTTATCCTTTGCATTGATACCTAGTAGTACAATTAGTAGATCATGGGGTAGTTTTATTTTTAACTTTTTGAGGCAACTCCATACTGTTTTCCAGAGTGGCTGCATCATTTTGCATTCCCACCAACAGTGCAAGAGGGTTCCCCTCTCTCCGCATCCCCACCAACACCTGTTGTTTCCTTAGTTGTTAATTTTAGCCAATCTGACTGGTGTGAGGTGCTATCTCATTGTGGTTTTGGTTTGTATTTCCTTGATGGTGAGCAATGTTGAGCATCTTTTGATATGTCTGTTGGCCATCTGAGGCCTTTGGGAAAATGTCTTTTCATGTCGTCTGCCCATTTTTTTTTAATTAATTTTTATTGGTGTTCAATTAACCAACATACAGAAAAACACCCAGTGCTCATCCCGTCAAGTGTCCACCTCAGTGCCCGTCACCCATTCCCCTCCAACACCCGCCCTCCTCCCCCCTTCCACCACCCCTAGTTCGTTTCCCCGAGTTAGGAGTCTTTATGTTCTGTCTCCCTTCCTGATATTTCCCAACATTTCTTTTCCCATCCTTTATATTCCCTTTCACTATTATTTATATTCCCCAAATGAATGAGAACATACACTGTTTTGTTCTTCTCCGATTGACTTATTTCACTCAGCATAATACCCTCCAGTTCCATCCACGTCGAAGCAAATGGTGGGTATTTGTCATTTCTAATTGCTGAGTAATATTCCATTGTATACATAAACCACATCTTCTTTATCCATTCATCTTTCGATGGACACCGAGGCTCCTTCCACAGTTTGGCTATTGTGGCCATTGCTGATAGAAACATCGGGGTGCAGGTGTCCCGACGTTTCATTGCATCTGAATCTTTGGGGTAAATCCCCAACAGTGCAATTGCTGGGTCGTAGGGCAGGTCTATTTTTAACTCTTTGAGGAACCTCCACACAGTTTTGCAGAGTGGCTGCACCAGTTCACATTCCCACCAGCAGTGTAAGAGGGTTCCCTTTTCTCCGCATCCTCTCCAACATTTGTGGTTTCCTGCCTTGTTAATTTTCCCCATTCTCACTGGTGTAAGATGGTATCTCATTGTGGTTTTGATTTGTATTTCCCTGATGGCAAGTGATGCAGAGCATTTTCTCATGTGCATGTTGGCCATGTCTATGTCTTCCTCTGTGAGATTTCTCTTCATGTCTTTTGCCCATTTCATGATTGGATTGTTTGCTTCTTTGGTGTTGAGTTTAATAAGTTCTTTATAGATTTTGGAAACTAGCCCTTTATCTGATATGACATTTGCAAATATCTTCTCCCATTCTGTAGGTTGTCTTTTAGTTTTGTTGACTGTATCCTTTGTCTGCCCATTTTTTAATTGGATTATTTGGTTTTGGGATGTTGAGTTTTATAAGTTCTTCATACATTTTAGATACTAACCCTTTATCAGATATGTCATTTACATATATATTTTCCAATTCTATAGGCTGCCATTTAGTTGTGTTGTTTCCTTTGCTTTGCAGAAGCTATTTTGATGAAGTCCCAATAATTCATTTTTGCTTTTGTTTCCTGGCTTTGGGAGACATACTTAGTAAGAAGTTGCTCTGGCTACATCAAAGAGGATGCTACCAAAAAAAAAAAAAAAAAAAAAAAAAAAGAGGTTGCTACCAGTGTTCTCCTCTAGGAATTTGATGATTTTCTGTCTCACATTTAGGTCTTTGATCCATTTTGAATTTATTTTTGCGTATGGTTTAAGAAAGTGGTCCAGTTTCATTACTTTGCATGTTGTCCAATTTTCTCAACACCATTTGTTGAAGAGATTATCTTTTTTACACTGGATATTCTTTCCTAGTTTGCCAAAGATTAGCTGACCATATAGTTGTGGGATCATTTCTGGGTTTTCTATTCTTTTCCACTGATCTATGTGTCTGTGTTTGTGCCAGGATCATACTGTCTTGATTACTACAGCTTTGTAATATAACTTGAAATCCAGAATTGTGATGCCTCTAGATTTGCTTTTCTTCTTCAAGATTGCTTTGACTATTCAAGGTTTTTCGTGGTTCTATACAAATTTTACTATGGTTTGTTCTAACGCTGTGAAAAATACTGTTGGTATTTTGATAGGGATGGCATGAAATGTGTAGATTGCTTTGGGTGGTATAGACCTTTTAGCAGTGTTTATTCTTCCAATCCATGAGCATATAGTGTTTTTCCATTTCTTTGTGTCATCTTCAATTTTTTTCATCAGTGTCTTATAGTTCTTAAAATACAGATCTTTTATCTCTTTGATTAGGCATATTCTCAGGTATCTTATGGTTTGGGGTACAATTGTAAATGGGATCAATTCTTAGATTTCCTTCTGCTGCTTCATTGGTGGTATATAGAAATTCAACAGATTTCTATATATTGATTTTGTATCCTACATCTTTACTGAATTTGTGTATTAGTTCTAGTGATTTTTTTTGGTAGAGTCTTTGGGTTTTCTATATAGAGTACCATGCCATCTGCAAGTAGTGAAAGTTTGACTTCTTTCTTGCTGATTTGAATGCCTTGTATTTCTTGTCTGAATGCTGAAGCTAGGACTTCCCTATTTAAATAACAGTGATAGTGGTGAGAGTGGGCATCCCTGTCTTGTTCCTGACCATAGAGGAAAAGCTCTCAGTTTTCCCCCATTGAGGATGATATTAACTGTGGATTTTTCATATATGGTCTTTATTAATGATGAGGTATGTTCCCTCTATCCCTACTTTGTTCAGGGTTTTTATCATGAATGAATGTTGTACTTTGTTAAATGCTTTTTCTGCATCTATTGAAAGGAATATATGGTTCTTATCCTTTATTAATGTGTTGTATCACAATGATTGATTTGCAAATATTAAACCACCCTTGTAGCAACAGAATAAATCCCACTTGGTCGTGATGAATGATTCCTTTAATATACTGTTGGATTTGATTTGCTAGTATTTTATTGAGAATTTTTGCATTCGTGTTCATAAGATATTGACCTGTAGTTCTATTTTTAGGGGAGTCTTTGTCTGGTTTTGGAATCAGGGTAATGTTGGCCTCATAGGATGAATTTGGAAGTTTTCCTTCCATTTCTGTTTTTTGAAATAGAAGAAGCTTGAGCTTTCCTAAAACATATCTATCTGTGTTCTGTTCTCTTCCTAGAGCACAAATTATACATATCATAGAGCTTTGTCTTCCATATCTATTATTTTTCTCTAATAATTTTTAACTTATTTTCCATTTCACTTTGCTAATTTTTCTCAAGCCTATCTTCGATGTCTCTGATCATTTTTACCAGTGTGTCTTCATCTTCATAAAATTCATGTAACTAAAAATAACATGCCACAAAATGGTCTTTGTTAACCTATTTTTTATGTGTTTTATGTTTGCTTTTTCATGCTGTTCCACAACCATTTATTGGTAACTTCCTTCCTTTTGCAACATATTTTATGTCAGTACCATATTAGTTTGTTTTCAGTTATTACTTGATTTGCATTAAGGGAATTCTTTACTAGCCCTGTTATGCGTGACAGTATCATTTTGGGGAGGGACTGAGAGAGTGAATAGGATGGTAGGAAGTAGTTGAGACTACTTAATTTGAGTACTATTATCTATATAAATTCTTGGGAGTACTCCTCATTGTAGTTTTGATTCTGCTTCTACCTACCAAGATGTTTTCCTTGCTCATAGGAAAATCCTCTATGTATGGTGTAGAGGTGTGTGTGTGTGTAGTATTATATCCTTTAATTTTTCTAGTCTCTACCTCCTCTGACACGAAATGGTGGTCAAAGAATGTTTCGAGATGTTCTCACCGTCAGTCTGAAAACTTATTTAGTTTCAAAATGGGAGTCATTTGTTTCCTCATTCAGGTCATGCCTCTTACATTTTAAGACTATTCTTGACCCGAAATCCAGAGTAGGAGGCATGCTCAGTGTCTTTTTTACCCTGATCCAATTTTACTGCTCTTGGGAGCCTTACTTTTTGGGATCAGGATTAAAAATGCTTTCACATTTCATCAAAACTAGAGTTTGAGTTTCTGTCTCCCATTTTCCTTACAGTTTTTACTTGGTTCCAGAGAGGAGAAGGAAGCAAAGATGTCCTTACTCTGACATATTAAACTGAAAGGTCCCTAGAATATATTATTAAGCAGATGTTTAAGAGCAATTAGCACTCATCACTGATATTCAGCCTGAATTCACTAAGAAGGAATTATGCCAAACTAACCTTAAGAAATTATATTAAAAGTGTACTAGGCTGGTAGACCAGGGAATATCATATACTTTATCAAAACATCTAACTACGTTTTTTAAATTATGACTTCATGAAGAAGAAACAGCAGTTGAAAAGATAGTACAATTAGACTGATGTCACTGGTTAACTAACTGAAGTCAAATAGATTGACTGATGGATGGGTGTCAACCTGAATGGACATCCCTGTGATAATACACAGGGGTCCATTTAATCCTTTCCTCTTAATTGTTATCAATAATTCAAATTTATAAGTTCCATTAATGAATGTTGGTTGGAGAAGATTATCTTCTGAATTATGAATCAAAAATAATTTCTCAAGTTCAGAGAACAGGCTGAAATCAAGAGATTAATATTAGCTGAATCAAACAAATTCTTAAACATAGATTTAAAAACATTAGTTCTTGATAGGAAAGCTTAATAATAATTGCCCATTATAAGTAGGATGCTGGGATATAGGGGAAAAGCAAATTTAATGTAAGCATTCCATGTGAGACAACTTTCAAAAAGCCAAATTTGATTTGAGTTTGAGTTAACAATTACCTAGAACAAGTGAGATAATAATCTCTTTTTATTCTATACTGTCTGAGCCATGTTTAAAGCATACTGTTCTAGTTTGGTTACTATACTGGAGAAGGGGCACATACTTCAAGGGAATTATGATCGCTAATTTCAGATATCTGAAAGACTGTCATGTATGTCTTTTGAAAAACATGGTGGACTTTTTTCCCCCATAGCTCAGAAGAGATGCAGGAATGGTTTGAAAGCGGAGAGAGAGAGAACTAGAATAGATTAGTAAGAGACTTTGGATGTTAAAAAATGACCGTTTCTTCAATTCCAAGGAGGGCTGAAAATGAAAAAAGGACAAAAAGAATAATCTAAAACTCTTCTGCAAAGATGGTGATATCAGTCTTTTTTCCTAGTCCCTCTCCATGGTCAATCTATTTAAGCTATCTAAAAGAAAGCGATTATGAGATTTGGAGGGGAAAAAAACCCTACGGAACACAAAAAATCACGGATCTTTAATATGAAGATGCTATGTTATGTCTATACCACTACAAGTAAAGGAACTAACAGTGAGAACCACTGACCCACAGAAAAAATGAAATGCATTGAAAATTAAAATACTGTTACTTAATTATAACTCAGTTTAGTTTTTTCCTCCTTTAAAGAAACATATTAAACTTTATTTGCTTTATAAAGCTAGAGTGGATTTAAAAATAATATAAATGATTCAAAATTTATTTCTGATTTGTACTATGATTAGGGATTAGGTAAAATGTGAGGGGAAAGATTATAAAGGAAAGGAAAAGAAGGAATAGGTAAAAACAAAACCTAATTTACAAATGAAGACAAATGATGCCTTATAATTGCATTCTGAAAAGTAGATGAACTGTGGGCTTCTGAGGATCAACTATGTGTGTTTATCACTGCTTCCTCTGGCAATCCCACTAAAATGAGAGTAAGGAAATAAAATAGGTATAAATAAGTACCAGGAAAAGGAGAGAAGGGATTTCAGTCATACAAGAGATTTTAAAACATTGTTTTAGAAGAATGAATGTGGTAAGTGAAAATAAGAACTAATCTATTAAGCTGGAGTAAGATAGAATCCGAGAGAAACTCAAGGATTGAGGTGCTTGGTATAACAGAGAATAAAGCAACTAGGGAGATTGCTTAAAAGCCTTTGTACAGAGTAGTCATGACCTCAGAGCATGTCCAACATGTGAAATATCTGCAGCCAAATGTATACTTTCCAGAAAAACGGCAGAAGTTTCTAAAGAAGCTGAATGTCTCCAGAATAAAGACCATGACATACTGACAGTTTGAAGTACCCCATAAAGTTACCTGCTTCCAAATGATCTTAAGTCATCCACCAGTCAACAAGCTCAGCTCAGATACACTTAGAATACAGACATCTTTTATGTTGTCAAATGACATTGGCAAGGATTACCAAAGTGAAGTTTGCAATATGTAAGAGAAACAATTTTTTGTAAAAACTCATCTTGGAGGAACAGAGATAATTTAGGGAATTAAAATTCTAACCTTTATATTTGTAAATATATCCATAAAGCAATAAAATACTAATATAAAAGGAAATTGAGATAAGGAAGAGCTCTTGAAATTAAAAAGAAGTGCCAAAATAAAAATTTTAACAGAGAGATGGGAAAATAAACTGAGGAAAATCTCCCTACAAGCAGGGCAAAATGAAAAAAAAAAATACTGAGAATGTACAAGAAAAAGTAAGAGACAGGAATGAATCCAGGAAGTAATCCAACTCAGAAGGTGCAGCACGAGTGAGTGAACAGAGAAAGGGAATGAAGGAAATTAACAAAGAACTAATAAGACTTTTTTATAAACAGAAATACATAAGCATCCAGATTGAAAGTGACTTCATAGGCCCACTTAAAGGCACATTATCATGAAATTTCAGAAAACAAGAGATAAAGTGATAGTCTATAAAGATTCTAGAAAGAAATTTTTTTGCAGAGGAATGGTTAACAGAATTGCATCAGACTTCTCAAGTATACTAGATGGTGGAAGACAGTGGAGTAATAAATCTCATAAATCTGAGAGACAAATGCTTTTCAAACTAGAGTCCTGTGTTCAGACCTCTAAGATCTCAGAAATGTCACTTCCCATTCACTCTACCTTAGGAAGATACTGGAGGATATGTTCTACTAAAACAAAAGAATAGAACACAAGAAAAGGACATTGGATCCAGAAAAGAAAGTATCCAACAGAGGACATAGTGAACAGAAGTCCTTTAAAATGAAAGCTATGCAGCAAGCAGAGAGAGCAACTAGTCCAGTTTGGTTGGGGCAGGAGGCTAGATATAGTTATATAGTCATTTATAATGATGTTATCATTGATTATTGATTGAACTAAAAAGTTATAATTGTATTGGAGGATGGAGGAAGGGTTGCATTAATGAGGTAAGTCATTATCAAAAAAGATTGGTTATGTGTGAAACTAATAACAGTATAAGCATATTATTTAGAAATTTAGAAACATCACTTAAGAGAATTAAAAATAATTAAGACTTGCTGGACAAGGTGAGTACATTGAGGTAAGCCTTTAAGTTCTTTTTAAAAATATGTTACTTTGATTAACCTTTTGAAAATTAAAGATAAGAGCAAATAAAATGAAGAAATAAGCCTCTACATGTAAAAGGATTATTCTTAGAACTGCCTTTCGAGGCACCTGGGTAGTTCAGTTAGTTAAGTGTCTGACTCTTGATTTTGGCTCAGGTCATGATTGCCCAGGGTCATGAGATTGAGCCCCATGTTGGGCTCGTGCTGGGCGTGGAGCCTGCTTGAGATTCTCTCCCTCCCTCTGCCCTTCCCCCCCCCCCTAAAAATCTTTTTAAAAAGAACTGCTTTTTTTGAATAAATTTATTTTTAATTGGTGTTCAATTTACCAACATTAAAATGGTCATATATTCTTACCTAAATCTTGGAAATACAGTAATTCTTAGCCTTTTTCTTACTCTAAGAATATTTGAATACTCTAGAATAATATTTTACTTTAGTGAAAGTACTCAATCTCCATCCACATCGTGAAAAAGCTTAGTTTATTGTTATTAATGGCTTTTAAATCTGTGGGGCATTCCTGTAAATACAGCCAAAAATTAGAGACACCTCTTGGTATTTTCTCTCTGGGGTAAATAATATTCCCTGTGGGTTAAGTTGTGGTCATAAACTGGTAGTCCTCCCACCCTGTTCTATGGTAGATATAAATGCCCTAACAACAATAGTACTCTATCATTGGTGAACTGATTGAAACAAAAACAAATAGCAATCATTTCTGGAATATATGTGGGATGCAGAACTAAACATAGCATGGTCCTAGTACTCAGAAGCTGATGATCTAAAGAGGAAAGTAAGATATATATGCATATACATATTAGCCCTGATACAGGACCAAGTGTGGACTATCACAGGAGAGAGAAAACCAAAATACTTTCTCTCCATTTTTTTTTCTGTTTACCTTAACTTGGCTGTTTCTTGAAGGAACTTCTTCCTCAACTAATATTTCAAGTGAAAGCCACTCATCCATTCCTTCCTTGCTGCTTCCCGGTCATTACCTACACCTTTACTTCATGGAAACTGCTTTGTCCTTTAATGCTCACCTCATGTGGCTATCTCTATTTTTCTTTATCATCTTTCCAATGTTATTGTCTCCTGCCTGCTCATTTTATATATAGGATTTTTACAACTAGTTTACATTATTTATAACCATTCCAAGGTCAGTCTTTGTTTTTCACTTGGATGACACATGTGACATCATAAACTAGTATTGAGCCTGTGGCCAGCTCTATCAAATGAACTCTGTGTTGTCCCACTTGCCAACCATTGTTACTGTTTCCACCACTAGGTAAGGGCTTTGGAAATGAATTGGTCTGATAGCCTGTATACTTGTTCTAGTGTTTTGCTTTTCCAGGAAGACCATAAAAGTTAAGTCAGCCAATGGTATTAATATGTTAGGAATGGCCACCAGATATCAAAGCCTCATGAGAAATTTCACTGTAGACATGTGAGGTCATGTGCTCTACAGGGCTTACCTCAAAGTCACCCCAAACAGTGTTTTTAATTATTTCTTGTATGGTTATTTATCCTCCCCTCACTTCTTTTAAGATTTATTTATTTGAGAGAGAGAGAGAGAGAGAGTGCACAAGTCGGGGAAGGGGCAGAGGGACAGAATATTCCTGAATGCAGAGCCTGATGTGGGGCTCTATCTCACAAGCCATGAGATCAAGACCTGAGCTGAAACCAGGAATCAGATACTTAACCGACTGCACCACCCAGGTGCCTCTAATCTTCCCCTCACTTATTATCTTTATACTGCACTGTGCTTTTTTCTAGACTTATCCTCCCATCCTTCATAAGCTTCCTCCTACTTCTCTCAGGAATTCCTGTTAACTGGGAAATAAACGATTCTGTATTATTAGCTTTTTTTTTTTTACTGAAAATATTTATTTTTTACTCCAGTAACTCCTGTCTTAACTGACACTCATTTCTCAGCTGAAACTTCCCTTTTGCTGCCTTTTTGCTTGGCAGAAGCTGTTAATCTCACCCCATTTTCTAGAAGTGTAGTTCACATCTACCTAACCCCAATATTGCTTTCACACCATTAATCTTTCACTCTTTTATACTAAAGATGTCTCTTCTGAAGCTCCAGATGTTCACTTGGATTCTCATATATCAGGATTTCATGTTGTTCCCTTTTTCCTTGATATTTTTCTTTTCACATAAGTCTCCATATCTGTTGCTAGCCTCATGGGATTGGACTCTTAATTTTATTCCTCCACTAACCATTTATTCCCTATTCAATAGTCAGAATAATCATTTAAAACTATAAATTAGAAAAATTTTGCTCAAAATACTTTAATGGCTTCCCAACACACTTAGATCAAAATCCATAATCCTTACTATGACTTTCAAGGCTTTATAGGATCTGGTCCCCAGATCTATGATGCTACCTTTTACCATTCTTTTTTTTTTTAAAAGATTTTATCTATTCATGAGAGGCACAGAGAGAGAGAGAGAGAGAGAGAGAGAGGAGTAGAGACACAGGCAGAGGGAGAAACAGGCTCCATGCAGGGAGCCCGACACGGGACTTGATCCTGGGTCTCCAGGATTACGCCCTGGGCTGAAAGCGGCACTAAACTGCTGAGCCACCCGGGCTGCCCTATTCTTTTTTATTATTATTTTTTATCATTCACTCCACTTAGGTCACAGTAGCCTCCTTTATTGTCTTTATACAAGTCATTCTCCTTCTAATGGCAGATGCTTTGTCAGTACTATCCTTTCTCTCTGAAAGTTTTGTTGTTCAGATCTTCTCATGGCTTGCTTTCTCATTTTATTCAGATTTCTGAATTTTATTTAGATCTCTGCTTACCTTCTTAGAGAGATTTTCTCTGACTAGTATATATTATACTGCTCTACCCCTGATCTGCTTTTAAATACTATGTTTTCGTGGGTAAAAAGGTACACAGTGAGTTAAAGTAAATTTCATATAATGGTTCTTACATCCTTCCTGGAGAAGGTAAAAGGAATTGTCAAGATTTAAAATAGATTTTACAGGAAATAGCAAACGGAATTGATTATGGACACAGAGAAAGATTGCAGGCATAGATTGAAGGACTAAAAGAATTCAAGAATAGAAGCTTATAAATGCCACCAATCCATCAATGGCAATGGAAATTTTTTTCAGAAACAAGTAGAAGAATTGAATTGAAATGACTGAGGAGGTTGATGATGCTGGGGAGTAAGTACAATAATACATCATCTGGCCAGGTCTAGTTAAGAAAGCATAGAAAACAGAATAATGGATTTTGAGAAACTGCAGAGCTATTCATTCATATAAGTAGTTACTGAGGAGTGTCTACTACATGGTAGGTTCTGTGTTAGTTGCTGAGGGTACAGCAGTGAACAGTAAAACATGACCCCTTCCCTCAAGGAGGTCACATTGCAGAACTTTTTCTCTTACAAAATTGAAACTCTACTCATTAAACAGTTCATCCCCATTCTCCCCTCCATCTTCCCCCTAGCATCCATTATTCTACTGTCTCTTTGAATCTGACTACTCTAAGTACCTTCTTTAAGTGGAATCATAATATTTGTCATTTGTGACTGGCTTATTTCACTTAGCATAATGTCCTCAAGATTCATTCACATCATAGCATGTGTCAGAGTATCCTTCCTATTTAAAGCTGAATAATATTCCATTGTGTGGATAGACACATTTTGTTTATCCTTTTTTTTTTCTCTATAGACATTTCAGTTGTCCACCTTTTGGCTTTTGGCTCTTGGAATTATGCTGCTATGAACATGAATGTACAAATATCTCTTTGAAACCTTGCTTTCAATTTTTGGGGGTATATACCCAGAAGAATTGCTGGGTAGCATTTTAATTCTATTTTTAATTTTTTGAGGAACCAACATACCATTTTCCATAGTTGCTGTACCATTTTACATTCCCAATAATAGACAAGGATTCCATTTTTTCCACATCGTTGCCAACACTTGTTATTTTCTGTTTTATTGTGATTGTTGATAGTAGACATCCTAATGGCTGTGAGGTGGTATGTATCTCATTGTGGTTTTCTTTTTTTAATATTTTAATTATTTATTAGAGAGCACAAGCAGGGGGAGGGGCAGAGGGACAAGCAGACTCCTGCTGAGCAGGGAGCCCAACTCAGAGCTCCATCCTAGGACTAGAGCTCATGACTGGAGCTGAAGACAGATGTTTAACTAACTGAGCCACCCAGGTGCCCCTCTCATTGTGGTGTTCATTTGCATTTTCCTAATGACTAGTGCTGTTAAGCATCTTTCCAAATGCTTGTTGGCCATTTGTATATCTTTAGAGAAATGTTTATTCAAGTCCTTTGCCGTTTTAAAAATTGGGTTGATGGGTTTTTTTTTCCACTTTGTTTTTGATGGGGTTTTTTTTTGCCTTTTTTGTTGAAGTATAACTGATAATACCTTATTAGTTTCAGTATTTTACATACTTTCTTAATAGTATCTTATTAATTTTGAGAGTATAGTGATTTAACATATTTTATACATCATGAAACAATCCCCATACGTGTAGTTACTGTCACCATACAAAGTTATTATTGACTGTATTCCCTATGCCGTATATTACATCTCCATGGCTTATTTATTTATAACTGGAAGTTGGTACCTCTTAGTCCTTTTCACCTATTTTACCTGTTCCCCCAATCCTTCCCCTCTGGTAACAAACCTGTTCCCCCAAACCTTCCCCTCTGGTTTCCTATATCTATGAGTCTGTTTCTGTTTTGTTTGTTTTCTTAGATCCCACATATAAGTGAAATGATATGGTATTTGTTTTTCTCTGAGTTATTTCACTTAGCATAATACCCTATAGGTCCATCCACATTGTGGCAAATGATAAGATTAAATGATTATGGGTGAGTAATGTTCCGTTGTAGATATATGCTATATCTTTACCCATTCATCTATTAATGGGCACTTAGGTTGCTTCCGTATCTTAACTATTGTAAATAATGCTGCAAGAAACATAGGGTCTATGTATCCCTTCGAGTTAGTATTTTCTTTTTCTTTCTTTTTTTTTTTTTTTAAGATTTTACTTATTTGACATTGAGAGAGCACAAGCAGGGGGAGCAGCAGAAAGAGAAGGAGAAGCAGGCTTCCCACTTCCCACTGAATAGGGAGCCCAATGTGGGGCTCCATCCCAGGACCCTTGGATTATGACCTGAGCCAAAGGCAGACACTTAGCCTACTGAGTCACCCAGGTGCCCCTAGTGTTTTCTTTTTCTTTAGGTAAATAACCAGTAGTGGAATTACTGAGTCATATGGTAATTCTAATTTTTTGAGGAACTTCGATACTGTTTTCCACAGTGGCTGCATTCATTTACCTTCCTACCAACAGTATGTTCAGATTCCCTTTTCTCCACAACTTCACCAAGGCTTTTTTTGCGTCTTTTTGGTAATAGCCATCCTGACCAATGTGAGGTGATATTTCATTGTAGTTTTGGTTTGCCTATCCCTGATGATTAGTGATATTGAGCATCTTTTCATGTCACTTGACCATCTGTATGTTTTCAAGTTCTGTGCCAATTTTTTAATTAGTTTTTTTATATTAAGTTGTGTAACTTCCTCATATATTTTGTATATTAACCTCTTAGTGGATCTATGATTTGCATATATCTTCTCCCATTTAGTATGTAGTCTTTTCATTTTGTTGATGGTCTTCTTTGCTGTGTAGAAGCTTTTTAGTTTGCTATAATCCCATTTGTTTATTTTAGCCTTTGTTGCCATTTCCTGAGGAGACTTGTCTTTAAAAAAAAATTGCTAAGACTGATGACAAATAGCTTACTGCCTGTTTTCTTCTAGAAGTTTTATGTTTCAGGTCTTCCACTCAGGCCTTTAATGCATTTTGAGTTTATTTTTGTATAAGATACTGGCCTAGTTTTGTTCTTTTTCCTAGCATCATTTATTGAAGAGACTGCCTTTCCCCCATTTGATCTTTTTACCTAACTTTGGTCATAAATTATTGGCTATATATTCATAAGTTTATTTTTGGACCCCCCTATTCTGTTCTATTAGTCTGTGTATCTATTTTCATACCAGTACCATACCATTTTGATCACTATAGCCTTGTAGTATGGTTTGAAATCAGAGAGCATGATACATCCAGCTTTGTTCCACTTTCTCCAGATTGCTTACCTATTTGGGGTCTTTTGATGATTTCATACATATTTTATAACTTTTTTTTTGTTCTAGTTCTGTGAAAAACACCATTGGTATTTTGACAGGGATTTTATTGAATTCATATATTGCTTTGGGTAATATGGACATTTTAAAATTGTTAATTCTCCGAATCCATGAACACAGAATATATATTTTTCCATTTGTTTGTGTTGTCTTCAATTTCTTTCATCAATGTCATAAATCACCTTTGGTTAAATTTGTTCCTGGATATTTTATTTTTTTAATGTAACTGTGAATGAAATTGTTTTCTTTCTTTGTGTTTTTTACCTAAAAATTTTAAATTCAATTTAATCAACATATCCTGTATTACTAGTTTCATAGGTATAATATAGTGTTCATTGGTTGCATACAATACCCAGTGCTCATCACATCAAGTGCCCTTCTTAGTGTCCATCACCCCATTCTCCCACCCTCCTCCCCTCCAGCAACCCTCAGTTTGTTTCCTAGAGTTAAGGGTCTCTTATGGTTTGCCTCCCTCTCTGTTTTTATCTTATTTTATGTTTCCTTCCTTTCCCCTATGTTCATCTGTTTAGTTTCTTAAACTCTACATGAGTGAAATCATATGGCGTTTTCTTAATTTCTCTGTTAGCTCATTAGTAGTGTAGAGAAATGCAAGTGATTTCTGCATGTTAATTTTGTATCCTGCAACCTTACTGAATTTATTAGTTCTAGTAGTTTTTTTTTTTTTTAGTGGAGTCTTTAAGGTTTTCTATATATAGTATCATGTCATCTACAAATAAGAGCAGTTTTATTTCTTTTGTAATTGGAATGACTTTTATTTCTTTTTTGCTGTGGCTAAGACCTGTAATACTATGTTGAATAAAAAATGATGGGAGTGGACGTCTTTGTCTTGTTCCTGATCTAAGATAAAAAGCTTTCAGCTTTTCACCTTTGAGTATGTAAACTGTGGGCTTGCCATATATTGTTTTTATTATGTTGAGTACACTTTTATCCTCCATTTTCTGAGAGTTTTAATCATAAATGGATGCTGAATTTTGTCAGATGCTTTTTTTCTGCTTCTGAGATGATCATATGATCTTTATCCTTTTTTTGTTATTGTGGTATATCACATTCATTGATTTGTGGATTTTGAAACATTTTTGCATCAGTGGAATAAATCCCACTTGATCATGGTATTAATCCTTTTAATTTATTGTTGAATTTGATTCCATAATATTTTGTTGGGGGTTTTAGCATGTATGTTCACCAGGGATTTGGGCTGTAGTGTGTGTGTGTGTGTGTGTGTGTGTGTGTGTGTGTGTGTGGTGTCTTTGGTTGTGATATCAAGGTTAATGCTGGCCTCATAAAATGAATTTCAAAGTGTTCTCTCTTTTATTAAATGTTTAATAGAATTTACCCATGGAGCCATCTGATTCTGAACTATTTTTGTCACTTCTCTGATATGTCTTTGAATCCCTCATAGCATATATGCCATTACTTTGCTCCACTTATGAAAACTGGAGTTCAGGAAAGTTGGATGTCTGTTAAAGGATAGATTCAGAAGTACTGGGCCATATCTGCATATACTCTGAGGTCCTGGCTGAGTATCAAGTACATTCAGGGCTCCAACTAACCCTGTAATTAGCACTTCTAGAACAATAGACAAGAGTGCCATCTGAGGAAAACCCTTGAGTTGGACATGCATCGGTCCACAAAAGTTTTCATTGCCTCATCCCCAAATCCACATGAAGTGGCTTTCTAGAAGGAAAGGTGTCCTGAGAGCCATACTGTTTGGGGGAATTTGGAGTCAATTTCAGTTTGGTGGTGTGAGAATTACTCCAGCTGAACTATAAAGTTATGTTCTCTGTATAGGAGAGGTCAAGACTAAGGAGTAACAAACTGGAAATCACATTGAGAATCTTCGATGGGAGAAGGGTTTTCTTTTTATTCAGGAAATATCTATCACATGCCTAAGTCAGGCACTGGCTAGGAAGGAAGGGATAGAATCACAACTTGATCAAAATTAAGTCTAGTTTGTATCTATCAAATTCCAGAGCATAGGAAAGTATTGAAAACTAGATACAAAAATGGATAAATATTAACCATTAATCTCCGCCTTATGTTTCTGTCTTCTTGACTCTACCGCTTTTGCTTTGATTTTCTTCTTTGACAATTTAGGTAAAAATTAGAATGGTTGACTAAAATGTGCCATGTTGGCAAGGGAAATTAAAAGGTAATTTTCCTTTATTGCTTTAAAAATCTGAGATTAATCAACTGCTTCTCTTCACCTATAGAACACAAAGTACTTATAGAGCTAAAGAAAGTGTTTGCTGTTTGGAATGATTGTTTCAGAGACTTGGTCATAACCAGTTTATATGGTGACTAAATGAAATAACTTGAAAGCTTCTAGCAAAGTCAAGGTAGTGGGGTTCTTTTCTTTCCTTTCTCATTTTTGTCTATCCACAAAAACAGAGATTAGTAAGCAAATTAATAAGTAAGCAGGGAAACAAGTAAAGTGCTATTTAATAACAGAGACATTTAGCAGCAGGCCTCTATTCACACAACGAAGTTACTAATTATAAATGAGTCCCATGTAGTATTTAAGGCATTTACAAGGCTCTTAGAAGTCTTAGAGCTCTGTCCCCCTTCTACTTGTAGCAATGTGGCTGCAATTCTTAAAGAGAAAGAACAGTATTGCTTTATAAAAGTCCTATTAGTGAGATGGTTCATTTACTTAAACATTTACTTAAACACTCTCTCATTTATCCCACACCCCCTCCCTTATTAAAAACCCCAAAGTCAGCATGCGTAGGCAGAGAAGAAGGACACAGCATTCAAGGCCTTTGCCATGTACACTGTGATCCAGCTACAGCAGACTTCTTGTCATCTCCTCAAACAAGTAGTACCCTTGGCTTGTGCTGCATCTTCATCTGACAAGCTCCTGCTTATCTTCTGTAACCCAGCCCACAAACCTCATTGCCTTCTCTGAGCTACTTTTTCCAACATCTGTAGGTATTTTCCCATACCTGTTAGAACTACTGATCATATTATATAGCACTAATGTGTTCCTACAGCCCTCTTCCCCCCTGGACTGTAAACTCCTGGAAAACAGGAATTGAGATGGATTCATCTTTTAACCTTCCCATGTAGACCCTAATACCTAGCATAGTTTTGACCAAGTAGATATTCAGTAAATATTTGGCAAAGTTATACTAGGACCAGGAAGGTAAATGGCAGTATGGTCAAAAAGGGATAAAAGATCAAAATGGTGGGGACTCTGATGTAAAGAAGAAAAAAGAGATTAGGAGAAAGAGGTCAGAGGAGAAGCTGGCAGAGAAACCCTGGAAGGATATAAGTAATAAGCAGAGGAGTAAAGTAAAATACAGATGCTTCAAGGCAAAGTAACATTGAGAAAGGAAACAAATGAGGTGTATGCAATTATAAAAATGCAAGTAGTTGTCACTTTTTATCAGATATTCTTGGGCATTACTGAAGCTCATCTATCCACACTTTTTCCTAAAAATAAAAAGAGATGGAAAAGAGAAAAGGCCAGAGTGCAGAGGGAGGCAGCAAAAACTATAGACTATGACCTCAGCCACTCTGTTCTGATCTAGACCTGAGCTTTGTTTCTTCTTCTTGTTTACACAAATCATATATGTGGGAAAAAATGAGCACATGTGTGCATGTTTGTTTCCCGTTGTTTTTTTGTTTTTGTTTTTGTTTTACAAAGGGGAGTTTCTTAAAAGCAGAAACATCCAGGGGCTTGCTGTGTCAGAGAGAAACATTTGCATAGCTCCCTGGGGAGGCCTTGGCTCCTGCCTGCAGCCATGTATGAGTGGAAAACCCTGGTGTGCCTCCTAGGTTGCTGAACACATTTACAGTGCATGAAGGGTGAGATACTGTTGTAATGATGCATGTAAACATGCCATGGTATTTATTATGTCTTTAAGATGAAATGACTTTCAGACTCACATAGCTCTCTTCCTCACAGGGGATGTGCCACTTGATGGTTGAAGCCTTTTGGAGTTATTTCTCGGGTAACCAAAAAGTGCCTCGCACCTATAGAAAGCAACACAGTACAGCCTGGATAAAAGTCAGGAGCCCAGGTGGCTAGTGTGGGCTCTGCTACTCAGTATGAGGCTAAGTTTTATCATCTGTCAAATAGGAGTAATCTCACCTACCTAGTTGATAGGGTTACTGTGAGGATCAAATCATGTGATTATATAAGACCCTACATGTGACCAACATTTCAGTTTTCCAGTGATTCTTACCACCATTCTTTCATCTGATCCTCTCAACAACCCTGCCAAATATTTTGATTTTCATTTTACAGATGAAGAGCCTAAAACACAAAGAGGAGTGAATTGGCCAAAGCCACATTGCTAGTAAACCAGGATGATACAAGTTTTCTGTTTTCAAGCTCATCTTCAATTATCCTTAGACACAAACTTGGCTACTCAGTGCTATTGGCTTCCTCGCCCCTGTTTCTTAACTTCCCTCATGGCTCCTCCTTCCTACAGCCTCTAAAGGTGCTCTGTATAATGAATTAATTAGCTTTTGTTTTGTCCCCCCTTCTCCCCTACGTTTTCTGGCTCCTAGAAGAAAACACCAGCAGCCCCAACAAAGAAAACCAGCACCACCTTCAACATCGTGGGAACCACCTATCCCATCAATCTGGCCAAGGACACTGAGTTCTCTACCATCTCCAAGGGCGCTGCTCCCAGTGCCTCCTCAACCCCAACAATTATTGCTTCACCCAAGACCACCTACGTGCAGGACATCCCGACTGAGACCAAGACCTACAACAGTGTCAGCAAGGTTGACAAAATTTCCCGCATCATCTTTCCTGTGCTTTTTGCCATTTTTAATCTGGTCTACTGGGCCACCTATGTCAACCGGGAATCAGCTATCAAGGGCATGATCCGCAAACACTAGATAGTGGTGATGCAGCAACCAGAGCACTGTATACCTTAGGAAGCATCCAGGCACCCAAACCCTAGGGCTCCCCTTTCTGTGTTTCAGGATTCTTCTTTTTAACTCTCTATCAAGTTGTGACTCTCAATTCATATTTATGAATCTCAATGAAAAAATAATAACAAAAATTACTTGTCCCTCTGACATTGCTGAGTATACCCTTATCAGAGCCAAACACTGCCATTTGTTCAGTTGCTCATCTTAGCCTGCCAATCTCCCCCAGCCGAGGGCACTGCATGTATTTTATTGCACTCTGCCCACTGCAGAAAGAATAGGAGACTCTACTACCTGTAGCGGGAGCCTTGGCTATTTGAGTGGTCCAGACCAAGTAGGATTATTGACTGGTCCAGATCAGATGATTCTGACTCACCTGGGAGACAGGCTATCCCATGTGGTCCTGGCTTGCCATTTCCTTTTGCCTAGTAGGCAAAAAGGTACTGATAGCAAAGGCAGGAGCCAGTGCCAACCTCTAAACCTGGCCCTAGCCTCTTTATTGGCTTGGAGGTTAGTGGGGACAGTTGAGGCTCACCACTGTCAATAATATATTGCCAAAACAGATAGAACCAACTATACCAGCCGGGCCCCAAGATGGCTGATGCTCTGTCGTGTTCAGCCCCTCAGGAAAATAGTATCTTTCTTGGTATATCTCTCCTTCAGGAAAGCCCTTTGACACCACCGCCCCCGTCTCCTAGGCCTTGCAGCCAGCTGGACACTGCTTAGTTTGGACTCATTACTGCCTGCAAATTCTTCAGGAAAAGGATCAAGTATTTTTGTAATTTATACTAAAAAGGGACGAACAGAAACAAAAAGATTTAGATCAAATGCCTACACGATATTTTTTTTTAAAAATTAGATCAGAAAGTTATCTTCCTACAAAAGTAACTAGTCAGATACTGGATGGGGCAAGAGATTTGAGCTGGGTGGTAAAAGCTTAAAGTCTGGTTCAAAAGAGAGGGCCAATGGAAGGTAAAAATCAAATTCTTCCTTCCATGCCCTCTACACCTTAAATGCTATCCCAGGCCTAAGAACTCTGTTCTCACTATGTCAGTGAACTCTGATCCTCTGTTGATGGCAATTCTTAGAGGGGTGAATTGGAATCTAGTTGATTTTTTAGTCAAGTGAATCATTATTACCAGTTTGCTAATGTATTATTTAGGGGCCATTTGATCTCATTTGTTCTTAATGTAGTATAATTGTAAAAATTTGTATAAGGTAGATAAACTGAGTCTCAAATGTTTGAATGACTTGCCTGGGCACCTTACAAGTGTCTGAAATAAAGAACTATAATGGGTCTCTTTCCAAAGACCAAAATGAAGACAGGACTGAAAATCCAGGTCCACTTGACCTCTGAATCAGGACAACCTCAACAGTCCTGCTGACTCCTGAATGCAGTTTGGCTGGACACCAAAAAGATTTGTAGAAAGAAGTGATAATATGTCTAAGGAGACCACTTCTAATAGTCATGGCTCAATGGAATGATACTGTGTAAGATGGCAGTCCCAGCCACTAGTCTAGAGTAACCTAGAAGCTCAAAGTAAAGCAACGATGGCACCAAAATCAGACTCCCCCTGTCCACTCCCTAAGCAAAGCTCCTAAGGGATCTATCATTAGCCACTGGTTGCTTTTGTACCCATTCTTCTCCCCCATCCCCCGCTTCCTTGCCATTGCTGGGATAATGCATGCCAGTCCCATTATTTCTAAGAGTATGTCTGTAGGCAAATTCATGACTAGATGAGTGTAGTGTTGTGGATATGTGGGGTTGGGGGGTGGTGGGGTGGGTGGGGCTGTTAATGATCGTCTAAAGGAGTTTAGAATGAAAGCCTGACCTTTGCCTTTCTGTAGAAATTGTGTTTCCAAATGCTTTGGTGCAATGTTTAGCGGCTGTTTATTAAACTTCTGAATTGTATTCAGACTGAAGGACTTTTTTTTAATTTTAGATTTATTTATTTATTTATTTGAGAGAGTGTGCATGAGTGGGGTGGGGAGGGCAGAGGGAAAAGGAAAGAATCTCAAGCAGATTCTGCAGAGTGCAGAGCCTGACCTGGGATGTAGGGCTTGATCCCATGACCCTGAGGCCATGACCTGAGCCAAAATCAATAGCTGGATGCTCAACTGAATGAGCCACCAAAGCACCCCAAGGTAACTTTTTTTGGTTACTCTTTGCCTATGATAGGCAGTACTCTTGTCTTTCACCCCTACTCTCAAGACACCCTTACTTTATATTTCTTAACACCACTGAAATAAGCTGGAAAAGGGTTATCTCCAGAACAAGAGACCTATTACAGTGATCCAAAATGGAACCCATGTGCAAACATAGCTTTGATTGACTCAAGGGTCTCATTACCTAATGAGAAAGAGAAGGAAACACTTGCATTGTTTCCTCTACTAAATTCACCCACTTCCAGGAAATAGTTATTCTCATTGAAATTCTAAAGGCTTTCTCTTCCCCATTGATTACCATTTTTCTTAGGTAATAGTTCCTTAGGTATAGGTAATATATAGGTAATATATATTAGGCAGAGTGGGTATCTGGTTGACACATGGTTGATTCATGTGTTGGGAAATGGATGATGACCCTTATTTCTTACAGAGTTAGCAAAAGTCTGGGAAATAATCTCATGATATCTGCTTGAGGAAATCAGCTGGCTCCTAGATGATGGGGATAATCTCTTTGGAAGAGCATTTCAAATCACATAAAAGTTTTCTTGTCTGAAATAAAATTAGAGACATGGCCAATCTGACCCTCATTGCATGTTCTAGCCCTGTGGCCATCTAATGGATGCCCTGCTGCTGCAACAACCTCATAGTTCCTTGACCAGTTCAACCCTACCCCCATCATCTAGGAGCCAGGTGATTTCCTCAAGCATAACTCATGGGCCTGTCTAGGATGCATCTGTGTTATGACACCCTTCAGAGGGCTTCCCAGTCTGAGCTTAGGAAGGAGGCCCTCTGGAACTCTGAATTCTTCCAACAAGTCTAGCAGAACAGGAACAAGAAGGAAAACAGGAAAGGAAGAATGCAATTAGGGGAAATTCTGTCAAATGAGTCCTAGAATTGGAGGCAGGGATCTTTCTTTAGTCTCAACAAGAATTACACAGGCTCTCTTCTACCTAGAAATGTTAATCCTGTGGCCATCCATTAGAGTGAAGTTTAAAGGTGTCTGTCCTTTTTGACTGGGCAAGCTGCCCTCTCAGGCCTAACTACTCTTTTCCATCAGAGAGCAACCTGGATCTTTTTTGCCTTGCTTCTGGACCTCCAACAATTTGATATCATGAGGAAAACACTGAGAAGAATGAACACCTGGATTTTAGCCAGGGCTCAACCCCATCACAGATTGGGCTCAGAGTTAGTTTCCAAACTAGTAAAATAGAGTTCTGATTAGAGCCAAGTCAAGAGATATGCTTTCTTTCTAGCAGCCACCCTAGTAGCCCACTCTACCTCTGCATGTCACCATATCCTGGGGCCCCCACATCAGCCCACCTCAGGAACACAAACCCCATCCTTTGGTTGCCTGTCACACAACTCGTATGTATTAGCAGCTTCAAAAGAATTTGGTTAAACACCAAGACAACAACATAGCTAAATGGAGGAATGCAGGGGCCAAACAGGTCTAATAATGACCTCTCCAAGTCCCACATCGTGTCCTTGGCCTGATCTTGATGTGGCAGGGTCTTGTAATGACATATAGGATTTTTAGTAGTTCAGCTCTGGTCCTATCATGAGAAAAGCTGGATCCTACGTTGAGAAGATTAAGGGGGTGCTGGCATCAGGCAGAGGTCCTCCAGGTAAGCTAAGAGCACATACTAGGAAAAAAACACCTCTCCTTTTGTTTTTCCCTCTAAAGGTTCAGCTTTGGGGAGAACAGAAACCATCAGAAGGAACTCTCTAAACTTCTTGTGAAGAAATCAACAGAAATTGTGGTATCTTCACATATTATCACTCCCTTCCCTTTTGTCATAGGCAAAAGCTGGCCTCCCTTCCAAGACCAGTCTTTCCTTTGTTCTTCATCCCTGCTCCTCTCTTCTAAAAGAATTCTATTTCTATTATTTCCTCTCAATAAAGCTACTCCTGCTGAGTCACCACTGCCCTGGTTAACTAAAACCTAAAGGCATTTTTTCAGTTTTCTCACTTGACCTATCAGCAGCATTTGACACTGTTGACAATGACTTCATTTTTTGGTTTGTATGACATCACAGTCTCCTGATATCCCCTACTTTTTCCCTGTTACCTTTTTTTTTTTTTTTTTGGTCATGATTTTCCTATTCAACTTCTCTCATCTCTTAAAGCCTGGGCTTTCCTAAAGTGTTTTTCCTCTTCTCTTGTCACTTTATACATTTGAACTGAATGATCTTACCTGTCTTGATAGCTTCAGTGACTACATATTTCAATTATCTTTTGTTATGTAACAAACTACCCCCAAATTTAATATCATAAAACAGCAACTGTTACTATTTCCACGGGTCAGGAACGTGGACAGGGCACATCAGAGATGGCTTGTCTCTCTGCTCCACAATGCCCAGGACCTCAGAAAGGATGACTTAAATAAGCAGGAGTGACTTAATTGACGGGAACATCTGGTGATGAAGAATATTCTTTAAAGCTCCATGTGGCAGGGGATTTTGTGGTATGATAGAGGCATAATAGTTGCTCATCTTCAGTACTGTCCATCAGGGCAAAGGTCTGGTTCTAATCCAAGAAGATAAGGGAGGTTCTGGGTGCCAAACCAGGTAGGAGGTAGTGTCCTTAATTCATATGTCTGGCAGCCAGGCTGTGATGGTTGAAGGAAAGTTTCAACTTTGATTATTGACTGGAGCATCCATACATGGCCTTTCCTTATGGTTTCTCACAGCATGGACACTGGATTCTGAGAGGTACTATCTCTAGAAGAAGCCTCATGGAGAACAGTGTTCTGAGAGAAACAGTTGGAGGCTGTCTGGGTTTTACTGTCCTAACCTGGGAAGTAACTGTGTTTTGTTGATTACAACAGAATTATTAAGGCTAGCCCAGATTCAAGAGGAAGGGCACAGACCTCACCTATTAATAGGAATGCCAAAAAATCTGTAGACATATATAAAAACTGTCACACCTCCTTTATATTGTTGATTAGCAAATCAACATCTCTAGTCTAGCTCTTTCACATCAAATTTAGTATGTTCAAAGAAAAACTATTGACTCCTCAACCCACATAATCCTTCCCTTGGTCATTACTTCATCTTTAACAAAAGCAGCAGCATTTGCCCAGATGCTCAAGCCTAAAAACATAGAAGGAATTCCTGACACCTCTCTCTCATCCCCACATTAATCACATCTAACAATCTTGTGCACTCAGCCTCTAATTTAAATATCATATTGGACCACCTCTGCCCCACTTCCATTACCAGCACCCCAGTCCAAGCCTTCATCATGATCCCACCTGGATCATAACAGGGCTAGCTAGCCTTTTAAACTATAAACCAGATCATGTTACTTGTCTATTTAATACCCTTTAAAACTCTTGCTTAGCCTCCTGTTATCATAATGCCCACCTCACTCATAATGCATCAGCCATATCAACAGCACATCAAGTATTAATATGTCTCAGGGCCTTTATGCAGGGTGTTTTCTCAGTCTGGAATGTTTCTTCCCTTCCTGCCTTGACCTCATTGACTCCTACTTATTCCTCAGTTTGTACCTGAAAGGTCATGTCTCTCATGCCTTGTCCTCCACTGAAAAGCCGCCATGTGCTTGCTCCCACTCCATTCTGTATTGCTCTCAGTATACCAACAGTTACTATTGCAATCTCCCACTAGACTAAGCTGTATAAAGAGGAGATGCCCCCGCACACCACCATGTGGAACTAAAACCACAGTCCAAATTAAGCAAATAACTTATTGAATTAAATAACTATTTAGTTGAGCTTTTTTTTTTCATTGGAGTTCAATTTCCCAACATATAGCTAACACCCAGTGCTCATCCCATCAAGTGCCCCCCTCAGTGCCCATTACCTAGTGACCCCCACCCCCCACCCACCTCCCTTTCTCCACCACCCCTTGTTCATTTCCCAGAGTTAGGAGTCTCTCATGTTCTGTCTCGCTTTCTGATATTTCCCACTCATTTTTTCTCCTTTCCACTTTATTCCCTTTCACTCATTTTTATATTCCCCAAATGAATGAGACCATATAATGTTTATCCTTCTCCGATTGACTTATTTCACTCAGCATAATACCATCCAGTTCCATCCACGTCGAAGCAAATGGTGGGTATTTGTCGTTTCTAATGGCTGAGTAATATTCCATTGTATACATAGACCACATCTTCATTATCCATTCGTCTTCCGATGGACACCGAGGCTCCTTCCACAGTTTGGCTATTGTGGACATTTCTTAGCTTTAAAGGATGATTCATAATTTGCCAGGCAAAGAAAAGAAGAGCATGCAAGACAGATGCACAAAGGCCCAGAAATGCAAAAGACCATAATGAGATATATGGCTAAATTTATTTGTCCTGTCTAGGCATTCTACTCATTAGAATGGATGGTGAGTATAGTGGCTCTGGACCTAGAATGTGATATGGGGGACATAACCTATTATCTACCTGAGAACCTGACTACAGACCATCATCATACTGGCCTATGACAGATGGTTGGCTTCTATAAACATTGAAAGATGATAGCAGTACATGTGAGCTGCTTTGGGGAAAGCCACTTGCTGGTGCCTAGAGTTGATGGCTCCATTCCAGGCCAACTTCCTACAGACCCAGAATCTTAGAGTCTCTCATGCTTACAGCCACTCTACAGCCTTGCTATACAACAAGCACTTTTACTCACACTATTCCAAAACCTACAGACCTTTTCTCACATCATTAAAGTTTCAAATGAAATGAACAGAAGTCCATGAAGGATAATATTACTAATACTGCTAGGTTCCACTGCAGACCACTAAATTTTGTCATGGTCTCAGGACAACCCTGCAAGCTGCACCAGGCTGGGGCTTAAGACTCTGCATTCTAGCAGATGGAGTTTTGTGCCTACTAGTGTCATGTTGGGCAAGGGCTCTCAGATCTCTATACATTTTAAGCTGGGTCTCCTTTCTGAAAAAGAGATCTAGCCTGTAATAATACCAGTGACCTCCCTGCCTCTTCATGGGAGGAGAACTAGGAAAGCTTAACAAATGTCTATTGGCAAAGTGGAAAGCTAGAGAGCTCCTAGTAGAAATAGTATCATCCAGTGAAATCCAATCTCATTCATCACCAAACTCCCTCTGTGCTGATGTGAGGAATAGCTAATACTGACTCTGAAACTAATTTCCTCAAGCCACATTCATGCTGTGCTTATCTCCTATGCTGAGCTACAACCTTTTCCAGGCTTCTATGGCACTAGCAGGCCTCTACCAGGTTAAGATCAGTGGAAAATTATACAAGGCTGGTGGCTCAAGTTAGTGGTGTCTCATCTGGGAATTTGTTCTATATACTTTGGTTTTAGGTCACAAACCATACTACTATACCCTTGAAAGAGCCATGATGACTGGTGCAGAATAATCTCAACCTTGGGCAGATGGCCACCTCCTCTTATAAGTATTAATATGTGGCCATGTGAGAGGTTTGATTCAAATTAGCCTCTCTCCAAACCCATGAGAAGAATGAGATATCAACTAGGTCATAGAGGAAAGCTGGTGGTTGTTAGAACAAGTATGAGTGGTAAAAAGACACAGGAACTGGAAAGCAAGAATACTGAATTGTAATCTGGGTTATACCATAGTCTCACTTGTAGGACCTTGGGGAGTCACTTATTTCTATATAATATGAATGTAGTAAGAAAACTTCCAGGGAACACTAGGATTGAATGAGCTACTGTACATGGAAGATCACTGGAATCTTTAATTGCTACTCATACGTAGGGAATAAATATTTTAATCCAAACACTGTTATTGAGAGTGATGTCACCAAGATGGTGACATAGAAGTCATTCCTGATTCCCCGCCCCCCATAAGAGGAACAACTGATAACTATTCACAGACAAGATGCCACTGAGAAAACCCAGGACATAGGACTGAGGCTGAAGCCCCACAATCCTGTATCACAGAGGCCAAGACAGATAACATTGGAAGGGTAAGACTACACGTTAACTGCACACTGCCCCTCACCCAGGACAATCCAACTCTATACAAAGAGGTCTCACCTGAGCCTCCAGTTCCTTCATTGGGAAAAGAGAACCCATGGGGGACAACCAGCCTTCCCCAGGTTTGTGGGATCCCCTACTCTGGTCTCACACCATGAGGATTGCAGGGGAATTTGAATGAACCAACCACTGGGAATCTGACGGTGAGGGAGAACAAGGAGGGGCCTGTAATAACCAGCAGACTGAGTTTGTCCCAGCAGGTCACAGGTAGTAATCCCAACCAGTGACTCTACTCATGTACAGCACCAAGTTGGGGACATAGTCTGCCCTAGGAACTCAGTGTGGGTGCAGATCTACCTGATTTGGATCCTTGGTGGATCCAAGGAGTTTTGGTGGCACTACAGCTCAGTTTTCCCACAGCCTGGCCAGGTGCTGAGCAATAACCCTGCCCACTGTGGAAAGTGCTTTCCAGTTCCACCCAACTGGAAGGACTGGTGAGAACTCCCAGACTATGTGAAGCCCAGAGTTGCCTGAGCCAAGAGGTGAGCAGGTGGAATAGATCGTCCCCAGAGCAAAGGAATGCCACACATAAAGGACTGCAATGTTACACATGGGCAGTGGTATTAAGTAATAGAAATGGCCGAGGATAGCTCCCAGCCTCTTCCAATCAAAGCCTTCTTGGGAAATTGAGGTAGTCTAGAGCAGCCCCTCCCCTCTCCAATCCAGGTAAGGGGGCTAAGACATAGTCCTACCTGCCATAGAGAGCCCCATCTGACCAGAAGGGCTGTTTAAAACCACCTAGAAGCTGTGAATCCCAGCAGTTCTCAAGCTGAGAAAAGGGCAGGCAGAGATCATAGTTTGCAGGGCAAATCCAGAGGCCCTATTCAGCCAGGGAATTTGGAATGTGGGTAGGCTTGAGTTCAGACAACAAATAAAGAGCTCTACTGGTTTTAGAGCTGCTTCTCCCACTGAACCCAAGTTAGAATAACTAACGTGTAGCCTGCTTGATTAGGGAAACTTACCAAAGCACAGAAGCTTCATAGCCTATTCAATAGCCTTACATACAGCAGCACCTGAACGGAAAGCACAGTCCATGGCCTTCCCTATCTCCAGAGCAAAAACAGTGGCCTTACATGATCAGGAAATTCAGTGCACACCTTGGTCTGATTTGGATCCCCAAATAATGAGCCATGCAGGCCCTAAGTCCTGTCCTGTTGTTCTACCAGGTCAGGAAAACTAATTCATAGCCCCACCTGCTACTGAATATAGCACCCAGTCCTGAACATCTAGTAACTCTGCTCAGAGATTCTAGGAAACCACAGAGCCCATCCTACAGACTCACTTGGGTAAGGAACCAAGTCAGCAGTTTTATCCAGCTGGTCTCAGCCAGAGGCACACCACCCACCCCTCACCTCAGAGTTCAAATGGTTTCCTCACCCAAAAATAGACCCTAATGTCAGGCCTCACCAGCCCAAGGACATTACTGGAAGATAAATCCAGAAACTGAATCTGAGCTGCCTGGCAAAGAACTACATCTGCCAAAGCAAACCTACAAAGTCCTATGAGGAGACCACTTATTCAAATGTGCAGATATCAGTACAAGGAATCAAGGGTCATGAAGAAGCAGGTACATATGGTGCCACCAAAAGAAATTGGTAAAGCTCTAATAACTAACCTTAAGAATACAGAGATCTGTAAAAATAGCAGACAAAAAAATAATAATCTTTTAAGGACATTTAGTATGGGGTACTTGGGCAGTACAGTCAGTTGAGCATCTGACTCTTGGTTTCAGCCCAGGTCATGATCTCAGGGTTGTGAGATAGAGCCTACATTGGATTCCATGCTGAGTGTGGAGCCTGCTTGGGATCTCTCCCTCTTCCATTGCCCCTCCCCCCCACCCACTCTCACTCGCACTCTCTCCCTTTCTAAAAAAAAAAAAAAAGAATGAAATCTTGCCATTTGCAATGATATGGACAGAGCTAAATAGCATAATGCTAAGCAAAATAAGTCAGTCAGAGAAAGACAAATTCCATATGATTTCATTCATATGTGGAATTTAGGAATGAATAAAATGAACAAAGAAGAAGAACAGAGAGAGACAGAGAAAGAGACAAACCAAGAAACAGATTCTTAACTATGGAGAACAAACTGATAGATATGAGAAGTGAAGTTGGTGGGGAGATGGGTTAAATAGATGATGGGAATTAAGGAGTGCACTTGTGATAAGCACTGGGTATTATATGGAAAGTGTTGAATTATTATACTGTACTCCTGAAACAGATATGACACTGTATATTAACTGAGCGGAATTTAAATAAATAAAAACTTAGAAAGAAAGAAAATTGAGAACAGGAAGACAATAGATAATATTAACCAAACTTTGAGTTGGTTCTCTGAAATATCAAAGTGACAAAACTTTAGCTAGATTAACCAAGATAAAAAGAGAAGACCCAAATCACCAGAATTACATGTGAACAATATCCCATAAATTACATATGAACATACCCCATAAATACATAGGATCCTAAGAGAATAGTATAAACTATGTACCAAAAAACTGGACAGCCTGAAGAACATAGAAAATTCTTAGAAACATACAATCTACTGAATACATACTGGAATATACAAAGACTGACTCAAGAAGAAACGAAGTATTAATATATTAATTACTAGTAAGGAGATTGACTCAGTAATCAAAAATTCCTCAATGAAGATAAGGCAAGGACCAAATGGCTTCACTGATGAATTTCCCAGACATTTAAAAATTAATGCTAATCCTTCAAACTTCTCCAAAAAAAATGAAAGAGGGGGAAGCACTCTCAAACTTATTTTATGTGGCCAGCATTACCTGATACCAAAGCGATGAAATGACACTACTAGAAAACTATAGATAAATATCCCTGATAAATATAGATGCAAAAATTCTCAATAAAATACTAGAAAAATAAATTCAGCAACACATTAAAAGAATCATTCAATGGAATTTACACCTAGGATGCAAGGATGTTTCAACATACACAAATCAACTAATGTAATACAGCACATTAATAGAGTGAAAGAAAAAAATCTTATTATCATCTCAGAAGTAGAAAAAGGATTTGATAAAATTTAGCAGCCATTCATGGTAATAACTCAACTAATTAGGTATAGAAAGAACATACCTCAATATGATAAAGGTCATAAATGATAAGCTCACAGATAACATCATACTCAACAGTAAAAGGCTGAATTTTTTTTTTCCTTTAAGATCAGGAAAGAGATAGGGTATGCACTCTAACTGCTCCTATTCAACATAGTATTGGTAGTCCTTGCCAATCAGGTAAGAGAAATATAAAAGGCATCAGAATTGAAAAGGAAGAAGTAAAACTGCCTCTATTTGCAGATGGCATGATTTTATATATAGAAAATCCTACTTTAGAAAAAAAAATGGTTAAATCTAATCAACTAATTCAGTAATGCAGGATAAAAATTCACATGCAAAATGAGTAACATTTCAATACACTAACTGAATTATCTGAGAAAGAAATATAAAAATGACCCCATTTACAATAACACTAAAAAGAATAAAATACTGAGGTATAAACTTAACCACGGAGGTGAAATATCACTATTATTAAAACTATAAGACTGATGAAAGAAATCAAAGGCACAAATAAATGCAAAGATAGCCCATGTTTATGGATTGAAAGAATATGTTAAAATCCTATACTACCAAAAACCATTGATAGATTCAATGCAATCATTATTAATATTATTTTTATTTTTCATAATTAATACTCTAATGAGATTTTTCAATAGATGTACAAGGAAGAATCCTAAAGTTTATATGGAACCACAAAAGACACTGAATAGCCAAAGCAAGCCTGAAAAATGAACAGAGTGGGAGGCATCACACTATTTTATTTCAAGGTACACTATAAAGCTATAATAATCAAAACAGTATGTTATTGGCATAAACAAAGAAATAGACCAATGGAAAATAATTAAAAGCTCAGAAACAAAACTAAGCATATAAAATCAATTAATATTTGAGAAAGGAGTCAAGAATACTCTCTGGAGGAAAGACAGTCTCTTCAATAAAGAGTGTGAGGAGAGACACCTGGGTAGCTCAGTGTTTGAGCATCTGCCTTCAGCTCAGGGTGTGATGCCAGGGTCCCAGGATTGAGTCCCGCATTGGGCTCCCCCAAAGGGGAGCCTGCTTCTCCCTCTGCCTATGTCTCTCCCTCTCTGTGTGTCTCTCATGAATAAGTAAATTAAATAAATAAATATCTTTTTTTTTAAATGTGGGGAAATTGGATATTTGCATGTAAAGGAATGAAACAAGATTGCTATCTTATACCACTCACAAAAAAGTAACTCAAAATGGATTAAAGATTTTTTTTTATGTTTTACTTTTTTAAAAAACATTTTTTTAAATCTTTATTTATTTATGATAGTCACAGAGAAAGAGAGAGAGAGGCAGAGACATAGGCAGAGGGAGAAGCAGGCTCCATGCATCGGGAGCCCGATGTGGGATTGGATCCCGGGTCTCCAGGATCGCGCCCTGGGCCAAAGGCAGGCGCCAAATCGCTGCGCCACCCAGGGATCCCTGGATTAAAGATTTAAATGTAAGAACTGAAACCATGAAAATCCTAGAAGAAAATATAGGAAAAAACTCCTTGACATGGGTCTTGGTAATTTTTCAGATATGACACCAAAGAAAGCAAAAGTGACATAACCAAAAATAAACGAGGGTGATTACATCAAATTGAAAATATCTTGCACAGCAAATGAAACCATCAATAGGGTGAAAAGACAACCTATGGAACTGTAAAAAAAATTGCAAACCATATATCTGATAAGGGGTTAATATCCAAAAAATAAATTCATACAAACCAAGAGCAAAATAACAATAATCCAATTTAAATTTGGGCAAAAGGGGCATCTGGGTAGCTCAGTTGGTTCAGTATCTGATTCTTGATTTTGGCTCAGGTCATGACTTCAGGGTCATGAGATAAAATCCCATTTGGAGCTCCACACTTAGTGGGGAATCTGCTTAAAATTCTCTCTCCCCCTCTCCTTCTGCCCTTCCCCAAGCAAGCACTCTGTCTCTCTAAAATAAAAAAAAATAAATTTTTGTAAAAAATGGACAAAAGACCTGAGTAGATATTTTCCCAAAGAAGATATAGATGGTTAACAAGTACATGAAAAAATTTTCAAAATCACTATTAGAAAATTCAAATAAAAAACCATAATGAGTTATCACTTCATGCCTGTTAGAATACCTATCATCAAAAAGACAAGAGACAGGAAAATGGCAGAGTAGGGAGATCCTGACCTCACCCTATCCCACAGGCACACTGAAATAACAGCTACATCTGTACAACTAATTATTTAAATTACCGGAAGACTAGCAGAACAAACTCCACAGTCAATCTTAGTGTAGAGGCCACATCGGAAAGGTAGAAGAAACAAAGACACAGTTGGGAGCCAAACCACCCATGAGACTAATAACAAATGAGAAGGATACCACAAGCACTGAGAAATGAGAAGTTTAAACACCATACCAGGCACCTCAGGCTCAGGGGATCCACACTGGGAAAGCAAGTTCCCATAACATTTGGCTTTGAAAACCAATGGGGCTTAACTTTGTGAATTTTTACAATCAGTGGGGATTAACTCTGGCTTGAAAAACAGTGGCTTTTGCTCCATGAGAGCTGGAGGGTGATATGAAACAGTCCCCATACTCAAAAAGCCGGCATAATAAATAATCTGGCTGAGACACAGCATAGAAGCAGCAGTTCGAAATACATCTGGGATATATATCAAGGAGGTTTGTTTACTAATTTCATAATATGTTCTAGAGGGGCAGAAATCTTTAGGCAACTTTTTGAAGAACAAAGGTGCTGGCAGGTACCATTTCTCTTTCCCCCATCCAGCCTATATAGCCACACACATGCAGAAATGAGCCAGAACACTCTTGCTCTATCTTGTTAGCACTGCATGCCCCACCCCTACATTCCCCTGTGGATCTGCCCCATCCAACTGTCCCACTTACCAGGCATCCTTCCAAAGTGGCTCCTGCCCTGATATATCCTACAAACAACCCTGGTGGGGACCAGCGAATGGCACCACTCCAGAGACTCCTGCCTGGGGAGAGGAAAAATAACACAGACCAGTGCACCCACAGTCCCAGCAGCCAAACCTTATAGGAGACAGCACAAAGACATCATCCTGCTGATCAGTGCAACTACACCTTACAGATGGACTAGGGATAGGCACCTGGTCTAACTGACAGCTCTGCCCATCAGTGAAAGCCTCTCAGAGGGCAGCACAGGGAAAGTGCCCTGCAGTTCAGTTTGACTACAGCTCCAGCATATGAACTGGGGGCAGGAATCTTGTCTGACTGTTGGTTATGTCCACCAACAAAAGCCTCTTCAGAGTAGCACAGGGATAGAACCCTCCAGTTTGGCACAAATGCAGATGGGTTGAGGTGGGTATCTGGTCTGTGGTGGCCCCAGACAAGCCTCTTAGCAGCACAGGTACCAAATCCTGCCCAGGGTGCCCACAACAGTCAAACTGGGCCATTGAAGCCAACTGGACTGAAGGAAAATGTAGCTCAGTTACAGCAGTAGAATGCAGGCAGCCCACATAAGGAGATAGCCCTGGAGAGCCTGGTTCTGGTGAACAGAGTGTATTATGCTACAGGGCACCACAGAACTTCTTTATAAGGCCATGTATTTCTCCTTTCACTTCCTCTTCCCTTTTCCTTCCCTTTCCCTTCCCTTCCTTTTCCTTCCTTCCTTCTTCCTTCTTTTCTTCCATTTTTCCTACTTTCCTACTTCCCTAATACATAGAAACAAATTCATAGAGGGTTAGGCAAAATGAGGACACAGGGAAATATATCCTAAATGAAAGAACAGGACAAAACGACAGCAAAAGAACTCAATAAAATGGAGAAGAGCAATATGCCTGATAAAGAATTAAAAGTAATGTCCATAAATATACTCACTAGACCTGAGAAGATTGGAGGATCTCAGTGAGACCTCCAAAAAAGAGATATAAAATATAAAAGGGAACCAGTCAGGGAAGAAGAGCTCAATAACTGAAATTAAGAATACACTAGAGGATAGCAGTAGTAGATTAAAGGATGTAGAACAGATCAGTGATCTGAAAGACAGGACAATGAAAAGCAACCAAGCTGAACAACAAAAAAGAAAATAGAATAAAAAATGAAAACAGGTTAAGATAACTCTGCACATCATTAAGCATAATAATAATATTCATATTATGGGGATCCCAAATGAAGAGAAAGAGAGAAAATGGCTGAAAACTTATTTGAAGAAATAATAGCAGACAATTTCTATAATCTGGTGAAAACAGACATCCAGATTCAGGAAGCACAGAGAGCCCTCAACAAATGACACCAAGAAGGCCCACACCAAGACACATAATTAATATGGCAGCCACTCTAGAAAACAGTATGGGGGTTCCTCAAAAGATTAAAAATAGGGATGCCTGGGTGGCTCAGGACTTGAGGGTCTAACTTTGGCTCAGGGGTGTGATCCCACGTCCAGGGATCGAGTCCCACATTGTGCTCCCTGCGAGGAGCCTGCTTCTCTCTCTATGTCTCTGCCTCTCTCTGTGGGTCTCTCATGAATAAAGAAATAAAATCTTAAAAAAATTAAAAACAGAACTACTCTATGATCCAGCAATTGTACCACTATGTATTTACACAAAGGATACAAAAATACCTATTTGAAGGGACCCATGTATCCTGATGTTTATAGCACCATTATGAACAATAGCCAAATTATGAAAAAAGCCTAAATGTCCATTGACTGATGAATGGATAAAGAAGAGGTGGTACACACACACACACACACACACACACACACACACACACTGGAATATTACTCAGCCATCAAAAAGAATGAAATCTTACCATTTGCAATGACATGGATGGAGCTAGAGTGTATTGTGCTAGGCAAAACAAGTCAGAAAAAGGCACATATCATATTATTTCATTCATATGTAGAATTTAAGAAACAAAACAGACAAACATAAAGGAAGGGGGAAAATAAAAGCAAACCATAAGAGACTCTTAACTATAAAGAACAAACTGACGGTTGGTGGAGGAAGGTAGATAGAGAAGGGTTAAGTGGGTGATGGGTATTAAGAAGGGCACATGCTGTGCTGAGCACTGAGTATTATAAGTGCTGAGCACTAAGTATTATAAGTAAGTGCTGAATTACTAAAATTCTACTCCTGAGACCAATATTATACTATATGTTAACTAACTAGAATTGAAATAAAAACTTTAAACAAAGACATAAAATTTTAAAAAATAATTAAGATAGCAAAAAGTAGTGATAAAGAGAGAACTTTAAAAGCAGTAAGAGGGGGGGGAGGGGCAAGATGGCGGAGGAGTAGGGTCTCCAGGTCACCTGTCCTCAGCAAATTACCTAGAAAACCATCCAATCATCCTGAAAACCTACGAATTCGGCCTGAGATTTAAAGAGAGACCAGCTGGAACGCTACAGTGAGGAGAGTTCGCGCTTCTATCAAGGTAGGAAGACGGGGAAAAAGAAATAAAGACACAAAAGGCCTCCAAGGGGGAGGGGCCCCGCGAGGAGCCGGGCTGAGGCCGGGGCGAGTGTCCCCAGGACAGGAGAGCCCCGTCCCGGAGGAGCAGGAGCTGCACCAACCTTCCCGGGCAGAAAGGGGCTCGCGGGGAGTTTAGAGCAGGACCCAGGAGGGCGGGGATGCCCTCGGGCTCCCTGGGACACTAACAGGCACCTGCGCCCAGGGAGATGCGCCGAGCTCCCTAAGGGCTGCAGCGCGCACGGTGGGACCCGGAGCAGCTCGGAGGGGCTCGGGGCGGCTCCGTGGAGGGGGCTGCGGGGCTCCGGGAACAGCTCGGAGGGGCTCGGGCGGCGGCTCCGCGGAGGGGGCTGCGCGGCTCCGGGAACAGCTCAGCGGCGGCGGCTCGCGCAGAGGAAGAAGCTCCGCGCGGAGGGGGGTGCGCGGCTCCGGGAACAGCTCGGAGAGGCTCGGGCGGCGGCTCCGCGGAGGGGGCTGCACCGCCGGGAGCGCGAATCCAACAGCGCAGGCCCCGGAGCACAGGGCGCCGGGACACAGCCCAGGATCCGGCCTCCCCCGAGACAGGCAGAGGCCGGGAGGGCCCAGGACAGCAAGGACGCTCCTGCCTGGAACTGAGCAGATCAGCGGCCCCGCCCCGGAGCCCCCAGGCCCTGCAGACGGAGAGCCCCGGAGCTACTGTGGGGGCTGACTCCAGGGTCCCAGAGCTGCCCCCGCCACTGTGGCTTCCTCCCGGGGCCTCACGGGGTCAACAACCCCCACCGAGCCCTGCACCAGGCAGGGGCAGAGCAGCTCCCCCAAGTGCCAACACCTGAGAATCAGCACAGCAGGCCCCTCCCCCAGAAGACCAGCGAGACGTACCAGTTCCAAGGGAAATCAAGGGACTTAAACTACACAGAATCGGAAGATACTCCCCCGTGGTTTTTTTTGTTTTTTGTTTTTTTGTTTTTGTTTTTGTTTTTTTTTTTGTTTTGTTTTGTTTTGTGCTTTTTTTTTTCTCTCTTTCTTCTTGATTTCTGATTGCTTCCCCCACCCCCCCTTTTTTCTTTTTTCTCCTTTCTTTCTTTTTCTTTCTTTTTCTTCTCTTTTTCCCCTATTTTTTTCTTCTTTCTCTTTTTTTCTTTTTCTCTTTTCTTTCCTTCTCTCTCTTTTTCTCCTTTTCCCAATACAACTTGTTTTTGGCCACTCTGCACTGAGCAAAATGACTAGAAGGAAAACCCCTCAAAAAAAAGAATCAGAAACAGCCCACTCTCCCACAGAGTTACAAAATATGGATTACAATTCAATGTCAGAAAGCCAATTCAGAAGCACTATTTTACAGCTACTGGTGGCTCTAGAATAAACCATAAAGGACTCAAGAGACTTCATGACTGCAGAATTTAGATCCAATCAGGCAGAAATTAAAAATCAATTAAATGAGATGCAATCCAAGCTAGAAGTCCTAACGACGAGGCTTGACGAGGTGGAAGAACGAGTCAGTGACATAGAAGACAAGTTGATGGCAAAGAGGGAAACTGAGGAAAAAAGAGACAGGCAATTAAAAGACCATGAGGATAGATTAAGGGAAATAAATGATAGCCTGAGGAAGAAAAACCTACGTTTAATTGGGGTTCCTGAGGGCGCGGAAAGGGACAGAGGGCCAGAATATGTATTTGAACAAATCCTAGCTGAAAACTTTCCGAATCTGGGAAGGGAAACAGGCATTCAGATCCAGGAAATAGAGAGATCCCCCCCTAAAATCAACAAAAACCGTTCAACACCTCGACATTTAATAGTGAAGCTTGCAAATTCCAAAGATAAGGAGAAGATCCTTAAAGCAGCAAGAGAAAAAAAGTCCCTGACTTTTATGGGGAGGAATATTAGGGTAACAGCAGACCTCTCCACAGAGACCTGGCAGGCCAGAAAGGGCTGGCAGGATATATTCAGGGTCCTAAATGAAAAGAACATGCAACCAAGAATACTTTACCCCGCAAGGCTTTCATTCAAAATGGAAGGAGAGATAAAGAGCTTCCAAGACAGGCAGGAACTGAAAGAATATGTAACCTCCAAACCAGCTCTGCAAGAAATTTTAAGGGGGACGCTTAAAATTCCCCTTTAAGAAGAAGTTCAGTGGAACAATCCACAAAAACAAGGACTGAATAGATATGATGACACTAAACTCATATCTATCAATAGTAACTCTGAATGTGAACGGGCTTAATGACCCCATCAAAAGGCGCAGGGTTTCAGACTGGATAAAAAAGCAGGACCCATCTATTTGCTGTCTACAAGAGACTCATTTTAGACAGAAGGACACCTACAACCTGAAAATAAAAGGTTGGAGAACCATTTACCATTCAAATGGTCCTCAAAAGAAAGCAGGGGTTGCCATCCTTATATCAGATAAATTAAAATTTACCCCGAAGACTATAGTGAGAGATGAAGAGGGACACTATCTCATACTCAAAGGATCTATCCAACAAGAGGACTTAACACTCCTCAATATATATGCCCCGAATGTGGGAGCTGCCAAATATTTAAACCAATTAATAACCAAACTCAAGAAATACCTTGATAATAATACACTTATACTTGGTGACTTCAATCTAGCTCTTTCTACCCTGGATAGGTCTTCTAAGCACAACATCTCCAAAGAAACGAGAGCTTTAAATGATACACTGGACCAGATGGATTTCACAGATATCTACAGAACTTTACATCCAAACTCAACTGAATACACATTCTTCTCAAGTGCACATGGAACTTTCTCCAGAATAGACCACATACTGGGTCACAAATCGGGTCTGAACCGATACCAAAAGATCGGGATAGTCCCCTGTATATTCTCAGACCATAATGCCTTGAAATTAGAACTCAATCACAACAAGAAATATGGAAGGACCACAAACACGTGGAGGTTAAGGACCATACTGCTAAAAGATGAAAAGGTCAACCAGGAAATTAAGGAAGAATTAAAAAGATTCATGGAAACTAATGAAAATGAAGATACAACCGTTCAAAATCTTTGGGATGCAGCAAAAGCAGTCCTGAGGGGGAAATACATCGCAATACAAGCATCCATTCAAAAACTGGAAAGATCTCAAATTCAAAAGCTCACCTTACACATAAAGGAACTAGAGAAAAAGCAACAAATAGACCCCACCCCCAGCAGAAGAAGAGAGTTAATTAAAATTCGAGCAGAACTCAATGATATCGAGACCAAAAGAACTGTGGAACAGATCAACAGAACCAGGAGTTGGTTCTTTGAAAGAATTAATAAGATAGATAAACCATTAGCCAACCTTATTAAAAAGAAGAGAGAGAAGACTCAAATTAATAAAATCATGAATGAGAAAGGGGACATCACTACCAACACCAAGGAAATACAAACGATTTTAAAAACATATTATGAACAGCTGTACGCCAATAAATTAGGAAATCTAGAAGAAATGGACGCATTCCTGGAAAGCCACAAACTACCAAAACTGGAGCAGGAAGAAATAGAAAACCTGAACAGGCCAATAACCAGGGAGGAAATTGAAGCAGTCATCAAAAACCTCCCAAGACACAAGAGTCCAGGGCCAGATGGCTTCCCAGGGGAATTCTATCAAACGTTTAAAGAAGAAATCATACCTATTCTACTAAAGCTGTTTGGAAAGATAGAAAGAGATGGAGTACTTCCAAATTTGTTCTATGAGGCCAGCATCACCTTAATTCCGAAACCAGACAAAGACCCCACCAAAAAGGAGAATTACAGACCAATATCCCTGATGAACATGGATGCAAAAATTCTCAACAAGATACTAGCCAATAGGATCCAACAACACATTAATAAAATTATTCACCATGACCAAGTAGGATTTATCCCTGGGACACAAGGCTGGTTCAACACTCGTAAAACCATCAATGTGATTCATCATATCAGCAAGAGAAAAACCAAGAACCATATGATACTCTCATTAGATGCAGAGAAAGCATTTGACAAAATACAGCATCCATTCCTGATCAAAACCCTTCAGAGTGTTGGGATAGAGGGAACTTTCCTCGACATCTTAAAAGCCATCTACGAAAAGCCCACAGCAAATATCATTCTCAATGGGGAAGCACTGGGAGCCTTTCCCCTAAGATCAGGAACAAGACAGGGATGTCCACTCTCACCACTGCTGTTCAACATAGTTCTGGAAGTCCTCGCCTCAGCAATCAGACAACAAAAAGACATTAAAGGCATTCAAATTGGCAAAGAAGAAGTCAAACTCTCCCTCTTCGCCGATGACATGATACTCTACATAGAAAACCCAAAAGCCTCCACCCCCAGATTGCTAGAACTCATACAGCAATTTGGTAGCGTGGCAGGATACAAAATCAATGCCCAGAAATCAATGGCATTTCTATACACTAACAATGAGACTGAAGAAAGAGAAATTAAGGAGTCAATCCCATTTACAATTGCACCCAAAAGCATAAGATACCTAGGAATAAACCTAACCAAAGAGGTAAAAGATCTATACCCTAAAAACTATAGAACACTTCTGAAAGAAATTGAGGAGGACACAAAGAGATGGAAAAATATTCCATGCTCATGGATTGGCAGAATTAATATTGTAAAAATGTCAATGTTACCCAGGGCAATTTATACGTTTAATGCAATCCCTATCAAAATACCATGGACTTTCTTCAGAGAGTTAGAACAAATTATTTTAAGATTTGTGTGGAATCAGAAAAGACCCCGAATAGCCAGGGGAATTTTAAAAAAGAAAACCTTAGCTGGGGGCATCACAATGCCAGATTTCAGGTTGTATTACAAAGCTGTGGTCATCAAGACAGTGTGGTACTGGCACAAAAACAGACACATAGATCAATGGAACAGAATAGAGAACCCAGAAGTGGACCCTGAAATGTACGGCCATCTAATATTCGATAAAGGAGGAAAGACTATCCACTGGAAGAAAGACAGTCTCTTCAATAAATGGTGCTGGGAAAATTGGACATCCACATGCAGAAGAATGAAACTGGACCACTCTCTTTCACCATACACAAAGATAAACTCAAAATGGATCAGAGATCTAAATGTGAGACAAGATTCCATCAAAATCCTAGAGGAGAACACAGGCAACACCCTTTTTGAACTTGGCCACAGTAACTTCTTGCAAGATACATCCACGAAGGCAAAAGAAACAAAAGCAAAAATGAACTATTGGGACTTCATCAAGATAAGAAGCTTTTGCACAGCAAAGGATACAGTCAACAAAACTAAAAGACAACCTACAGAATGGGAGAAGATATTTGCAAATGACATATCAGATAAAGGGCTAGTTTCCAAAATCTATAAAGAACTTATTAAACTCAACACCAAAGAAACAAACAATCCAATCATGAAATGGGCAAAAGACATGAAGAGAAATCTCACAGAGGAAGACATGGACATGGCCAACATGCACATGAGAAAATGCTCTGCATCACTTGCCATCAGGGAAATACAAATCAAAACCACAATGAGATACCACCTCACACCAGTGAGAATGGGGAAAATTAACAAGGCAGGAAACAACAAATGTTGGAGAGGATGCGGAGAAAAGGGAACCCTCTTACACTGTTGGTGGGAATGTGAACTGGTGCAGCCACTCTGGAAAACTGTGTGGAGGTTCCTCAAAGAGTTAAAAATAGACCTGCCCTACGACCCAGCAATTGCACTGTTGGGGATTTACCCCAAAGATTCAGATGCAATGAAACGTCGGGACACCTGCACCCCGATGTTTCTATCAGCAATGGCCACAATAGCCAAACTGTGGAAGGAGCCTCGGTGTCCATCGAAAGATGAATGGATAAAGAAGATGTGGTTTATGTATACAATGGAATATTACTCAGCAATTAGAAACGACAAATACCCACCATTTGCTTCAACGTGGATGGAACTGGAGGGTATTATGCTGAGTGAAATAAGTCAATCGGAGAAGGACAAACAGTGTATATTCTCATTCATTTGGGGAATATGAATAATAGTGAAAGGGAATATAAAGGAAGGGAAAAGAAATGTTGGGAAATATCAGGAAGGGAGACAGAACATAAAGACTCCTAACTCGGGGAAACGAACTAGGGGTGGTGGAAGGGGAGGAGGGCGGGTGTTGGAGGGGAATGGGTGACCGGCACTGAGGTGGACACTTGACGGGATGAGCACTGGGTGTTTTTCTGTATGTTGGTAAATTAAACACCAATAAAAGTAAATTAAAAAAAAATAAAAGCAGTAAGAGAAAATAAAACATTTATATAAAAGGGAAACTCTATAAGTCTATGAGCTGATTTTTCAGCATAAATTTTGCAGAAATTGGCATGATATATTCAAGGTGCTGAAAGATTAGAAACTTATAGCCAAGAATACTCTACCCTACCATGTCTGTCATTCAGAACAGAAGAGATAGTTTCTTGGAGAAACAAAAAGTTCACCATCATTAAAATACCCTTATAAGAAATATTAAAGGGAAATAAATGGCCATAATCAGGAGTAAGAAAAATTAGGAAAGGAAAAAATTTCACAAGTAAATATGAACATATAGAAAAGGTAATAATAAAATTAATAGATTAATTACCTATAAACCAGTATGAAGGTTAAAACACAAAAGCAGTAAAATCAATTATATCGATAAAAATCAGTCAAGAGATTCACAAAATAACAGATGTGTAATATTATGACATCATATGCATAAAATGTGTGTGTGGGAAGTAAACATTTAGTGCTTTTAGAATGGTTTCAAACACAAGTGACCATCAACTAATGTAGTCTGCTATATACATAAGATGTTATATATAAACCTAATGGTAATCAAAATTTAAAAACCTATCAGATACACACAAAAAAGAAAGAGGAATTCAAGCATAATTTTAAAGAAAGCCATCAAATCACAAGGGAAGTGACAAAAGAAGAAAGGAATGGAGAACTACAAAACCAAGCATAAAACAAAGAACAAAATAGCAATGAGTACATACCTATGAATAATTACCTTAAATGCATATGGAAGGAATGTTCCAAACAAAAGACATAGGGTAACTAAATAGATAAAACCAAGACCCATTTATATGCTGCCTATAGGAGACTCACTTCAGAACTACAGACACATGGAGATTGAAAGTAAAGGGATAGAAAGACATTTACCATGCAAATGGAAGTGAAAAGATAGCAGAGGTAGCAATACTTCCATTGGACAAAACAGACTTCAGAACAAAGACTGTATCAAGAGATAAGGAAGGACACTACTTAATGATAAAGGGAACAATCCAACATGAGAATATAACAATTATAAATATCTGTGTCCAACATGGGAGCACCTATAGCAACTATTAATAGGCATAAAGGAAGAAATTTTTGGTGATATAATAATAGTAGGGGACTTTAACATCCACTTATGTGAAAAGATAGATCATCCAGACAGAAAATCAAAAGGAAATGGTGGCTTTGAATGATATATTAGACCATATATACAACAGATTATATATAACATTCCATACAAAAAAGAACATAATACACATTCTTTTCAAGTGCACATGGAACATTCTCAAGCATAGATCACATGTTAGGTCACAAAATAAATCTCAATAAATTCAAAAAATTGAAATGATGTTATGCATCTCTTCTGACTATAATGATATGAAACAAAATCAATCAAAGGGAAAAATAATCTGGAAAGAATACAAATACATGGAGGCTAAATAACATGTTACTAAAATAATGAATGGGTCAACCAAGGAATTAAAGAGAAATTTAAAAAATACATGGAGACAAATGAAGATGAAAACACAATGGTCCAAAATCTTTGGATATAGCAAAAGCTATTCTAAGAGGAACTTTAGTAGCAATGTATGCCTCCCTCAAAAAAAAAACAAGAAAAAATCTCAAATAAACAACCTAACCTTACATCTAAAAGAGCTTAAAAAATAAAAAGAAGAGAAAATGAAGCCCATAGCCAGTAAAAAGAAGGAAATAATAAAGATTAGAGAAAAAAAGTAATTGATATGCATAGGCATATAGGTAAAAAAAAAAAAAAGATGAATGAAAACAGGAGATGTTTCCTGGAAAAGATTTAAAAAACTTGATAAACCTTTAGCCAGACTCATCAAGAAAAAAAAGCGAAAGGACTCAAATCAATACAATCAAAAATGAAGGAAAAGAACTAATCAACATTACAAAAATACAAAGAACTATAAGAGAATATTATGAAAAAATTTATGCCAAAAATTGGACAACCAAGAAATGGACAAATTCCTAGAAACATATAATCACCCAAAATCAAATCAGGAAGAAAAGAAAATTTGAACAGACCAACTACAAGCAATAAAATTGAAACAGTAATCAAGAAACTCCCAACAAATACAAGTCTAAGATCAGATGGATTCACAGGTGAATTCTATCAAACACTTAAAAATACATTACCTATTCTTCTCAAACTATTCCAAAAAATAGAAGAGGAAGGAAAGCTTCCAAATTTACTATACAAGGCCAGCATGGTCCTAATACCAAAATTGGATAAAGATACCACCAAGAAAGACAACTGCAGGCCAATATTCCTGATGTACGTAAATGCAAAAATCTCCAAAAAATATAAGCAAACTGATTCCAACAATACATTTAAAAAATCATTCACCACTGTCTAGTGGGATTTATTCCAGGGATGCAAGGGTGGTTAAATATTTACAAATCAATGTGATACATCACATTAACAAAAGAAAGGATACAAACCATATGATTGTTTCAATAGATTCAGAAAAAAACATTTGATAAAGTACAACATCTATTTGTAATGAGAAAATTCAACAAAGTAGGTTTAGAGGTCACATACCACAACATAATAAAGGCCATATATGAAAAATCCATGGCTAACATCATACTCAATAGTGAAAACCTGAGAGCTTTTCCTCTAAGATCAGGAACAAAACAAAAATGTCTACTCTCACCACTTTATTTCAACATAGTACTGGATGTCCTAGCCACAGCAATCAGACAACAAAAAGAAATAAAATGCATCCAAACTGGTAAGGAAGAAGTAAAACTTTCACTATGTGCAGATGACATGATACTATACATAGAAAACCCCAAAGACTCCACCCAAAAAATACTAGAACTGATAAATGAATCCAATAACATCACAGTATACAAAACTAATATACAGAAACCTGTTGCATTTCTGTATACTAATAATGAAGTACAATAAAGAAAAATTAAGCCAGATTTCAGGTTGTACTACAAAGCTGTGGTCATCAAGACAGTGTGGTACTGGCACAAAAACAGACACATAGATCATGGAACAGAATAGAGAATCCGGAAATGGGCCTCAACTCTATGGTCAACTAATATTCAACAAAGTAGGAAAGACTATCCACTGGAAAAAAGACAGTCTCTTCAATAAATGGTGCTGGGAAAATTGGACAGCCACGTGCAGAAGAATGAAACTAGACCATTCTCTTACACCATACACAAAGATAAACTCAAAATGGATGAAGGATCTAAATGTGAGACTAAATTCCATCAAAATCCTAGAGGAGAACACAGGCAACACCCTTTTTGAACTTGGCCATGGCAACTTCTTGCAAGATACATCCATGAAGGCAAGAGAAAGAAAAGCAAAAATGAATTATTGGGACTTAATCAAGATAAGAAGCTTCTGCACAGACAAAGAAACAGTCAACAAAACGAAAAGACCACCTACAGAATGGGAGAAGATATTTGCAAATGACCTCTCAGGTAAAGGGCTAGTTTCCAAGATCTATAAAGAACTTATTAAACTCAACAGCAAAGAAACAGACAATCCAGTCATGAAATGGGCAAAAGACATGAAGAGAAATCTCACAGAGGAAGACATAGACATGGCCAACAAGCACATGAGAAAATGCTCCGCATCACTTGCCATCAGGGAAATACAAATCAAAGCCACAATGAGATCCCACCTCACACCAGTGAGAATGGGGAAAATTAACAAGGCAGGAAACCACAAATATTGGAGAGGATGTGGAGAAAGGGGAACCCTCTTACACTGTTGGTGGGAATGGGAACTGGTGCAGCCACTCTGGAAAACTGTGTAGAGGTTCCTCAAAGAGTTAAAAATAGACCTGCCCTACGACCCAGCAATTGCACTGCTGGGGATTTACCCCAAAGATACAGATGCAGTGAAATGCTGGGACACCTGCACCCGGATGTTTCTAGCAGCAATGTCCACAATAGCCAAAATGTGGAAGGAGCCTTGGTGTCCATCGAAAGATGAATGGATAAAGAAGATGTGGTAAATATATACAATGGAATATTCCTCAGCCATCAGAAACAACAAATACCCACCTTTTGCTTTGACGTGGATGGAACTGGAGGGTACTATGCTGAGTGAAGTAAGTCAATTGGAGAAGGACAAACATTATATGGTCTCATTCATTTGGGGAATATAAAAAAATGTGAAAGGGAATAAAGGGCAAAGGAGAGAAAATGAGTAGGAAATATCAGAGAGGGAGACAGAACCTGAGAGACTCCTTACTCTGGGAAACAAACAAGGGGTAGTAGAAGGGGAGGTGAGCAGGGGAATGGGGTGATTGGGTGATGGGAATTGTGCAGGTCACTTGATGGGATGTGCACTGGGTGTTATACTATATGTTGGCAAATTGAACTCCAATATAAATATATACAAAAAAAAAGAAAAATTAAGAAAACAATCCCATTTACAATTGCACCAAGAAAGTTGCCTACAAAATAAACTTAACCAAGGAGGTGAAAGTCTGGTACTCTGAAAACCATAAAACACTGATGAAAAAATTGAAGATGACACAACCAAATGGAATGATAATCCATGCTCATGCTCATGGATTGGAAGAATATTCAAATATCTATACTACACAAAGCTATCTACAGATTTAATGCAATCCACATCAGAATGGCACTATTTTTCACATGACTAGCACAAATAATCCTAAAATTTGTATGGAACTACAAAAGACTCTGAATAGCTAAAGCAATCTGGAAAAAGAAGAACAAAAATGGAGGTATCACACTCCCAGATTTCAAGATATACTGCTAAGCAAAATAAGTCAGTCAGAGAAAGCTAAATATCATATGATTTCACTCACACATGGAGTTTAACCAAACAAACAAAGAAAGGAAAGAGAGAAAGAAAGAAAGAGAAACCAAGAAACACACTCTTAACTGTAGAGAACAAACTGAGGGTCACCAGAGGGGAAGTGGTGGGTGGGGTATGGGTGAAATAGCTGATGGGGATTAAGGAGTGCGCTTGTGATGAGCACTGGGTGATGTACGGAAGTGCTAAATCACTATATTGTGCATCTGAAACTAATATAACATTGTAGGTTAATTATACTGGAATTAAAATAAAATTTAAAAAATAAAAGACAGGCAAAAGAAACGAATAAACATTTCTCCAAAGAAGACATTCAGATGGCCAACAGGCATATGGAAAGATGCTCAAAAAAAAAAAAAAAAAGGAAAAGAAAAAGAAAAAAAAGATGCTCGTCATCACTCATCATCAGGAAAATGCAAATCAAAACTACAATATCACCTCACACCTGTCAGAATGGCTAGAATCAAAAACATAAGAAACAATAAATGTTGGCTAAGATGTACAGAAAAAGAAACTCTAATGCATTATTGGTAGAAAAGCAAATTGGTGTAGCCACTGTGGAATACAGTATGGAGATTCCTCAAAAAGGTAAAACTTGAACTACTTATGATCCAGTAATCTCATTACCGGGTATTTATCAAAAAAATACAAAAACACTAATTCAAAGGGATACACACACCCTTATGTTTATTGCAACACTATTTACAATAGCCAAATTATGTAAGCAGCTCAAGTATCCATTGATAGATGAATGGATAAAGACAATGTGGTATATATACACAATGGCAAGTTTTTCAGCCATAAAAATGAATGAAATCTTGCCATTTGCAATGAAATGGATGGAACTAGTGAGTATAACACTAAGTGAAATAAGACAGTAAAAGAAAGACAAACATCATATGATTTCACTCATATGTAGAATTTAAGAAACAAACAAAAAAAAAACAAGCACAGAAAAAGGGGGGAGGAGAGAGAGAGAGAGCAAGAAACAGACTCTTAATTCTGGAGAACAAATTGGTAGTTATCAGAGGGGAAGTGGGTGGAGGAATGAATGTGTGAAATAGGTGACCAAGATTAAGGAGTTCACTGCTTCTGAGGAACACTAGGTGATGTATGGAATTGTTGAATCACAATATCATAATAGTAGACCTGAAACTAATATAACATTATGTTTTAATTTTAATTTTTTTAAAAGCTGGAATTAATTTTTTAAAAGCTATAGTTCAAAGTTATAGTGATCAAAACCATATGGTACTGGCACAAAAACAGATACATAGATCAATGTAACAGAATAGAAAGCCCAGAAATAAACCCAAGCTATATAAGTCAATCTATGACAGAGGCAGTCAGAATACACAATGAGGAAAAGACAGTCTCTTCAACAAATGGTGTTGGGAAAAGTGGAAAATTACATGAAAAGAATGAAACTGGACTACTTTCCTACACTAAACACAAATAAAAACTTAAAATGTATTAAAGACCTAAAAGTGATGTCATAAAACTCCTAGAAATATCAGCAGTAATTTCTTTGACTTTGGCTGTAACAACATTTTCTAGATAGGTCTCCTCAGGCAAGGGAAACAAAAGCAATAATAAGCTATTGGGACTATACCAAAATAAAAAGCTTTTGCACAGTGGGAGATACCATCAACAAAATGAAAAGGCAACCTACTGAATGGGAGAAGATATTTTCACGTTGTGTATCCAATAAAGAATTAATATCCAAAATATACAAAGAGCTTATATAATGCAACACCAAAATAATAATATTCTGATTAAAAAATGGACAGACGACTTGAATAGGCATTTTCTCCAAATCAGACATACAAATAGTCAACAGACACATGAAAAGATGTTCAACATCACTAATCATCAAGGAAATGCAAATCAAAACCACAGTGAGATATCACCTTATGCCTGTCACAGTGCCTAGAATCAAAAAGACAAGAAATAATAAGTGTTGGTGAGGATGTGGAGAAAAAGAGACCTTCATGAACTCTTAGTAGGAATGCAAATTGCTGTAACCACTGTGGAAAACAATATGGAGTTTCCTAAAAAAATTATACATTATATATATATATATATATATATATATATATATATATATATATACAATGAAATATTACTCAGCCATTAAAAAGAATGAAATCTTGACATTTACAACAAATGGATGGATCTAGAGGGTATAATGCTAAGTGAAATAAGTCAGGCAGAGAAAGACAAATACCATATGATTTAATTCATATGAAAATAAAAAACTAAAGAAATGAACAAAGAAAAAAGATACCAAAAAAACAGATTTTTATTTTTTTAAGATTTTATTTATTTATTCATGAGAGGCACAGAGAGATAGAGAGAGGCAGAGACACAGGCAGAGGGAGGAACAGGCTCCATGCGGGGAGCCCAACATGGGACTCAATCCCGGGTCTCCAGGATCACACCCTGGGCTGAAGGCAGCACTAAACCGCTGAGCCACCTGGGCTGCCCAAAACCAGACATTTAAATATAGAGAACAGTAGCATCTGGACAGGTCAGTGGCTGAGCATCTTCCTTCAGCTCAGCCATAATCCTGGATCCTGTGTCAGGGCAGGGCATAATCCTGGATCCTGTGTCCTGGGATTGAACCCCACGTTGGGCTCCCTGAATGGAATCTGCTTCTTCCTCTGCTTGTGTCTCTGCCTCTCTGTGTGTGTCTCTCATGAATAAATAATTAAAATAAAATCAATCAATCAAACGGTGGTTGACAGAGGGAAAGCTGGGGAAGTGAGAAAAATAGATAAAGGAGATTAAGTGTACACCTTATTATGATGAGCACTGAGTAATGTATAAAATGTTGAATCATTATACTATCTGACTCAAGCTAGTATAACACTGTATATTATTTACAGTTCAATTGAAAATATGAACATAATTTTTTAAATCCCCAAAAGATAAAAAAGATAACAAATGCTTGCAAGGATATGGAGCAGTTGTGTACTGTTAATAGGATTATAAATTGATACAGCCACTATGGAACAGTATGAAGGATCCTTAAAGAATTAAAAATAGAACTACCATATAATCCAAGAATTCTACTTCTGGGAATATATCCAAAGAATTGAAAACATTAATTCAAAAAGATCTGCACTCCCATGTTCATAGCAGCATTATTTACAATATCCAATACATGGAAGCAACCTACGTATCCAACAATAGATGAATGGTTACAGAAGTTGTGGCAGACACACATGTGGGCACACATAATGTAATATAATCCAGCCATAAGACATGAGGAAATATTACCATTTAGGACAAAATGGATGGACCTTGAGGGCATTATGCTAAGTGAAATAAGTCAGACAAAGAAAGATAAATAGTATATTATCTCATTTATATGTGGAATCAAAAAAATCTCAAAGAGAAATCAGATTGGTGTTTATCAGAAGCAGGGCTAGGGCAACAGGGAATTGGATACAAGAGGTCAGAAGTACAAACTTCCAGGTATAAAATAAGTAAGTACTAGGGATGTCACGTTCAACTTGATGACTATAGCTAACACTGCTGTATGATATATAAGAAAGTTATTAAGAGAGTAAATCCTAATATTTCTCTTACAAGTATTTTTTCTTTTTATTGTATCTATATAAGAAGATGGACGTTCACTAAATTTATTATAGTAATAATCATTTCACAACATGTTAGTCAAACCATTATATTGTACACATTAAACTTATACAGTGATGTATGCCAATTATATCTTAACAAAACTGGTGCAAATAACCCAAAACCAAAACCAAACACTGTTCATAACCTGGGCTAGGCCCCTCTATATTTCTGGGTCTTAAATATTGCCCTATATAATGAGTATCCTGAGCTATGTGATCTTTTTTTTTTTTTTATGATAGTCACACAGAGAGAGAGAGAGAGAGGCAGAGACACAGGCAGAGGGAGAAGCAGGCTCCATACACAGGGAGCCCGACGTGGGATTCGATCCCAGGTCTCCAGGATCGCGCCCTGGGCCAAAGGCAGGCGCTAAACCGCTGCGCCACCCAGGGATCCCCGAGCTATGTGATCTTTAAGGGCCTTTCTGGTCTGATCATTGAGGATTCTAGCCAATTATATTGGAGTTGAAGTCAATTGTCTGTGTACAAGACAGTGTGAAATGGTTTTTTATTGTTTATATGAAGGAAATATGCAGTGTGCATTTTGGGTGCAAATGACAGCAAGGTAGGCATTGAAGGGAGGGAAATCCAATGCTCCTGAAGTCCCAGAGTCCTGGTGCCTGGAAGGGTAAAAACTGACTGCCGTGCTCATGTTTGTCCCTTGAGCTGTAATCAGATCAAAGTAAAGTGTAAGGTATTATCACATTTCTCAGTGCAATTATTTGCTTTAGAATATGGGTTGGTAATTTATGGCTTTCTTAATTTTGAATTTTTAAATTTCATCTTGGTTGTCTGTCTTTTGAGAACAAAAATCCTTTCCTTGGGAAAAAGTCTGCTTTTTTGAGAGGAGGGGTACTGGCCTAATTAAGAAAACAATATGTATTAAATACCTAATATGTAGTAGGCATTTGAATTTCCTTTTTTCTACCTCCCTCTTTGTATCTCTTCATTCACAGACACCAGCACATAGTAAAAGGCTCAAGAAACGGGTGTTAAATAATAAATGAATATGATGGGAACCCTTTTCCCCAAGTCCTAACCCATAATTTTAGAGGATGAAAGGCTTACAGAGGATCATATGGCCAGATTAAGTAAATAAATGCACTGTAAGGAATAGCAATCATAACAAGACTAATGCTGAGAGCTTCCCAGGGGTCAATTGGTTAGCCAAGTGCTAACAATAAAACTTTGGAATGGATACCATTATTATCTCCATTTGACAGATTATAAAACTGAGGTTCAGGGAAGTCATATGATCCACTTAAGGCCCCATATACTGAACAAAGTTCCATCCCATTTATTTAGCAACTATAGTTAGGAAAATTTCTGATGCTTCTTGAGACTTGCCATAACGGTGTGAGGCAGTTTAACTGGTTGGGTTGGGAGACATGGAGTCACTTCTGTTCTAGGACCTGGCTGTGGGTATGCATATCCTGGCATCCAGACATTCTGAAGATCATGGAGAAGGTCCAAGGAGTAGGTTAGAAGTTGTGTTTGTGTATTGTCCATGGGCGAAGTCCTCTGCATGGCCTCAGTGGCTAGCATAATTGTTTTCAAGATGCTGGCCAATTTTATTAATGTTAGGTGTAACAAATGGAAAGGGCTTTATTTGCTTAGCAGATATTTATTGAAAGCCTTTTATTCGGCATGAGTGCCAAGTCCTCTGCAAAGTTCTGAAGTTTCCTCAGTGAAGACAGGCATGGAGTATGCTCTACAGAGGTACAATATAATGGTAGAGAAACAGGAAAAATGGCATGATAACATCGAGTGTTAGGGGTTGGGGGAACATGGATGCAAGGCTCTTAACTAGCCTGAGATGCTGATGGAAGGCCTTCCTTGAAAAACTGTCACTTAACCTGTGACTTGAACTAAGTTAGTCTGTCCTTATTCAAAATGGAGTGAGGATAAAGTGGAAAGGCAGAGAAAGAGAAGTAATTGAGCAGAAGGAATATGTGTAAAGATTACAGCCTCTAAGAGAATAAAAATTTCAAGAAACGTAAAATGGCTAATTATGGCTAGAGGGTAGACTAAAAGACAAAGAGGGATATTAGATGAGGCTAGAGAGCAAGGAAGAGGCTAGGTCATTTGTAAAGAATTCTGTAAGGGTAGGACAAGGCCATTAGACCTTATTCTCAAAGCCATGAGGAGACACTAAAGGATGTTAAACAGGAGGGTATAGGGGTGATGGTAGTAGGTGGAGTGGCAAGAAAATTACAGGGTCTGACTTGTGTATTAGACGAGATTCTCAAATTCCAGTGGGAGAATAGAATGGGAAGGCAAGTGTAGATACAGTAAATATAGGGCAATCATCAGCTTATGAGATGATGGGTCTTGAATCATAGTAGTGGAACCAGAAGTGAAGAAGGAAGGACCTGAGACTTAGGATCTGAAATCAATAATACATTAATATACAAAAACTAACTGGATTTGGGGCCTAAAGAAGAGGAAGCATCAAAGATGACAACTAGGCAGGCATCTGATTTGAGTGACTGGAGGAATGTAGGTAACATTTCTGGATATGGGGAAAACTGGAAGAGCAAGTTTGAATAGAAGATGGTAAGTTCAGTGCTGGACACATGAAAATGAATGTGTCTATGGAGAAAGTTTGGCGGAAGTATCCTGAAGACACTTTGGGTATCAAAGTCTGGAACTAAAGACATTATTCAGAGATAAATAAAGGCTTGTAGTAAAGGTAGTAACTGAAGCCTTAGGATCTCCTGAGGTGCCCTTCCTCCACTCTACACCCCTAGCCATGAGAAGGAGAACAGAGGAAGAAGAGAATGTGGCCCAGATGAAGCCCAAAGAGGAAGGGTAGTACTTAATGGGTGAACCTAGGATCAGCAGCCACCAATGGAGACTGAGAATGGTTAGCCAAACAAAGAGAGAGTAAGAGGAGGTGGTCCTATGGTCGGAAGTAGAGGGAGGGAAGAGAGTGTTTCCAGAAGGATAGAGGGGTAGGCATGTTTGATGCTGTCATCTGCTGCTGCTGATTTCAAGAAGGACAAGGATTGAAAAATATCTTTTGAATTTATGGACAAATATGTCTTTGGTGAAGTTTGTAAGAGCACTTTCTGTGGGGTGACAGGAGCAGAAGCCAAATTGCAGATATATTACCTTATGTGGTAAAAAGGAATAAAGGGTGTTAATCAGCTGACCTTCAAATAGGAAGATGATCCGGTATTTTCTGGGTGGGACCAATGTAAAAACAGGAGTCCTTAAAAGTGGAATAGGGAGGCCAAACAGCAAACTGGAAAGATGGCAGCCTAAGAAGGACTCAGTCCAATGTTGCTGGTTTTGAAGATGGAGGAAGGCAGCCAGGAGTCAAAGAATATAGGAACATTCTAAACACAGAAAAAAGCAAGGAAACTGATTCTTTCCTAAAGCCTCCAAAAGGAATACAGCCCAGTAAGATTCGGTTTGGACTTTTGACCTCTAGAATTATAAGATAATAAATGTAGGTTAGTTCCCTAAGTTTGTGATAATTTGTTACAGTAGCCATAGGAAAGCAGCACACCTCCCCCTCAGTTTTCTTGCTTTTCAGGGTTCTAATCACTGGAAAATAACCAAGGCTCACCGGTTGAATGTGAGATTCAGTGCTGGCTTATTAATTTTGGCATATATTTTGTACCCTCAGAATATAAAACCCTTGTTTAAGTTCTGTTGAAAAATATGACTTGGGGCAACAGGAAACCAATTCCACAAATATCTATTGCACACACAGCACTATACTAGATACTAGGAATATAGCAGAGAACAAAACAGACAAGGCTGAATAGTGCTAGCCTAGAGGGAGTTTTCTCATAACATACAATAAGAATGGGGCATCTGTAGCACAGGTGTCCAATCCTTAGCTTCACATCTTTAGAAAGATCCTGTCCTATGGCACAAAAACAAAAATCCTGTCCATTGGCACATAGATCAATGGAACATAACAGAGAACCCAGAAATGGATTCTCAACTCTGAGATCAACTAATCTTCAACAAAACAGGAAAAAATCTCCAATGGAAAAAATATAGTCTCTTCAACGAATGGTGCTGGGAAAACTAGACAGCAACATATAGAAGAATGAAACTGAACAATTTTCTTACACCAGACACAAAAATAGCCTCAAAATGTATGAAAGACCTAAATGTGAAATAGGAATCCATCAAATCCTAGAGGAGAACACAGGCAGCAACCTCTCTGACCTCGACTGCAGCAACCTCTTGCTAGACGTGTCTACAGAGGCAAGGGAAACAAAAGCAAAACTGAACTATTGGGACTTCATGAGGATAAAAACCTTTTGCACAGCAAAGGAAATAATCAACAAAATTAAATGGCAACCTACAGAATGGGTGAAGATATTTGCAAATGGCATATCAGATAAAGGGCTAGTATCCAAGATCTACAATGAACTTATCTAATTCAACACCCAAAAAACAAAAAACAAAAAAATCTGGTCAAGAAATAGGCAGAAGACATGAACAGACCTTTTCCAAAGTCATGTAAGGAAAATACATTCAAAACACAACTATATGAAAAAATATCTGGTAGCCAGTATGTATTTAAAAATCCAGTCAAGAAATGGGCAGAAAATATGAACAGAAATTTCACCAAAGAAGACATACAAATGGCCAACAGATATATGAAAAAATGCTCAAAATAATTCGGTATCAGGGAAATACAAATCAAAACCACAATGAGATACCACCTCACACCTGTCAGAATGGTTAACATTAACAACTCAGGAAACAACAGGTGTTGGTGAAGATGCAGGGAAGGGGGAACCCTCTTATACTGTTGGTGGGAGTGCAACCTGGTGCAGCTACTCTGGACAACAGTGTGAAGGATCCTCAAAAGGTTAAAAATAGAGCTACCCTATGATCCAGCAATTGCACTGCTGGGGATTTACCCCAAAGATACAGATGCAGTGAAACGCCAAGACACCTGCACCCCAATGTTTATAGCAGCAATGTCCACAATAGCCAAAATGTGGAAGGAGCCTTGGTGTCCATCGACAGATGAATGGATAAAGAAGATGTGGTCTGTTTATACAATGGAATATTCCTCAGCCATCAGAAACGACAAATACCCACCATTTGCTTCGATGTGGATGGAACTGGAGGGTATTATGCTGAGTGAAGTAAGTCAATCGGAGAAGGACAAACATTATATGGTTTCACTCATACAAGGAATATAAAAAATAGTGAAAGAGAGTAAAGGGGAAAGGAGAGAAAATGAGTGGGAAATATCAGAGAGGGAGACAAAACGTGAGAGACTCCTAACTCTGGGAAACGAACAAGGAGTAGTGGAAGGGGAGGTGGACAGGGGGATGGGATGACTGGGTGGCAGGCACTGAGGGGGGCACTGGACGGGATGAGCACTGGGTTTTATACTATATGTTGGCAAATTGAACTCCAATTAAAAAATATACCAAAAAAAGGTTAAAAATAGAACTTCCTTATGGCCCAGCAATTGCACCAGTAGGTATTTATCCAATGGATACAAACAGTGATTCGAAGGAGCACATGCACCCCAATGTTTATAGCAGCATTGTCCACAATAGCTAAACTATGGAAAGAGCCCAGATGTCCACCAAATTATGAATGGATAAAGAAGTGGTATGTATATATACTGGAATATATACTGGAATATTACTGGGTTATATACTGGAATATTACTCAGACATAAAAAAGAATGAAAAAATCTCCATTTGCAATGATGTGAATGGAACTAGGGGGTATTATGCTAAATGAAATAAGTCAGTCAAAGGAAGACAAATACCAAGTTTTCACTCATATGTGGAATTTAAACAACAAAACAGAAGAACATAGGAGAAGGGAAGGAAAAATAAAATGAGATAAAAACAGAGAGAGAGGCAAACTATAAGAGACTCAACTATAGTTGCTGAAGAGGGGGTGATTGGAGGGATTAGGTAATTGGGTGATGCACATTGGGTAGTGAGCACTGGGTGTTATATGTAACGGATGAATCACTAAATTCTAACCCTAAAACTAATAATTACTATATGTTAACTAAAGTGAATTTTTAAAAAAGATTTTAGTTATTTATTCATGAGGGATACAGAGAGAGAGGTAGAGACACAGGCAGAGGGAGAAGCAAGCTCCATGCAGGGAGTCCAACATGGGACTCGACTCCAGGTCTCCAGGATCACACCCTGGACCAAAGGTGGCACTAAACCACCGAGCCACCTGGGCTCCCTAAAGTGAATTTAAATAAAAAAAAAATTTAAAGAAAATCCTGTCCTAGTTCAGTGATTTTGTCAGCAATGTTGTTGTCTCATGAGTAAATGAGGAATACCTTTAAGACAGAGGAATACCTTTAAGAGTGCCCGGGCTTTTTCCTAAGAAGTGCTTAGTGAAGGATGTGTGTGGGTAGGGAGAAGCCATACAAGTTGGGGTTTTGACAACTGCCAGAGCAAAAGGGCAAGGGGCCAAAGCACTTAGAATATATGTAAAAACAACAGAGGTGATTAAGGACCTGGAGGGCAGTTATGCCAGGAAGGCAATGTCACACCAGGAGAAATTATAGGGACTGATGTTCTGGATGTTCAAGGATATATAACTGTTCACTGTGGACGTTCCTGTTCTAGTTCTCCCACCCATCATGCTCTGATTGCTCTAGCTCTGACAGCAGTGTGTTGTTAGTGCTGGTTACCTGACTATCTCTCACATGACTGCTTATGTCTAGACTTCCCAGGTCCATGCAAGTGCCAGGCACAGAATAGTCCCTTTTTCTCCTCCTCTAGGAAGTGTGGGGACAGAGAGATGCACAGAGACTACAAGCCATAGAGTATGAGATAGATAATTCTGAAGGGGAGACAAGGAGGGAGCAAGGATGGGAGGAAAAGGTCATCATTTTTTACCTTTCATTGTGTGGCTGCCAGCCCTCCAAACCCCTTCCTCCATTATTGACCTTATCATTCCCTCCAACCTCCTCCTTGAGAGATTGACAACTAAATGAAACTATTTGAAAGATGTCTTCAGTGAGCAGTCAGGGAGGGAAATCCCAGCAGCCACAGGATTGTGGGAACAGGGACTGGTACATTTAGGGTTTTATCTGTGAATCTTTTGGGACAGCCCCTGAGCTCTAGCTTCTAGGAGGGCTGCTCACTTCTTAGGAAATCACTTAGGGCCTCAGATTCCCAGGTTATAGCAGGCCCAGGGACCAAGAAGAGAGAGCCCCTGATCAGCAGTGTCTCAGCGGAGCCCCCCTGGAGTAATCATGGTACAGGAAGGACCCTGAGCTTATCACACTGTATCAACTAGGAAAGTTAAACGCATCTTTCCAGAGAAGGGGCTTTCCAGGGAAGAGAGGACTGGTTCTGGTTCTTCTGCCATAAGTACCAGCCTGCATTTACAGCCTTGTCCCATCACCCTGGTTCCCAGAAAAACATTAAATTGAAGCCAGTAACTGCTTAATTTTATGACATCTGCTCAATGTATTACAGTTATCCATATCAGAACATTTTTGTATGGTATAACTTTCCTCTGATGTAAATATATATACATATTTTTTGTGCAGAATGAATTTTTAAATTGTCTTTTATAAGGTGTGTAAATCAGCAAAGCAGACCAAGGCTACTGTATTAATGTTTCTTCTGTCTCTGTGGATCTCATACTTCAGAGCTAGCAGAAGTTTCACAAGTTTCACAATTTGTTCCTGGGGGAAGAGTGTTCTCAGGACCAGGGTTAAAGGATGCAACTTGAAACCAAGAAAGAAAAATGATGCAGCATCATCTAGGAGCTATGTGGGAAAAGGTCTTTTTGGAAAAATGCCCCTCTTTAGTTCTCAGCCCTAGGCTTGACACAGAGTAAGGTCATGAGTTCTCAGCCCTAGGCTTGACACAGAGTAAGGTCATGAGTAAGTGAATGAATGCATTAATAAATGAATGAATGAACTAATAATTTAAGGGATTCTAGGAGTCCTCCTAGAAAAATGTGGGGCCCAGTCAAAATGATTCCTGTTTCAGAACCATGTTTAGGATCAATAAGGTAAAGAGAAGAGCTTTGAGAAATTCCCAAAGTCACCCTAAAAGAATTATGTAGATTCCCCAGGGGTTCATCCCACGTTAGCTTTGAAACTGGTCACTAATGCCCTAAACCCTATTCCAAGTCCTTGCTCAAAGCAACCATGGGAGTATTGAGCTTGTCTATGGAGGATGAAGTCTGGAAAAAGATATAGACACCCACTCTGCCATCTGGAAAGCTCCTGTTTCCTGTCCCTACATGCCACTTGGCCTAATTAGAGTTCAGGATTTGGGAGTGTTTGCTCTTTTGGGTCCCCTTAGAAAAGCTTCTGAGGATGGAGTTGTCCCTGAATAGGTCTCATTCTATAGGAAGTTAGGGCTTTCTTATCTAAGAAGGCCTTTAACATACCCCAAAATCTTTGTAGCAGAGGCCCTAGTAACTCCAGTTTGAAATATGAAGTCTAAATTTCATAATAAAACAGGCTTCTGTTTACTGACTTCCTATTATTCTGATGTCACTTTTGGTAAGGGTTATAAACACAAATAATTGCAACAGAATTTTTAAGAGTGTTATTGGTATGGAATGAAAAAACACTAATGATTGCATTAATGGGTAGAAATGATATTAGGCTATGTAACTTTTTCTGGTATAGTAACTGCAGAATGTAAAGATAATAAATACAACATTAAATGTCAACAACATGAGGATTCGGTAGAGCAAAAGCTTAGTCATCATTGTGAAAACTTTACTTCCCATTCAAACTGTTCTTGCATCCACACAGAATGAAAGCAAGTGTTTAAAGTCAGGTACCTCACACTGTAATATATCTATGGACCCCTTGGAGATCTTGTTAAAATGCAGATTCTGATTTGGGGCAGGCCTGAGACACTGCATTTCCAACAAGCTCCCAAAGGTTGCTTCTGCTGCTGATTCCTGCCTGCAGCTGGGGTAGCAGAGACTGAACAAGGCTCAAACCCAATCCTACATGGGCCAGGCAAGGGCAGCCACCTGGTTCCTGATGGGAAATGCCCAGGTGGGAGTGCCATCCTTGGGGATTAGGTAAATAAAAATGTTCACAATAATGATCACTACTAGTACTAGACTCACAGCTGGGATTCCAAGGGCCTGATCTAAAGGACCTCCCTTTCCTTATGAAGTTCTGGATTTAGAGAGGCAAATATGTGAATCATATGGGTGAAGATGGAAGTAACAGCTCTGTTACTGGTAAAGCATGGATGAGAGGTCTTGGTTTAGATAGGTCGTCACTGTGGGCTTGCCAGTCTCTCTTGCAGTTCTGCAGATGAGCCCACCAGGTATTAGTACAGTTTGGTCAATCCCCTGCTTTCTCCTGAGTCTAGGCCTTTTTCTGACTGGCAGAGAGCAGATAATATAAGCTTAACTGCATCCTGAAATGGAGAAGGAGGAGGGGACTGTGCAGGAGGGAGGAAATTATAAAGTTTTTTTCCATACTTATCTTCCACTTGAGTTAGATGTGTCTGTGACTCTAGAAGTTATGGGTCAGGCACTGTGGCAGAGTCAATAGACGGGGAGGTGGCTGTGAGATTGTAAGAGCCTGTCATGAGGAGCAGAGAGTTAGGAAAATTATCAGAATGATGTGAACTCCAGTTGACCCATGAGCTTAACTCAGATGATCAGAGGCTCCTCACACCCTCCTCTGTCCTTAAAATGTGGGTTCCAATTTCCTTTCCCACTCCCAGAGGTTGCTCTAAGTACATAACCTTGAGATATTGATGTGGTTTTTTTTTTTTTTTTTTTTTTTTTTTTTTTTTTTTTTTTTTAAGGGCCATGTTTTATTTTTTTTTTTATTTTTTTTTTAAATTAACTTTTATTGGTGTTTAATTTACCAACATACAGAAAAACACCCAGTGCTCATCCCATCAAGTGTCCACCTCAGTGCCCGTCACCCATTCCCCTCCAACACCCGCCCTCCTCCCCTTCCACCACCCCTAGTTCGTTTCCCAGAGTTAGGAGTCTTTATGTTCTGTCTCCCTTCCTGATATTTCCCAACATTTCTTTTCCCTTCCTTTATATTCCCTTTCACTATTATTCATATTCCCCAAATGAATGAGAACATACACTGTTTGTCCTTCTCCGATTGACTTATTTCACTCAGCATAATACCCTCCAGTTCCATCCACGTTGAAGCAAATGGTGGGTATTTGTCGTTTCTAATTGCTGAGTAATATTCCATTGTATACATAAACCACATCTTCTTTATCCATTCATCTTTCGATGGACACCGAGGCTCCTTCCACAGTTTGGCTATTGTGGCCATTGCTGATAGAAACATCGGGGTGCAGGTGTCCCGACGTTTCATTGCATCTGAATCTTTGGGGTAAATCCCCAACAGTGCAATTGCTGGGTCGTAGGGCAGGTCTATTTTTAACTCTTTGAGGAACCTCCACACAGTTTTCCAGAGTGGCTGCACCAGTTCACATTCCCACCAACAGTGTAAGAGGGTTCCCTTTTCTCCGCATCCTCTCCAACATTTGTTGTTTCCTGCCTTGTTAATTTTCCCCATTCTCACTGGTGTGAGGTGGTATCTCATTGTGGTTTTGATTTGTATTTCCCTGATGGCAAGTGATGCAGAGCATTTTCTCATGTGCATGTTGGCCATGTCCATGTCTTCCTCTGTGAGATTTCTCTTCATGTCTTTTGCCCATTTCATGATTGGATTGTTTGTTTCTTTGGTGTTGAGTTTAATAAGTTCTTTATAGATTTTGGAAACTAGCCCTTTATCTGATATGTCATTTGCAAATATCTTCTCCCATTCTGTAGGTTGTCTTTTAGTTTTGTTGACTGTATCCTTTGCTGTGCAAAAGCTTCTTATCTTGATGAAGTCCCAATAGTTCATTTTTGCTTTTGTTTCTTTTGCCTTCGTGGATGTATCTTGCAAGAAGTTACTGTGGCCAAGTTCAAAAAGGGTGTTGCCTGTGTTCTCCTCTAGGATTTTGATGGAATCTTGTCTCACATTTAGGTCTCTCATCCATTTTGAGTTTATCTTTGTGTATGGTGAAAGAGAGTGGTCCAGTTTCATTCTTCTGCATGTGGATGTCCAATTTTCCCAGCACCATTTATTGAAGAGACTGTCTTTCTTCCAATGGATAGTCTTTCCTCCTTTATCGAATATTAGATGGCCGTACATTTCAGGGTCCACTTCTGGGTTCTCTATTCTGTTCCATTGATCTATGTGTCTGTTTTTGTGCCAGTACCACACTGTCTTGATGACCACAGCTTTGTAATACAACCTGAAATCTGGCATTGTGATGCCCCCAGCTAAGGTTTTCTTTTTTAAAATTCCCCTGGCTATTCGGGGTCTTTTCTGATTCCACACAAATCTTAAAATAATTTGTTCTAACTCTCTGAAGAAAGTCCATGGTATTTTGATAGGGATTGCATTAAACGTATAAATTGCCCTGGGTAACATTGACATTTTTACAATATTAATTCTGCCAATCCATGAGCATGGAATATTTTTCCATCTCTTTGTGTCTTCCTCAATTTCTTTCAGAAGTGTTCTATAGTTTTTAGGGTATAGATCTTTTACCTCTTTGGTTAGGTTTATTCCTAGGTATCTTATGCTTTTGGGTGCAATTGTAAATGGGATTGACTCCTTAATTTCTCTTTCTTCAGTCTCATTGTTAGTGTATAGAAATGCCATTGATTTCTGGGCATTGATTTTGTATCCTGCCACGCTACCAAATTGCTGTATGAGTTCTAGCAATCTGGGGGTGGAGGCTTTTGGGTTTTCTATGTAGAGTATCATGTCATCGGCGAAGAGGGAGAGTTTGACTTCTTCTTTGCCAATTTGAATGCCTTTAATGTCTTTTTGTTGTCTGATTGCTGAGGCGAGGACTTCCAGAACTATGTTGAACAGCAGTGGTGAGAGTGGACATCCCTGTCTTGTTCCTGATCTTAGGGGAAAGGCTCCCAGTGCTTCCCCATTGAGAATGATATTTGCTGTGGGCTTTTCGTAGATGGCTTTTAAGATGTCGAGGAAAGTTCCCTCTATCCCAACACTCTGAAGGGTTTTGATCAGGAATGGATGCTGTATTTTGTCAAATGCTTTCTCTGCATCTAATGAGAGTATCATATGGTTCTTGGTTTTTCTCTTGCTGATATGATGAATCACATTGATGGTTTTACGAGTGTTGAACCAGCCTTGTGTCCCAGGGATAAATCCTACTTGGTCATGGTGAATAATTTTATTAATGTGTTGTTGGATCCTATTGGCTAGTATCTTGTTGAGAATTTTTGCATCCATGTTCATCAGGGATATTGGTCTGTAATTCTCCTTTTTGGTGGGGTCTTTGTCTGGTTTCGGAATTAAGGTGATGCTGGCCTCATAGAACGAATTTGGAAGTACTCCATCTCTTTCTATCTTTCCAAACAGCTTTAGTAGAATAGGTATGATTTCTTCTTTAAACGTTTGATAGAATTCCCCTGGGAAGCCATCTGGCCCTGGACTCTTGTGTCTTGGGAGGTTTTTGATGACTGCTTCAATTTCCTCCCTGGTTATTGGCCTGTTCAGGTTTTCTATTTCTTCCTGCTCCAGTTTTGGTAGTTTGTGGCTTTCCAGGAATGCGTCCATTTCTTCTAGATTTCCTAATTTATTGGCGTACAGCTGTTCATAATATGTTTTTAAAATCGTTTGTATTTCCTTGGTGTTGGTAGTGATGTCCCCTTTCTCATTCATGATTTTATTAATTTGAGTCTTCTCTCTCTTCTTTTTAATAAGGTTGGCTAATGGTTTATCTATCTTATTAATTCTTTCAAAGAACCAACTCCTGGTTCTGTTGATCTGTTCCACAGTTCTTTTGGTCTCGATATCATTGAGTTCTGCTCGAATTTTAATTAACTCTCTTCTTCTGCTGGGGGTGGGGTCTATTTGTTGTTTTTTCTCTAGTTCCTTTATGTGTAAGGTGAGCTTTTGAATTTGAGATCTTTCCAGTTTTTGAATGTATGCTTGTATTGCGATGTATTTCCCCCTCAGGACTGCTTTTGCTGCATCCCAAAGATTTTGAACGGTTGTATCTTCATTTTCATTAGTTTCCATGAATCTTTTTAATTCTTCCTTAATTTCCTGGTTGACCTTTTCATCTTTTAGCAGGATGGTCCTTAACCTCCACGTGTTTGTGGTCCTTCCATATTTCTTGTTGTGATTAAGTTCTAATTTCAAGGCATTATGGTCTGAGAATATACAGGGGACTATCCCGATCTTTTGGTATCGGTTTAGACCCGATTTGTGACCCAGTATGTGGTCTATTCTGGAGAAAGTTCCATGTGCACTTGAGAAGAATGTGTATTCAGTTGAGTTTGGATGTAAAGTTCTGTAGATATCTGTGAAATCCATCTGGTCCAGTGTATCATTTAAAGCTCTCGTTTCTTTGGAGATGTTGTGCTTAGAAGACCTATCCAGGGTAGAAAGAGCTAGATTGAAGTCACCAAGTATAAGTGTATTATTATCAAGGTATTTCTTGAGTTTGGTTATTAATTGGTTTAAATATTTGGCAGCTCCCACATTCGGGGCATATATATTGAGGAGTGTTAAGTCCTCTTGTTGGATAGATCCTTTGAGTATGAGATAGTGTCCCTCTTCATCTCTCACTATAGTCTTCGGGGTAAATTTTAATTTATCTGATATAAGGATGGCAACCCCTGCTTTCTTTTGAGGACCATTTGAATGGTAAATGGTTCTCCAACCTTTTATTTTCAGGTTGTAGGTGTCCTTCTGTCTAAAATGAGTCTCTTGTAGACAGCAAATAGATGGGTCCTGCTTTTTTATCCAGTCTGAAACCCTGCGCCTTTTGATGGGGTCATTAAGCCCGTTCACGTTCAGAGTTACTATTGATAGATATGAGTTTAGTGTCATCATATCTATTCAGTCCTTGTTTTTGTGGATTGTTCCACTGAACTTCTTCTTAAAGGGGAATTTTAAGAGCCCCCCTTAAAATTTCTTGCAGAGCTGGTTTGGAGGTTACATATTCTTTCAGTTCCTGCCTGTCTTGGAAGCTCTTTATCTCTCCTTCCATTTTGAATGAAAGCCTTGCGGGGTAAAGTATTCTTGGTTGCATGTTCTTTTCATTTAGGACCCTGAATATATCCTGCCAGCCCTTTCTGGCCTGCCAGGTCTCTGTGGAGAGGTCTGCTGTTACCCTAATATTCCTCCCCATAAAAGTCAGGGACTTTTTTTCTCTTGCTGCTTTAAGGATCTTCTCCTTATCTTTGGAATTTGCAAGCTTCACTATTAAATGTCGAGGTGTTGAACGGTTTTTGTTGATTTTAGGGGGGGATCTCTCTATTTCCTGGATCTGAATGCCTGTTTCCCTTCCCAGATTCGGGAAGTTTTCAGCTAGGATTTGTTCAAATACATATTCTGGCCCTCTGGCCCTTTCCGCGCCCTCGGGAACCCCAATTAAACGTAGGTTTTTCTTCCTCAGGCTATCATTTATTTCCCTTAATCTATCCTCATGGTCTTTTAATTGCCTGTCTCTTTTTTCCTCAGTTTCCCTCTTTGCCATCAACTTGTCTTCTATGTCACTCACTCGTTCTTCCACCTCGTCAAGCCTCGTCGTTAGGACTTCTAGCTTGGATTGCATCTCATTTAATTGATTTTTAATTTCTGCCTGATTAGATCTAAATTCTGCAGTCATGAAGTCTCTTGAGTCCTTTATGGTTTTTTCTAGAGCCACCAGTAGCTGTAAAATAGTGCTTCTGAATTGGCTTTCTGACATTGAATTGTAATCCATATTTTGTAACTCTGTGGGAGAGTGGGCTGTTTCTGATTCTTTTTTTTGAGGGGTTTTCCTTCTAGTCATTTTGTTCAGTGCAGAGTGGCCAAAAACAAGTTGTATTGGGAAAAGGAGAAAAAGAGAGAGAAGGAAAGAAAAGAAAAAAAGAAAAAAGAGAAAGAAGAAAAAAATAGGGGAAAAAGAGAAGAAAAAGAAAGAAAGGAGAAAAAAGAAAAAAGGGGGGGTGAGGGAAGCAATCAGAAATCAAGAAGAAAGAGAGAAAAAAAAAAGCACAAAACAAAACAAAACAAAAAAAAAAAACAAAAACAAAAACAAAAAAACAAAAAACAAAAAAAAAAACCACGGGGGAGTATCTTCCGATTCTGTGTAGTTTAAGTCCCTTGATTTCCCTTGGAACTGGTCCGTCTCGCTGGTCTTCTGGGGGAGGGGCCTGCTGTGCTGATTCTCAGGTGTTAGCACTTGGGGGAGCTGCTCTGCCCCTGCCTGGTGCAGGGCTCGGTGGGGGTTGTTCACCCCGTGAGGCCCCGGGAGGAAGCCACAGTGGCGGGGGCAGCTCTGGGACCTCTCAGTCAGCCCCCGCAGTAGCTCCGGGGCTCTCCTTCTGCAGGGCCTGGGGGCTCCGGGGCGGGGCCGCTGATCTGCTCAGTTCCAGGCAGGAGCGTCCTTGCTGTCCTGGGCCCTCCCGGCCTCTGCCTGTCCCGGGGGAGGCCGGATCCTGGGCTGTGTCCCGGCGCCCTGTGCTCCGGGGCCTGCGCTGTTGGATTCGCGCTCCCGGCGGTGCAGCCCCCTCCGCGGAGCCGCCGCCCGAGCCCCTCCGAGGTGTTCCCGGAGCCGCGCCGCCCCCTCCGCGCGGAGCTTCTTCCTCTGCCCGAGCCGCCGCCGCCGAGCTGTTCCCGGAGCCGCGCAGCCCCCTCCGCGGAGCCGCCGCCCGAGCCCCTCCGAGCTGCTCCGGGTCCCGCCGAGCGCTGCAGCCCTTAGGGAGCTCGGCGCACTCTCCGGGGCGCAGTTCCTCTGTTACTGTCCCAGGGAGCCCGAGGGCGTCCCCGCCTTTCTGGGGATCCTGCTCCAATTCCCGGGGAGCCCCTTTCCGCGGGGAAGGTCGGTGCAGCTCCTGCTCCTCCGGGTCGGGGCTCTCCTGTCCTGGGGACACTCGCCCCGGCCTCAGCCCGGCTCCTCGCGGGCCCCTCCCCCTTGGAGGCCTTTTGTTTCTTTATTTCTTTTTCCCCGTCTTCCTACCTTGATAGAAGCGCGAACTCTTCTCACTGTAGCGTTCCAGCTGGTCTCTCTTTAAATCTCAGGCCGAATTCGTAGGTTTTCAGGATGATTGGATGGTTTTCTAGGTAATTTGCTGAGGACAGGTGACCTGGAGACCCTACTCCTCCGCCATCTTGCTCCTCCCTCCTTGATGTGGTTTTGAGAACACCTGCACCATATATGTGACTGAACCTAATTAAGGCCTCCATATAAACTTAAGATTTGATATATAGGTGTGGAGATCTACTCATTTTACTCCTGCCCAACATGAGCCTAGTATGTAAGCTCCCTTTGTTTATTAATAAAACTGCTATCTACCAACCTGGAGTGGCCTGCCTCTTTCTTTGGTCTTTCCCTTACCTCCATGTTTGGGGGACAGTTTAAGATTATACTTGGGAAGCTCCCAAAGAGTCTAGAAAACCAACACATTGATAATCTACTCTCAAAGCAGCTTATTGTGTTATTTTCTTCAGCTAAAGTGTGAGTCTGCTATGGTAGTTCTGCACGTATCTTCAATGTGCATAAGGGATATAGAGCCCCTGCAATGCTTGCCCCCAATTCCAACATAGTCAATATTGTATAATCAGAATCTTGAGTCAGTGCATAGGTAATAGGGAATTTTACTTATTCTGTGGTATTACACAGAGCTATTAATATTGATCAGTCTAGATCAGATTCTCTACTTCCTTGGCTTATTGTAATCACTTGGATAGCTTTAAGTACTAACACTGAATAGTGGTTACCTTTGGGAAGATATTAACTGAAAGGGACAAAAAGTTTTCTGGAGTTCTAGACATGGTGTATATATGGGGTCAGACATGCTCATTTATTTATATATTTCCCATGGCTGCTTTTCAACAACAAGGGTTGAGTAGTTGTAACAAAGAATAGCTGAATATTTGGCCCTTTCCAAAAATGTTTGCCAACCTTTGGTCTATATATTTATCTCAGTCATGATGTATTATGTATGTGTGTGTATATGATTCAGATAAAGATCTACTGAGCTACCCTTACTGCTTTTACATTATACCATGTGTAAACTATACCCCCCCAAAAGTAGTAAATAAAAAGAAAAAATTCAAGTGCTTGGACACCACTTCCAGATAAACTTTATTTAATTGATCTATGGTATGGTCTGCATATCAGGGTTTTTTAAAGTTCCCAAGGCAATTCTAATGAGCAAACATGGTTGAAAACCACAAAGTTGGGTCCTCATTTATATGAACAAACAAGGATCACCAAATATTTGATGAAAACTAACAGCATGGATGTAAGACACCAAGTGCACAAAAAGAAGAACCAACCCCTGAAGAAACAGTAAAGAAAATAAAGAGAACCCCAAAATAGATGCCATTATTATTCTCTAAAAATATAAGAGGGTAGCACTTTCACTAAACAAGAAGAGTCAGCTCTGGAAAAAAAATTAATCAGAGAAACCAGTTATTATGAACTGACAATCATTATTGTCAAAATGCCAGTAGAATAATTAAATAACAGAAAGATAATATATGTATCACAAACTAGTGATTTGGAAAATTTATTGGTATCATTCTCCCCATATGTGGTATTAAACAAAAGTATAGATTATGGCAGAAAAGTTAGGAGACTAGGAAAACAGATCTAAAAAAAAGCAAAGGTCTATTTAACAGGAGTTCTAAGAAGAAAGGAACAGAGAGAATGGAGAGAATGAAATAGAACTAAATAGTGAAGCAAAATTTCCCTGAATTAGAGAAAGTCTTTAGTCTTAAGATAGAAAGTGTCCACCTGATTAGATAGATGTATTTTCCTCAGATCAACACTATTTGAAGAGGGAAATGGGAAAGGTTTGGCTAACAAACCTAGAATGCACTAAGTTGGTATATCAAGAGAGATCTAGAGAAAACAGAATAAGATACATTGAAGCCTGCTTATTAACTTACTCCACTGACCAAGACAAGTCAAAACACAATTGGAGTTCAACTTGAATGTTCCAGTGAGACTTAACTATACAAATATCGCTCCCAAAAGGGAACCCTCTTACACTGTTGGTGGGAATGTGAACTGGTGCAGCCACTCTGGAAAACTGTGTGGAGGTTCCTCAAAGAGTTAAAAATAGACCTGCCCTACGACCCAGCAATTGCACTGCTGGGGATTTACCCCAAAGATTCAGATGCAATGAAAGGCCGGGACACCTGCACCCCAATGTTTATAGCAGCAATGTCCACGATAGCCAAACTGTGGAAAGAGCCTCAGTGTCCATCGAAAGATGAATGGATAAAGAAGATGTGGTCTATGTATACAATGGAATATTACTCAGCCATTAGAAATGACAAATACCCAGCATTTGCTTCAACGTGGATGGAACTGGAGGGTATTATGCTGAGTGAAATAAGTCAATCGGAGAAGGACAAACATTATATGGTCTCATTCATTTGGGGAATATAAATAATAGTGAAAGGGAATAGAAGGGAAGGGAGAAGAAATGGGTAGGAAATATCAGAAAGGGAGACAGAACATAAGGACTCCTAACTCTGGGAAATGAACTAGGGGTGGTGGAAGGGGAGGAGGGCGGGGGGTGGGGGTGAATGGGTGACGGGCACTGAGGGGGGCACTTGACGGGATGAGCACTGGGTGTAATTCTGTATGTTGGCAAATTGAACACCAATAAAAAATAAATTTATTATTAAAAAAACAAATATTGCTCCCAGGTATTATAATTTTAGGCTACTTCTTTATAAGAATTATATTGCAGTGAGAAGAGCTAATGTGGAAGTAAAATAACTAGCAATTTGGAAAAAAAATCACATGATCTAGCTAAGCTTCCCCTTAGAGGAAGATCAGGGCAAGAGATTTAGAGGGAATTGTGTAGATGAGATGGGATAAAATCACATAAGTATATTCTTAGGCTAAGTAAAAAGGATTTTACTGAGCCTGTGTGGACTCATAGAGAAAACAGTCCATGTTTCTGCACAGCTAGGGCTTGCTGAGCAAATCTTACTGAAACTTGGACCCTGGGATAAAAAAGGGAAGCCTTTGAAGGTAATTTACAATTGTACAGTGAGAGAACTCCAGAGAGATTTATCATTAGATGAGTTGCATTTCATTCCTAGATTGTAAAACTGGAGACAATGGTCTTATCTTTCCCCTAGAGAAATTTATTTAGATTCCAAAAGGTTAGAGTAAGAATACCAGATTCTTTCCAAGGGGCAAAGTTTTTTCTCCCTCCTTCCAAAGGGACAGCCCCTTTCTCTTCTGTATAAATGACCAGGTTCACTTCTTCTACATCTCTTGCCTGCAGTATAAATTCTGTTTGTGTAGGGTGACATCCAACCCTCGTCCTGTCATCCTCAGTATAAGAAATCAGGGCAAAGGAAAACTACAAAATTCTTATGTGCTTGAAAAGTAAGTGATGATTAATCTACTCTGTTCCAGAAATCTCATATGTGCATTCAGAATAATATTATAAATAGGGATATTAAAAACTAAACAGCCTACAAACTCTGGACCTTCTTCACCTCTCATTAACATGGTTGCATGGTTGCAGTGAGTATAAGTAAATCAGATGTTTGCACATCTATTTTTTATTGTTGAAATATCTTTTTTATTTTAAAATTTTAGTTCATTAGTTAACATAAAGTGTTATATTAGTTTCAGGTATACAAGATAAGTGTACTCTAATCCTCTTCACTTATTTCACCCATCTCCTCACTCCCCTCCCCTCCAGTAACCATCACTTTTGTCTCTATACTTAAGAGTCTGTTTCTTGGTTTGTCTCTTTTTTGTCCCTTTGTTCAATTTCTTAAATTCCACATATGAATAAAATCATATGGTATTTGTCTTTCTCTGACTGACTTATTTCACTTGGTATTAAACTCTGTAGATCCATCCATGTTGTTGGAAATGGCAAGATTTCATTATTTTTTATACTGGAATAATATTGCACTGTGTGTGTGTGTGTGTGTGTGTGTGTGTGTGTGTGTGTGTACCACATCTTCTTTATCCATTTATTTATTGATGGACGCTTGGGCTGCTTCCATATCTTGGCTATTGTAAATAATGCTGCTATAAACATGGGGTGCAGGTATCCCTTTGAATTAGTGTTTTTTATATTTTTTATTTAGCAGGATTACTAGATTGTAGGGCAGTCCTATTTTTAATTTTTTGAGGAATCTCCATACTGTTTTCCACAGTGGCTGCAGCAGTTTGTATTCCCATCAGCACTGCAAGAGGGTTCCTTTTTCTTCACATCCTTGCCAACATTCATTATTTCTTGAGTTTTTGATATTAGCCATTCTGACAGGTATGAGATAATATCTCATTGTGGTTTTGTTTTACATTTCACTAATGATGAATGATGTTGAGCATCTTTTCATTTGTCTATTGGCCAGCTTATTTTGTATTTGTCCTGTGTACACTTGTACTTTCAGAAAGAGCCTATGTGTCTAATTTCTAATTAGCCTGCTCCTAGGCCTGCTCTGGACTTGAAGGCAGTTACTTACTTTTTGTTGTTGTTGTAGAAAGAACTTCTAACATAATAGTTATTTTTAAACACAATTTTAAGTGTACAATAGAGTATTGTTCACTTTAGGCACAATGTTGTACAGCTGATCTCTAGAACCTATTCATCTTGCATGACTGAAACTTTATACATTGAATAGAAACCCCATTTCTCCCTTGTCCCAGCTCCTGGCAACCACATTGTACCCTGCTATTTTAGATACCTCATATGTATTAACTAGGGTGCTCTAGAGAAACAGAACCAATAGAAGATGTATAAAGAAAGAGATGTGATAGAAAGATAGATGATAAATAGATATAGATATGTACATACATACATGCATACATACATAGATTTATTATAGAAATTGTCACACATAGTTTGGAAGTTGAAAAGTATCACAATTTGTCATCTACAGACTGTAGAGACAGGTAAGTCAGTGGTATACATCAGTCCAGTTCCAAAGGTCTGAGAATCAGGGTGCTGCTATTGTAAGTCTAGAGTCTGAAGGTCCAAGAACCTGGAGCTCTGATGTCCAAGAGCAGGGAAAGATGGACATCCCAGCTCAATAAGAGTGAATTCATCTTTCTTCTGCCTTTTTGTCGCATTCAGGCCTTTATTTATTTATTTATTTATTTTAAATTTATTTTTCTTTTTTTAATAAATTTATTTTTTATTGGTGTTCAATTTGTCAACATAAATTGAACTGCCTTCAAGTCCAGAGCAGGCCTATGAGCAGGCTAATTAGAAATTAGACATACAGAACATACAGAATAACACCCAGTGCTCATCCCGTCAAGTGCCCTTTCAGTGCCTGCCACCCAGTCACCCCCAACCCCCGCGCACCTCTCCTTCCACCACCCCTAGTTCATTTCCCAGAGTTAGGAGTCTTTCATGTTCTGTCTCCCTTTCTGATATTTCTCACTTATTTTTTCTCCTTTCCCCTTTATTCCCTTTCACTATTTTTTATATTCCCCAAATGAACGAGACCATATAATGTTTGTCCTTCTCCGATTGACTTATTTTACTCAGCATAATACCCTCCAGTTCCATCCACGTTGAAGCAAATGGTGGGTATTTGTCGTTTCTAATGGCTGAGTAATATTCCATTGTATACATAAACCACATCTTCTTTATTCATTCATCTTTCAATGGACACCGAGGCTCCCTCCATAGTTTGGCTATTGTGGACATTGCTGCTATAAACAGACAAATAGATCAATGGAACAGAATAGAGAATCCAGAAGTGGACCCTCAACTTCATGGTGAACTAATATTCGACAAAGGAGGAAAGACTATCCACTGGAAAAAAGTCTCCTCAATAAATGGTGCTGGGAAAATTGGACATCCACATGCAGAAGAATGAAACTAGACCACTCTCTTGCACCATACACAAAGATAAACTCAAAACGGATGGAAGATCTAAATGTGAGACAAGATTCCATCAAAATCCTAGAGGAGAACACAGGCAACACCCTTTTTAAACTCGGCCACAGTAACTTCTTGCAAGATACATCCACAAAGGCAAAAGAAACAAAAGCAAAAATGAACTATTGGGACTTCATCAAGATAAGAAGCTTTTGCACAGCAAAGGATACAGTCAACAAAACTAAAAGACAACCTACAGAATGGGAGAAGATATTTCCATTCAGGCCTTTAAAGGATTGAATAATGCCCACATGCATTGGTGAGGGTGGATCTCTTTACTCAGTTTACTGACTCAAATGTTAATATCCTCAAAAAACATCCTCACAAATACACCCATACATATTTTATCAGCCGTTTGGGCATCCCTGAGCCCCTTCAAATTGGTGCATAAAATTGACCATCACATCATATTTAAGTGGAATCACGTGGTATTTGTCTTTCTGTGACTGGCCTATCTCATTGAGCATGGTATCTCCCAGATTCATCCGTGCTGTTGAATGTTGCAGAATGCATATACACATTTTATTTATCCATTCATCCATGAATGAACATTTAGGTTGTTCTATTATCTTGGCTACTGTATATAATGCTTCAATGAACATGGGAGTGCAAATACCTCTTCAAGACCCTGCTTTCAGTTTTCTTGGATAAATACGCAGAAACAGGATTGTTGGATCACATGGTAGTTCTATTTTTAGTTTTTTGAGGAATTTTCATACTGTTTTCCATAATGACTGAACATTTTTCATTCCTACCAGTAATATGCAAGGGTTTCAATTTCTCCCCATCTTCTCCAACGCTTGTTATTATTTTTTTATAATGGCCATCCCAACAGGTGTGAGTTACTATCTCATTGTTGTTTTGATTTGCACCTCCCTCATGATTACTTATGTTGAGAATATTTTTACATATCTGTTGGTCATTTGTATATCTACTTTGGAAAATGTCTATTCAAGTCCTTTGTGCATTTTTAATCACGTTGTTATTTTGTTTTTCCTATTGAGCTGTAGGAGTTCTTTATGTTTCAGATATTAACCCCTTGACATCTCTGTGATCTGCAACTATTTTCTCGCATTCCATAGGTTGCCTTTTCACTATGTTAATTTTTTGCTGTGCAGAAGCTTTTTAGCTTGATGTAGTCCTGCTTTTTTAGTTTTGCTCTTATTGCCTGTTTTTTTTTTTTTTTTTTGGTGTTAAATCCAAGAAATTATTGTCAACACCAATTTAATGAAACTATTTCTTTCACTTTTTCATCTGCTTCTTACTTTCCAAAATAATGCCTCTTTTATTCCTGTCAATACTCCTTTATTGTTCAAGAAGTGGCAGTAAATATGTGTATTCAATCTGCCCTACTCTGCTACAGCCCTAATGTTTGTTTTGAATTTCATATATATCTGGATTCACAAAGAAGTCAAACTATTACACTTCAGTTGTGTTGTTAGTGACAATAACAAAAAGAGCTATTATTGCTGAACACTGCTATTTTCCAGGTACTACTACCTTAAGAACTTTGCATTCATTATCTTATATAAGTCCCCAAAACAACGCAAAGAGATTAGTACAGTTATTACCCACATTTTATAAAGAAATTGGGGCTTAGAGGTTAGACATTTATCTAGTATCATAAATCTCTTAACTGTGTAATTTTCCACAAGGCGTGGAGTGAGTATTGACATCCAGGTACTTCCATTTCACATCTCAAGCTTTAACCAGAATGAACCAATGTTTTTATGATAGCTTAAAGGGGTATATGTACATCATCATTAATACTAGTATAGATAGGCTTTCCTGATAACTTATACTGCATATTTCTTGGCAGAGGTGATTTAGAGCAAAAATCAGAAGACTATAAATTATATCTTGTTTAACAGTAGTTTCCCCACTATATAGCTCTACATTTTCAACGTAATCCAAAGGAGGAAATAAGCATCCCCTCTTAACTAGAGTCCTCACGCTTTCTAGAAAGAACTAAAAAATTACTCATTGTAAATCAAAATGACTTTTAATTTTCCAGGGTAATATACTTTAACTAGAAGTACAAAATATCAAACTAAACTATGGTGGTAGATAGATAACAAAATCACCACAATACTCCAATCCTCCCTGTATCTAAGTTTTTGCAATGTGACTTTGTAGTTTTTCCATCCAAGAGGTGGGGTCTTTCTTCCTATACTTTAACTCTTTTATAATTCTTTATTTTAATTCCAGTATAGTTAGCATACAGTGTTATGTTAGTTTCAGGTGTACAACACAATGATTCAATAATTCTATACATTACTCAGTACTCATCATGATAACTATAATCTTTAATCCCCATCATCTATTTCACCCACTGCCCCATCTGTATGTATTCATTGAAGAAATATCTATTCATGTTTTCTGCCCGCTTTTAATTGGATTTTTTTTGGTGTTGACTTAACAGAAGTTCTTCATATATTTTGGATATGAACCCTTTATCGGATATGTCATTTGCAAATATCTTCTCCCATTCCATAGGTTGCCTTTCAGTTTAGTGGTTGTTTCCCTTGCTGTATGGAATCTTTTTATTTAGATGTAGTCTCAATAGTTTATTTTTGCTTTTGTTTCCATTATGTCAGGAGACCAATGTCAGAGAAATTACTGCCTGTGCTCTCTTCTAGGATTTTTATGGTTTCAGGTCTCACATTTGGATCCTTAATCAATTTTGAATTTATTTTTGTGTATGGTGAAGTGGTTCAGTTTCCTTCTTTTGTACATTGCTGTCCAGTTTTCCCAACACTATTTGTTGAAGAGATTATCTTTTTTTCCATTGCATATTCTTGCTTCCTTTGTCAAAAATTAATTGACTATATAATTCTGGGTTTATTTCTGGACTCTCTTTTCTATTCTATTGATCTATGTATCCATTTTTGCACCAGTACCATATTGTTTTGACTACTACAGTTTTGTAATATAAGTCCGGAATTGTGATACTTCCAGGGTTCCCCCCGCCCTTTTTCAAGATTGCTTTGGCTATTCAGGGTCTTTTGTGGTTCCATATAAATTTTAGATTTGTTCTAGCTCTGAGAAAAATGCTGGTGGTATTTTGATAAGGATTACATGAAATGTATAGATTCTTTTGGTAGTAGAGACATTTTAACAATATTTGTTATTCCAATCTAAGAAAATGCCATGTCTTTCCATTTCTTTTGTGTAATCTTCTATTTATTTAATCAGGGTTTTATAGTTTTCAGAATACAAGTCTTTTACTCCATTGGGTGGGTTTATTCCTAGGTATTTTATTTTTGTTGCAATTGTAAATTGGATTGTTTTCCTAATTTCTCTTTCTCCTGTTTCATTATTAGTGCATAGAAATGCAACAGATTTTTGTACATAGATTTTGTATCCTGAAACTATCAAATTCATTTATCAGTTATAATAGGCTTTTAGTGGAGTTTTTAGGGTATTTTATATGCACTATAATGTCATCTGCAAATAGTGAAAGTTTTACTTCTTCCTTACCAATTTGGATCTCATTATTTCTTTTTGCTGTCTGGTAGCTGTGATTAGGATGTCCAGCATTGTGTTGAATAAAAATGGTGATAGTGGACATCCTTGTCTTGCTCCTGACCTTAAGGGAAAAGCTCTGTTTTTCCCCATTTTAGTATGATGTTCACTGTGGGTTTTTCATATTAAAGCCTTTGTTATGGTGGGATGTGTTCCCTCTAGACCTACTTTGTTCAGGGCTTTTATCATGAGTGGATGTTTTATTTTGTCAAATGTTTTTCTGCTTCTGTAATGATCATATGGTTTTTATCCGTTCTCTTACTGATGTGATTTGCCACGCTGATTTGATAAAACAGCAGAATGTACATTCCTTTCAAATGCACATGGAACACTCTCCCGAATATATCATATATTAGGCCACAAAAAAATTCAACAAATTCAAGAAAATTGAAGTCATACCATGCATCTTTTCTGACTATAATGTTATGAATCTAGAAATCAACCAGAAGAAAAAAATCTAGGGAGAGTACAAATAATGGAGGTTAAATAACATGATACTAAACAATGAATGGGTCAATGAAAAATTTAAAAATACATGGAGAGAAATGAAAATGAAAACACAATGATCTAAAATCTGTGGGATGTAATGAAAGTAGTTGCTAGTGGGAAGTTTATAGCAATACAGGCAAGGAAAACTCTCAAATAAACAACCAAACCTTACACCTAAAGATGCTAGAGAAAGAACAACACATGAAGTCTAAATACAGCAAAAGGAAGGAAATAATAAAGATTAGAGTAGAAATAAATGATATAGAAACTAAGAAAAAACAATAGAACATAAGAAGCTAGGAGATGATTCTTCAAAAAAAATTTTTAAAATTGATAACCCCTTAGCCAGACTTAACAAAAAGAAAAGAGAAAGGACCCAAATAAATAAAATCACAAATGCGAGAGAAAAAATAACAGTAATACTACAGAAATACAATTAGAGAATATTATTAAAAACTATATGCCAACAAATTAGACAACCTAGAAGTAACGGATAAATTCCTACAAACATATAAACTACCAAAACTGAAACAGGAAGAAATAAAATACTTGAACAGACTGATAACCAGCAGAGAAATTGAATCAGTTATCAAAGAACTCCCAAAAAACAAAAGTCCAGGACCAGATGGATTCACAGTTGAATTCTACCGAACATTTAAAGAAGAGTTAATATCTATCTTTCTGAAACTATTCCAAAAAATATAAACGGTAGGAAAACTTCCAAATTCGTTTGATGAAGCCTGATACCAAAACCAGATAAAGCCTCCATTAAAAAAGAGGACTACAGGCCAATATCCCCAATGAACATAGATGCAAAACTTCTCAATAAAATACTAGCAAACCAAATCCAACAGTGCATTAAAAAATCATTCACCACGATCAAGTAGTATTTGTTCCTGGGTTGCAAGGGTTTTTCAAGAAAGGATAAAAACAATAAATATGATTATCTCAATAGATACAGAAAAAGCAATTGAAAAAGTACAATATCCATTCATGATAAAAAGCCTTGAGCAAAGTAGGTTTAGATGGAACATACTTCAACATAATAAAGGCCATATATGAAAAACCTACAGCTAATATTCATCAGCAATGGTTAAAAACTGAGAGCTTTTCCTCTAGTCAAGAACAAGACAGATGTCCACTCTCACCACTGTGCTATTTAACATAGTACTGGAAGTCCTCTGTTAACAAAAAGAAGTAAAGGCATCCAAACTAGTAAGGAAGAAGCGAAATTTTCACTATTTCAAATAACATGATGTTCTATATAGTAAACCCAAAAGACTCCACCAAAAAACTGCTAGAACTAATAAATTCCATGAAGTCACAGTATACAAAATCAACATATAGAAATCTGTTGCATTTCCAAACGCCAATAATGAAATAACAGAAAGAGAAATTAGGAAATCAAAGCTATTTACAATTGTTCTGGGCATCCCGGGTGGCTCAGCGGTTTAGCGCTGCCTTCAGCCCAGGGCGTGATCCTGGAGTCCCGGGATCCAGTCCGGCTTTGGGCTCCCTGCATGGAGCCTGCTTCTCCCTCTGCCTGTGTCTCTGCCTCTCTTTCTCTCTCTGTCTCTGTCTCTCATGGATATATGAGTGGAATCTTAAAATTTTTTTTAAATAAATAAATAAAATTGTTCTTTCTCCTTTTAAAACTCTCACTACATTTTTTGCTGTTTTATGCACTATGTATTTGGGGGTGGACTTTCTTGAGCTATTGGGGGCTCTCTCTGCCTCCTGGATCTGCATATCTGTTTCTTTCCCTGGATTAAGGAAGTTTTCAGCTATTATTTCTTCAAATGAGTTTTCTGCCCCTTTTCTCTCTTCTTCTTCAATACCTATAGTGTGAATATTATTATTAATGCTTGATAGAGTCCTTGACTTCCCTAAGTTTATTCTTATTTTGCAACATTTCTTCTTTTCTCACCTCCTCAGCTTAATTATTCTGTCTTCCAGATGATTAATTCCCTCTTCTGCTTCCTCAAGCCTACTATTTATTCCATCTAGTGTATTTTAAATTTCATTTATTGTGTTTTTCATCTCTGGTTATTTGTTTATGTTTGTTATAGATCTCACTGATGTCCTCCATGTTTTTCTCAAGTCAAGTGAATATCTCTATGATCATTACTTTAAATTCCCTATCAGGTATGTTACTTCTATCTGTTTCACCTAGATCTCTTGCTGTGGTTTTGTTCTGTTATTTAATTTGGGAAATATTCCTCTGCTTCCTCATTTTGTCTCTCTGCGTCTTTTTCTCTATGTTAGGAAAGCCAGCTATGTCTCCTGCTTTTGAAGGTAGTGGCCTTATGAAGAAGGGGTCCTGTAGTGCCAGTGTTCCCTTTTCATTAGAACCTAGGACTGCAGGGCCTATCTCCTATGTGTGTTGTGTTCTGGATGCTTTTTCCTTCACTCCAGTCATCAGTAAAGGCTCTCTTAACTGTTGTGGGTAGTGTTTGGTCCCCAGCTAGGGTGGGGTACAGTTTTACAAAGGTACATGATGGTCTGCTTGCAAATACGATCTGCTTCTGCCAGGCTAGGACAGGGCCAGCATGAGAGATTCACAAAATGAGCAAAGTGTCCAGGGCATGTAATTTTAACAAGGTATACCTCAACCTTCCACAGGATCCACTGGCACCTCTGCTGCCACCACTGGGACCAAGACCCCATAAAATGCACAGGTTGGGAGACAGTGTTGGCAAAATTTGTGCTCGTCTTCTGGATGAGGGGATCTGCAATTCCAGGACTAATGCAAGCATCACTGTGAAGGAGGGATCCACAAGGCATGGGGAATAGGTGGTGCTTGGTGTAAGCATGTTATGTAGTGAGTGTCAGCACCAAGGGGATTTTGCAGGTGGCTGTTTATGCTGAAGGGCATGAGGGAAAGGAGATGGCACTTTCCAGCTCCTTTGTTCCTGGGTAAGTCCCTCAGTGATCCCTGACCCTCCAAAACATGCTCCAAGAGGAATAAACTACTCTCTCTCCTGTATGTCCCAGGCATTTTCCAAAGTGCTGTGTCTATGCTACAACTCTGTGGGATTTTTGTCACTCTGTCTCTTTAAGGGTGGGGACTCAACTTCCTATAACCCTCTAGGCTCTCCCAGAAGGAGCCTGCTGATTTTTAAAATTCCAGGCTTTGAGTCCTGCTGGTTTTAAGAACTCATGAAATTCAGCCCTTCTCGCTTTCAAAGCCAAATATCATGGGGATTCATCTTCCCCATGTCTGGCTCCCCAGTGTGATAGTCTGTTTTTCTCCCTTCTCCACACCCACAGCTCCTTCCCTCCCTCTGTGTACCACTGCAGTCTCATTGCCCATTCATCTCCACACTTTCTACCCCCTTCGATATGGCCTCTTCTTTATCTTTAGTAGTGAAGTTTTTTCTTCCAGGCTTTGGGTTATTTTCTAGATTACTTATGCTGATGTGAGTGTTATCTAGTTGTATCCATGAGACAAAGTAAGCTTAGGGTCCACTTACCCTGCCATATTCCTAGCCTCCTTTGTGTGCAGTCATATGATGCCATGCTTTCTACCAGTTGTTTTGCTACACAGGAGGAAATCCCAGAGATGGAAGATGGGAGATATCATTTTCCTTATGGCTTTTATGGATTTCCTTGGACAAATAACTGTGGCACCACCTTACTGACTTGATTGTTTAACATATTCCTGACTGCCACTAATGAAAACTATGCTTACCCATAGACTCAGAATGAGTAGATTCAACACCCAAATGGCATAGGGCAGCTGAAATGGGGGAAAATAATTAAAAAGAAGACAAAAGACCAAACTGCATTAGTCAGGCTAGGCTCTAGCCTGGTAGAGCCAGGTAGTAAACTACCTCAATCACAGAGCTTAACCCTACAAAGGTTTATTTCCTTCTCAAACTATGTGTCCATTACAGCTTAACACAGGACTCTTCATTATAACCACCCAAGGACCTACACTGATGGAGACTTTATCATAACACATTTCCATTATCACATAGGGTAAAACAACGTGGAAGATCATGGTTCTTAAAACTTGTCTTCAGGTAAAACATATAACTTTGGTTCACATTTCTTGGGCAAAGAAAATCACATGGCCACATCTGACTTCAAGGGGTGGGGAAGAGCAATTCTACCTACCATGTGCCTGAGAAGAGAACTGGAATGTTTGGTTGATAGCACTTAAAACTACTCCAGTCTTCCTTTCTCGTCACTAAATACTTTGTCTACTCTCCTTTCTTCATGTAGAACACATTTACCCCTACCCAAGAGAGGAATATAAAGTCCCATTCAATCACTCTTTCAGTCTCAAAATCTAGGCTCTCTGAATAGTGTTTAGAGGGTTTTTAAAATCTGTGTTGTAAAAATAAATAAATAAATAAAAATAAAATCTGTATTTAGTGTCCCTTCTTAGTCCAGAAAACTATGAACTAAAAAGAAAAGTTGTCTGCCACTTCATATTCAATATCCACTGGTGAAATAGGAAAAGATAACTGCAATAAACAATCACTTTTGGAGAGAAGAGTAGGAATCACAACACAATCACTGGTTAATAGCAACTCTTAAATCCCACTAGACAGAGGCAAAAAGAGTCCCCTGTGTAGGAAGTTAGAATGTTCCTTAACTAAGCCCTGATTCTGTTCCCTGGGAAGAGATTCCTGGTCAATTTTTATCCATGAACCTTCTTTCTGTCTTCAGAGGGTTTCTTTCTTTTGTGTCACACTCCTTGACCACATCTGGAATTAGCATTGGAAAATATATATTCCTTAGAGGCTGAAAAACTCATAACCTGCATCCTGTTTATAGTAGATTTGGAGCCCAAGGGTCATTTTAAGCCTTAAACAGTAACAGTAATTTATTCCAGGCTTCTTATTTAATTTGATTCAGCTCCAAATGTCAATAACCATACCCACAATTCATTACTACACACACTTTGCATATTTGCTATATTTATTTGCTTTCTCATGGTCATGTTTCTCACAACTTGTGAGTATTTGGAGCCTATCAGGTTTTTATGGGAGAGCTAGACTGTAAGTTTATTTTCCCTCAAACATTTGTCCAAGAGAAAAGATTTATTTGCGGCAACAGCCCTAATTTGATCTTCCCTTTGAGATAACACAGTCCATTCAGACATTTTTACAATAGTCAAATGGCCATGCCCTTGATTTAATCCTGCTATAAGGCTGTTTTAAGAAGCTTTTGTCACCAAAATACTTTGTTTTGCCTTTTACTCATTGAAGTTGAAGCAATTGCCTCTTCCCATCATACAAGTCCTCACATTTCTGGATTCTATATTCCCTTTCATCACACTGCTTGCAAAACAGCCAATTCTCTTCTGACCTCAGCACTTTCTTGTAATAACTTGTCAAATGTGGTGAACAATGACTAACACACAGTGCCAACATTCTGTATTACAATCTCTTCCCTTAGAGCTAAACATTCATTAGGTAAATTATGTGCCTTACAAATTAATGCAGGCAACAGTTTCAGCAAATATTTCATCACTACAAAACACGGATCACCATTCTTCCAGCCCCTGATAACAGTTTATTTTGTATCCACTATCTGGTACCTCAGCCAATGCTACTTATTATTTTTTTGTTATGGTAATATTGTCCTGTTTCAGTCAGAATAGGCTAGATTATGCAGTAAAAATAAACAATCCAAAAATATCAGTGGCTTGAAACAATAAAAGATTTATTTCTTTCTCATACTGCTTGTTCAATGTTGGGCAGCCAGAGGGCTTTGCTCATTGTAGTTACTGAGACCAGGCTTACAGACACTTTAGATCAATGTGGGTTTTCACAATTACTATTGCAGAGAAAAGAGGATATGGCAAACTCTATACTGTTCTTAAAGCTTCTCATGGAAGAGATATGTCATTTCTTCTCAAATGTTAGCCAACATATGTCACATGGGCACAGATAACTTCATGGGGTTTGGGAAATACAATTTACCATTTGCCCAGGAAGAGAACCAGAAACATATGGATGGTGGCACTAATAACTTATCGCAAGAAAGCTAGACACATCCTAGATCATTTTTCAAATTTCATTAGTGAAGAGGAAACACTAATTTTCTACAGAGAAAGAAGGGATTCTCTATAAAAACAATGTGAATCCAAGTCATATCAGACTTCTGATCTACAATGCAAGGTGTTAGAAACAGTAGAGTAAGGTAGAGTAAGGTCTATAAAGTGTCAAGGGAAGAGGGCTTTTAAACTAGAATTCCCTAGCTAGGAAAATTATTAATCAAGTATGATGGCAAAATAAAGGCCATCTCAGCCATACAAAGACTCAAGAAACTCACATGCCATTTAGTATCACTGAAATAATTATTCTGAAACATACTCTGGCAAAAGGAAAACAGAACTCAAGCAAAAGAAAGGTAAAATGGAGGAAATAGTGGTAAGCAAAAAAATAAAAATTGCAGTTCACAATAGTTATTAATAATAAAGCTATAAAATTAATAATTTTATGTAATGGTTTATAAAAGAGAAGGGAAATACTATTAAAATGATTTGAAATTTAGTTGATGTCAATAAAACCTAGATAATATGGGAGGGGCAGAAAATAAACAAAAGCTTACAAAAGTCTTATTTGGGAGAGAAGCTAAAATTGTTGATGGAGATTGTAAACTTAAATGTATTTGGGAAATTTGAAGGCAACAACTTGCAGAATGGAAATAAAAAGTAGAATTTACAAAATAGCAGATTATGGTAGAGGGGAGAAATACAATGCTATCCATCTAGAAAAAATGAGGGAGGGAAGAAGAAAATGGAGAAATTACATGGAAACCAAGATAAACACAAAAATTAAAACCAAGTAACAAAAATTATATCAAGAGAGTTCCATTTCTTGCACTGGTAACACGATGAGCTCCATGGGTTTATTCTCCAGTGAAATTTGTGGAAATTATTTTTAAAACAATCATTTTAAATATTTGGAAATGGTTCTAAGGACATATACAAATGAAGAAACACTTATTCAAACACATTTACTGACACTTAGTAAGAACAGTGAGGGTTTATGGCACTGACCATATGAACCATGACCCACTCCCTCCCACCTGCCTCCCAGAACAGTCTGAAGGTAGCTGCAATCCAGATGGGTGCAGCCAAGAATATAAGGCTCCCCCTCCACCCCAGCTCACACATAAGGGCTTCAGTTTTTTTCTGGGAAGAATGGGAATCAGCATTTCTCATCTCATCCCAAGTTACCTGTTGCAGAGGCTAAATTTCAGGAGAGTGAGGCTAAGAAGTAAGTGCAGGCTTCGTTTTTCCATCCAGCTCTCACTTGTGTAACAGAGACTTTACCATGGGAATAGTGTACTGTGAGTACTGGGACTCAAATTTACCTCTCCCTGGCATAGTTACCATTCCAGGAGAGACAAGCCAAAAATATCTCAGGCTACTGATCACTTCCTCTCCATGCCATGCACCAAGCTAGGAAACTAGGGTCATTACTAAGAAATAAGTAATCCACTGTCCCTGCTTACAGCTTCAGAACCATGGCTCAGAGATTATGACAATGAAGAGGCAATCCATAAAAACAGACCTCCGAAGCTCTTTCTAAAATAACTGACTTCATTTTATCTCGTTTGTACAGATAAGGGAGAAGTCCAAGCCTAAAAGCACTCTCAAAAGCAATGGAGGTTGTGATGAAAACCTAGTAAGTGGATACTGTAGATAAACGCCATGGAGGTTGTGATGAAAACCAAGTAGATTGATACTGCAGATCCATTACAGATATAAGCTAAACAAGAGATGTAATAGTCATACACTGAAAACTATAAAACATTGCTGAAAAAAAGACTTAAATAAATGGAAAGACATACTGTGTTCATGGATTGGGAGACTTAATAGTGTTAAGATGGCAGTGCAACATGAATTGAGGTACAGATTCAATATATTCCTTACTGACATTCCAATTGCTTTTTTTTTGCAGAAACGTAAAATATAAAATTTCCCTTCCTAAAATTTGTATGGAATCATAAGGTACACTGAATAACCAAAATAATCTTGAAAAAGAATGAAGTTGGAAGATCCAGATATCCCAATTTTAAAATGTACTATAAATCTACAGTCATAGAAACAGTATGGTATTGGCACAAGGATAGACGTATATATTCCTATAGGAATAGGAATAGGAGAGCCCAGAAATACACTTAAACATTTATGTTCATTTGATTTTAGACAAGAGTACCAAGAAAAATCAGTGCAGAAAGTATAGTCTTTTCAATAAGTGGTTCTGGAAGAACTGGATAGCCACAAGGAAAAAAAACTGAAGTTGGACCACTGCCTCACTACATATACAAATATTAACTTAATATGGAAGAAAAACCTACTTGTAAGAACTAAAACTATGAAGTTCTTAAAGGAAAACATAAGGGTAAATCTTCATGTTCTTGGATTTTTTTTATGTTCTTGGATTTAGCAATATTTTCTTTGATAGGACAGCAAAAGCACAAGTAACAAAAGAAAAAGTAGATAAATTTTCTCAAAATTAAAATTTTTGCACTTCAAAATGATAGTATTGAGCAAGTGAAAAGTATTGAGCATGGAATGGGGAAAATTATTTACACATCATGTGTGATATCTTGTGTGTATCTAGAATATATGAAGAACACTCATAACTTAACCACCCGAAGATAAGCAACTCAATTTAAAAATGAGGAAAGAATTTAAATAAGTATTTGTCCAAAGAAGATATTTAAATGGCCAACAGGCTCCTGAAAAGATGCTTCATATAAAAATAGTCATAATGGAAATTGAAACCACAATGAGATACCACTTAACACTCAGTAGGATGGCTACAATCAAAATGAAAGATAGTAACAAGTGTCAATGAGCATATTCAGTAATTGGAACATTTATACACTGCTAGTGGAAATGTAAAATGGTACAACTACTTTGGAAAACAGCTTGGTACTTCTTCAAAAAGTTAAACATAGAATTGTCATTTGACTCAAAATTGCTACTCCTAGATGTATGCTCATGAGAAGTAAAAACTAATGAATAAGTAACTTGTACATGGGTACTTATAGTGGCATTATTTATAATAGGCAAAAGGTAAAAACAACCCAAATATCCATCAATGGATAAGTGGAGTTAGAATATGTGATAGATCCATACAATGGAATATTATTCAGCCTTAAAAAGGAATGAAGTACTGATACATTTTAAAACATAGGTGAACCTTGTAAACATGCTGCATGAAAGAAACTAGTCATAAAATATTGCATGTTATATGATTCAACTCACATGAAATGTACAAAGTAGAAAAATCTATAGAGACAGTATGGATATGAATGGTCTTCTATATTTAGCAAAAATTGAGCACATTGAGAAATAATAATTACAGTATATGGAGTTTTTTCGGGTGATAAAAAATGTGCTAAAATTGACTTACTTTGGTGATGGTTATACAGCTCTGAATATACTAAAAATCATGGAATTATACATAGGTAAATTGTATGGTGTGTGAAAGTATTAGATCTCAATAAAGCTGCTATAGAAATTTGCATTAAATATATGTGTGATTTAAGTCTAAGTAAGTTAACTAAACATATCCTATTAAAAGAGAAAGACATGCATACTTATTTTAAAAAGGAAATCTAGTTACATACCCTTTCTATGATGTTGCTAAAACAAAATGATAAGAAAGTAGGGAAATATACAGAAGGCGAATGCCAAAATAAAGGAAAAAGTAGGGACAATATTATCATCATACAAAATAGATGTCAAGATAAAATGCATTAAATATATTAAAATATATAGTTTTTTATAATCCTTAATATTTATTCACTTAAAATATCACTTTAAAATGTTCAAAGCAGAGCAGGGAGGGGCAAGATGGCGGAGGAGTAGGGTCTCCAGGTCACCTGTCCTCAACAAATTACCTAGAAAACCATCCAATCATCCTGAAAACCTACGAATTCGGCCTGAGATTTAAAGAGAGACCAGCTGGAGTGCTACAGTGAGAAGAGTTCGCGCTTCTATCAAGGTAGGAAGACGGGGAAAAAGAAATAAAGAAACAAAAGGCCTCCAAGGGGGAGGGGCCCCGCGAGGAGCCGGGCTGAGGCCGGGGCGAGTGTCCCCAGGACAGGAGAGCCCCGTCCCGGAGGAGCAGGAGCTGCACCAACCTTCCCCACGGAAAGGCCTCCCGGGGAATTGGAGCAGGATCCCCAGAAAGGCGGGGATGCCCTCGGGCTCCCTGGGACAGTAACAGAGGAACTGCGCCCCGGGAATGCGCTGAGCTCCCTAAGGGCTGCAGCGCTCGGCGGGGCCCGGAGCAGCTCGGAGGGGCTCGGGCGGCGGCTCCGCGGAGGGGGCTGCGGGGCTCCGGGAACAGCTCGGAGGGGCTCGGGCGGAGGAAGAAGCTCCGCGCGGAGGGGGATGCGCGGCTCCGGGAACAGCTCGGAGGGGCTCGGGCGGCGGCACCGCGGAGGGTGCTGCACCGCCGGGAGCGCGAATCCAACAGCGCAGGCCCCGGAGCCCAGGGCGCCGGGACACAGCCCAGGATCCGGCCTCCCCCGGGACAGGCAGAGGCCGGGAGGGCCCAGGACAGCAAGGACGCTCCTGCCTGGAACTGAGCAGATCAGCGGCCCCGCCCCGGAGCCCCCAGGCCCTGCAGACGGAGAGCCCCGGAGCTACTGCGGGGGCTGACTCCAGGGTCCCAGAGCTGCCCCCGCCACTGTGGCTTCCTCCCGGGGCCTCACGGGGTGAACAACCCCCACCGAGCCCTGCACCAGGCAGGGGCAGAGCAGCTCCCCCAAGTGCTAACACCTGAGAATCAGCACAGCAGGCCCCTCCCCCAGAAGACCAGCGAGACGGACCAGTTCCAAGGGAAGTCAAGGGACTTAAACTACACAGAATCGGAAGATACTCCCCCGTGGTTTTTTTTGTTTTTTGTTTTTTTGTTTTTGTTTTTGTTTTTTGTTTGTTTTGTTTTGTTTTGTGCTTTTTTTTTCTCTCTTTCTTCGTGATTTCTGATTGCTTCCCCCACCCCCCCTTTTTTTCTTTTTTCTCCTTTCTTTCTTTTTCTTTCTTTTTCTTCTCTTTTTCCCCTATTTTTTTCTTCTTTCTCTTTTTTCTTTTTCTCTTTTCTTTCCTTCTCTCTCTTTTTCTCCTTTTCCCAATACAACTTGTTTTTGGCCACTCTGCACTGAGCAAAATGACTAGAAGGAAAACCTCACCTCAAAAAAAAGAATCAGAAACAGCCCACTCTCCCACAGAGTTACAAAATATGGATTACAATTGAATGTCAGAAAGCCAATTCAGAAGCACTATTTTACAGCTACTGGTGGCTCTAGAAAAAACCATAAAGGACTCAAGAGACTTCATGACTGCAGAATTTAGATCCAATCAGGCAGAAATTAAAAATCAATTAAATGAGATGCAATCCAAGCTAGAAGTCCTAACGACGAGGCTTGACGAGGTGGAAGAACGAGTGAGTGACATAGAAGACAAGTTGATGGCAAAGAGGGAAACTGAGGAAAAAAGAGACAGGCAACTAAAAGACCATGAGGATAGATTAAGGGAAATAAATAATAGCCTGAGGAAGAAAAACCTACGTTTAATTGGGGTTCCCGAGGGCGCAGAAAGGGACAGAGGGCCAGAATATGTATTTGAACAAATCCTAGCTGAAAACTTTCCGAATCTGGGAAGGGAAACAGGCATTCAGATCCAGGAAATAGAGAGATCCCCCCCTAAAATCAACAAAAACCGTTCAACACCTCGACATTTAATAGTGAAGCTTGCAAATTCCAAAGATAAGGAGAAGATCCTTAAAGCAGCAAGAGAAAAAAAGTCCCTGACTTTTATGGGGAGGAATATTAGGGTAACAGCAGACCTCTCCACAGAGACCTGGCAGGCCAGAAAGGGCTGGCAGGATATATTCAGGGTCCTAAATGAAAAGAACATGCAACCAAGAATACTTTACCCAGCAAGGCTTTCATTCAAAATGGAAGGAGAGATAAAGAGCTTCCAAGACAGGCAGGAACTGAAAGAATATGTAACCTCCAAACCAGCTCTGCAAGAAATTTTAAGGGGACTCTTAAAATTCCCCTTTAAGAAGAAGTTCAGTGGAACAATCCACAAAAACAAGGACTGAATAGATATTATGACACTAAACTCATATCTATCAATAGTAACTCTGAATGTGAACGGGCTTAATGACCCCATCAAAAGGCGCAGGGTTTCAGACTGGATAAAAAAGCAGGACCCATCTATTTGCTGTCTACAAGAGACTCATTTTAGACAGAAGGACACCTACAACCTGAAAATAAAAGGTTGGAGAACCATTTACCATTCAAATGGTCCTCAAAAGAAAGCAGGGGTTGCCATCCTTATATCAGATAAATTAAAATTTACCCCGAAGACTATAGTGAGAGATGAAGAGGGACACTATCTCATACTCAAAGGATCTATCCAACAAGAGGACTTAACACTCCTCAATATATATGCCCCGAATGTGGGAGCTGCCAAATATTTAAACCAATTGATAACCAAACTCAAGAAATACCTTGATAATAATACACTTACACTTGGTGACTTCAATCTAGCTCTTTCTACCCTGGATAGGTCTTCTAAGCACAACATCTCCAAAGAAACGAGAGCTTTAAATGATACACTGGACCAGATGGATTTCACAGATATCTACAGAACTTTACATCCAAACTCAACTGAATACACATTCTTCTCAAGTGCACATGGAACTTTCTCCAGAATAGACCACATACTGGGTCACAAATCGGGTCTGAACCGATACCAAAAGATCGGGATAGTCCCCTGTATATTCTCAGACCATAATGCCTTGAAATTAGAACTTAATCACAACAAGAAATATGGAAGGACCACAAACACGTGGAGGTTAAGGACCATCCTGCTAAAAGATGAAAAGGTCAACCAGGAAATTAAGGAAGAATTAAAAAGATTCATGGAAACTAATGAAAATGAAGATACAACCGTTCAAAATCTTTGGGATGCAGCAAAAGCAGTCCTGAGGGGGAAATACATCGCAATACAAGCATACATTCAAAAACTGGAAGGATCTCAAATTCAAAAGCTCACCTTACACATAAAGGAACTAGAGAAAAAGCAACAAATAGACCCCACCCCCAGCAGAAGAAGAGAGTTAATTAAAATTCGAGCAGAACTCAATGATATCGAGACCAAAAGAACTGTGGAACAGATCAACAGAACCAGGAGTTGGTTCTTTGAAAGAATTAATAAGATAGATAAACCATTAGCCAACCTTATTAAAAAGAAGAGAGAGAAGACTCAAATTAATAAAATCATGAATGAGAAAGGGGACATCACTACCAACACCAAGGAAATACAAACGATTTTAAAAACATATTATGAACAGCTGTACGCCAATAAATTAGGAAATCTAGAAGAAATGGACGCATTCCTGGAAAGCCACAAACTACCAAAACTGGAGCAGGAAGAAATAGAAAACCTGAACAGGCCAATAACCAGGGAGGAAATTGAAGCAGTCATCAAAAACCTCCCAAGACACAAGAGTCCAGGGCCAGATGGCTTCCCAGGGGAATTCTATCAAACGTTTAAAGAAGAAATCATACCTATTCTACTAAAGCTGTTTGGAAAGATAGAAAGAGATGGAGTACTTCCAAATTCGTTCTATGAGGCCAGCATCACCTTAATTCCGAAACCAGACAAAGACCCCACCAAAAAGGAGAATTACAGACCCATATCCCTGATGAACATGGATGCAAAAATTCTCAACAAGATACTAGCCAATAGGATCCAACAACACATTAAGAAAATTATTCACCATGACCAAGTAGGATTTATCCCTGGGACACAAGGCTGGTTCAACACTCGTAAAACCATCAATGTGATTCATCATATCAGCAAGAGAAAAACCAAGAACCATATGATACTCTCATTAGATGCAGAGAAAGCATTTGACAAAATACAGCATCCATTCCTGATCAAAACCCTTCAGAGTGTTGGGATAGAGGGAACTTTCCTCGACATCTTAAAAGCCATCTACGAAAAGCCCACAGCAAATATCATTCTCAATGGGGAAGCACTGGGAGCCTTTCCCCTAAGATCAGGAACAAGACAGGGATGTCCACTCTCACCACTGCTGTTCAACATAGTTCTGGAAGTCCTCGCCTCAGCAATCAGACAACAAAAAGACATTAAAGGCATTCAAATTGGCAAAGAAGAAGTCAAACTCTCCCTCTTCGCCGATGACATGATACTCTACATAGAAAACCCAAAAGCCTCCACCCCCAGATTGCTAGAACTCATACAGCAATTTGGTAGCGTGGCAGGATACAAAATCAATGCCCAGAAATCAATGGCATTTCTATACACTAACAATGAGACTGAAGAAAGAGAAATTAAGGAGTCAATCCCATTTACAATTGCACCCAAAAGCATAAGATACCTAGGAATAAACCTAACCAAAGAGGTAAAAGATCTATACCCTAAAAACTATAGAACACTTCTGAAAGAAATTGAGGAAGACACAAAGAGATGGAAAAATATTCCATGCTCATGGATTGGCAGAATTAATATTGTAAAAATGTCAATGTTACCCAGGGCAATTTATACGTTTAATGCAATCCCTATCAAAATACCATGGACTTTCTTCAGAGAGTTAGAACAAATTATTTTAAGATTTGTGTGGAATCAGAAAAGACCCCGAATAGCCAGGGGAATTTTAAAAAAGAAAACCTTAGCTGGGGGCATCACAATGCCAGATTTCAGGTTGTATTACAAAGCTGTGGTCATCAAGACAGTGTGGTACTGGCACAAAAACAGACACATAGATCAATGGAACAGAATAGAGAACCCAGAAGTGGACCCTGAAATGTACGGCCATCTAATATTCGATAAAGGAGGAAAGACTATCCATTGGAAGAAAGACAGTCTCTTCAATAAATGGTGCTGGGAAAATTGGACATCCACATGCAGAAGAATGAAACTGGACCACTCTCTTTCACCATACACAAAGATAAACTCAAAATGGATGAGAGATCTAAATGTGAGACAAGATTCCATCAAAATCCTAGAGGAGAACACAGGCAACACCCTTTTTGAACTTGGCCACAGTAACTTCTTGCAAGATACATCCACGAAGGCAAAAGAAACAAAAGCAAAAATGAACTATTGGGACTTCATCAAGATGAGAAGCTTTTGCACAGCAAAGGATACAGTCAACAAAACTAAAAGACAACCTACAGAATGGGAGAAGATATTTGCAAATGACATATCAGATAAAGGGCTAGTTTCCAAAATCTATAAAGAACTTATTAAACTCAACACCAAAGAAACAAACAATCCAATCATGAAATGGGCAAAAGACATGAAGAGAAATCTCACAGAGGAAGACATGGACATGGCCAACATGCACATGAGAAAATGCTCTGCATCACTTGCCATCAGGGAAATACAAATCAAAACCACAATGAGATACCACCTCACACCAGTGAGAATGGGGAAAATTAACAAGGCAGGAAACAACAAATGTTGGAGAGGATGCGGAGAAAAGGGAACCCTCTTACACTGTTGGTGGGAATGTGAACTGGTGCAGCCACTCTGGAAAACTGTGTGGAGGTTCCTCAAAGAGTTAAAAATAGACCTGCCCTACGACCCAGCAATTGCACTGTTGGGGATTTACCCCAAAGATTCAGATGCAATGAAACGTCGGGACACCTGCACCCCGATGTTTCTATCAGCAATGGCCACAATAGCCAAACTGTGGAAGGAGCCTCGGTGTCCATCGAAAGATGAATGGATAAAGAAGATGTGGTTTATGTATACAATGGAATATTACTCAGCAATTAGAAACGACAAATACCCACCATTTGCTTCAACGTGGATGGAACTGGAGGGTATTATGCTGAGTGAAATAAGTCAATCGGAGAAGGACAAACAGTGTATGTTCTCATTCATTTGGGGAATATGAATAATAGTGAAAGGGAATATAAAGGAAGGGAAAAGAAATGTTGGGAAATATCAGGAAGGGAGACAGAACATAAAGACTCCTAACTCGGGGAAACGAACTAGGGGTGGTGGAAGGGGAGGAGGGCGGGTGTTGGAGGGGAATGGGTGACGGGCACTGAGGTGGACACTTGACGGGATGAGCACTGGGTGTTTTTCTGTATGTTGGTAAATTAAACACCAATAAAAGTTAATTAAAAAAAAATGTTCAAAGCAAAAAAATCAGTAATACAAGAAAAAATGGACATATGCATAATTAGAGTGGGAAATTTTGGCAATTCTTTCTCAGAAATGAACAGGTTAAAGAGATAAAATTAATAATAAACATGTATAAGATTTGATAAACATTATTTAATAATTCTGAATTCACATATATAGAAAAAATTTGTCACATATTGTGACAGACTGTTACACCTGGCTATCCAGTTAGTCTCTTATTTCCAGCCTTCCTTTTAACAAATAAGGCCATGTCACTAAGTTTTTTTGTATGTCACATAAGCAGCTATGATGTGTACAAATTCTGCATAAGTTAATGAAATTTTTTAAAACTTGCATTAGACATCTTCTTTCTCTCCCAATGCCTGGAATATATATGTGCTTGAGTCCCAGCTCAAATCTTCTAAATAAAGAAAACATTCAAGAGATAGTAAAGCAGCAAAATGGAAGGACTGTGGGTCCCAGAGTGAGTAAGTAAAGAAAAGCTGACTGTACACCTATGTTACATCATAAAGAATTGCATGAAAGAGAAATTAATGACTATTTTCCTTAACTCATATTGTTTCAGGCTATCTTTGTTATATGAGCTTGTACTTACCATAGATAGATAGTAGACAGCTAATAGATGATATTTAAATATACATAAATAGATAGAGCTTTGTACCCAAACTACCAAAAAAAAATTCTTTTTAAATGTTCATGGAACATTTGCAAAAGTTGATCATGCACTAGCAAACTAAAAATTCTTTCATTTTCCCAAATAGAAACACACAAGCCATATTCTTGTACCATAATGGACAGGAAAAACAAGCAAACATACAATAGACTGATAATGAAATAGATGGATGATAGAGAAGTAATTAATGATAGATGGATGGTTGAATAAATTAGATAGATAATAGATAGATAGATGATAGATAAAAAGAAAGCACCTAGAAAATATCACTGTTTTTAAATAACTCTTGGGTAAAGAGGAAATAAAACTAAAATATCTGAATGTGTATGCAATATAATGAGGTTACTACATATTAAATACCTATGGAATTCATGCAAGTGACGATATTCAGAAAAAATATATAGTCTTAAATGCATTCATTAAAAATTATTTAGAAAACAAAAAAAAACCACTGAAATTAAATATTCAATTCAGGAAGCTAGAATTTAAAAAAACAATATTATCCAAAGGAATACAGGACAAAGAAAAAAATCAAAATAATATTAGACACTAATAAAAAAGAAAATATACAAACAAAAGCAAATAAAAAGTAAACTTGACAAATAAATGTAAACATCAAGGTACTTCTTTAAAATAATAAAACAGGGGCACCTGGGTGGCTCAGTCCATTAAGCATCTGCCTTTGGCTCAAGTCATGATCTCAGGGTCCTGGTAATTAGCCCCTCTCTGCTCCATGGGGAGTTTGCTCCTCCCTCTCCCTCTGTTCTCTCTTTTTCACTCTTACACTCTCCCTCTCTCAAATAAATAAATAAAATCTTAAAAAAATAAAAATAAATACAAGAAAATAATAAAACAAATCTCTAGCAAGTCTTGAGAAATTAAACTAAAATAACAGGAAAAATAAGAAAAAGGGGCCCTTAGACACAGTTGAAAGATAGCGGCAGAATAGAAGGACCTTAGGCTTGCCTCATCCCACAAATACAACTAGATAACTATCAAATCATCCTAAATACCCCAGAAACTGACCTGAAAACTGGCAGAACAAACTCTACAACTAAAGATAGAAAAGAGACCACAAAGAAAGTAAGAAGTACAGAAATGTGGTTTGGAAAACTGATCATGGCCACCTCTGCAGTGGGGAGGGAGCTGTAGTTGCAGAGAAAAGCAAGATACAGACCAGCATACAGGGGAGCATATGAGGAAAATGAATCCCCATAGCGGTTGGCTTGGAAAGGAAGAGGGGCCAAATTTTGTGAGTTCTGGCATCCAGCAGGGCCTAAAGCCTGGAGTTTTAAAGGTCAGCAGACTTGGCTGGAATGGAGCCTGGAGGGCATTGCACTGCTCCTTGGAGAGAAGGTAGGCAAACAACCTGTGCACATACAGCATGGGAACAGCAATCTAAAGGGCACCTGAGGCACACAGTGAGGAAAGTTATTCATTCATCTCAGAGAACATCCCAGAAAGAGAGCATTCACAGAGACACTCTTCCAGTAACAAAGGAACTGGCCAGTGCCATTTCCCTCATTCACCACTCAGCATAAGGACAAGGCCACCTGCAAGAAGCAGCACTGCACTGACATTTGCTACCTAAATTGCTTACACCAAGCCCTGCTCCACTCCTGCTGTGGTGGAACCACCCCTCCCAGTCACACTTGCCTCAGTCCCAGCCTAGGAAACCCTTTCTCTCAAAGACAGTCCCAAACCCCTACTCATACTGTATCTTCTGATACAGGAGTCTATCGACACCTCAGTTCCTGCAGCAATAGCAACAAGTCTCATTTCACAAGCAGACAAGAGCATACCTAGTTAAAACTCATCACATTCAGGCCAGGGACCAAACACTGTCCATAAGAGGCAAAGAGAGCCTCTGCAGATGACTAGCCTAAAGCAGCCAGGAAACAACAGCAGAGTACATGCAGCACACATTGGAGACACTCTGGAAACAACAGGCCCTGGGAAACAGAGGACACTACATAGGAGGGCACTGAAGGAACTCTTTTTCATAAGGCCGTTTCCTCAAGAACAGGAGATGTAGCTGACTTTCCTAATATGCAAAAATAGGCACAGAGACCTAAACAAAATGAGAAAATAGAGAAATTTAGCCCAAATGAAAGAATAGGAGAAGATCATTGCCAGAGATCTAAGTAAAACAGATATAAATAACATGCCTGACAAAGAATTTAAAGTAATGATCATAAGGATACTCACTGGGCTTGAGAAAAGAGTGGAAGAGTGAGACCCTTAATACAGAGATGAATAACATAGCAGATATAAAGGGATCAACATAAGAAATGAGAAACACACCTGATGGAGTGAACAGAAGGATGGAAGAAGCAGCGGAACAAATTAGTGGCCACAAAGACAGAGTAATGGAAAATAATCAAGCTGAACAAAATAGAGAAAAATAATTATGCAAAACAAAAATAGATTTAGGGAACTCAGTGACTCCATAAAAGGTAGTAACATTGGATTATAGAAGTCCCAGAAAAAGAAAAGAATAGAGGATACAAATTTTTTTGAGGAAATAATACTTAAAATTTTCCTAATCTGGGTAAGGAAACAGCTATTCAGATCTAGGAGGCACAGAGAGCTCCCAACAAAATCAACAAAAGCAGGTCCATACCAACACATATCATAATTAAATAGGCAAAAAATAGTATAAAGAAATAATTTTAGCGCAGCCTGGGTGGCTCAGAGGTTTAGTACCACCTTCGGCCCAGGGCCTGATCCTGGAGACCCGGGATCAAGTCCCACGTCGGGCTCCCTGCATGGAACCTGATTCTCCCTCTGCCTGTGTCTCTGCCTCTCTTTCTCTGTGTGTCTCTCATGAATAAATAAATAAAATCCTTAAGAAGAAGAAGAAGAAGAAGAAGAAGAAGAAGAAGAAGAAGAAGAAGAAGAAGAAGAAGAAATAATTTTAAAAGCAGCAAGACAAAAGAAGACTAACCTACAAGGTAAAATCCCTAAGGCTAGCAGGAAATTTTTTAGCAGCAACTTCCCAAGCCAGAAGGCAGTGGCATAACATATTTCAGGTATTGAACAGGAAAAATCTGCAGCCAAGAATACCTTCCCCAGCAAGACTATAACTTAGAATAGAAGGAGAGAGAGAGAGTTTATCAAATAAAAACTAAAGAACTTCATGTCCACTAAACCAGAGCTGCATATATAAGGGAAGGGAGAAGAAGTGTGTGGGAAATATCAGAAAGGGAAACAGAACATAAAGACTCCTAACTCTGGGAAACGAACTAGGGGTGGTGGAAGGGGAGGAGGGCGGGGGGTGGGGGTGAATGGGTGATGGGCACTGAGGGGGGCACTTGACGGGATGAGCACTGGGTGTAATTCTGTAAGTTGGCAAATTGAACACCAATAAAAAATAAATTTATTATAAAAAAAATAAACCAGAGCTGCAAGAAATATTAAAGGAGACCCTTCAAATGGAAAAGACAGACAAAGAGTGACAGCATAAGGGTAGGAAAAACAAAAGCAGTAAAAATGAATGTTTCTGTAAGAAATCAGTCAAGGAACTCACAAAATAAAAGTATGTAAAATATAAAAACATATACCTAAAACATGGGGAGGAGAGGAGTAAAAATTGAACTCAAACCTAAATGACTACCAACTATATACAGACTGCTATATGCAGAAGAATTTATATACAAACCTAATGATAACATATATAAAAACTACTAATAGATATGCAAAGAGTAAAGAGAAAGAAATTCATATATATCACTAAGGAAAACAGCAAATCATAAAAGATAAAGACCAGAATGGATCATAGAAAATCCTCAGAAACAATCACAAAACAAATAATAAAATGACAATAAATACATTGCTATCAATAATTACTTTGATTGTAAAAGGACTAAATGCTCAAATCAAAAGATATTGAGTATCAGAATAGGTAAAAAGGGAAATCCAAGACCCATCTATATTCTGCCTACAAGAGATTGATCTTAGACCTAAAGACACCTGCTGACTAAAAGTGAGGGGATAAAGAAGCATCTATCATGCAAATGGATATCAAAAGAAAGCCAAAATAGCAATACTTATATCAAACAAAATAGAATTTCAAACAATGACTGTAACATGAGACAAAAAAGGACATGATATAATAATAAAGGGGACAATTCAACAAGAAGATGTAACAATTGTAAATAATTATACACCCAACATATGAGTACCCAAATAAATAAAACAGTTAAACATAAAGGAACTAATTGATAATAATATAATAACAATAGGGGAGTTGAACATCCTTCTTACATCAATGGACAGATCATCTAAACAGAAAATCAACAAGGAAGCAATAGCTTTGAATGGAAGCCATTCAAAAGAATGGAAGAGATGGATTCCATTGGAAGAGATGGATTTAACATATATTCAGATATTCAGATATTATATATTCATATATTCAGATTTAACATATATTCAGATATTCCATCCTAAAATATCAGAATACACATTCTTTTCAAATGCACATGGAACATTTTTCAGAACAGATCATATAATAGCCAACAAAATAAGCCTCAACAAATTCAAGAAGATCGAAGTCCTACAATGCATCTTTTCTGACCACATGCTTTGAAACTAGAAGTCAACCACAAGAAAAAACTGGAAAGACCGCAAATATATGGAGGTTGAATAACATGCTACTAAACAATGAGTGGGACAATCAGGAAATATAAGAAGAAATTAAAAAGTACATGGAAAGAAATGAAAATGAAAACACAATGGTCTAAAACCTTTGGGATACAGCAAAAGTGGTTCTAAGAGGGAGGTTATAGCAATACAGGCCTACCTCAAGAACCAGAAAAAGATCTTGGGGCACCTGAGTGACTTAGTTGGTTTAAACAACTGCCTTCAGCTCAGGTCATGATCCCAGTGTCTTGGGATCAAGTCCCATTTTGGGATCCCTGCTCAGCAGGGAGCCTGCCCTCTCCCCCCACTCATTCTTGTTCTCTCTCTCTCTCAAATAAATAAATAAATAAATAAATAAATAAATTAATTAAATCTTTTAAAAAAAATGAATCAAGAAAAATTCTCAAATAAGCAACTTAACCTCATACCTAAAGGATCTAGAAAAAAAACAAATAAAATGTAAAACCAGTAGAAGGAAGGAAATCATAAAGACTAGACCAGAAATAAATGATTTAAAAAACCCTAAAAAACACAATAGAACAGATAAATGAAACCAGGAGTTGGTTCTTTGAAAAAATCAATAAAATTGATAAAAGAGAAAGGACTCAAATAAAATTGCAAAAGAAAGGGGACAAACAACAACCAATACCACAGAAATACAATTATAGGAGAATATTATAAAAAACCTATTTGCCAACAAATTGGACAACCTAAATAAAAGAAGTGGATAAATTCCTAAAAACATATAAACTACCGAGACTGACAAAGGAAGAAATAGAAAATTTGAGTAGACTGGTAACCAGCAAAGAAACAGTCAGTAATCAAAACACTCCCAAAAAACAAAAGTCCGGGACCAGACAGTTTCACAGGCGAATTCTACCAAACTTTGACAGAAGAGTTAATACCTATTCTGCTCTAAATTATTTTAAAAAAAAAAACACAAAAAGGGGAAAATATCATTGAAAAACATCATTCACCATTATCAAGTAGGTTTATTCCTGTGTTGCAAGTGTTCTTCAATATTCACAAAGCAATCAATAAGATACATCACATCAATGTAAAAAGATAAAAACCATGTAATCCTTTCAATAGATGCAGAAAAAAGCATTTCACAAAGTACAACATGAATTCATAATAAAAACCCATATCAGGGATACCTGGGTGGCTCAGCAATTAAGCTCCTGCCTTAGGCTTAGGACATGATCCCAGAGTCCCGGGACTGAGTCCCACATCAAGCTCCCTACTCCTGCTCCCTGAAGCCTGCTTCTCCCTTTGCTTATCTTTCTGTGTCTCTCATGAATAAGTAAATAAAATCTTTAAAAAAAACCCATATCAAAGTAGGTTTGGAATGAACATACCCTCAACATAACAAAAGACATATACGAAAAACCCACAATTAACATCATCTTCAGTGGGGAAAAACTGAAAGGACTTTCCCTAAGGTCAGGGACAAGACAAGGATGTCCACTATCACCACTGTTATTTAACATAGTCCTGGAAGCCCCAGTCAGAGCAATCAGACAACAAAAAGAAATAAAGTCATCCAAATCAGTAAGGAAGAAGTGAAACTTTCACTATTCATATAGGATATGATACTATATATATTGAATACCCAAAAGACTCCACCCAAAAACTGCTAGAAATGATAAACAAATTCATTAAAGTCGCAGGATACAATATCAATGTACATATATGTTGAATTTCTATACACCAATAATGAAATAGCAGACAGAGAAATTAAGAAATCAATTCCATTTACAATTGCACCAAAAGTAAGATATCTAGGAATAAACCTAAGCAAAGAGATGAAAGACCTATATTCTGGAAACTATAAAAACCTGATGAAAGAAATTGAAGCTGACAAAAAGAAATGGAAAGACATTCCATGCTCATGGATTGGAAGAACAAATATTGCTAAAATGTCTATACTATTCAAAGTAATTGACACATTTAATGCAATTCCTAACAAAATACCAACAGCATTTTTCACAGAGCTAGAACAAACAACCCTAAAATTTGTATGGAACCACAAAAGACCCTGAATAGCCAAAGCAATCTTGAAAAAGAAAAGCAAAGCTGGAGGCAACACAATTCTAGACTTCAAGCTGTATTACAGAGCTGCAGTGATCAAGATAAGGTGGTACTGGTACAAAAACAGACACATAATTCAGTGGGAAAGAATGGAAAACCCAGAAATGAACCCACTACAACGTGTCAACTATTCTTCAACAAAGCAGGAAAGAATATCCAATGGAAAAAAAGACAGTGTCTTCAACAAATGATTTTGGGAAAACTGGACAACAACAGGCAAAGGAATGAAACTGGACCACTTTCTTACATCATACAGAAAAATAGATTCAAAATAGATGAAAGACCTAAATGTGAGACAGGAAACCATCAAAATCCTAGAAGAGAACACAGGCAATAACCACTTTGACCTGGGCCATAGCAACTTCTTACTAAATATATCTCCTGAGGCAAGGGAAACAAAAGCAAAAATAAAGTATTGAGATTTTTTTCAAAATATAAAGCTTCTACACAGTGAAGGAAATAATCAACAAAACTAAAATGCAACTTATGGAATGGGAGAAGATATTTGCAAATGACATATCTAATAAAGGGTTAGTGTCCAAGATATAAAGAACTGATACAACTCAACACCCAAAATACAAATAATCTAATTTAAAAATGGGCAGAAGACATAAACAGTCATTTCTCCAAAGAAGACATCCAAATGGCCAACAGACATATGCAAAGATGCTCAACATTGCTTACCATCAGGAAAATGCAAATCAAAACTACAATGGGATAGCTCCTCACGCCTGTCAGAATGGCTAAAATCAACAACAGGTGCTGGCGAGGATGTGAAGAAAAAGGAACCCTCTTGCACTATTGGTAGGAATGCAAACTGGGGCAGCCACTCTGGAAAACAGGATGGAGGCTCCTCAAAAAATTAAATAACATCTCTCCTATGATCCAGCATTTGCACCACTGGGTATTTACCCAAAGAATAGTAATTCAGAGGGATACATGAACCCTTTTGGTTATAGCAGCATTATTTACAAGATGTGGAAGCAGCCCAAGTGTGCATCAGTTGATGAATGGACAAAAACGTGATACATTTTATATATATACATACATGTATATACATACATATATATATATACACACATATATTCTATTATGGAATTATATGCACATTACAATTATATATACATTATAATGCATATAGTTATAATGGAATATATATAATATATAAATGTGTATATATATTCCATTATATATTGTATATATGTGTGTATATTGTATGTATGTGTATATATATAATGTATATATATATTCCACCTAAATATATGCATTATAGTATGTGTATATAATTGAATATATTGAATATATACACACTTTATAATGTATATATATGTATAATGAATATATACACACTTTATAATGTATATATGTATAATGTATTATAATGTGTATAATGTGTATTATAATGTGTATATACACTATATATGTATACATTATAATATATACATGTATTATAATGTGTATAATTATATTGTATATAATGTATATACATGTGTGTATATGTGTGTATACACTATGTGTATATAATGTATAAGGTACTGTAATATAGAGGGAGGCAAAGTGGTAGAAGAATAAGAGACCTTGTTTCACCTGGTCCCTTAAATTTATTCCTGGGTTGTAATGGTGATTCAACATTCACAAATCAATCAACATGATACATCACATTAATAAAAGGACAAGAACCATATGATTCTCTCAATTGTTGCAGAAAAAGCATTTGACAAAATACGGCATCCTTTCTTGATTAAAACTCTCCACAGTGTAGGGATAGAGGGAACATACCTCAATATCATAAGCCATATATGAAAAGTCCACAGTGAATATTATTCTCAATGGGGAAAAAATAAAAGCATTTCTCCTAAGGTCAGGAAAAGACAGGGATGCCTACTCTCACCACAGTTGTTCAACATGGTACTAGAAGTCCTAGCCTCAGCAATCATACAACAAAAAGAAATAAAAGGCATTCAAATTGGCAAAGAAGTCTGATTCTCACTCTTTGCAGATGACATAATTCTTTATGTAAAAAAAAACATTAGACTTCACCTCAGAATTGCTAGAATTCATACAAGAATTTGGCAGTGGGAGGATAGAAAATCAATGCACAGGGGCAGCCCAGGTGCTCAGCGGTTTAGCGCCACTTTCAGTCCAGGGCCCGATCCTGGAGACCTGGAATCGAGTCCCACATCAGGCTCCCTGCATGGAGCCTGCTTCTCCCTCTGCCTATGTCTTTGCCTCTCTCTCTCTCTCTTTCTCCGTGTCTCTCATGAATAAATAAATAAAATCTAAAAAAAAAAAAAAGAAAGAAAATCAATGCACATAAATAAGTTTCATTTCTATACACTAACAATGAGACAGAATAAAAAGAAATTAAGGAATCTATCCCATTTAAAATTGCACCCCAGGAAAGGGGAACACTCTTGCACTGTTGGTGGGAATGTGAACTGGTACAGCCACTCTGGAAAACTGTGTGGAGGATCCTCAAAGAATTAAAAATAGAACTACCCTATGATCCAGCAATTGCACTGCTGGGGATTTACCCCAAAGATACAGATGCAGTGAAACGCCGGGACACCTGCACCCCAATGTTTATAGCAGCAATGTCCACAGTAGCCAAATGGTGGAAGGAGCCTCATTGTCCATCGACAAATGAATGGATAAAGAAGGTGTGGTCTATATATACAATGGAATATTACTCCGCCATCAGAAACGACGAATACCCACCATTTGCTTCAACGTGGATGGAACTGGAGGGTATTATGCTGAGTGAAATAAGTCAATCAGAGAAGGACCAACATTATATGGTTTCACTCATACAAGGAATATAAAAAATAGTGAAAGGGAGTAAAGGGGAAAGGAGAGAAAATGAGCGGGAGATATCAGTGAGGGTGACAGAGCATGGGAGACTCCTAACTCTGGGAAACGAACAAAGGGTAGTGGCAAGGGAGGTGGGTGGGGAGGTGGGGTGACTGGGTGACAAGCACTGAGGTGGGCACTTGATGGGATGAGCACTGGGTGATATGCTATATGTTGGCAGATTGAACTCCAATAAAAAATAAAAAATAAAATAAAATAAAATTGCACCCCAAACCATAAGATATATAGGAATAAAGCCAACCAAAGAGGTAAAGAATCTATGCCCTAAAAACTACAGAACACTTATGAAAGAAATTGAGGAAGACACAAAGAAATGGAAAAACATTCCATAATCCATAATGGATTGGAAGAATAAAATTTGTTAATATATCTATGCTACCCAGAGTAATCTACACATTCAATGCAATCTCTGTCAAAATATAATCGATATTTTTTTCACAGAGCTGGAACAAATAACTCTGAAATCAGTATAGAATCAGAAAAGACCTCGAATAGCTAAAAGAATGTTGAAAAAGAAAACCAAAGCTGGTGGTATCACAATGCTGGACTTCAAGCTATGTCACAAAGCTGTAATCACCATGACAGTATGCTATTGGTAGAAAAAAAGACACACAGACCAATGGAACAGAATAGAAAACCCAGAATGGACCCTCAACTCTGAGGTCAACTAATCTTCAACAAAACAGGAAAGAATCTCCAATGTGAAAAAGTTAGTCTCTTCAATAAATGATGTTGGGAAAACTAGAGAGCAGCATGCAGAAGAATGGACCATTCTTGAAGAAACTGGACCATTCTCTTATACCATACAAAAAGATAAACTCAAAATGGATGAAAGACCTAAATGTGAGACAGGAAACCATCAAAATCCTAGAGGAGGGGATCCCTGGGTGGCGCAGCGGTTTGGCGCCTGCCTTTGGCCCAGGGCGTGATCCTGGAGACCCGGGATCGAATCCCACATCGGGCTCCCGGTGCATGGAGCCTGCTTCTCCCTCCGCCTGTGTCTCTGCCTCTCTCTCTCTCTCTGTGACTATCATAAATAAATAAAAAAAAAATTTTAAAAAAAATCCTAGAGGAGAACAGACAGCAACCTCTGTGACCTCGACTGTAGCAACTTCTTGCTAGACACATCTCCAGAGGCAAGGGAAACAAAAGCAGAAATGAATTATTGGGACTTCATGAGGATAAAAAGTGTTTGCACAGCAAAGGAAATAATCAACAAAATTAAATGGCAACCTACAGAATGGGAAAAGATATTTGCAAATGACATATCAGATAAAGGGCTAGTATCCAAGATCTATAAAGAACTTACCTAACTCAACACCCAAAACACACAGAATCCAGTTAAGAAATAGGCAAAAGAGTGATCCCTGGGTGGTTCAGCGGTTTAGCACCTGCCTTCGGCCCAGGGCGTGATCCTGGAGTCCCAGGATCGAGTCCCACATCAGGCTCCCTGCATGGAGACTGCTTCTCCCTCTGCCTGTGTCTCTGCCTCTGTGTGTGTGTGTGTGTGTGTGTGTGTGTGTGTGTCTCATGAATAAATAAATAAAATCTTAAAAAAAAGAAATAGGTAAAAGACATGAATAGACATTTCTCCAAAGATGGCATACAAATGGCCAACATACACATGAAAAAATGTTCCACATCTCTTGGCATCAGGGAAATGCAAATCAAAACTACAATGAGATACCACCTCACACCAGTCAGAATGCCCAAAATTAAGAAGACAGAAAACAACAAATGTTGGAGCGGATGCAGAGAAGGGAAACCCTCTTGCACTATTGGTGGGAATGTAAGCTGGTGCAGCCACTCTGGAAAACAGTGTGGAAGTTCCTCAAGATGTTAAAAATAAAGCTACCCTATGACCCAGCAATTACACTACTAGGTATTTACCCAAAGTATACAAATGTAGTGATCTGAATGGGCACATGTACCCCAATGTTCATAGCAGCAATGTCCACAATAGCAAAAGCGTGGAAAGAGGTGAGCTGTCCAAAAGATGAATGGATAAAGAACACACACACACACAAACACACACACACAAGCACACACACAATTGAATATTAGTCATCAGAAAGGATGAATACCCACCATTTACTTCAATGTGGATGGAACTGGAGGGTGTAATGCTGAGTGAAATAAGCCATTCAGAGTAAGACAAATACCATATAATTTCACTCATGTGGGAATTTAGGAAATAAAACAAATGACCAAAGGGGATGAAAAAAGGGGGGGGGGGGTAAACCAAGAAACAGATTCTTAATTATAGGGAATACATTGATGGATACCAGAGGGGAGGTAGGTGAGGAGTTAAATAGGTGATAGGGATTAAGGAGTGCACTTGTAATAAGCACTGGGTGAGGCATGGAGTTATTGAATCACTATACTGTACACCTGAAACTAATATAACACTCTATGCTAACTAGAATTAAAATAAAAACAAAATCACAAAAAGGAAAAAGAAGAAAAAGTAACATGTAGAAATATATTAAAGAATTCAAATCTTAAGATAAAAACATTGAACAACCTGCAGCCAGAAGACTTGAAAATTTATATTAATTGGAATATATTTTAGGAAATATATCACTAATATATTACCAAGGTAGACTGAAGAATAGAAAATGTACATATCCTTTGATCTTGAATCATTCCACTACTATTAATTCATTCTAAAGATGTACTCACATATATGCAGAACAACATACATGCAAGGTTACTGGTAGTGTCAGGGTACACAACGGTAAATAATAGAAATAACCAAACCAAATGACCCATTGAAGCCACAAATTCGGCTCTTACAACACCAGACCTCTCTTAGTACAGACCCAGAAATATTGTAATAGACTGGCCTTAAACTTCAGTCTCAGATCCTCAAATTAAGCCATAAACTGTGGTTATAACAATCTGTTCAATATAAAATCTGGTACTGGGTACTCAGGTGTCTGTGACATTATTTTGTACCTATTTTTTAAGTTGTCAAAATAAAGTTTTAAATTTGTATTAAAAATGTGGCAGACTCTCCATTTCTGCTGTCACATGTAAAGTTCTTAGAAGTTTTCACTCCTATCATTCCAACAATAACAACAACAAATTCTGAATTAACTGAAAATCAATACCTTTTGTCATCAGAGAACTGAAGTTGCATGTAAAACTGTCACTCCAAAATTGGGAAAGATAGGTGAATAAAGGCAAACACAGTAGAGATCAGCTTAGCAGTAGTAGAAGTCATCAGAGTTATAAACTGGTAGAAATACTTAAGTGATGTTACATTAATTAAATAAGGAGTCCTTTAGACTGAGGAAGCTCTAATGCCATGGTGGCCTACATAAGCAAACAAAAATCTTAGCCTTTAAATGCATACATTCAATGAAATTGAAACTTAAAGACAACCAATCACAAACAGTCAAGTAGGCTTTAAGATATGGCCAATCAATAATTTCCTTACTTTACTTCCAGGTATCCTCTATAAAATATTTTCCTGGGCTCCTGTAGGTAGAGTGCTGCTAATCACTTCTGGTTTGGGGCTGCCTGCTTGAAGTTAATCTTCATTCAAATAAACTCTTAAAAATTTTCATATGCCTCTGTTTATCTTTCAACAATGGAAACATTGACAAATTGCTAGAGGCTGAATATGAACTAGCATTAAAGTGAAAATCTCTTGGATATACAGTTTTAAGGGAGTCCCATACTTTCATGGATTTTTACTTCCAAAAGCCCCATTAAACTCTCACAGTGAGAAGCCAGGAAAAATCATCTTAGTTATTTGGCAGTGGGAACGGTAAAATAATCATTTTTAAGTACACACAATGAATTCTCCAAATCAAAGAATTACTCTCGAAAAAAAAAAACTTTACAAGATGGTCTTATTTCATATAGGCAGAAGGCAATTACCCTACTTCAGCCACCTTTAGCATGTATGTCTTACCTAAGTGGAGAGGGAAGGTAAGAAAATTTTCTGAAGGACACAGCTTAAGAAAATAGACATAAGGGGCAGCCCGGGTGGCTCAGCGGTTTAGTGCTGCCTTCAGCCCAGGGCCTGATCCTGGAGACCTGGGATTGAGTCCCACCTCAGGCTCCTTGCATGGAGCCTGCTTCTCCCTCTGCCTGTGTCTCTGCCTCTCTCTCTCTCTCTCTCTCTCTTATGAATAAATAAATAAAATCTTTAAAAAATAAGAAAATAGACACAAAAGACTGAGATTTAATTATAATATAGAAAATTCCCCCTCTCCTGTACCTTACCACCATATCAATATATCTCTATTATAATAAGAGTAGATTATAGCTGAAACTATGGCAAGATATATGATCTATTTAAGATGTAGTTCCTAGGGAAACCCACAGACAACAGAGGAGAGAAAAGAAAGGACATTATGCAAAACATAAGTCTCCGGCTGTTGCAGCTGCAATATTAGACTACCGTAAAACCTCACACTACAAAGACCTACTTACTTCATTTTCTACTGTCCTTTTTTTTTCATCTGGCTTTTTGACAAGTTGCATGGTATGCTAAAAGAAAAATACAGTTTGAAGAGACAAAGCAAACATCAGAAACTGACTCAGATATGAAAAATAGGTTGAAATTATTGGACAGGGAATTTAAAATAACTAGGACATATGTTAAAGGTTTTGTAATGAGAAAAAGAGAAAATATGCAAGACAGGCAAGTGGATATAAGCTTAGATATGGGAACTCTAAGAAAGTTTCAAGAGGAAATTCCAGAAGTTAAAAAAAAGACACTGTAAAATAAATTAAGAATGTTTTTAGTGAGCTCATCAATAGACTAGACCTGGCTGAGGAAAGAATCAGTGACTTTGAAAATATGCCAACATAAATCCCCCAAATTGAAATTAAAAGGAAATAAATAAATAAATAAATAAATAAATAAATAAATAAATAAATCTCAGAACAGAATATCCAAGAAGTGTGGACAATTTCAAAAGGTATAATACTTAGGTAACTGGAATATCAGAAGGAGAGGAAAGGTAACGTAACTTGCAAGTTAAATGACACATTTCCAAATACCCCTGAGTCAGGGAAAAGCCTCAATATAAATTTTAATATGTCTTGAATTAAGTTAAAATAAAAATGCAAATTATCAAAATTTGTGGAATGCAGCAAAAACAATGCTTAGAGATAAATTGATAGCATTAAATGTATTAACGAAAAAAAGATCTCTAACCAAAACTTAAGATCGCATCTTAGAAGTCTAGAAAAAGAAGAGTGAATTAAGCCTATGGCAAGCAGAAGAAACTAAATAAGGAAAAATTCTAAAATCAATAAAATTAAAAAGAAGAATTAAAAAGAAGAAAATCAAAATCAAAACTAGTTATTTGAAAAGATCAACAAAATTGATAATCTTTTGTCAAGGCTAATTAAGAAAAAAATTAGAAGACACCAATTACCAATATCAAAAATTAGAAAGGGGTCATCGATACTGATACTATGGACCTTAAAAGGATAATGAAGGAATTAAAGGAATACTATGACAACTCTATGTCTACAAATGTAGTAAATTAGGTAAAATTACCTTTAATAACACAAACTACAAAAACTCACGTAAGGATAAAAAGATAATCTGAATAAACTTATATCTACTAAATAAATTAAATCGATAATTGATATCTTTCAAAAGGCAAATCACTATGCCTAGATTGTTTGGTAGAGTTTGCCAGTGTAACTAAGAAGAACTAACAGCATTTCTTCACAAATCTTCCAAAATAGAAAGCAGAAGGAAAGCTTGAACCTCATTCTATGAGACCATTATCCTAACACCAAAAACTGTTAAAGATATTACAAAAAAGGAAAACTACAGACCAGTATTGCTCATAAAAATAGATCAAATTATCTTTAAAAAATAAGCAAATTGAGTCCAACATATATAAAAATAATTATATACCGTGACCAAGTGAGATTTATTCCAGGTATCCAAGGCTGGTTTAACATTCAAAATCAATTAATGAAACTGATGACATCAATAAGCTAAAGAAAAAAATTACATTAATTGATGGAGAAAAAGCATTTGATAAAATTCAACACACATTCATGATTTAAAAAAATAGTTTCAGTAAACTGGGAATAGAAGTTCCACAATGCTTTCCACCCAAGGTCAGGAAAAGGGCAAGGATATCTCCTCTGACAACTCATATTCAACATTGTACTGGAAGTCTTATCTAGTACAATAAAAAAAGGAAATAAAATACGTACATTTGGGGAAAGAAAAATATGGCTCGCTTGGTTCACCAAGGAAAAGTTTGTTTAGAGAGAAAGCACCAAGGAATTGATAACAACAAAATTTCTTGGAACTAAAGTACAATTATAGAGGTGCCTGGGTAGTGCAGTTGGTTGTGTCAAGCTCTTGATTTCAGCTCAGGTTGTGATCTTGGGGTCATGGGATCAGGCCTACAACAGGCTCTGTACTCAGTACAGAATCTACTTGGGGTTCTTTTTTTTCCCTCTCATTCTGCCCCTCCCCCCGCTCTGTCTCAAGTGAATAAGTGGGTCTTTAAAAAAAATAAAATAAAAGGTAATTATAGCAAGGTTACAGAAAACAAGACTAATATTAAAAAGCCAATTGCTTTTGTATATAGCAGTAATGATAAATGGAATTTTAAGTAAAAAATGCCATTTACAATGTTCCCTTCAAAATGAAATACTTAAGTGTAAAGCTAACAAAACCTAGGTATAAACCTAGACAAAATTTTACACCTTTTATAAAAATTAACCCAAAATAGCTTGTAGACTTAAGTGAGAAATGAAGAAACTACAAAATCTGTTAGAAAAACAAAAAACAAAACCCATAGGAGAAAATCTACATAACTTCAGAATCAGTGATGAGTTTTTTTTAAAGATCTTATTTATTTATTCATGAGAGACACACACAGAGAGAGAGGCAGAGACATAGGCAGAGGGAGAAGCAGGCTCCCTGCAGAGAGCCAGATGCGGACCCACAGGTCATGCCCTGAGCCGAAAGCAGATGCTCAACCACTGAGCCACTCAGGCATCCCTAGTGATGAGTTTTTAAATCCAATACCCAAAGCATGATCCACTAAAGAAAAAATTGGTAAGTTGGACTTTGCTTAAAAAAATCTAAATATGTGCTCTGTGAAAGATGCTACTAAAAGAATCAAAAGAGACAGGGAGAAAATAAAGGACTTGCATATAAAATACAAAAAACTCTTAGAACTTAACAGTACAAAACAATTCGCTAAAAAAATAGAAGATCTGAGCAGATACTTCATGAAAAAAAAAACATACAGGTAGCAAGTAAGCTTAGGGAAAGATGCTGAATATAATTTGTTATTAGGGAATTGCAAATTAAACAACAACAAAATGCCTCTACCTACCTACTGGAATGTCTAAAATTGAAAATAACTTACCAATCCAATGGCTGATGACAATGCCGAGCAAGAGGACCTCTCATTCACTTCTGGTAGGAATGCAAAATGGTACATCCACTTTAGAAGCTAGTTTGTCATTTTCTTTAAAAATTGAACACATTCTCACCATAAGATCCAGCCAGCACACTCCTCGGTATTTTTACCCAACTGATTTAGAAACTTATGACTACACAAAAACTTACATGAGAATATTCATAGTTGCTTATTTGAATCTGGAAGCAAACCAAGAGATTCTTCAATAGATGAATTGATAAACTATGGCACAAACTTACAATTGACACTAGTCATCAATAAAAAATAGTGACCTATGAGATGTGCAAAGTCTTGAATGAATCTTAAATGTGTGTTGCTAAGCGAAAGAAGCCAGTTGGAAAAGGCTGGAAAGTATTTGCTTACATTTATATGACATGCTGGAAAGGGAAAAATCATAGAGATAGTAAACATAGAGAAAAAGGCTTAAATAGTTTAATTACAAGGGATTTATAAGGACAACAAGCTATTTTATATGATACTGCAATGGAGTATGCATGAGAGTATGTATTTGTCAAAAAAAGACAACTTGACAACACAGAGGAAACATTAATGTATGAAAGTGAAAAAAATAATTTAGGAGGTCAAGGAAACCTGGAATGAAATGCAGAATGTGGCAAAATATTCTAACTGAAAAAGAAAAGGATGAAATAACCTCCCCAAAGGATATAAAGGGAAAGTTGCCACCCAACTTTGGAAATGAATGCTATAATACTAAAGTCAAAAGGAACTATATGTGTATATTGGAATTGAACAATTAATTGAATTGGCAAATGGTAAGAGCCAGGTTTCTCACTGTTGATTGGGATTTTACAAGTAAGCAAGGAGAAGAAGCTAAAATGATCTTTGTTTTTTTTTTTTTTTTTTTGTATATTTTTTATTGGAGTTCAATTTGCCAACATATAGCATAACACCAGTGCTCATTTCATCAAGTGCCCCCACAGTGCCTGACACCCATTCACCCTAACCCCCCACCTACGTTCCTTTCTGCCACCCCTTGTTCTTTTCCCAGTGTTAGGAGTCTCCCATGCTCTGTCACCCTCTCTGATATTTCCACTCATTTTCTCTCCTTACTCCTTTATTTCTTTTCACTATTTTTTATATTCTCCAAATGAAAGACCATATAATGTTTTTCCTTCTCTGATTGATTACTTCACTCAGCATAATGCCCTCCAGTTCCATCCACATCGAAGCAAATAGTGGGTATTTGTCGTTTCTAATGACTGAGGAATATTCCATTGTATACACACACCACAGCTCAAATCTTTCGATGGACACCGAGGCTCCTTCCACAGTTTGGGTATTGTGGACATTGCTGCTAGAAACATTGGGGTGCAGGTGTCCCGGCGTTTCACTGCATCTGTATCTTTGGGGTAAATCCCAGCAGTGCAATTGCTGGGTCGTAGGGCAGATCTTTTTTTTTTTAATTTTTATTTATTTATGATAGTCACAGAGAGATAGAGGCAGAGACACAGGCAGAGGGAGAAGCAGGCTCCATGCACCGGGAGCCCGATGTGGGATTCGATCCTGGGTCTCCAGGATCACGCCCTGGGCCAAAGGCAGGCGCCAAACCGCTGCGCCACCCAGGGATCCCGGGCAGATCTATTTTTAACTCTTTGCGGAACCTCCACAGTTTTCCAGAGTGGCTGTACCAGTTCACATTCCCACCAAGAGTGCAAGAGGGTTCCCCTTTCTCCACATCCTCTCCAATATTTGTGGTTTCCTGCCTTGTTAATTTTCCCCATTCTCACTGGTGTGAGGTGGTATCTCATTGTGATTTGATTTGTATTTCCCTGATGGCAAGTGATGCAGAGCATTTCCTCATGTGCTTGTTGGCCATGTCTATGTCTTCCTCTGTGAGATTTCTCTTCATGTCTTTTGCCCATTTCATGATTGGATTATTTCTTTCATTGCTGTTGAGTTTAATAAGTTCTTTATAGATCTTGGAAACTAGCTCTTATCTGATAGGTCTTTTGCAAATATCTTCTCCCATTCTGTAGGTTGTCTTTTAGTTTTGTTGACTGTTCTTTGACTATGCAGAAACTTTTTATCTTGATTGGGTCCCAATAATTCATTTTTGCTTTTCTTTCTCTTGCCCTCATGGATGTATCTTGCAAGAAGTTGCTGTGGCCAAGTTCAAAAAGGGTGTTGCCTGTGTTCTCCTCTAGGATTTTGATGGATTCTTGTCTCACATTTAGATCTTTCATCCATTTTGAGTGTATCTTTGTGTCTGGTGTCAGAGAATGGTCTAGTTTCATTCTTCTGCACGTGGCTGTCCAATTTTCCAAGCACCATTTATTGAAGAGACTGTCCTTTTTCCAGTGGATAGTCTTTCCTGCTTTGTCGAATATTAGTTGACCATAGAGTTGAGGGCCCATTTCTGGATTCTTTATTCTGTTCCATTGATCTATGTGTCTGTTTTTGTGTCAGTACCACACTGTCTTGATGATCACAGCTTTGTAGTAGAACCTAAAATCTGGCCTTGTGATGCCCCCAGCTCTGGTTTTCTTTTTCAATATGCCCCTGGCTATTCGGAGTCTTTTCTGATTCCAAATAAATATTATTATTATTTGTTCCAACTCTGTGAAGAAAGTCCATGGTATTTTGATAGGGATTGCATTAAATGTGTAAATTGCCCTGAGTAGCATTGACATATTCACAATATTAATTCTTCCAACCCATGAGCATGGAATATTTTCCATCTCTTTGTGTCTTTCTCAATTTCTTTCAAAAGTGTTCAGTAGTTTTTAGGGTATAGATCTTTGTTTAGTTTATTCCTAGGTATCTTATGTTTTGGGGTGCAATTGCAAATGGGATTGACTCCTTAGTTTCTCTTTCTTCAGTCTCATTGTTAGTGTATAGAAATGCCACTGATTTCTGTGCATTGATTTTGTATCCTGCCACACTGCTGAATTGCTATATGAGTTCTAGTAATCTTGGGGTGGAGTCTTTTGCATTCTCTATGTACAGTACCATGTCATCTGTGAAGAGGGAGAGTTTGACTTCTTCTTTGCCAATTTGAATGCCTTTTATTTCTTTTTGTTTCCTGATTGCTGAGGCTAGGACTTCTAGTACCATGTTGAATAGCAGGTTGAGGCTGGACATCCCTGTCGTGTTCCTGAAGGCTGCCAGTGTTTCCCCATTGAGAATGATATTTGATGTGGGTTTTTTGTAGATGGGTTTTAGGATGCTGAGGAATGTTCCCTCTATCCCTATACTCTGAAGAGTTTTGATCAGGAATGGATGCTGTATTTTGTCAAATGCTTTCTCTGCATCTATTGAGAGGATCATATGGTTCTTGTTTTTTCTCCAGTTGATATGATCTATCACGTTGATTGCTTTATGAGTGTTGAACCAACCTTGCCTCTGGGGATAAATCCCACATGGTCATAGTGAATAATCTTCTTAATGTACTATTGGATAATATTGGCTAGTATCTTGTTGAGAATTTTTGCATCCATGTTCATCAGGGATATTGGTCTATAATTCTCCTTTTTGGTGGGATCTTTGTCTGGTTTTGGAATTAAGGTGACGCTGGCCTCATACAACGATTTTGGAAGTATTCCATCCCTTTTTATCTTTTGGAACAGCTTTAGTAGAATAGGTATCATTTCTTTTTTTAAACATTTAAGAGAATTCCCCTGGGAAGCCATCTGGCCCTGAACTTTTGTGTTTGGGGAGGCTTTTGATGACTGCTTCCATTTCCTCCCTGGTTATTGGCCTGTTCAGATTTTCTATTTCTTCTTGTTCCAGTTTTGGTAGTTTGTGGTTTTCCAGAAATGCATCCATTTCTTCTAGATTGCCTAATTTATTGGCGTATAGATGCTCCTAATATGTTTTTAAAATCATTTGTATTTGCTTGGTATTGGTGGTTATCTCTCTTTTTTCATTCATGATTTTATTAATTAGAATCTTTTCTCTCTTCTTTTTAATGAGGCCGACTAATGGTTTATCTATCTTATTAATTCTTTCAAAGAACCAACTCCTGGTTTTGTTGATCTGTTCTACAGTTTTTCTGGTCTCTATTTCATTGAGTTCTGCTCGAATCTTTATTAACTGTCTTCTTCTGCTGGGTGTAGGTTTTATTTGCTGTTCTTTCTCCATTTCCTTTAGGTGCACGGTTAGCTTATGTATTTGAGTTTCTTCCAATTTTTTGAGGGACGCCTGTATTGCAATGCATTTCCCTCTCAGGATGGCTTTTGCTGTATCCCATAGATTTTGAACAGTTCTATCTTCATTCTCATTAGTTTCCACAAATCTTTTTAATTCTTCTCTAATTTCCTGGTTGACCCTTTCATCTTTTAGCAGGATGGTCTTTAACCTCCACATGTTTGAATTTCTTCCAAATTTCTTCTTGTAATCGATTGAGTTCACGTTTCAAAGCATTATGTTCTGAAGATATGCAGGGGACAATCACAATCTTTTAGTATCAGTTAAGACCTGATTTGTGACCGAGTATGTGGTCTATTCTGGAGAAAGTTCCTTATGCACTTGAGAATATGTATTCAGTTGCATTTGGGTGTAAACTTCTGTAAATATCTGTGAAATCCATCTGGTCCAGTGTATCATTTAAAGCTCTCGTTTCTTTGGAAATGTTGTGCTCAGAATATCTGTCATTTGCAGAAAACACCGTGTTGAAGTCTCCCAGTATAAGTGTATTATTATCTAATATGTCTTAACTTTGGTTATTAATTGATTGATAACTTGGCAGCTCCCACATTAAGGGCATAAATATTTATGATTGTTAGGTCCTCTTGTTGGATAGATCCTTTAAGTATGATATAGTGTCCCTCTTCATGTCTTACTACAGTCTTTGGGATAAACTTTAATTTATCTAATATGAGGATTGCTACCCCTGCTTTCTTTTGAGGACCATTTGAATCGTAAATGGTTCTCCAACCTTTCATTTTCAGGCTGTAAGTGTCCTTACGTCTAAAATGAGTTTCTTGGGGGATCCCTGGGTGGCGCAGCGGTTTGGTGCCTGCCTTTGGCCCAGGGCGCGATCCTCGAGACCCGGGATCGAATCCCACGATGGGCTCCCCATGCATGGAGCCTGCTTCTCCCTCTGCCTATGTCTCTGCCTCTCTCTCTCTCTCTCTCTGTGATGACTATCATAAATAAATAAAAATAAATAAAATAAATAAAATGAGTCTCTTGTAGACAGCAAATTGATGGGTCTTTCTTTTTTTCCAGTTTGAAACCCTGCGTCTTTTGATGGGATCATTAAGCCCATTCACGTTCAGAGTTACTATAGAAAGATATGAATTTAATGTCATCATAATACTAATTCAGTCCCTGTTTTGTGGCTTATTTCTTCAGGCTTCCTCTTTCTTTTTTCTTTTTTTTTAAAGATTTTATTCATTCATTCATGAGAGACACAGAGAGAGAGAGAGGCAAAGACACAGGCAAAGGGAGAAGCAGGCTCCATACAGGGGGCCTAACATGGAACTTGATCCCAGGTCTCCAGGATCACACCCTGGGCTGAAGGTGGCGCTAAACCGCTGAGCCACCAGGGTTGCCCTCTCTTTCTTTTACAGAGCCCCCCTTAATATTTCTTGCAGAGCTGGTTTGGTGGTCATATATTCTGTCAGTTCCAGCCTATCTTGGAAGCTCTTTATCTCTCCTTCTATTCTGAATGAGGGCCTTGCTGGATACAGTATTCTTGGCTGCATGTTCTTCTCATTTAGGATCCTGAATCTATCCTGCCAGCCCTTTCTGGCCTGCCAGGTCTCTGTGGAGAGGTCTGCTGTTAATGTCATATTTCTCCCCATATAAGTTAGGGATCTCTTGTCTCTTGGTGCTTTAAAGATCTTCACTTTATCTTTGAAATTTGCAAGTTTCACTATTAAACATCGAGGTGTTGAATGGTTTTTATTGATTTTAGGGGGGGGGGCTCTGTATCTCCTGGATCTGAATGCCTGTTTCCCTCTCCACGTTAGGGAAGTTCTCTGCTATGATTTGTTCAAATACGCTTTCTGGTCCTCTGTCTCTTTTGTGGCCCTCTGGAACCCCAATTAAATGTAGATTTTTTTTCCATCTGAGGCTGTCATTTATTTCCCTTAACCTTTCTTCATGGTCTTTTAATTGTTTTTCTCTTCTTTCCTCAACTTCCTTCCTTGCCATCAACTTATCTTCTATGTCACTCACGCATTCTTCTACCTCATTAACCCTCATAGTTAGGACCTCCAGTTTGGATTGCATCTCATTTAATTGTTCTTTTAATTTTGGCCTGATTAGATCTCAATTCTGCAGTCATGAAGTCTCTTGAATCCTTTATGCTTTTTTCCAGCGCCACCAGTGGCTTTATAATTGTGCTTCTGATTGGCTTTTTGACATCAAATTGTAATCCAAATTTTGTAACTCCGTGGGAAAGAGTACTGTTTCTGATTCTTCCTTTTGTGGTGAGTTCTTCTTCCTAGTCATTTTGCTTAGTGCGGAGTGGCTAAAAATGAGTTGTACTTGTTAGAAGCACAAACTCCTTTCTGTAGCATTCCAGCTGTTCTCTCTTTAAATCTCAGGTCGAATTCATAGGTTTTCAGGATGATTTGAAAGTTATCTAGGTAAGTTGGTGGGGATAGATGACTTGAGGACCCTACTCTTCCGCCATCTTGCCCCACCCCCTAAAATGATCTTCGTGATAATGGATTAGAATTGCAATTATGAGCATCAACTCATGTTCAACTTAATGTAGATACAGATAGTTACATATATAAGTATTTACACACATGTATATATATGGGTTAATATACACATATTTCATTGCTGTTACCTGAGAGGGCCTATAAGTAACAAGTCTCCAGTAGCAACAAGCATACATTGCACTGAGATCTAGATTTTTTTTAAACTATAATCCAATCAAAGAAACTAGGGCTCTTTGGAGAAATGGGTAATTCTAGGACTGGGGCAGTATATATCCAAAATGAACCTGGGCTATCTTGTAGTGTTAGAAAGTAATGTGTGAAGAACATGTTAAGGGATATTACAAACATGGTATTCAGCAAAATCCATACTGTGGGTAACTGAACAGAACATAAATGCTGTTTTTTAAAAATAATAATAGTTTCAAGGAAAAAGAGTTAATGAGGGAAGGAATCATAGATTAAAAAAGATTTAAGTGACATAAAAAACAATTGCGGTGATTAGATCAGATTCAGACACTGATTCAAAGAAACTTTTTTTAAAAGTATATATCTGTTAGGTAAACATGAAAATTACCTGGGCATTTAATGATTATTTAAATGTTTAGAAAAGATACTTGTATTAAATTTATATTTTATGAAAAGGTAAATATGTTTTATAAATGTATGTGAAATATTTAGGAAAAAAGCGTATGCTATTTTAGATATGCTTCAAATTATTCCAATAGCAAAAAAAAAAAAAAAGGGAAGAAAGTGAAGGTATAATTGGAACCATATTGTATTGAAGATGGTTGATGCTGAATGTCAGGTATACTGGGCACATTATATTATTCTCTTTATTGATGTTTTTCTTTGATAATTTCTGTAATAAAAGGTTTTATTAAGAATATTATGCCATTAAATTTGAAATTCTAAGGACATTGACTGCTGAAAAGTTTTATCAACAATAAAAAAACTGAAACTATATTAAAAACTCCAGCTGCCATCAAATGTTCCAGGACACAGCAATTTGGGAGGCCAGTTCTACCAAATATTCAGGGAAAAACAAATTACCATCTTATGTACACTCTTCCAAAGCATACAAAATGGGTAATTATTCAACTCATTTTGCCATGCTAGTGCTCTTTCATTCAAAAACCAGATGAGAACACCCCATGAAAAGAACACCTGAGCTAAGCTCACTCACATAGCAGCAAATATTCTAAATTACTTAATAGCATATTCAACATAACAGTGAATTAAATGAACAAATAGGCTGTACCTGAGGAACAAAAATATGATTTTACATTAGAAAATACTTTCAATTATAATTCCCTATACAAATTAGAGGGAAAAAACCCACTTGATCATGTCAATGGGTACATAAAATGTCTCTGAAAAAAAATTCAAAACAAGTTCATGGTTTAAAAAAAAGTAAACTAACATTAGACTAGAACTTCAAATTCCTAAATTCTATAGCAAGCACACTTAAATGTGAAATGTAAGAACATTTCCCATTAAATCAAGGAACAAAAATGTGTGCTCTCTTCTCTGTTCAAAATTTCACTGGAACACATAGAGCTATGAATATCAAAATAAATAAGATATGAATATTGAAAAGAAAGATAACATTTGGTGACAATATTGTCTATAAAATATGTTTATCTAAGATGGGGGAGTAGTAGGAGGATGCTAGGCATGCCATCTCCCTCAAACACAGCTAGATACATATAAAATCATTCTGAACACCTAAGAAATCAATCTGAGGACTGACAGAACAAATTGCACTTGAGGGAGAGAAGAGGCCACATTATGGATGATAGGAGGTTCAGAGACATGATTTGGGAGAGAAAGGGATGGCAGGTGCTACAGAGGGGAACCCTGATCATGGAAAGAGGAGAGGGAGGAGAGAAAGAAGAGGAGAGACAGAGAAGTGCACAGGGGATCACACAAAGAAAACACCTCCCCAAAGCCACTGACTAGGAAAATGAGAGGGACAGATTTTTGCTGCACTTTATTACAATCTCCAAGCTCCTGTTTTTTGGTGTGACTGCCCTTCTGGGAAAAACCTGCACCAGCCCCAGCAAGGTGAGACCCACCCTCAGAGGACCAGCATGGGCCTGCACCACAGGAGGTCCCTAAGGTTTGGAGTTTTAAAACTCAGCCAGTCTGACTGGGAAAAAACACAGGTGTGCTGTGCTCCCATGTGGGTAGATAGCCCAGATATAGGCAGGGTGAAAGCAGGGATCTCAGGAACACTCAGAACACACGAGGGGAGATTATTTGCTCTTTTGTGAAGGCTTCCAAGACTGCTGTGGGCATGAACCCCCTTTCCATAGATGTCAGAGGGGACTGGAACTATTTCTCTTCCCTGCCCCTTAGTATGAAGTAACCTCATGAAGCAGCACAACACTAACAGTGGAGGCATAAACCGCTTACACCAAGCCCCACACTCTGTGCTCTATAAATGATGCTTTTCTAGGGTATGCATGCCTGAGAACCAGAGCAGTAGGTCCCTCCCCCTGAGATCATATATAACAACCCCCCCTGAACATATCATGTTGACTGACCATAGAGTGCTGTAAAGCTTCAACTCTCATGGAAATAGCATCAGGTTTGCCTTAACAAGTAGATCAGAGCACACCTAGTTATAACTTGCCATACCATTGACAAAGTCCAAAAACTCCCCACTGTATGCAAGGAGAAATTCTGCAGAGGACTGACATGAGGGAAAGAGCAGCCAAAATACAGCAGCAGAAGTGTACACAGCATACACCAGTAATACTTTGTGAAGTGTCAAGTCCTGGACAGTATATGACCTCTTCTTAATAAAGCCAACATTCTCAGGAGCAGGAAACTTAACAGGCTTTCCTAACACATAGAATACAGAGATCTAGACAGAATGCCAAGAAGGAAGAATTCATCCCAAAAGAAAGAATGGTCATGGCCAGGGATCTCATCAAAAGAGATATAGGTAATAGGCTTAATCCGGAATTTAAAACAACAATCATAAGCATATTAGCTGGGCTTGAGAAAAGCATAGAAGACACTAGGGAGTCTCTTACTACAGAGACAAAAGACCTAAAAACTAGTCAGGCTGAAATAAAAATGCAATAACCAAGTTGTGAAAGTGACTGGATGTAATGACCACAAAGATGGAAGAAGCAGAGGAATGAATCAGTGATATAGAAGATTAGATTATGGAAAATAATGAAGCTAAAAAGAAGAGGGAAAGAAAAATATTGGATCATGAATATAGACTTAAGGAACTCAGCAACTCCACAAAGTATGATAACATTTGTAGCATAGGAATCCCAAAAGAATAAGAGAGGGAGAAAAAGGGGGGCAAGTTTACTTGAGGAAATTATAGCTGAAAACATCCATAATCTGGGGAAGGATACATATATCTAAATCCAGGAGGCACAGATGACTCCTATCAAAATCAACAAAAGCAGGCCAACACCAAGACATATCGTAGTTAAATTGGCAAAGTCTAGAGATAAAAATCCTAAAAGCAGCAAGAGAAAAGTCCCTCCCTAACTTACAAGGGAAAACAAATAAAGTTAGCAACAGGCCTCTCTGCAGAAACTTGATAAGCCAGAAGAAAGTGGCATGATATATTCAACGTGCTGAAAGGGAAAAATCTGCAGTCAAGAATACTCTATCTAGCAAGGCTGTCACTCAGAACAGATAGAGAGATAGAGTTTCCCAGACAAACTAAAGGAGTTTGTGACCACTAAGCAGTCCCTAAAAAATATATATTAAAAGTGGGAAAGAAAAACCTAAGGCAACAAAGAAAAATCTGCAGTCAAGAATACTCTATCTAGGGATCCCTGGGTGGCGCAGCAGTTTAGCACCTGCCTTTGGCCCAGGGCGCGATCCTGGAGACCCAGGATCAAATCCCACGTCGGGCTCCTGGTGCATGGAGCCTGCTTCTCCCTCTGCCTGTGTCTCTGCCTCTCTCTCTCTCTCTGCGTGTGACTATCATAAATAAATAAAAATTAAAAAAAAAAGAATACTCTATCTAGCAAGGCTGTCACTCAGAACAGATAGAGAGATAGAGTTTCCCAGACAAACTAAAGGAGTTTGTGACCACTAAGCAGTCCCTAAAAAAATATATTAAAAGTGGGAAAGAAAAACCTAAGGCAACAAAGACTAGAAAGGAATAGAGAAAATCTCCAGAAATGACTTTACAGGTAATATAATGGCACTAAATTCGTATCTATCAATAGTCACTCTGAATGTAAATGGACTAAATGCTCCAATCAAAAGACATACACTGTTAGAATGGGTTAAAAAATAAGACCCATCTATCTGCTGCCTACAACAGACTCATTTTAGACCTAAAGACAACTGCAGATTAAAAGTGAGGGGATAGATAACTATCTGCCATACTAATGGACATCAAAAGAAACCTTCAGTAGCCATAGTTATATCAGACAAACTAGATTTTATTCCAAAGACTGTAACAAAAGATGAGGAAGGGCATGATATCATAATAAAAGGGTCTGTCCAACAAGAAGATGTATCAATTGTCAATATTTATGCTCCCAATGTTGTAGCACTCAAATATATACAAAACAACAAACATAAAGGAACTCATTCATAATAATACAATAATAGTAGGGGACTTCAATACCCCACTTACAGCAATGGGCAGATCATTTAAACAGATCAGCAAGGAAACAGTGGCTTTGAATGACACACTGGACCAGATGGATTTAATATACTCAGAACATTTCATCCTAAAACAGCAGATTACACATTTTTCTCACATGCACACGGAACAGTCTCCAAAACAGATCACATATTGGGTCACAAATCAGATATAAACAAGTACAAAAAGATTGAGATCATACCATGCCTATTTTCTGAACACAACTCTATGAAACTTGAAGTTACCACAAGAAAAAATTTGGACAGACCACAAATACATGGAGATTAAAGAATATTCTACTAAAAAGTGAATGGGTCAACTAGGAAATTAAAGAAGAAATTTTTAAAAAGTACATGGAAACAAATGAAATTAAAACATGATGATCCAAAGCCTTTGACATACAGCAAAAGTGGTCATAAGAGGGAAGTGTATAGCAATACAGGCCTACATCAAGAAGCAAGAAAAATCTCAAATACACAACCTAACCTTACATCTAACAGAGCTAGGAAAAGAACACCAAATGAAGCCTAAAGTCAGCAGAAGAAGGGAAATAATAAAGATCAGAGCAGAAATAAATTATGTAGAAATAAAAATTTAAAAACCCAGGAGAACAGATCAATGAAACCAGAAGTTGTTTCTTTGAAAAAAAAAATCAATAAAATTTATAAACTCTTCACTAGACCTACAAAAAGAAAAGAGAAAGGACCCAAATAAAATCACAAATCAGAGAGGAAAAATAACACCACTAGAGAAATACAAAGAGAATACTGTGAGCAATTATAGGCTAATAAATTGGGCAATCTGGAAGAAATGGATAAATTCCTAGGAACATAAACTACCAAAACTGAAACAGGAAAGAATAGAAAGCTTGAAAAGACTAATAACCAGCAAATAAATTGCATCAGTAATCAAAAATCTCCCCCCCCCAAAAAAATCTAAGGCTAGATGGCTTCCCAGGGGAATTCTTTAAGACACTTAGAGAAGATTTGGTAAGGATTTCTACCTATTCTTCTCAAAGTGTTCCAAAAAATAAAAATGGAAGGAAAACTTCCAAACTCATTCTACGAGGCCAGCATTATCTTGATTCTAAAACCAGACAGAACTTCTTGCAAGAAACATCCATGAAGGCAAGAGAAACAAAAGCAAAAATGAATTATTGGGACTTAATCAAGATAAAAATTTTCTGCATAGCAAAAGAAACAGTACACAAAACTAAAAGACAGAATGTGAGAATGGGAGAAGATATTTGCAAATGACCTATCAGATAAAGGGCTAGTTTCCAAGATCTATAAAGAACTTATTAAACTCAACAGCAAGGAATCAAACAATTCAATCACGAAATGGGCAGAAGATATGAACAGAAACTTCAAAGAGGAAGACATAGACATAGCCAACAAGCACATGAGAAAATGCTCCGTATCACTGGTCATCAGGGAAATACAGATCAAAACCACAATGAGATCCCACCTCACCCCAGTGAGAATGGTGAAAATTAACAAGGCAGGAAACTACAAATGTTGGAGAGGATGTGGAGAAAGGGGAACCCTCTTGCACTCTTGGTGGGAATGTGACCTGGTGCAGCCACTCTGGAAAACTGTGTGGAGGTTCCAAAAGAGTTAAAAATAGAGCTTCCCTACAACCCAGCAATTGCACTGCTGGGGATTTACCCCCAAAGATACAGATGCAGTGAAATGCCAGGACACCTGCACCCCAATGTTTATAGTAGCAATGTCCACAGTAGCCAAACTGTGGAAGGAACCTCAGTGTCCATCGAAAGATGAATGGATAAAGAAGCTGTGGTTTATGTATACAATGGAATATTACTCAGCCATTAGAAACGACAAATACCCACCATTTGCTTCGACGTGGATGGAACTGGAGGGTATTATGCTGAGTGAAATAAGTCAATCGGAAAAGGACAAGCATTATATGGTCTCATTCATTTGGGGAATATAAAAAATAGTGAAAGAGAATAAAGGGGAAAGGAGAGAAAATGAGTGAAAATATCAGTGAGGGTGACAAAACATGAGAGATACTTAACTCTGGGAAACGAACAAGGGGTAGTGGCAAGGGAGGTGGGCGGGGGGTTGGGGTGACTGGGTGACAGGCACTGAGGTGGGCACTAGGCGGGATGAGCACTGAGTGTTATGCTATATGTTGGCAAATTGAACTCCAATAAATAATAATACTAATAATAAATTTTAAAAAAGAAAAAAAAGAATAAAAAGAACAAAATAAAACCAGACAGATTCAACTAAAAAAAGAGAATTATAGTCCAATAAACCTGATGAACATGGATGCAAATATTCCAACAAATTACCAGCAAATCAAATCCACCAGTACATTAAAACAATTATTCACTAAGATCAAGCGAGATTTATTCCTGGGCTCCAAGGGTGGTTCAATATTCACAAATAGATCAACATCATATACGACATTAATAAAAGAAAGGATAAAGACCACATGATCCTGGGATCCCTGGGTGGCGCAGCAGTTTAGTGCCTGCCTTTGGCCCAGGGCGCGATCCTGGAGACCCGGGATCGAGTCCCACGTCGGGCTCCCGGTGCATGGAGCCTGCTTCTCCCTCTGCCTGTGTCTCTGCCTCTCTCTCTCTCTGTGACTATCATAAATAAATAAAAATTTAAAAAAAAAAGACCACATGATCCTTTCAATAGATGCAGAAAAAGCACTTGACAAAGTACAGTGTCCATTCTTGATAAAAACCCTCAACAAAGTAGGGATAGAGGAAACATACCTCAACATCATAAAGGTCATACACAAAAGACCCGCAGCTAATAGCATCTTCAATGGGGAAAAAACTGAGAACTTTTCCTCTAGAACCAGGAACAAAACAGGGATGTCCACTCTCACCATTGTTACTTAACGTGGCACTAGAAGTACTTCCTCTGCAATCAGATAACAAAAAGAAATAAAAGGCATTCAAATCAGCAAGGAAGGAGTGAAAACCCGAAAGACTCCACCAAAAAACTGCTAAAACTGATAGACAAATTCAGCAAGTCACAGGATACAAAATCAATGTACAGAAATCTGTTGCATTTCTATGCACCAATAATGACAATGGCTATAGAAACTTCTTACTAGACACATCTCCTGAGGCAAGGGAGACAAAAGCAGAAATAAACTATTGGGATTTCATCAAGAAAAACAGCTTCTGCACAGCAGAGGAAACAATCAACACAACTGAAAGGCAGCCTATGGAATGGGAGAAGATATTTGCAAATGACATATCTGTTAAAAGGTTAGTATCCAAAGTATATAAAGAACTTATCACACCCAACACCCAAAAAACAAGTAATCCAGTTAAGAAATGGACAGAGGACATGAATAGACATTTTTCAAAGAAAATATACATTCCCTGCAGATGCATGAAAAGATGCTCCACATCACTGACCATCCGAAAATACAAATCAAAACTACCATGAGATATCACCTTACACCAGTCAGAATGGCTAAAATTAACAACACAGGTAACAACAGATGTTGGTGAGGATGCAGAGAAAAGGGAACTCTCTTACATTGTTTGTGGGAATGCAAACTGGTGCAGGAATTCTGGAAAACCGTATGGAGGTTCCTCAAAAAATTAAAAATAGAACTACCCTACAATTCAGCAATTGTACTACGAGGTATCTATCCAAAGGATACGAAAATACTGATTCAAAGTGACACAAACATCCTGATGTTTATGGGATCATTATCAACAATAGCTAAATTATGGGGGTGCCTGGGTGGCTGAGTAGTTGAGCAACTGCCTTTGGCTCAGGTCATGATCTGGAGTCCTGGGATCGAGTCCCGCATCAGGCTCCCCACCAGGAGCCTGCTTCTTCCTCTGCCTATGTGTCTGCCTCTCTCTCTCTCTCTCTGTATGTCTCTCATGAATAAATAAATAAATAGAATCTTTTTAAAAATACCTAAATTATGGAAAAAGCCCAAGTGTTCATCAATTTATGAATGGATAAAGAAGTTCTGATATATATATACACATATATACATGCATATTTGTGTGTATATATACATATATTTGCATATATATAAATATATACATATATGTGTATATATACATATTTTATATATACATATATAAAACATATATATATACACAATGGAATATTACTCGGCAAAAAGAATGAAATCTTGCCATTTACAAGGACATGGATAGAGCTAGAATGTATTATACTAAGTGAAATAAGTCAGTCAGTGAAAGACAAATACCCTATGATTTCACTCATTGAAAATTAGGTAACAAAACATCACTTGCCATCAGGGAAATACAAATCAAAACCACAATGAGATACCACCTCACACCAGTGAGAATGGGGAAAATTAACAAGGCAGGAAACCACAAATGTTGGAGAGGATGTGGAGGAAGGGGAACCCTTTTATATTGTTGGTGGGAATGTGAACTGGTGCAGCCACTCTGGAAAACTGTGTGGAGGTTCCTCAAAGAGTTAAAAATAGACCTGCCCTACGACCCAGCAATTGCACTGCTGGGGATTTATCCCAAAGATACAGATGCAGTGACCACACATGTATGTATGCATAGACCACATCTTTTTTTTTTTTTTTTTTTTTTTGACCACATCTTCTTTATCCATCATCTGTTGATTGACACCGAGGCTCCTTCCACAGTTTGGCTATTGTGGACATTGCTGCTATAAACATTGGGGTGCAGGTGTCTCGGTTTTTCACTGCATCTGTATCTTTGGGGTAAATCGGTGGGGGAATGATTTTCAACTTCTGCCTCTACTTGAAGAAATATGAGGCAGGGCCTCAGAGCACTGACGCCAGCAACCTTGCGGTAATATCAGGACAGAAGGATACCTGAAGGTAGTAAGGCCCCCTCAAAAAAAACTGTGTTAATAAACACCTGAAATCATTTTAGCATGTTAACAATCAAAAAGAAATGCAGACCAGCCTTGAAAACTTCCTGAACAGACAAGACCAGCTAAGCCATACAAACAAAGCTTAATTTACCTTATTTTACAAGACTAGCAAGCTGAATCATTTCTTGCTTATGCCTCTGGAAATCATAAGCAAAACTTAAACTCTTTTTCCAAAACTGATATGAGGTGACCGCTAACCAATTCCCTGTTGTTTGAGAAAATTCTGATACTATAACTTATCACTGTGAGGAGTAAAAAGCCTCTGCCTTCTTACTATATAAACTGCTTTATAAGAATACACCTCTGAGCCATATTCTATGTTTGGTTTGAGTGCTCCCAGTTCACACACTGTATTTTTGGTTTGTGCACAATAAACTTTTACTAATTATTACCTTGGTGATTCATTGGTTTTACTTCTGTCATTTTTGAACTTTTGACAAGCGAGAACCAGCCTTTCAAAAAAAATTATTTTAATAGAAGACTGGACTGGAAAGACTCATAAGTACAAAGAACAAAACGGTAGTAGCAAGAGAGGAGGGGATGGTGGGGTGGGTGACATAGGTAAAGGGGATTACAAAATACAAGCTTCCAGTTATAAAATAAATAAGTCATGAGATGGGGAAAAAATGGACTGGGAATAGAATAGGAAGTGTCAGAGCGATCCACACACAGTAAGTATAGGTATTCTTTTGTGATATTTTATGTGTATGCTAAATAGAAGCTCTGTAGAAATATAAAATACATATATTTTAACTAGGGATGAAGGTTAAGAAAGTGAGAACCATTGTACTCCATGATACAATGTTAGATATCCTAAAAACAGCAAGATCGGGATCTCTGGGTGGCGCAGCGGTTTGGCGCCTGCCCAGGGCGCAATCCTGGACACCCGGGATCGAATTCCACGTCGGGCTCCCGGTGCATGGAGCCTGCTTGTGTCTCTGCCTCTCTCTCTCTCTCTCTCTCTCTCTCGGTGTGTGACTATCATAAATAAATAAATAAATATTTAAAAAATACAGCAAGATCTCTTCAAATCCTGCAGCTCAGCTTCTTCCACGTGAAAAATAAATCTTTTAGAACAAAATGTTTCTGAAGCCTGTTTGGTAAAGAAAAACCACCGGAAATTGTGCTTCTCTGACCCTCCACTACGAGTCATGGGTGCTGTAGCTGTCCATTAGTATCTATTCTGGGATACTGAGTCATTCTCTGCATGGGTTGTAGCTGAGCAAATACTTGGATATGACAGGAAAGGGACATTTCCCAACTAGCATTTAATCAAAGAACCAGGAGCTAAGATGAGGACCCTTGCTAGTATGGACTGAGGGGGTTCACCCTCCCCAGAGGGCCCAGAGAATCCAGTTCCAAACCTGATGACAGGCTTGGGAGAACCCAGTAGAACTGTCAGGCTGAGAGTTCCCCTCTTTCTACCTTAGGGGTCCCAGAGCAATGAAAGCCTTGGCCAGAAGGGGAAGGACTCAGGTCAGTAGAGGGAGGAGTCTAAGGCCCTTCCAGAAGTCAGAGTGAGGATCTTCAAGGAGCATTGAAGGAACCTCCCAAAGCATAATAGATGGATCCCAGCTTCACCCTGTCCCTGTGGTCATTCCCTGGAGGACCCAATTCAGAGAGATGTAGAGGCCCCTGAATTCCTTCTGAAGAGGAGGGATACAGGTCTCACAAGATCAGCAGAGAAAGGTGTACCAGGACCTGCCAGGAATTAAGAAAGGATCCTGATAAAGGACTAAAAGGACCCTTGACTTCAGAAAAGAAGGGTCATCAGACCCACCCTGAACCTGCTATTGGCTCTGGGAGGCCCCAGGAAAACACAGCCCTATATGGTAGCCTTTGAGTTCTTCTGGCAAGAGGGGGCATCTCAAGGAGGGAAAGGCCTTGATCTGAAGGAGCTGGACTCAGGTCAGTAGAGGAAGGGCCCTCATCCTGTCAGTAATCAAGGTGCAGATTCTGAGGGAAGATTGAGGGGCCTCTCCATGCCACAAGAGAGGAAACTCCCACCAGCAACAAAATCCTACTCTAGCTGTCAGTTGTGGGAAGCCCCATGACAATCTGGCCTGATGTATTGTATTTTCACTTCTGCCTTGTGATTCCTAAAGAGGTTTCACTTGGTCTCAGATGTGCACTCTCAGGCCAACACAGGGAGGAGCCTCAGACATGGCCAGATGTGAAGGTAACTAAAGACACTAAGGGAGGACTGAAGAGGACTCAGGACCCTAGGACAGAGGGCATCTCACAGACAACAGGCACTAGTGTCAGTTCAGGAAGGCCCATGGAGGGATAGGGACATGCATTGAGACCTGACTTGTACATCAGGGTCTCAGAAACAC